>NC_041712.1:13774852-14974852 GCF_900700375.1 Denticeps clupeoides | reverse complement strand
CATCAATTTCCTATTATGACAAGCCGCGTACCTGTCAATCAGCACAAATTGCTTCTGGAAATGAGGCACCCCTCTATACCTCCTCATTTTCTGAATCTCTCTCTCTTCCCATCCCTCTCGCTTGACTCCGGCTAAATATTTTCTCGGCGAGTCTGATCTCTGTCGCGCGTAATTGAAACGGCAGCAAACACGCCGCCTGTCCTCCCCCATCGACACGTCACATGACAGGTGTAGAGTTCGGCCCACGACGCATGGCGGGGATAGGTGGTGGGGGGCTGACTGTGTTCTGTCGCTGTCGGATCCGTCTGAGTGACTCGGGGCAGGAGGTGGGTGGAGGGAGGAGCGAATCCCTCGCTGGATACATTTGCTGTGACGGACACTGAGAGCTGTCACCATGCATTAATACAGCTGGCCACTTAAGGCCATGGAACTCATGGCCGGGGGTAATCAAGGGAGAAATGGCAGCTACCTGCGGCGGCCCATGACAGTACCGAAGAGAACTTTTTTTTTTGCCCATATATGAGGCTAATCCTGAGATAATTTGACGTGTCTTTAGAGCGTTAAATTTCACTGCGATGTAACAGACTGCAGGCATGAGCTCGCTGATAAGCCCATCTTTGTCTCGGATTTACCAGGGTTCTGAGCATATGCAACAAAAGTCTGAGCACATTTAAATTCCAGTCATGTGACCAATGCATTTTTCAAGCTCTTTAGCTCTGGTTCTAGATAATGATTTCAGCTTTTTTCTTCTGGATTATATCTAATGAATAAAAGCAGAAAAAACACAATACAAACTCAGTCTTTACCACATAAAAGGAATAAAAGCATTGGCCAAGTATTAAAGCCATATTCTCAGACCTTCTGTCCTATGCAAACACATTATTGGCAGACAGAGGGATTTGGATGGTTAGATATTATAATAAACATTGTCTTCTGCCACGTATCTGTGACTGAAGACCACGACAGAACAATCAAATATGTCCCCCGCCATGTGATGCGTCTGGCACCGCCCAGCCAAGAGAAACGCAGTGGTTTTCAGTAGCGACTGAAAGATCCCTTTATCATAAATTCAGATTTCTTAAGGAATAAAAAAAACTAGTGTGCCCAGTGGACAAAGATTTGCCAAATTAAATTACTGGTGATTACACATACTGTAATTCATTTCAAAAGGATCTAGTTTCCAATGGTGCTGCAGAGGGAAAAAATAACATATAGATTGCAATGAATTAAAGAGTCCGAACTATTGAAAGGTCCAACTAAGCAAAATAAATTTTCAAATAAATTTTGCCTTCTTGTACTTTGTGTGATATTTCATTCACGAGGTGCATGTTCAGTTCCAATGCCTCTCCGGTGTGCCCCAGCAGGCTGACAGAGGGTGTCGGAACGACCCCAACCCTGGCTACCCGAAAAGAACCAGGACCAGGACAACAAACACCATTAAATGGCGATACAAAGACTAACCACTGTGATGTCATATACTGCCCACCACGTATTTGTAAGCAGTTTTGTACTGACTGATAATGCCTGACAGGCCAACTACCTGGGGCAGTGGTGGCCTAGTGGTTAAGGAAGCGGCCCCATAATCAGAAGGTTGCTGGTTCGAATCTCGATCCGCCAAGTTGCCACTGAGGTGCCACTGAGCAAGGTACCGTCCCCACACACTGCTCCCCGGGCACTTGTCATGGCTGCCCACTGCTCACTAAGGGTGATGGATTAAAAGCAGAGGACACATTCCATTGTGTCACCGTGTGCTGTGCTGCAGTGTATCACAATGACAATCACTTCACCTGCATTATATCAAATGCGATTTTGGATTACCCTTCTGCCATTGGTTTGCTCCTGAACTGGAACCATGTTGAATCAGCTGATTTAATTATAATTGCATGACCAAGAGTTTGCGTGGAACCGATCAGGCAAGTGATACAGATTCAACACTGACAGCCTCTTCTGAATAGCCGACGGGCGTTTACATTGGCCCACCTCAACAGAAAACACGTGTAGTGGGCTGCAGTGGCCAGAAAACACAAATTATACACTATTCCACATTTTACAATGGATTCAATTTTATTTATCATTCCGCGATTCCGTCTGCGTTTCCTGAGTAAAGGAAATCATAGGGTCCTAAATAGACCTATACATTAAATGATAAAATAGCACAAGGGATGGAACGGGGATGTTAGTTTTAGAAGAATTGTTCACCATATGAGAAAAAATTCAAACCTAAAAGAGTTACAGATCATGTTCCTTAGCTACACCAACCCTTGATCCATGAATCTGCTAGCTGTTGATCTTGCCACCCGCCTAGGCCTTACTCCACAGGAATGCAACCCACCATGCATAGTCATGGGCCTTAACGGCCGCCCACTGTTTTTTAAGACTGCACCCCATTTCCTCCGGACTGAACCTGTTCTTCCTGATGCCCACGCCGCACAACCCTGTTGTGCTGGGCTTCCCTAGGCTCGTCCGGCACATCCGGTGAGCCACCGGCACACCACCCGGTGCAACAGCCCCACCTACAACAGCCACCTTCGGTCCAAAGATCAACATGAAATTGCCTTGGTTCTGTTTTTTTGGTTTGGTTTGGAGCATTAGACCAACACCAGGGGGGAGACAGAAAGATATAAATAGATAACTGACCCTACAAATTTCACAATCACTATTTACCACTATTCCTTTTATGATGCTTCAATATTTATTACTTATTGTCACTCAGGTACTGGATTCAAAACTGGCAGGTCTGCTGAACTTTAGTAAACTGCACTAGATAGAAAGTGAACTGAATGACATTTACCTGTTCTGCAGAGCACCTTTTAAAAACCTATACAACCTAATGAAAATCAGTCCTCCCAAGTCTGTCTGTCTGCGTGTGACTTTTTCCCTTTCCTCTGGCCACAAGCAAATATTGCTTATTGCTCAGAAGAGGAGGGGGCCTCGCTCTGTCTATTCTGCATCACGTCATTGAATGTATGTATGTACATTTGAGGAAATGCATCCTGTTTCTCCTTGCCAAGCCGTGGCGCATGAAGGAATCCGCATGGCCCTGTGTCCTGAATGACACATCGAACGTGATCATCTGATGCCATGCACTGTTCTGCATCTTCTCACTGGTCTCATTTCATTATGTTGAGTTGGAGGAACTCACAACTTACAAAAAAGTGAACTTCTCAGTTGCACTGTACCAAGAAACAAGCATGTGAAGTAGGCTAAAAGACACGCCCGCCGTTTTTAGATCCTTTTTGAAGTTTCTCAACAATTGCATGCTTTTTTCCGCCTACTTTCCCACTTTCATATGAAGAACAAGCCACATGGGATGCATATAGATGCGTGGATTGGGTAACAGTGGGGATAACACAAGAAAAACCTCCCCTCACTCTGCCACTTCACCCCTGAAAAACCCCTTAACACACAATGAGCCTCTTTAATTAATGAGCTTCTCCTCCAGTGTTGTGTACCGAACGAGGCACAGCCTTCCATCAGCAGCCTGGCCTGGTCTAAAATCCATCATTAAGCCACTTCAGGATTCAAAAGTCGATGCTGAAAGAGGGCAAACATCCCTGATCGAGGGAAGGGAGGGAAGACTGATTCGTTTGAAAATACTGGTGCCAATCAGCTCTGGAAATACCTCTTCCTCTGTTACGACCGAAAAGGTCCACCCTCCCTTATTTCTGGGTAAAGGTACAGTCAGAAACACACACAAAGTGCACAGGGGAGAGACAGAGTGGTAATTATGGCGGAGCTGAGACGCCTTTCCCCAGATAACAGAGGAAGAGGCGCAGACATCCGTGCTCCTGTGTGCTCTACACTTATCCACCCCATCCGACACCCACTCGGTCTTTCAGAACAGCTCACTGGAACTACAACACTTCAATAAATATTAAAGTATAACACCTAGGGCCTCTCCCTTACAAACCAGTCATACCTCCTACCACTGGAGGACAGAGGGTCATTTTGCCCCGAAAAGAATCTTTTTTTAAAATAAGTTTTTAAAATATACTCCTTAGATTTACAGTGAGCATTCTGATTGCAGCGTGAAGAGTGCTAAATGATGCCCCACAGTACAGGTAAATGCTTTAATTTAACAAAAAATGCAAAAATACACATAATTATTTTTATATTATTTTTCTGTCTAAAGGGATGTGCCACATAAGTAAACATGCTTGTAAACGTGTTATTAATACATTATTGGGCTATATTCTGCCATATTACAAATATATAATGTATGTAAAGTAGTGATGTAAAGAGTTGACATCTACACATAGTGTGTAGAATAGAATGTCTGCAGCACTGGATTTCATAACGCGTGTGGCACTACATAAGTCTGCAGCACCATTTGCCAATATATAATAATTAATTAACTGTAGAATCACAATTTTTCACTTGGGCAATTATTTATTAATTGTTAATTCATAGTGTTTTAATAAACATTTTGTTTCTCCTGCAAAACATTACATCTGTGATCCAGCTGTTCCAGAGCAAAGTGAGGTTACGACCTGAAACAATGTAATGAGGTGGAATGAAATTTAAAGAAATGCATCAGAGCAGCTTTACTCTCTTTCCCAGGAATCCTGATGCATCATTTTCAATGTACTTTTTGACTGGATGCAAAATAATTGTTTAAAAACCATACAATGTGATTTTATGTTGTTGTCTCTCAGAGTTGAGGTGTACATAAGACGGAAACAGATCTCTCCATTCTTTGTAACTGAAATATTGAAAACTTGAAATACCATTAGTGTATGAAATACTTATTTTCCTCACTGTATAATGAAATGGCTGCTGTCCTCACCACTCATTTTGCTCTAATTGCTTCTTTACGCCCAGGTGAGGTCAGAATAGCTGAACATGATAAAGAATGCATGGAGCAGCGCCTCCATTTCCCAGCCTGACAGCTGGGTTTATATTCTTACAGCCCTCAGGATGACAGTCATGTGACCCACTTCAGAAGAGCTGAGCCCACCTCATCACCACCACAACTCATCTCCATCCCTGCTGCGCCCCAAGGTCACAGTTGCGTGACCCGGCATGAGATGTTGTGTCTGTGCATCGTGAGGAACTACCTTTATTACCCCGCTTGATATGCGCGATGTCGTTACAGAGGAGCGGCTGTAATTATTACTAACGGTGCTATATTTTTAGACCGTAATTAAGCGATTGTCCTGCCGAGAGCACAGCGTGCTTATCTGTCAACTGTCAGGTTGGGGTGAGGGCAGATCGAGGGCTGATGGAGCAGGAGGTGGTGTGGGGCATATATATATATATATTCCCCTTTGTTTTCCAGATGCATTCACCACACCATTCTTTCAGGTATCTTATATTTCAGTAAGGAGTGGAAGAAATATTTCACAGACCAAAGTTGAGTGTGCACCGGTGGAACAAATTCTTCTCCAGCGCCTCCCCAAGACTCTCAATGGGGTTACAGCCTGAACTCTGTGGTGACCTTTCTGTGTTTCCAAAGTACATTGCCTGATTAATTCTTTCACAATTAGAGCCTGATGAATCTTGAAAAAAAGACAGTTTTATATCAGTAATATATGTGAAGGAGGGAGAGCAGAATTCTGCATTCTCATTCTAAAGCCTACGTACCTCTGAGAGGACAGAAGCTAAAGCATTAGGTATTCCAATCAGACAGGGACGAGTAAATCGAAAATAACGGGGAAGTGGCACGTAAATATTTACCCGACAGATCACATTTATCCATTTCCAAGCTCAGCTCCACTCGAGGCATGGCGCATGGGGATGAGTGCTTGCATTTGGCGAGGTCAGCACACTCGTCCGGGTAGTGCGCATACCAGCAAATGCATAACAAACGCCGCAGTCTGCTGGCTAGATGCTGCTCACAATAAATAAATAAGATGCAGAGAGAGAGAAAAAGTGAGAGACAGAGAAATAACGGAGGGCGCTACGGCCCACCTAATTATTAAAAACAGTGTTGAAGGGCACAACTGGTGGTCTCTCGGGGGCACCCCGCTGGCCCGCTGCTTCTGCGTGTGCACGCCTGTGATAAGGGTTGCTGAGTCGAATTAATATGCCCTGCTGAGGTGAGGCTCACACAGAGGTCAAACGGCAAGATGTGCTCAACCTACACCCACGTCCTGTCAGACAAATGCAACCCGCTCAAACCAATAATCCAAAACCGAAAAATATCCTTCATTTAGCTTGATTTCAATACATTCTGTTTTTACAATTATGACACCGTCTGTTAAATCATATCTAATCATGGGTTGGATTACACCCATGCATGTGCATCCACATTCTGTATCCTTTCAACAAATTAATTAAACTGAAATAAATATTTTAAATTCATGACTTTTCACTTTAAAGCCCCTGCCAAACAATGTATGTACCAGTCAGACTGCACCATTTCAGCAAAATGGCAGAAACCTAAAATCCATGATTCTGAACTTGTCAAATCGTAATAGAATGCAGCTGGAAGAAGAAAAAAGGGGAGGACAAATACAGCTTTTCACAGCCCACATTCACATTTTAACAGCAATTTAATTCTCCGCTTTGCCTGAGATTTTAGAGAGTTGAATTTGCAAAAGCCAGAATTGAACCTCGTTGCCCATAATAGACTGAACGCTGATGGCAACCTGACGGTGAAGTGAAGAGGTCAGCATGACCTCTTATTTGCTTTTTGTACTTCTGTGCTCTCTGAGTCAGACACTAAAAAGGTTTTTTCCCCCCAGAATAAATGTTGACTGGCTCTACTAAGCCTGGGTAACAGGTCCAAACCCCCATTCCATGTAATTACCAAAAAAAAAAATCTGATCAAAGTTATTAGTTATAGTTAGTATATAGCTATATAGTATAGTTAACTATATAATTATAATTATAGATTTCAAAAAGTAACTGAGTTAGAGCACTATAAAAGGGAAAATAACTTTGCATGGCTTTGTCTCCTCCTTCATTAGCAGAGCTCACATTAGCTGCACCGGGATTTGTGCTTCTATCAACTTCAATGTTCTTTGACCTGCTTGTTACAGACATGGAAAAAGACTTGGCATCATGTACATTTAACATATATATTCTTACCTTATAATATCAACAAGGGAAAAGGCATGTCTGTATCTCCACTGTAAAAACGCTGCATTTGAACTCTCCATTGCTGTGTCTCTCCTGCGTGTGTTTATGTAATCACCCACCCACACGCCTCTGCCTCTGGTTGGTTTACCATGAAGTTTAAGTCAATCTTACCCGATCATAATCACTTACGCGGTTGTCTCGCCCCTTCAAAAGAGAAGAAAAAAGTTTTCTACCCCTGTGGTTTGTCAGATTAAAACAACTTAATTACAGTACGCCCAGCATGTTAATGTCAGTAATGGTATCGGCAGTACCAGGTGGTGTGCATTTAATCTACAGCAACCAGCCATAACGTAATGACAAAAAATATTTCAGCATTTCAGAAGCTGTAGGTCTTCCTGGTTAATGCTGGTGCGGCGCACGGTGCGGGACTGAGATGTTGATGGGAGAACCATCAACCATCAAACCATCAAAGTCCCGAGAAACCTTACTAGTCTTTAGCCCAACCAACTCCAACATGGCATTACTGGGCTGGGAAATAATTATAGGTAGAGCCAGAAGCCCAGCATGCACTGGGACCAAGGACACATAATTGTTCACAAATCTGACTTCTGCCGTGTTTGTTTGTCTAACCCACAAATGTTCTAACGTGTGTTGTAGAGCAGATCTCCTGAAAATCTGCCCATGATTTGGCAGCTGCCCCGGAGCAAGCATCTGTCAAAACAAATGCTTCTTTGTGCTGGCAATAAATAAATGAAAGAATAAATGAATAAATGAATAGTTGATACTGGGGAGGAAGAGGCATATCAATAAGAGTGAGTGCGAAAAAGAGAGAGAGACAGAGCGCCACCTCACTACAGAAATTAATTCTGCATTAGAATTCTGAAGAGGAAGAGAAGAAACTTTGGTTCCATTCCAGGTATTTAATGATAAAGGTGACACTCTGCTGGTAGGCTCTGAATGGGCGTGTATGGTAGGCTTCCCAAAATAACGAGGCAGGCAAATCAGACTTTAGACTTGGGAGAAAAGAAATGTCTTTGGTGTAGCTGGTTGTTCCAATCCCATCTGGGCTTCTCTAAACCATCTCCAAACACTTTAATAGAAAAAGTGCTGTTCGCTAATGTCATATTAAGTTTGTCCTAGGGAATAAGCAACTAGAATCAAGAAAGGCCTGCTTGTTTGATACAGTATATGTATATTGAGGACTACCCACCATGCCCTTTTGCTTAAGCAACATTATTTCTAAGACAGAGAGCATCTTTAATGCTCTTGCAAAAAAATGTTATATAACATGTGAGGAGCTCATGGGGATGATTGAAACACCCTACCTCTGGACAACTTAACCCATCTCCAGGCAATACATCATGAGGTAAAGGAAGAGCAAGGAGAGTGGCCATTTATCTAATTATTTCAGGCCAAAATCATAAAGAATGGTTAACTGAGAAGAACTTATCTGCAGTTATTATTTAATATTTCTGAAACTGGCATCTGCCATCTGGTGTAAAACTTTGTCAATTGTGCAGATAACAATCTGCTATAACCGAAAGAAGAAGAGGAAGATTAGCTTACTGCCCAGTAGAACAATTCACTAGCATGAATTCACATTTTAGCAACAGCATAATTTTCATACGTTGCCAGGTCATGTATAAAAGTTCCCTGCCATAATGATTTTGAATGTCTCTCAAACAAAAACAACGTGTCAGGTCGCCGAGCTGATGGGGGAGGAAAGCGCAGAAATGGGACATTATGGGAAACAAGGATTTATTTATAAACAATAAAACAACACGCCGTGATGGCCGAAAATGGGAAATAAAGTGGAAAAACTAAAACTAGCCTGCAGGCGTGTGGTGATTGCCAGAACTCAAAACACAAATGGTTGCCAGGTCATGAAAATGTCAGAGTCGCCAAAGGGCGGAACCCCAGCGCCTCTTACCCTCTTGTCTGGGTTGGCCACATGTGATGTCATCCAGCTACCGCCAATCCTGACACAATGAAAGTCAGACCATGACATACACCTATCTGGCATTTTTTGCACTGGTTTACATGTACAAAACCCCTCTGCAGAGACACAAATCTAGATAGAGCATTGCACCATTTATGATGACCTGTGTGGATCTGCATAAAATCTGCCATACTCAAACATGCCCTTTAATGTTGTCATTTTAAACTCTTTTTACACACTGGCGCATGCACATGGGGATTGTTCAAAATATTGCCATGAACTGTAAACAGATGTAAATTGTAGCAGAAACTGTCCAACTCCGGTCAAATGAAGTATATGTGATTTACATGGGTTGAAAAGTCCTTTGCACCGTTACCTTCTCTCTCTCAGATGGGTGCAGCTCCCAATTACTGCCGGATGATACAGAGGCTTGCGCCAATTAGAGAGTGTACACTGAGCAGGGCAGGCGGACAAACAGGTGACTGTGACACCGGTTGACAAGGGCAAGGTGACACGACCTTCACCAAGTGAGCCGCGCTCACCATGAGATGGCTGGATCGTTTAAAGCCTTGCAGGAGGGAAGGAAGGATGCTGGGTAACACAATAATTGCAAGGCTGAGAAAGAGGCCTGTCAACTGCTGCGGCTCATCAATATGAAGAGACACTGGAGTACAGCCCCCCTCCGGCCATGTCTCCAAAGCAAGAGGATCCTTCAACAGGGTGCTTCAGCCTTCGCAATCGCTAACCCTTGATTTCCGACACACACACACACAAAAAAAAAAAAGTTCAGAAGGATTTACTGTAGCATTTTGTGGGAAAATAAAATATTCAATTTGCTTATCCGAGTTTTAAATGCAGTTCATTGAAGTGTTGAGAAGAGTATTCCCCCAGGAAACATATTAGTCTTTGGAGTAAACTAAATTAAACAAATATTCCTTAGTGGCTATTCCAATTACTGGTCCATCGCTGGAGGATTCCACTAGAGGGAACACCAGAGAACTCATACTGTACATTTTTGTACTCGCTAGATGTTTTAACATTTAACAGCAAACATTGTTGATGTCAAGTCACATCCCCATACTGCCATAACACTACCACTAACAAGCAATGTGACGTGTACAGGTGTCAGCTGACATCAGATATTTTGAATATGGGTTGTTAAATGCATGTATGTATCCGGCCTTAAAACACAAATGTGGTCAAAAGTGATTTAGTAGTAAAAAACACAACCCTGTTTTTTATTTAGCCTAAACAAGGTTTCTGTAGATCCTTGAAAGAAATACTGGTAGTGAACAGCAAGTCTGATGCCCAACACTAGACCACACACACATTAGCCCTGCATCAGCACACAGACCTAACATCATGAGCTGTATGCTCCAATCAGATGTGTAAGCCAAGGGAACCCTCCAGGAGAGCCACTGAAGAACCCCGCTGCCTCTAGCGAGTGGTGATTTTAACCTTTTAAACTCTAATCAGTGGTGACAGCACTCAATCAAAATGCATATTATCTGTGTCGCCGCAGAAGCAAAGTGTTTGTTTATGTGCGTCAGCCTGCAAGTGCGTGTTTACTGATTTGCGTTGGTTCAGGACAGGCGAGTCAAACTGCTTGACGGCAGACACAAGTCTGTTTGTTTGCACAAGAGCTTGGCCTGAACTTCACTTAACCTTTCCCTGCATGAAGCGCACAGTAGAAAAAAAAACACACACTTTCAACACATATATATATGCAGACAATATCAATGTAAATCAACATTTTATTCCATCAATATTATAAATATTATTTTATCAATTGTTTTGTTCACATAATTGAAGACATCGTTGAAGGATGTCAATAAATGTTTAACACGAGTGAAGTTGCATGTGTATGCTTCTTCATTTATGTGCTGTGAAACCCATTGAAAATCCAATGTATTGCTGTAGTTTTTTGCAATTTTTTTGTTGAAGATTAATGCTTTTATTGATGTGGAAAATTTTATCATTATGATAGGGGAAATTCCTTTGCCATTTACATGCTCAGTAACAAAGATAATAACAGACCAGAGGCAAAGACTACACACTATAAGAAAATTTACAAAAATAGAGAAATCAATATAAAGTGAAGATGTATAAAATGACTGATGTGCAAAGGTGGTGGCAGTAGTGGTTCAGCAGGTAAGGAAGCAGACTAGTACGAATCCCGATCTGCCAAGGTGCCACTGAGCAAAGCACCGTCCCCACACACTGCTCCCCGGGTGCCTGTCATGGCTGCCCACTGCTCACCAAGGGTGAAGGTTAAAAGCAGAGGACACATTTCGTTGTGTCACTGTGTGCTCTGTTTCACAATGACAATCACTTCACTTAACTTGGTGAAGAAAGCTCAATAAAATATGGATACGATTATAATAAGTGAAGTGGATTAGGGTGGTAAATGATTGTTGTATTACATGTATTGCATTTATTGATACTGTAGCTGTAGATTCCCAGCCAATGCAGCTATGCTGTTTTTCGGGGGAAGTGGTGTAATCAGAAGGTTGCTGGTTCGTGGTGTAACCCTGTAATCAGAAGGTTGCTGGTTCGAATCCTGATCCGCCAAGGTACCACTGAGGTGCCACTATGCAAAGCACCGTCCCCACTAACTGCTCCCCTGCTGACTCAGGGTGATGGGTTAAATGCAGAGGACAAATTTCACTGTGTGCACCGTGTGCTGTGTATCACATGTGACAATCACTTCACTTTGAAACTTTGTAAAGTGTCCCTCAGACAGTGCGGAGAAGACTTATAAAGAGTGATGGCCACGTGTGTCAAAGATCTGTACCGTGTAATTCATCACCTCAGAGCAATGAGTTTTTTACTTTGTGTGTGTGTGTCTTAGCCCAGAACAAGAAGCACATATTATACGCAGTAAAAGAGCACATGCCTCTGCCCCAGAATAATAACACAGACAGGACATGTCTATGCATTTAAACCAGCAGAGAGGCCATATATTACAAATTGCAGCATTATAGGACAGTTCTGATTTGGCATTGTGAGTGGCAGAACAGACTCTAACATCTCTGTAAAAATTCATAATAATATATAATCACAAGATTTTCTAACTATTCTTGGAATAGTTTCATTTTCACAGAAGCAACTGATATTAAATGGTAAACTGTGTATGCTCAGAATAATACACACAAGGTTGTGCTATATTGTCTGCTAAATAACTAGAGCAAATCAGTGCCAATAACTCACTCACAATAATTCACTCTATCACACTCACTCTTGTGTATTATTGCTTGAATAATCAATAGCCAAAGCAATAACTTCTTCGAAGGTTAAATAAGCATCTTTCATAGGTACTGATATGCATTTTAATCTTCAGCAAATACCCCAGTCTACCTCTGTGGCAAGAGCAAGAGAGACATACGTTCACCCATCCAGTATTTCGTCACAGCAACAGCCTTACCTGAAAGACAGAAGAAACAGAAGAGACATGAGGAGTACGTAAGGAGGCCGATTTGAAATCATATTCTCTGGAAAAGGGGGGTGAGAAGTGTCATGGGTGCCTGGTAATCAGTTGTCGTAAGCCCTAATGGCATTGTAATGGGTTTACTTGCACAAAATTGAGAGCATGCCTCTTTCCCTACCAATTAAAAAACCTATCAGCTCCCCATCCCACCTCTGTGTAGCATGTACACCCAAACTGTCATGTGACAGAGAGAATGAAGGTTGGTAAAAAGGGCAAATTAATTTTCGTTTCTCAAAAGTGGAGAGCTAATGACCAGGGGCACTGCGGTGGACGGACCCTTGTTGTTCTCAAGGAGAAAGGTCATGACTGAATTTCACACCCATTATTCACATGATGCCGCCAGTGCAGGTACTTGGGACTAAACACAGATGTTTGCTGATTAAGACCGATGCTGGGGCTCCGGACCACGGCCACTCCGCTGACGGCTCAAGATGGGGACCCTAGTCACAACAGAAAAAAATGACCCTAACAATTAGGGCAGATCACCGCATGGCCCCCGTATGACCTTCTTTTTGTTTTTTTTGCACACATGCCAATGAGGTGAACAGGCTTTTTGTGTATCTCTGTTAAAATGCCAGTTGTTTGTTATGTATATATAAAAAATATGACCAAAATAAATGATCCTTTTGTGCTGATAGACTCCTACCCAAGAAAGTAAATGTTGTAAATCACAAAAACAGGTTGCAGTTTGCTTCAATAGGTTGCATAAGTGTGTACAACCTGCTAATTGTTTAGTTCAGTTTCATTGGCTTATAATATTTGATTGTTTTTCAATTGAAATGTACAAGTTATAGGTTAATAAGATTGCTGTGCTAAGAGTGACTTTGGAGTCTCTTCCAGAAGAAAAAAAATGTTTGAAGCTTGAAAGATGAATGTTTAATATCCTGCCACTGACACCAAGTGAGGCAAGGACACAAACACGAAAACAAATGCGCGCCCGACATATCAGTCCCTGCAAACAAATACCTCACTCCCTCACACACGATAAGCACGGGCAGCGTAATTCTGTGTGGACAGGAAGCTTAATGACGGGACAGATAGCAGCTCTGGCAACACCAGGCCTGACTGATGCTGGCAGATTCTTCTGAGCAACCCCCCCAAACTTGTGTTCCACCCATGCACCCATCCATCTGATGTCCGGGCTGCTGAACCACTCGGCTGCCCATCTCTCCGCGCCGTTTAAGAGCTCTAATGATATCAGCGCATATCCACCTGCTTAAACAGATGGAAGGGCCTGTGAGGCAGACTTCAAACCAATTCTCCGCTTTGGTAAGTAAAACCGCATTTCAATTAAAATTCCCAATTGTTTCCCTTTGCCCCGATAGATATGCCCAACATCCAAATTTCCGGGTCGTTATTTATATATTTACTTATTGTCACTGCCTGTACGTCAAATCATGCTTGAAATCAGCAAGTTTAGCAGTTCCCTTGAGGGACTATAGGCGGGGTTGGGTTTCATAAGCTTAATAGTCAGACACCACTCTCCAAAAAAGCTGATAAAACAGAACAGACAGAAGCAAGTAAGAAATCAACTGGGCTTCAGCTAAAACAGATAATGCATTGAGAGCCGATATGCACGTCATTGAGGTTTTAAGCAGTTCCCTTTAGTCCCTCAGTGAGCGATAAAAGCAAAGTCTTTATCTCCCCCGAGGAAGCCAACTGTCTTTATTCATCAAAAACGCTTATCTACCTCCGGCAAAAAATACACCAGTCCAGGGTGATGTTGGCTCGGCCGCCCCATGCAGTGTCTAAGCTGAAAGATTCACAGTGGGTGATTGAAATTGTATTTGTAGATATTTAACTTTGCATATTTAACCTCTTGGGCATGGTCCATGAATATGAAGGCTCAACTGAGTTCTTTTTAACATATTCAGAATAAAAAAATAATGCCTTGTTGGAGTAGGGCTCTAAAGCCATTTTAATTAATTCTCCATGAAAGTTGAAACATTATATTTCTTATGTAATATATTTCACATTTAGTACATTTACAGCATTTATCAGACGCCCTTATCCAGAGCGACTTACAATCAGTAGTTACAGGGACAGTCCCCCCTGGAGCAACTTGAGGTCAAGTGTCTTGCTCAGGGACACGATGGTAGTAAATGGGATTTGAACCTGGATCTTCTGGTTCATAGGCAAGTGTGTTACCCAGTAGGCTACCACCACCCCACGTACCACCACCCCATGTATAATATTTCACAAGCCAAAGCTTCAATTTCCTATTTACCTCTTTTTTATTGCAACGATTTTTAATATTAAATAAAATAAAATAAAATAAAATTATCATTACTGTATGTGATAGTCTTCATTATATAAACTGTAAAGTATATAATAGCAATTTGCCCCCGTATTGGTGAAAATTATGGGTGGTAGTAGCCTAGTGGGTAAGACACTCGCCTGTGAACCAGGAGACCCAGGTTCAAATCCCACTTACTACCATTCTGTCCCTGAGCAAGACACTTAACCCTAAGTTGCTCCAGGGGGGGACTGTCCCTGTAACTACTGATTGTAAGTCGCTCTGGATAAGGGCGTCTGATAAATGCTGTAAATGTAAACTGTTCACACTTCACAATCCTTGGTTTCACCTGAAAGTATCCAAAATCTGTACTGAAAATACCAGATTGCAAGCTGATCATACTGTCAATGAAAAAATCTGATATGGGTCACATCTGAAGAACAAAGGAACTATTATGCTTCCTTCTCAAGTGGCAAAAATGTTCTTAGACATTAAAAATGACAAAATGATAAACAAATATGTCATTTCTTGTACCCTGACAATCTCAGGGTTCTTCCTAAGAAGAAAAAGTCAGGATTTAAACAAAAAAAAACAGCTATCGCCAAAGTCCTCTTGATCTCACACACTGTGCAGCTGGGGGCCTACGATCTGAAAGGTCATCTCAACCCAATCACATGATACGTCTCAGCGCAGCAGCTAATGATGGCCTCCATGTCCTTCTGACCCCAGGTCCAAGTGATCTATCTGTGTCGTGCATTGCTAATAAGACAGCTGCTAATTAGACACAAAGTCGCACTCGGGAAATGCGTCATCAGCGACTCCTGCTGACACGTCTGCATGCGTACAATCGTATATCGATTCTCTTTTGTACAGAGTGACATGGCAGAACTCGCTGAATACCCTTCTTCCCCCGCCACCACTACCACCTGTCTGCCAAGACTATCTACCACGCTTAAGGTTTCAATTCAGCATGCAAGTCCATCCAGGCAGTCCTGCCCCATCTGCTCAGAGTCTGCCAGGTTTCATTTGCTCCCGCATTTACTTTACTGGTTGGGTGTTTCCCAAGCCGTCTCCTACACATTTGCAGGTGGGGCTATTATATAAATGCAGTGTGAGAGGACCACTGAGCAACACTTCTGACAGTCCCCAACATCACAAGGACATCTTATTTGGCAGATGCTGCCCTCAAGTGCACAGTCCCAGGCTCTTTTTTATTACAGATGAAAGGAGAAGAGAGGGCCAATGTGCTCTGACGAGCAGAGACCTCACAATTTTGTTGACGTAGAGTTCTTTCTAGGGGTGTATCAACAGTTTGGTTCAAACTTCAATTTCTGAAACCACTGTTCATTATTTCCTCTTTTTATAAAACATGCAGACGGATCAGTATCAGATAGATGTTCTGATGGCAAAATAAAACTGGTGACACCGTTGTACTTAAATAAACTAGCTCCAGGTCCAAACCAGACCATGTGTGTCTGTATGTTTATGTATGACCACCTGGATACGAGATGGACAAGACCGGGCGGCAGTAACCCAGCGACCCAGCAAGGTGCACATCAGCTGGGAGGTGAGAAAGAGCAGACCCACCCCAATACCCAGATTTGTCACAAAGTGTTACAGAGTAAACAGGGAAATGAAAAATGTGCTTTGTTGCAATGAGAGCAGGCTGCACCTGTAAGGGTAGCAGGGGGTTGGGGAGGCGTGGATTCCACACCATTGCAATTCCAATTTCTACAGAACCTGTATGGGGCCACATGGTGGCGCAGTGAGTAGCACTGTGGCCTCGCACCTCCGAGGTTGGGGGCTGCTCCCCTCGTGTTGGTGCCAGGTTCCCCCATCTCCACCAACCAAAATGCATGCATGCTAAGTAAACTGGGGGGAGTAGGTGAGGGTCTGATGAATTGTCACACTGCACCCCATGACATGGGATGGGCTACTACTCAAATTACCCTTTTTTTTCCTTCATTTTATATTTCTTACATTTTCTAGTCAAGTAACAAATTGATTAGAACAAAGATTAGATTAATGATCTAATTATTCACCAGCACGCCAGTTTGAATAGGCTTCTCTCTTCACTACGGACAACACTAGGTGAGATCAGATGAACTTTGATTCTGCAACAGATGACTGGACCATCTGTGCTTCTGTGTGTGTTAAACCCCTCTCTGAAATTCCTGTTTATTAAATGTTTAAAGGTCTAAACAGGATACAGCAAAAGTGTCTTCTGTGAAGTATCTGAGACCTTCACCTGGCCAAAGCCTACAGAGAGGGATTATGGGACATTTTTTCCTCATGCATGGGTGAGAATTCAATCACCTACACTGGGCTCATGCCACTTGTTAAAAGACTAGAGACATTAGAGACTCATACATTTTGGTCACTTGTCCCCCAAGAGGTTCTGTTATCTACACGTGTGACGGCACAGAAAGACCTCAAACTCGTGACAAACTCCAGGTGTGTCACCCAGGAGTGAAGCTAATCTGCCCTCCATAGCAAATTGAATACTAATAGATTTCCCTGGAGGATTTTTTTTCTTTTTTTAAACAGATGACAGCTTGATTAGATACGACCTGAAGGACAGATGAGTACTCATGAATAAATGGATATTAATGACTGTAATCTCACCGAGAGCATCTCTGCCATCTTCAGACGTGTTTACTTTTTTAGGATCAGAAGATAAATGAGGTGAAAAAGCCAAAATCCTACAGTTCTTGTGGTCTTGATATCAAATTACTTGAGAATAATAATTACTTTTAAGCGAACATGGGGTTGGGTATTAAATCCTGTAAATTCTACACATCATAGACAGCTCCTCTCTACATGGAAATCACATGAAACAAGCATGCAGTGGGGTAATTTATTCCAGGGCTTGCTCAAGTAACCTTGCAAATTTATTCAAGATGATTTGGATAAAGTGCTTAAATGCATATTTAAATATTCACAGTTCAGACAACCAAATTAAAGCCATAACTTAAAAGCACTAAAAGTTGAAGTGGCAACTGTCAATACCACAATATATAACTCTCTAAACCATGAAGGTCTTTACATGGCATAAAGTGATGAAAGTGAAGGCGGGCAGAATGTTGTAAATCGCAGAGAAATCAGAAAAAGAAGTGAAGTCATAATATACTGGTATGGCAACCCCATCACCTTTACTGTGATTTGTGTCGAATGTACATGCATTTTCTGTTTTCTCTGACAGGACACAGAGAGAAAAATCTGAGCAGATCAATACACTGCACGCAGCTCTACAAACAATAAGATTGTACACATTTCTCCTGGCCAATGCTGAACAGATAGCATGATTTACCAGACAGAATCGCAGTGTATAATTCATATCCTGGGGGAAATAACAAGGTATATAAGTATATAAAGTATATAAGTATATAGAATAATGCATATAATGTGTACTAAAAATAATAATACTATTACTACAACATATTCTTCTACTACTAATACTACTGCTTATAATAATCATATTCATGTGGAATTCTGCTGCTTCTCGAGGCAAGAAGAGGATGAAGATGAAGTACTATACAGCTCAAGAAGAGAGGTGGATATAGGGATGAGAGAATAATACTTTCTCTTCTGTTTCTGGAAGGAACTTTTGCCGGACTGAAGTATGCTTGACAGCTCTTCAAATCAAGCTACCTTGTTTCTCTGGAGACAGTTGCCGTGGTTGCATGACAAGAAGCCTGACCTTCCCACTTTGGTGACTGCCAATTATACAGTGGTTTAGTAACACCATTAGGCCACATCCCAGACATGAAATGCTATGTCATCAGATTACGACAGAAACAGGAAGGGAAGAGTCATTTTAAATGGTTTGCATCTATTAGACAGTTCACCAGTCTTTGGCATTTAATGCATTTCGCAGCTCCGAAAGCAAAGAACCATGATGACAGAGAACTGGGAGTACGGGCCAATTCCATTATTCCCCACCATCCCACAGCTTCAGTCATTAAGCTTTTATTCTGACATGATGACAGGTTTTGTACACCTGGAACGTTTCGGACTGTAAATGACTCAAAATGGGCTGCCCTGCTAATCAGCAAAGCACAGATATTCACACCCCATCTGCTGGCCTCTCTGGCTACTAGGATTGGGTAACAAGGTCTGGTTACATATCGGAACTGGTTTCAAATTTCCATGCAACCATGACACATGTACAGTACTTCAATCCTAACCGCAACCAGAGAGTGGACAGTCTGCCTCCTTCATTTTACAAAGACATTGAGGTCAGAATGACAACAGAGAATACTATTAATCCATAAATGTTATCATTTTAAACACATTGCATAAATCAAATATAAATGTGTTATGCTGACATATATACGTATACGTGTGTGTGTGTTACATGTGTGAATGGGAAACTGACTAATGGTAAAAAATCTTTGCATAGACGTTGTCGCTTCTACGCACACATACACACTTCCCATTACGAACAGAGTCTAATTAGGTGGCAGGTGCTATATTTGTTTTCCTCAGACTCGATAAGCCGAATCGAAATCAAAATCAATAAAATTGAAACTGCTCTACCCCTCGCCCCAGCTGGGAGGAGATGTGGCTCTTGTCCAAAGTGGCCATTACAGCCTGTTGATTTATTTTCTGTTTGCTGTGATGTGACAATATCCCATTTCAATGCAGAGGGAGTGTGACTGATGGGCCTCTGTGGTGCTCTGTGACACAGAGATTTAGGGCTACTGATCAGAGCTCCTGGAGCAGGCAGCAGTGTCTTGTGGGACTGCCTCTAAAAGTTTAAGATGAATTACCCCAGAGCAGAGCCAGGGAGAAGCTGGACTAGACAGGCTGACTGAGTGAGTAAGTACATGGATAAATAAGTATACAGAAATGAATGTTGATATTAATAATAATTTTAAAAATTTATTTAGAGAATTAAAGTACAAATTATAATTCTAAGCATTACCACAAGTGCAAGTACCAACAAACAAAACACACCCTTTCCTGGTTCATTACAATTCCACAGCATGCCCAGGACCTCCCCAACAACACGTAATGGCTTTTAACCAGCTGCAAACAGGGTTTCACTGACCCCCAACCCCTCCATTTCTGCAGACAACTACCCATCAAGCTCCTCCCGCTTTAACAGAGCCACCACCATTATGAACAGGTTTGGCTATTTGCAATTAACCCGGGAGTCAAGGCGCTGATTTAATTCCAAGGTTGGTGTGAATCTCACCTGCCGTGTAAAGCGTGGCCCACGTAGATTTGACTCAATGGGGTCTGACAAGAGAGCAATATTTCACTTCATCAGGCAGGGTAAATGGGTGACAGCGGGAGTGTACAAAGCAAAAATTATGCCCTTACCCTTCTAAGTATTATAGATCACATATTTGTTATGCAAAAAGAGTAAAAGTACAACAAATATCCCATTGATCTTTATGAAAGGAGAGGCAGTCTAGATGTCCTGGTCCACATGTCCACACCAAGTGAGCAGCAAGACTGAGGAGCCTAGCCTGCCCACGCCCTACTGAACCGGTGCTCCTGCCCCTTTTTATGATGATCCGTAGGACTCGACTGCGGCATCTTGTGAAGTTTCTGTCTGAATAGGCAAATTTTACTAGCCTTACTCTCCTTTAACTGAATTCTGGTTTACTTTCTCCCTTATTCTATTTTACTTAATTATATAACTTTTACTTAACTATGCACAGTCAAAACAGGGTGGTTCAGGATGCATTTCACTGCATCTTGTACTGCTATAACTATGCATGTGACAAATAAAAAAAATCTTGAAAAAATATTGAAATCCTTTGTTTTAACCAGCAGGAGTGAGGGTTCCTGGTTTGATGTCCTTTAACTTTTTTTTTTATGTTTGTTACACAATTAAGCCTCCAGCCTCTGACTCACTTGCATCATGACAGCTGGATATGATGGATGTCTGTTTTTTTTTTTTTAAACAAATCAGCAAATAAAATGTTATCAATCCATTAGAGCCTATGGGCTTTTGTGTTGGGCTATTCTCTGTAATAAAGCCAAATGTCCTGCAGGGCTGCTTGTTGGGAAAAAAAAGCTCTGAGTCACGCTGGCATGTCTCTCACTGTCAGCTCACTGTGCTTTTTTAAATGGCCGGTAACAGCTTTTTATGACACTCACCAGACAAGAAACATGATTTACAGTTGTGTTTGACAGTGTGGATGCCGCCGTAAAATTCTTACCCTCTTCCAGTTATAGCACACTGACATATGCCACATACGTGCCGTAATACCCAGCCCCCCCATTTCCTCTATCATGCATCTATTATTTGATGTTATCGCGCTGTGGTGATGTGCCTCCACAAACCAGGTAGGTTGCAGTCCACATCCAGTAAGTCCATTACAGGCTGGTAGAAAAACAATACGGGCAGCTAAAAAACAGCTTGAATTTAATGACCTCTAACCTTTGAAATTTAATCAGACCATACTGCTATCAAAACAAGTTCACTGACCATGACCTTAGACCAGTTCAAGCTCACAGTGTAAACATTCAATTTTTTTTCATAAAATTAGATGGATAGTAAACTCCACTATGTGTAAAGTAAAACTTGGGGTTGAGATATAGGTTCAAGAATTTAACATTCACAATACGAAAAGAAAAAAAAAAGGAAAGAAAACTAGAAATATGATCTGAGGTGGTGTATAGATGTGATGAATCGCTGTTCTCTGCCACTCACCTGCCTAACAGACAGAGACAGAGGGAGTGCAACACCAGCCAAATTAGTACACCCGCCTATTTCCCAAACCCAGATACCATCTGACAGGCCGCTTCCGTCCCGCAGGGCACTGGGTTTGATGGGGTTAGCAGTTGGTGTGTTGGTCTCACACAGACTCAAGATACTATTGGAGAGACTATTTAAGAAAACAATTTAAAAATAAAAAGGTTGGATGGGTAAGATATGCCTGTGGCCAGAGGACGCTGAGTTCAAGTGGGATTGATTTGACGCCAGGAAGGTGGATGGCTGAAAAGTCTGGGAATTGGGGAAAATTCTAATACTTTTTTACAAGCTAAAAAAAAAAAAAAACTATGTTTGTTGACTTCATGCACATGTTCCTGCACTTCCTGTAGAACATCTGGAGCAAGATCTGAATGCTATGCTGCGAGACTGAGCTGCTGCACACCAAAAGGTGTGTATGTATGTGTGTTGTGTGTGGCTGGGTGTGGCTTTGTGTGTTCTGCATCCAATGCTCAAGCTGTGCCAGCTGGTTACTTTAATCTGGTTATTAATATTTAACTCCTTGGGATAAGCAGCACTTATCTGGAACAGCATGCAGGCCACGAGTTCAGCAGAACCTTCCTTCTACCCTCCACCCACCCTGACAGCAGCAGCCGCTACATGTGTAGCATTCCCCTCCCCCCCCCTCCCCCAGAAGGTTCTAGAAGACGAGATGACTAAGCTATCGGAGGGTCAGCAGAGGAAGAGTGGCTAAGGCAGTAACAGCAGATAATGAGGGGAAACAAATTGAGTTTGGTAAACAGTGAGGGGAAGTGAGCTGCCGATGGCGGGTCGTTGGAGCCCGGAGCCAGTCCAGACCCAATCCTCCAGGGCTGACGCCTGCAGAGCTCGCCATCGACCTCTTGACCCCTTAGAAGGCGCCTTCCACCGCAAACTCGCAGCCTGATCGATGGTGTTTACCACACGCGCAGCCTTGCCCACGCGAAAACAAACAGCGTTCATCGACGTCGCATGTCCTGCAAACAATCTCGGCGACTGAGAAGCTGCGACCCGCCGCTTAATCACAAAGCCCGGGAAGGATTGTTCCGTTAATAGCCCTAACACTTTAATAACTGCAGGAATCAGTTTAACATCACCTGGAGAGAGGTGATGAGTACGGTATTCCCCGACAATTACAAAGTAATTATTTTGTGTCCCACCGAGCGTGCAAAGCAACGCTGGAAGGTAAGAGCAGCCGGAGGGCTGCGAGGACCTTGGTTTGTGGGATTTCATAAAAAATACTAATAATTAAAGAAAAAAAAAAAAAAAAAAAAACCCTGGCAAACCAATGTCAGCCTGCGTGTGTGTGGCTTATTATATTTTATTTATTAAAAAAGTGTCAAGCTGCACTGCCAACAAAGGCCGCTCGGCCTCTGCAGGTAATTAAAGAAGCAAATTACATTAGCAGCATGGATTGTCTTTGAGAGCACTGAGCTTTCGGGAATTGATTGGGGAGACGCACAAGGGGGAAAAAAAACAAGAATTAACATAAAACAGGCAATAAGCTCACAAATAACTCAGGGTGTGGTGTCTCTTTCAGGAAAACCAATTTTTTACCAAGTATTAGATATGTCCCGCACCCAAGACAAAAACAATGTCTATTAAGATAAATGCAAACGCGTAAAGCGGTAAATATCGAAGATGGCGGCGCATCGTTTATCTTGCAGGGAGATGACGTGCCGTAATTAGCTACTGCTGCTGGAGGTGCTCCATTGATTCCCACGGGCACTCGAACTCCGTCAGAATCACCCTGAATTAGTGCTAAAAGTCGCCAAAGTTACATGAGTTTAAAATAAGTAAGGCTAAGAATTGTATTCCTGTCATTTCCAGGGTCTCACACCTAGTGACTACTCTCATAAGACCATGTGAGCGAAGGTCGGTTCACTTTGTTGCACTGTTTAATACCACTGACTGATTTAATGAGGCTTAATGTTAAAAAAAAAAAAAATAAGCAGACGTTCACCAGCAGGATTTTAACCCCTATGTGGCATCCTTAAACCAGTCCTTGGATTGACCTTGACTTGATATTCCACCTCAATCTCATCACCTTCAAATTTGATGCACATGCTCACTTGTACTTAAACCACTTGGATGAACTGATTTGATTTCTGTGATCAATTCTTGTTCATATTTAAAACTCAAATGTAAAAATAAAAATTCTGAGGATTGCATGCACAGCGCGGGCGAGAGACTGAGAGAGGATGACAGGGGAAGATCTGACAGACCCAACAAGTCCGTCTGAAGGAGGCAGCGCTGCGCGCGGAGCAGGAGGCAGCCGGGAGTCGGCGTCCGACTCGACCCACTCTCACACACTGCGCCCTCCGCACTCCGCGGTGTAGTGTTCCTGCAGCGGCGGACCCGGTGGCAATGAGTCACCGTGTTTATGTGCGGGTGTACAATGAAAGGTGTACAGTCCCTCTCGCCTCAACTCTTCCCTCCTGTCCTTTCCCCGTTTAGAACATGTGCAAATAAGACTCAAGCTATTCAAAATGCAGGTCAGAGAAAAGACAGAGAGCGAAAGAGGGAAATGGAGAAGGGTATTTTGGTGGCAGACAATGCACATTTCTGACAACCATTGCTTCCCCTCACTGACACGTCTGAGAAAATGGAGGAGAACACAGACGGAGCCAGGAGGGTTGGGGCCTCAGAACTCAGCTGGAATTGGAGAGGAGCTGTCACCGGATTCAGCATGCAAATGCACACATACATATACACACCCTTCCAGCTGACACACACACACACACACACACACAGTGCATGACTACATGCATTTTTTTCTTGTTAATAATTAAAATGCTATACAATAGCCAGCATATGTGGAATTATGAATCCCTGCCATGTTTCTTTGTTCCGAAGAGGCACATGCTGGTCCTCTCCATCTTTGAGTGATGCAGCAGATCACACCATAACTCTTACCTAGCTGTAAACGGCAGCAATTTCATAAACAAACTGCCGACGTGCAGCTGATGGCCGCATGCTGTCTGCAGAAAAGCACTGAGTGAAGAGTGAACAGAAACATTCAGAGACGCAAGGACACATAGGAGAACATGTAGGAGAATATTCAGATGAGGTTCGCTTTAATTACCATAAGCACTGCTGCGTTTCTTTGTACACACCATAAATATTCATTAGACGACCTCGGTGCTCGGAAGAACTCTGAGCACAGCAAATGCAGAGGAGAGTGCAGCGTGTACAGTTACACCGAAAATGCCCAGGAACCGAGGGAACCCATCTGCTGCTTTACTATTATATACATTCACTGGGCATAAAGACGTGGTCAACAAGGAAAGACAAGGCAAAACGTAAAAGAGCGGTTTAATGATCTTTTCTGAGTACTCATGTGAATGATGATTTCAAGACTACAGAGTATTCAGTCAAAAGTTATTTCCCTTCCTGATGGCTAAAATTCTGGACTGTGGAGATCCTGCAATGTCTGTTCAATAAGGAAGTTCCACAGATAGATCATACATTTATTTTAGTGTAAAATTGTGGCTCACTGAGGCTCATTCTAACTTGAACTATTATACCTAACCTATAGATAACAACTCACAGTTGGAATCTGAATCAGTGGCAGATCTTATGTATTATTCAGATAAGATTTAAAGGTCCCTGTCATGTTGCAGTTTAAAGAGTAGGCACAGGCACAAAACATTGTGATGAGGATTTAATTAGAAATAAAATAATATCAAAATGCACAGCACGATAGCTGGAAACACGGAAACATTACATAAATGATCGGCTTTACCAATGGTCCTAGTCTGACAAAGGAGTGAAGTAGGACTGGGCTATATATGCACACACCTGCTAAATAACTCTGATTTAAATAACTGATAACACTTGTGATTACTCAGCACTAGACAATGCCGTGATCTGGTGCCACCTGGTGATCCAGGGCCACCTTGGCATCACAGTTCCCACATGCTGGAACTCATACTCAACCACAATTCCTCAACTACCTGGCACACAAGTAACACTCTTCAGCCAGAAGAATATGCTCCATTACACTTCCACTCATTACACCCTCTGCCGCAATAGCTCACAGTGTAAACATATATAGGCTAGGTGTCCTGGTCATTCTGCAAAACCAACTGTGTGTATGTGCATGATGAGATGCCACCCTATGCGGAGGGAGATGTTCTTGCCTTCTGCCTATTGTTCGGCGGGATGATTCCCTGCTGCAGAAAAAAACTATAGCAGATTTAATAGAGGAAATTATTAATTGGCCATGTAAAGTCACTTTTAATGTGGGAGTCAAAATGTATAAACCTATAGTCTTTTTTTCCCTTTCACTAGTAAAACAAAAGAGACCCTTGTCTGACCAAGAAACCTTATGACATTCTGACCTTTGACCCTCAAGCTTGCAAGCTCAATTCACATGCAGATGAAAAACGAAAATACAAAAAGTATTTACGCCTTGCAGAACTGCCGCACAAAGGGAGCGAATAAATATAAACAACTTCCTTAATCCCCTGCATGAAAATATAATGACGCTTCATTCACATAAACAAGTGCCCATCCCAGATGCATGAATCCTAATCGAGCATCTCGTAGCTTGAAATAAGCCATAAAAATGCACAGCAAACCCACCGGCGGGTGTGTGGGAATGACTCAGACATCCGCCTCCACCCCAATTCTGGCAGGCACTGACTCAAACTAATGTGGCCGGGCAGGTGCTGCGTGCCGCATAGATCACGGTGAGGTGACGCAGGAAATGGCTTAATAAGAAGCAAAGGAGGGCCACTCCTCTACACATCTCAATTGTGCGGCAAATAAAAGCCAACGCCTCAAATTCACCCGTGGCCCCGCATTTCAGTGACCTTATTCGTACAAATAAAAGTGACATTCTCTTGTCATCTCTAGTTCCACACCTCGCCCTTCGATGCAGAAACACAAAGGGCCCTATTTTTCATAGCATAAATTGGAAATGCAAAAAGATTTTGTGGGTTTGTCCAAATCCATTTTATTGTTATACTTTGTGCCTGTGCAAAGTGAAAAAAGGTTATCCTGGGTTATCTTTATCCTGTGTTTTGGATGTAATATACTAATCAGCGAGGTATTTGCCCAATTGCTTTTATGATGGCGTGTGAGGCTTAACACAGGAACAAATTTAAGTCACGCAAGAACCAAATGCACAAAATAATTTTATTATTTTGAGGAATTTATAAATACCAGCATATTGATAATGGGTCACTGCAAAAAATTCAGACTGTATAATACTTCAGGGGTCCATTTGCTGTTCTTGCTGATAACCAATATTCCACACGTGTCCCTGGGGGTCCTGGTTTCCGGAAGTGTCTAGAAAAAGGTGGCGTTAAACTGCGAAATTAAAATAGTTGTGAAATGCGCCAGGCATGTGCCAAGGGACTGGCGCTTCACGGACAAATTGCACCAGTGGATCCAACTGTGAATTCGCGCGCGCGCGCGCACACACACACACACACACACACACACACACACACCATGGAGACGAGTTACATAAACACACCCGCATGCCCTCTCCTCTCGCTCCCTCAGTTCGGATAGCAAGAGCGTGGGTGCAGTAGGAGGGCTACTTCTGCTGTCCTATTTAGGTCTCTTGGCAGAGCGCTCGCATCATTTCCTGTCCCCTGACTAACAGCTCAGCCCAGCTCCACTCTCCCCTGAAGACTCAGCCCAGCAGTGTCCAATGGAGCCACAGCAACCAACCCCCCACCCCCCCAGAGTTGTCAATCACCACGGCACATGCTAATCGCTTATAATGGGTGCACCGTGTCCCCGTAACAGCAAGGCTAAGGGGGATCGTGGGGTCCGTCCACTGGCTTCAGGGAGGGCCTCAAGGCATAGCGCCGAGCATTAGCATTAGCTAGGCTAAATATCCACAGTATCCAGTACCATGGCTAGGGTCATCAACGCAGTGAGAGTCCATAAATAAATGAGCCCTTATGTTCGAGATTTCTGAATTTTTTAAGCCTGAGAAGGATGAAACATGACACTGGTAACGTCACACAGACACTTCAGTGTTGAACGTGGTTGGCAGTGACCTGGCCTGGCTAAAATTTGATACCTGACATGGCAGCACGTTTTACTAGCTTTTTTGGAAAAAAGAGAAGAGAAGAGGAGAAAAGAGAAAAACAGAAAGAGTGAACGTTAAACAAACACCACCAGGGGAACCAATTGCACATATATATATATTTATTTCTCCCCCCCAAGTTGTACGTTTCGACTCGCTGCAGCGAGAATAACTATTCAGCGCACAGGCAAACAGGCAGGAGCTCAGACAGCTGTGGCTACAGCCCAGACTTAATCTCAGCTGCACAGCGGCATACAGATGGGTGAAAAACGCAGTCAAAGGTGAATGATTTGTCTGGGCAATCCCTCCTGTACCAGAGAGAGGAGCAGCAGAGACGCGGGGAGAGACGACCAAGGGAGAGCGGTGGCGAGTGCGAGGGAGAAATATGGCTCGGCAGCGGGTTTATCACTTATTAGAAGCGAGCGGCAGCTGCAGTGGGTGGTAATTGAGCATGGGAATCACACAGGGACAGAATAGTGGGGAGACACAGGCGCTTTTTTTTTTGTCCCCTTTGTTTCGTTGCTGCCCTGCATTTTGACACCCCCTGTACCTCCCATCTTATTCCTCGGCAGCCACTACTGTTAGTAAGACGATAAGAACCTCCTCAAAAGGACTAAGTGGATATCGGCAGATGGGTTTCAAAGGGAAGAGAGATGAGACCCTGAGACCCGGCGGATTCTCAGACTGCTCCATTAAAGACCACAATGCCGTCCATTGTTAAGGTCATCTGATCACGTTCTCATGGCATTCTTATGTATGAGCCTAATTAGTGAAATGAGTCCTTTTCCAATCCATTTCCACACTACTGCTCCCAGATGTGGATTCACCTACTCAGAACTTTGAATATGATTGAACTACTGTAAAGAATCTAATACAGGTATTGAATTTATTCTTATTCATTAACAGAAGATGATGAAGTATGATGAATGGATCAGATTCTTCAGGGTTGCCTCACTTTATGTCCCTGATTGCTCTACACACTCTCATCATCATAAACAGATTCATGAGATGATCCTTAACATGAGTGAGGGAAAAGCAGCCAACAAGTGATCCTCAACACAGGAACTCTTCCAGGACTAATGGAAAACCGCCATCAACTTAAGGTGGCTGACAGAAGCCAGAAGTGCGAAATGCTGTCGTGACATCAAAAATTCATTGCTCATGAGGAGGAGTGTAGAAACTTTTGAACAGTGCACATTCTGGAACATTCTACACAACATAAATACTGTATAAGCCACATAATGTGCATGCTTACACAGCAGAACATCCATCATTAAACATTTGGTAGCTGATGGACTCATGCATTACCATTCAGATCTACATTTCAACAAATACTAATGGCCTCAGGAGCAGCAATAGATTTGCAGGTGCCAGGCTGGGACTGTGCGAACATGGCTAGATTTAAAATCCCCCTACAATCCCAGCACCATCAAAGTGTGACCAGTGAGAGAAAGCTATGCTCTGTTCTCCTTCTCTCCCTCCTTTGACTCTCTCCACTAAACACCCCTTTCAACCCATCAAATCAATATTTGGTGAGACCACCCACAGCATCAATTCTTCTAGGTACATCTACACAAAGGAACTATGCTGATTGCATAGGGGGGATCATCACTTCCAAAACTTTTTGTTCTTCATGCTGAAGACAGTAAATAATGACATTTTCTATATATTTTTGGGTTGGGTTGTCCTGCTACAAATTAAATTTAGAACCTACCAACTTATGGTATTCTTAGATGGATAAGTATCTCCTTGTATTTCTCTGCATTGAGAACACCATTACTAATGACCAAATCTCCAAACCCAAATCCCCAAATCCACAACCACCCCCATGTTGTACTGATGCATGCAGACACTCATTATTGTACTGCTCTCCTGGTCTTCTGCAAACAAATTTAAATTCATCTGTCCAGACCTGCTGCAGCCCAGTTCCTATGTTTTCATGCATTATAGCATTTTGGTTGCAACTCTTCAGTTCCACTTTTGACGCAACTTCACCGTTCTGAGTAGATGGCACTTCTGATTTCAAAGGGACATAAGCTTGATGTGTTTTTCATCTGCTGCACTATTTTTCCTTGGCCAAACCCCAAGTCTACGGTCCTCAACATTGCCTGTTTCTCTATGCTTTTTCAAAAGAACTTGAATAGCACACCTTGAAACCCCAGTCTTCTTTGAAACCTTTGTCTAGGAAAGACCTTGCTGATGCAGCATAAATACTATGTGTCTTGTTGATGTGTTCAATGTTGCCATTGGTTGTAACTTGGGTTATGAAACTTACAAAACCTCACCTTGGTAGCAGAGTTTGGCTTTTCCCCACCTCCAGGTTTCAAGCCTCCTACAGAACAGTTTCAGTTTCAGGACAATCACTGTGCTTCATCTTATATGTAAAATTACTACTTGTTTATATAACTGATGCATCATACACCTGAATTCTACAAAATCCCTGCCTTTGGCAATTGTACAGCAATAAGAAATTATGTTGTTTTGAAGGCAAAGGGCAGAAATATCACATTTTGCTAATTATTAACAAAAAAAAAACTTTTTTTAGATACCTGAAAGCATTAATAGTTAACAGCATTCACACGAGCCTAAAACCTCTGCCAAGTAATGCACTAGTAATGGTATGGTTACCAGTTTACAGCCAACTAAACATGCTCGCAGAGTAAACAGTGGAGACTCACCCACCACTTCGCATCATCTCGCGATTTGGTTCCACATCTCCTCCGACATTCGCATTCATCGCATCACGCCACAGCCCCGTGACAGTACCTCCTATACCAATCAACAATCAGCTTTCAAACACAACAGTGTTACTGCTGGACAGAAAATGGGTCCACCATCCAAATATATACAACCAACAGCTGTCCTGTGGTCAGGAACTGTCCTCTGACAAAGGGCTGGAAGATTTCACACACACCCGATTGGCTATCAAACAAGGTTCGAATAGTCAGTTGGAGGGAAGCCTTTAGCTGAATAGATGGCTTGGTGTCACAGAAGTTAGAAGCTTTAACATAAAACAGATTACCAAACATTATGCTGTGCATGGACATGTTCTCGTCCAACTCTGTGGACAGCAAAAATATCTTAGACCTTCCACACACCTTAATGTCAGTTCTTAGCATTTCCCTGTAACCCAACACAGGCTAAACCCATTAGACTGTGACCTTTAAAAGCAAAGCCACAGAGGCTTAGTGCTTCTTTTACATGTATAGGGAACACAGACCCACAAAAGGGCCACAGGAATAATGAAGATTTTGACAAAGGCGGACAAGAGCTAGATGCCCAGGGAGGGAGCCCACAAGGACCAAGAAGCCAGCGGGATTGTGGCAAGTACACATCAGGGCAGAAAGACACAATCTGTTCCAGTTGAGGAGAGATCTGGAGGTGTGAATAAGCCCTCATGGATTCTGTCACAGCAATGTCACTGGGCACAAGGAGCATGTAGAGTCGCATTATCTAGTGGAGTCAACAACGGACGTGTTCGGTGAGAAAGTGCAAGGGGGAGAGACGGAAACAGGGTGGGTGGGTGGTCACGTGGTTGGCAGGTAGCCATAGCATTTGGAGTGACCTCTACCTCCACATTCACGCTGGACTCAGGTCCAGACACATTTCTCTCTGTCTGCTGCTCCACGTCTCCACTCTATTGACGATGGCCAGTGGGTCATTCCACGATAAATAACCCAATGAAGACATCAGGAACAAGTATGTCGGACACAATAAACAACAGCAATATCCAAGAAAAAAAATGGAAAAAGTCCAAATTATAGAGTGCTTGAAAATGGTTGGTGATGTTTTTCTGTAGCCAGTAAATTAAGCAGCAAATGAAAAAAATGGAAATTCAAGTCTAAGAGCACAAATCCCAAAATGTTCTGCAGCACAGACCCCACATTATAACACATTCTCATTATCCAGCCAAAACAACTGATCACCCTGTCAAATTATATCCTACCCTCTCTCATGGTGGAAAACAATGCACAGAAGGTAAGTGGGAGGAGGAGGGTAGAGAAAGGAGAAGGATACAGAGAACAATGTCTTATGACTGCTGTAAGGAATAGGAAAATCCAGGTGAAAAAAGAAAATTCCAGGCGGAATACAGAAGACCCCTCTCAGGCTTTATTCATGCTGACTGGAGGTAAAAAGCAGTAGACCAAAACACTCTGGGGAAAACAAGCGCTCGGTACAAACACAGACACAAACGCATAAGGTGTGCACACAAACATGCAGGCACCCACACAGACACACACATCAAGTCACATATTAATATACTTGTGGGAACTTGAAATTCTTATGCACCCCTATATACTGTATTACATATACTGATTTTGATTGTTCAGTTAAAACTGATTATGGTCTTTATAACCATTCATTCAAAATTACAAAAAACATTCTATAAGCACCTGAAAAAAAGGGCCTAAGGGGCTTCTAATGGCTCAGTTTACTATCTATTTCACCCTGACCTGGATCTGTGGATGGATTAAAAAGACTGTCTTGGCTCCTATATGGTAGATTGACCATCCAGAATGAAATATCAGACAGACAAGCAGAGATTTTGGTGGACAAAGTGAGATCTATCCTAGGAAGCAATCCACTGCCATGCTGAGCCGCTAATTTGCAGACTTAGGATGGTCAGGAGAGTCTTGTGGTTGATGGTGTCAAATGCTGCTGAAAGGTCCAGAAAGATTAACACTGATGACAATTTTGCTGATCTGGCAGCAAGTAATTTCTCTATAACAGCCAGAAGAGCAGTCTCTGTGTAGTGAGCGGTTTTTGAAACCAGACTGGTTTGGATCCTCACGGTTGTTCTGGGTAAGGTAGATAAAGAGCTGATTATAGAGTTTGGAAAGTTAAGTTAGGAAAGAGTCTATAATTGGAGATATCAGAGGGATTGGTGGTGGATTTCTTAAGAATTGGGATGATTTTAGCCTTTTTGAAGGCTGTTGGTAAGAGACCAGACCAGATGCCATGGACTTGAGGGACGTGATGAAAGAGTTGATGTCATGAGAGATAGATTGAAGCATTGTAGAAGGAATAAGATCCAGTGAACAGGTGTTTGGGTTGGACTGAAGTGATTTGTTGTAGGATCTCATCTGATGTCAGTGTTGAGAAGTGATCCAATGAGAAGGATTTGGAATCCTGGGTGTTAACTACAGGTGGATCTGTGGAAAATGTTTAATTGTTTTAAACATTTAATTGTGTTTAACTTTTTCATCAAAAGATGGCAAAGTCCTCTGCAATTATTACGGATTCTGCAATTCTGCACCACAGCTGAATTTTGTAAAGAGACGTCAGATATAGTATTAGGGGACCAATAAGACCTATATAAAAGCTAAAAAATTTTTCATAATAGTGGACCTTTAAAAGAGTCCCATAGTTCATATGCATCACAATTAAACATTAATTAAATAGTAGTGTGTTTAAATTAATCTGGTCCCATTATAATGACTCGTTTACTTTTATTATTTGTCTGGTGGAGTTTATCAGAAGCATTTCAAACGCTGAAAGGGAAATGTTAGGAAAATACATACTTTGCACTTCCAAAGGAACAAGCCAAAGGAAGAAAAAGTGAAAAATAAATAAATGCATTCATTTATATTGATAGGGATGTGCAAAAGGTCAAGTGTCCATCAGTGGAGAGGCTGACCCTGTTTATATGTGTGCCCTCATAAGCAGAACAATAAATGTTGAAAAATATATACCAAGGAAAATCTCACAGTGACGGCTGCTGGTGCGACAGCTCAAGCGGGGCTGTTTGCTTTGCACAGCTCCCTTTCTTGCAGAGAAACAAACACTGAACAAATCTATTTTTGTTCCAACAATGAGATAATGAAGCTGCTCGGTTCTTACTGGGACTCAGTGAAGCCCACACCCCACCATAACTCTAATCTTTCCCGCTGAGGAGGGGAGAGGTATAAGCCTCAAAATGCCTCCCTTGTAAATGTGAGTTGCCGGCTCTGGTGTTTGTTTCTTTTTATCTGATCTCTAAGCACAGCGCCGCTGGCTTTAAAGCGGGTTCTCCCTTCATCAGACTGGCCAGATGCCACACTCATCAGCAGTGATGAAGGAACCAGTTCATCTTACTGAAGTCACATCCAGTGGTCATCTGGAACATGCTGGAGCTCTTGTCCAGGCCCAGCATCCTTGTCAGATCCAGACATATCCACTGTGTGACACTTTTCCAACACACTGATGCAAATGTTCTGGTTGGGAACCAGTGAATGCTGCCCATCATTTTTTTCACAGTATTAAGAGCTCACTCAAAAAACATATCTACTATCCAAACAAAATGGTGGAACACAATATACTTCAGTAGCTCTAAAAATTGGCTTGCTCCAGGACCTTTATTTAGTAATCCAGATTGTGGATGTTTAGGACATGACATGCACCAAACAGAGTTATAGGTAAATGACTGAAGAAGCACATGTTCGTGGCTTTGTGTTGGAACTGATGCCTTGTGTGAAGTGGGCAGTGTTTGGTCTCCCTCTTCGAAAAACACACACAATGGGAATGTAGGAAAAGTTGATCTTATCTGTCTCTGAGTGTCCAAATATCTACAACATGGTCCCGGTCTAACCACTGCGCTGTCACTGCAGCTGCCTCCCCAGCGCCCCAGTGGTTCACCAATGCTCCAGTCTCTCACTCTCTAGCCAACCCAGATGCGTGTGCAGACATGCAGCAAACCTGACATTAATGAATAGAGCAGAGTCTGAAGTTGCAAAGTAATCGCAGTTCTTGCAATTTATGAAATCGCATTTATTCAAATTGTAATTTCAAATCACAATTTGTAATGTTGTAAGTCCATAATCAGATGCACTCAATGTATTATGTTCTCACAACTACTCTCACTCACTATCCATCACTGCTTACTCCTAATCAGTGTCAAAAGGCGGGGTCTCATCCAGGATGAGGTGCCAATCCACAATAGGGTCCATGCAATGTTCACACACACATTCACGCACACAAATACATGCCAATACTTGTTAGAATTGGCAGTTATTCTTGTTTTCAAGCTAATTTGTCATCTGAATCGGCCTTAAAACTCCACTAGCCGTCTCCATCTTTATGGGATAAGGTATTGTCTCTGGCCAAGTTGAATTATGGCAACACAATACTTTGTTTAAATGCCGGGTATTCACTATTCAATACCGGAAAAAGTACTGGAGGTTCGATGCTACTTGATAAACTGCCCTGCTGAGCACCATAAAGTGGCCCATTGGCTGGCTGGTTAATCCCCCTTCACAAATGTGTGATGGATCTGACACGTACTTCAGCAAATCCTCGTACCCCAATAAACAGCGGAGCGCATTGAATGCAAATCGGTCAGACTTGCGACTCCGAACTGTCAGGAGAGAAACGAGGAGTACCAAGAATGAGTGTGGCATGTTTACTCCTATTAGCGTCCCATTTACTCCCAGGTTAGCACTGTGCACAGAGGAATCATAATTCACAGTTAGGAGAAAGCGTTCCTGACAGGGAGAACTCGACCGGTGCTTTCTGGCGTCCCAAATCAAGCCTAAAGCCCCAATCCCTCAGCCCGTTCCACTCCCTCCTCACGAGTCCGGCAGTGTTTACCGTCATTTCAGTCCACTAATGAAAGCTTAATCAAATAATTTATCCATCTGATTAGCATTTAATAACTCTCCCTCTCTCTGGTCATTAACTCATTAGTTTGCATCCATTTCCTCTCTTAACGTCCCTTGTTTTTCTAGTGGGCTGGCCGCCGGCCAGAATAGTCAGGAAGTTGCAGATGCAGGGATGCATGTATAGTAAAACACACACACACACACACACACACACACACACACACACACACACACGTACAGCAACCACCACTAGGCTGAAAAAAGCTGCTTTAAATTTACAAAAACATAGTTCATTAAAACCTTGATTTTCATTCCAGCCCCTTTGCTCCCAGAATGCAACACCCCTGAGTCACCACAGGAACAGGACACACTAAATGAAGGCAGCAGGAACAGACAGCGTCCCATTCCCAGGTCATCTCTGTCTAACCAGCCGTGAAGGTGCAGCTTGAGGTCTGTCGCCACGGCTAAAACGGCGACTGAATCTTAAAAATGTCCAAACGGCCCTAAAAAAAGGTAAGGAAACTTGTGCAAGTGTGTGTCTGGGCCCAGGAAATGTTAGCTGCTACACACAAACTTTGGGCCTGTGCATAAACATCAAAATCAGTCACTCTGATTTTCTAAAACCCGGTTCCTTCGTCATATTCTTGCAGAGTCCATTTTGGGTATTAATTTCATCTCGGCCGACTGCTGTGGTCAAACATTCATTTCCCTCAGACTGATAGCAAGGCCGCTCAGGATATTGCCACATTTACTGCCAGCCTCAACTGCACTGTGAATACGAGCAAATGAATTATCCGACTATGGATCATTATTCCGGGCGGGTCGATATAGTGCCTTCTGCAGGAGCTGCTCGCATTAAGGCAGAATTCCACGTCGAACTGAGTTACATTCGGGGTTAGGGCCTAATCACATGTTGATTCCAGCCACTCATTTGATTACAGTGGGGGCTGATTTAAAGTACTGATGCACCTGGTTTTTCCGAACCCCACATTACATAAGTGAAAGAAAGTGAAAGAGAAGATAATTCATATATTATTATACACTGCAGCACAGCACAGTGACACAACGAAATGTGTCCTCTGCTTTTAACCATCACCCTTGGTGTGCAGTGGGCAGCCATGACAGGCACCCAGGGAGCAGTGTGTGGGGACAGTGCTTCGCTCAGTGGCACCTCAGTGGCCCCTTGGCGGATCGAGATTTGAACCGGCAACCTTGTGATCACGGGGGCCGCTTCCTTAACTGCTAGGCCACCACTGCCCCATAACTTATGAAGTTGAACCCGGGACCTCTCGCACCCAAAGTGAGAGTCATACCCCTGGACCAACGAGCCCGCTAGGTTGGGAAGGTAAGAGGTAACAATACACCTGGATAGTCAGAATAGGTTCAACTGAAAAGAATGTGAAGAGACATCAAACTTGGAGAGATCTCAAATGTAATGTGAGTCTATGATTATAAAGTACTCTCACTCACTATCTGCCACCGCTTAATCCTAATCAAGGTCACAACCACCGAAGTCCATCTCGTATCACATGAAAGTAGGTGAAACATCTGCTATTACTACTAGTAGTGGTATTAGTAGCAGTAGTATTGGTCATTCTCATGCCAAGCAGATGTGAACCCCTGTTAGTGAACCCCTGTTCTTATCACTGTGAGTGACAAGTTGACTTTTTTCCCTTTTGCAGTCATTGCACTTAGTGGTTTTCATGTTTGTAAATATATTGCACCTCCTGCCTCTACCTCATGCTGTACCATGACATTAGTATTATGATGATGGTTATTATTATTTGCTGAGCATTCGTTTTTCTTGTAGTGTTGTCTGAAATTTAACACTGCTGGCTGGGCACTTAACAGAAATGGGCGATTATAAATCCTCATGTGTGCACCAATGACATACATTTCAATTTGTGTGATGTGGTGTTCGCTGGCACAACTGCAGCCAGTTTGTTAGCAGTACTTCCTCTCCCACTAAGGTAAAATGGCAACCACTGAAGGTCAGAACTGGCATCCCTTGCTTGACTCTCAACTATTCAGTTTGTACAATTCCGGTTGCTCATGATCTACCCCAGGCTGCCATTGCTGTCTTTGTGAGGACACCCATCCATTCAGTATGTAAGTACAGAAGTACAACACACAGCAGAAGACCAGCATGTTACTATGGTGACACAGATTAGCACAGTACATTATGGTAATTAAATGTGGATGGCACTACCAGTGCGTTAAACAATATTAATGTGTACCTACCAGCCAATCAGAATCACAAATTCAGCTATATGCCTCTGATGGATGATCCCCTACGCAGACTGAACTGTTTCTATGTTTTCAGCCTTGAAGACCAAAAACAATCTTTTTCATAATAATGAAAGAAACCACTCCTAAAACTCTCTGATGGTCTCACATGGATGTAATATGATGTTTAGAAAAAAAAAACAGCAGACATCCTTGTGAACCTCATCTTGTTATGTGAGTTAAGTATTTCCACACGTGCACCACGAGATTTGACAAGCCTGGACACACAGAGACACGCACAGATGCACGCAAGCAAACATAATATTGCTTTATATCTTTTATCCTGCTACATGCGACTGATGCAATCTTGTCAGAAAAAAAATAGTTGCTGGAAAGCAGTCCCATGACAATACATTGTCCCAAGTGTCTTTTTTTCTTCTTCCTTTTTTTTTTTTCTATGAATAACTCGTCCCTTGAGATTGAAACTTGAGCGTGACTGCTGAGGTTAAGTCAAAGCGAGCCAGACAAGCGAAAAAAAAAAAAAGTCAGAAAGAGAGACAAGCTTGAAGAAAAGTTCTCCATGTGACATTATAAAAAAACAAAACCTCAAGCAGTAGCTAAAAATATAACCCGCTTTCAATATTCTAGCGGTTGGGCGAGTCTCGCGGCCATATGGCTGAGATTGAGCTCACAGACCCAACCACTGCGCTCCGTACAGCTCCAGCAACGTAACTAAACCTCAAACCGCGCGCCCACATCTCAGCTCAGCCTCGCTGAAAAACACATTCTGATCGCCACCACGCCATCTGCCCGACATCTGCGCGCGCAGTCAAACAAAACACACGACGAATGTACACGCACACAATGTGGAGCGCTCCGAGTTGCGGGTGAGAGAGCCGAGGAAGCCCCTTCTTTGCTGGGCGGAGGGTTCTGTCAGCCTTCCCGTGGGCAGGGAAACGCTGAGCGCTGATCTGGAGGTAATTGCTGCCAGTCTCCTGTGTGCATCTTGGCAAGCAAAGAAATACAGCCAGGCTTGGCTGGGAGTCCGAGCTGCCCTTAAATGTCCCAGAGACAGAGGTTAACCTCCGTAGCATTGTCAACAACACCAAAAAAGTGTGAAAACGTGAATCAAGCGGTTGAAAACATCTAAAGCTCCATCATTATGTACAATCTGACACAAATTGGAGGATCTATTTTCCTGGGTTAAATTTTTTTTTTTTTGATAATGAATGATATCTTGGGGAGGGGGATTTGGATGAGATTTAAGTTATGCATATTACAGATACCCAGGAAAACATATTGAACTGTGTGTTCATACTTGCACAGACATATAGGCAATGGAATACTGTCTATGCCAGAGCACATTCAGCCCAAGAGTGCCAGGAAGAGTCATGCACATCAGTCCAACAGGGGTGACGCTGTCCTACATTCAGTTTGTCCCCAAGAAAAATGATCATGACTAAGACAGCTTTTCTCATCACTGAAAGAGCAAATGCAAGTGCGTCCACGTGCATGCACAGACTCACTCACAGTGTTGTAAATAGGACATGCAGGCTTGTAATCCCTGTTAAAAAGTGATAATGTCAACCACCTTTCATTTATGGAGAAGCTGCAAAAACAATGAATGTATCTGTAGGTGTTTTATTCTGTTTATCTCCTTCCCTTGACTCTCTTCCAGCACAAATAAAATATATAAATAAAACGTGGCGAGTCAAATACAAAGGTTAATGATTCAGAATCACAGAGATAAACTGGCAAGCAGAAGGCACCATATAGACATATATATAAAAAAAAACATCTTCATATCTCCCCAGCCTTTCAGAGCGTTTGTTTCCTGGCGCCTGGCAACAGCGCGGTAAGCAGGCATGAGTTTCTGCAGAGCAGCGTTCAGCAGGGATTGAGAGGTTTACTGGCGATGCATTAGGTGCTGATGAATGTTTGCAGATCCTGAAAGATGGTCGGGTGGATTCTTAAGAGGATCAGAAGAGACTAAGGAGGATAAGAGCTCTTTCAGGGTGGGTGCAGGTATAAAGCAATAAAAGTGAAAGTAATTAACAAAAATGAAATATTTTTTCCCCCAATGATAATCACACTTTTTATATATGTCTTATTGCATTATTGTACTAATTATGTTTTGACATTGCGGCTACATGAAGTTTGGTGACTCCAGGCTATAATTAACCACTGCTGATTCACCTCCGTGTACAGCAGCATGTGCAGTGAACTGACCGTCATACCCTGCGGCTGCAGCCTCGGAGCCATAGGAAATGCTGTCACTGGCCAAGTACAGACACTGGGATGGCTGTAACGACTCATAAGTTATGATGCTTTTAAATGCAAATCCACAGACTTGTGCACCCTGGTGTGCTAATAAGGGTGTTATGACCACTGGAGGGAGGCGGATTTGCCTCTTCAAGGACCCTGAAGAACATTCTCAGCCGCTTGTCTTGACCAGAGTCAAGAGTCGACAGGGTTCTTTAGCTTTAATAAGATATATAAGTGTAATTTTCTTTCCTTTAATACCTCCACCAAACCATAAAAACATTAACATCAATTGTTCAAAGGGCAACCATTTCACTGATTTTTTAATTTTACTGTATTGGTGCTCAAATTACATTTTTTAAATGATTTAAAGGGACAGTTCAACACACTTTTAATATATTTATATTAATGAGCCAATTTTAGGTTTACAGCATAATGCTTGTTCAGAATACAACATTTTAGTAGCAGACAATTTCTGTTCATAGTCCCAGATAGATAGTTAAATAGATCGCCCACACCTCATCACTGATGGTGGCCAGATATGTAGCATGCAAAATGTTGATAAGCTACAGCCAGTGACGGAAAGTGACGGAAAGACGGAAATGGCGTGGACCTCCAACAGTTACCCACGTGTGCCAATCCTTCTTTTGGCCAGTAGTTCCATTGTTGTTTACTTCATCTTGGGGTTTTTTTTCCTCATAGTTTTTTTTACTTTTAGCTGTTACTCGGCGTGTATATTTTTGCCACTGAATGTTGTTTTGGAGACTCAACAGACCACTGCTGATCAGTGTGAGCCCTTGCGACCCGATCACAAGTCAGAAAGTTGTGAAGTGTGAACTGTACAGTGATGCAACGACTTTGAAAACCCTGTAGTCTGAGCATTGCCTAAGCCAGGGCTGTCGGCGTTAACTCCCGCTCCAGCACCAACAGAGCTGGCGGGCAAAGTTCAGTAAAAAAGACAAAGTTCCAACATGAAACTGTACAAGGTCTGTGGATTCTTAAATGTATTTTGTTGCCACTTATGTTTGAAAGCACACATTTCTATGACCACTATCTTCAAAGCTCTGCTGCTCACACCAAAACACCAAATGATGTGATTACTTTGGGGTGAAGTGACCCTTTAAAGTGTAAAACTAAATGATCATTGTATGTTGTATTATGTTCATTATGAATGACATTCACTCCTTCTTTTCATAATGTTTTGTGCGAGACCTAACTGTCCAGTGCCTGATGTTTTTTTAGGGTTTGTGCTTTGGCTGAAATAAACAGCAGCAATTTGTTTCAGGTGCTTTGCTCCAGTGGAAGTGCACCATACACAAAAAAATACATATATCAGACTTTTTCCATGCCCCACTTCCCACGCTTGGCTCATTAACGCAATAATTACCTGACCTGGTGAAGAAAAATGCCCTCCCTAATCCAGAATGACCAAACGCGCAAGTGTGGCATAAATTGATTGATTCACAGAGAACAGAAAACAAGTCTTGAGCATAAACATAAACACAAATTTACATGCATAGCCTCCATTATGGTAGCCACGAATAATTAGGCCACAAAGGCGCAGCAGTTGCAAAGACAGCAGCGCTTTGGTAACGGCATTGATCAACCCTTTAATTTTGATTAACTACCATCCACAGGCCCTTCGGCCACCGTTAATTAGCTCTCAATAGCGCTGCCAGGAGAACGATAAAAAAGTGCGGGCGCTCAAACAATTACCCGCTCACAATTACCCATGTGATCTGCGTAACATCTATTGGGATGCCTGGTCAACAAGGACGACCTGCCATAACTGGACCGTAGTGCAATGTTCAGACAAGGTTCGTGTCATGGTAACGAGACATCTACCAGGCAGTGGTGTGGCCAGTTTGCCAAACCCACTGGTACCATTGAGAAGTTGATTTTAAAACAAAGGAAGCGGGGGTCAAACCGAACTCGGGTGGTCCTGCTTTCGATGTGTCTGTTTCCCATGCCTAAATAAATACCTCATCCAGTGGGTCTGATTTTGAGACCAAACCACTGCGAGAAACACATGCTGAACTGGATTTCCCTATCCTGCATCGCTAGGAACTGGCGCACTCACCAAACCACATGGCTTTGAAGTCAAAACCCCCAAGCCTCATGCCACTATTAACAAGCGCAGTCATATGAGAGCCTAATAACATCCATATGGCAGAACTACTGAATACAGCTCCTCATCGAAACAGCTCGGCAGAATGGACCGGCTGACGGGCCTGGAATGGCCACCAAATGGAAAATATACATAACTGTATCCTGAAGGATGGATCACTGCAGCTCTTTACAGTCTGAACCAGGGGACATGGAGGATAAACTAAATAGATTCTAGATTAGTTAAAATGTTAGCATGTTTGGTGGCATCTTAAGAGTATTATGTTTCTTATCTGGACAAATTCAAGACGACTCCAATTTTTCTGACAGAAAACAACAGTGTCTGTGTGTATGTAAGAAAATCGAATTTGCACATCTGACCAACAAAGCTGAGCTGGTGCTTGAAGGCAGGCCGTGTGGTCTGTATGATACTGCAGTAGCAGTCTTGTGTGTGTGTGTGTGTGTGTGTGTGTGTGTGTGTGTCCCTGGCTACCAAAAGTAAGAACATCAGCAGCAGGCCGGCAGGAAACTGCACCCTCCCCGGAGACCCTCAACATGTTATTGTCTGAGATTCTTTTTCTCACACACACAAATGTGTACAGAGTGAGTACTATGAATGTGCTCCATACTGGTGTTTGTGTATTGTGTGTGCAGGAATGTGTATTAGTGTAAAAGTGTGTATTTGTCGTATGCGTAAAAAATTAGGTTTAGTGTATACGTAGTGAGTGTGTCTGTAACTATTCTGGTCTTTTTTGTGTTAATCTGCACGACGGTGCGAGGGTGTTTATGTGTGTTCCTCTGTAATGAAGTACCGTATGTGTGTGTGCCAGTTTTGAGTGTTTTGAGTACACCCCGCTGCTCACTCCGTCCTCTCATCCATCACCTCTCCCCCAGGCAGCTCACCAGTCTAATGAAGCCACAAGGGCAGAGGCTCTGAGCCTCGGTACCCCCTCCTCAACCAGCTACCATCCGGTCGGGCCTCTCGTGAGCAGGCCCCTCGCCATGCTTCACAAAGTGCTCACACACACACACACACCCACACCGCATGACAGTGCTCCTCGTCCTTGTTTAAGTAAGAGCATCCAGCACGGTGCTTCACAGAAATGAACCCTCCCCCTGACTAGCCATCCTCCACAAAACCACAGCCCTGGACCCAGAGGAACCCCTCTAACATATACTCCACCCTCCAAACCCACAGCCACACAAAGTTGGAGAGCAGCAGCATGACTAGCCCCACCACACACCTCCCTGTCTGCAAAACAAGTACAGGCAAACATCTACAACAATAAAGCAATAATAACAAAGATAATAAATTAAAAAAGAAACCACGAACGCTTGATTTTGATGTTCTGCATCTCTTGTTGAGTTGCGAGGTCAAGGCCCCGTCCTTGGACAGGGAGAATCCCCCAACCGAGGTGCTTCATGTCTAATTGCCCGCTCATTACTGGCCACTTGCCTTATTTTTCATAAGGGGAAAAAGGACTTCTTATTGCCATGTGAAGTGATGGTGCATGCATGCAGATAGGGTTATTTAAATGTAAAAAAAGAAAAAGAATGCGCCTGTATTGAATCGCGACCCATGTAATTGCCTGTGTAATGGCTGTAGCAACAATGAAGCTCTAACTCTGCAACGCTCGGATCGCGAGCTGGCGGCATGGCCCGCATCCCGCCATTCTCATTTGCAGTCGTGAAGGGAGCAATGACGGCTTCTCTTCCATTAGCTTCAGTTCACAGCAAGTGAGGGAGGGCGAGAGCCACGGTAGTAGACGCCCATGGCGAAGAAGAAAGTGTTGTGGGTGGTGGTGGTTGGGGATGGGGGGAGTGAGAAACAGCCAGAAAATAGAAATCTAAGCAGTTTTAATAATTAATGGTGTGCATGAGAAGAAAAAAAACACTACTCTTCTCTTCCTGCGGAAAAAGAAAAACAAACGGACTGTGGAGAGTATATCAGTGAGAGGCGCACGGCATCACAGCCATCCCCAATCTTCCTTTGGGGCCTAGCACGCATCTTTACAATTTTGTCGCTTCATTTTGACAGGCGCGCTGGTGCGAGCCGGCAGGAAGGGGGGGCGGCGCGGCGCAGGGCCGCGCTTTGCTCCTTTGTGGAACAGAGAGTTAATTCTCTCCCACTACCTCTGCGACTTCATTAATTTCCTCCACCCGCTTCCTTTTCTGTTAGGGCCCTCGGGGGGAAACACTCGAACACAGGAGTCGCTTCGTCTGGCAACGTGGCAAACGCCCCGTGAATGCTTGGTCCTTGTCATGGTATATTCATGAGCCTGACCACGAATAGCCAATCAGCCGAGCCTGCTGAATGGTTAAAACCCTGCGGGACGCTGGGCCAACTTTGTGAGTTAAAATTTTACTTACATGATACCATGATGATGACGCCGTTCTGATGCCTCTCCTGTATTATTGTTTTAATACTTTTGCAGTTCAGGCTAAAAGACAAGACTGACTGATTAAGATGAAGTCCTGATGAATGCAAATCTTCTCCCAGTCATTTTAGTCCAATTAAAACAATCAATTACAAAATCCACCTGAGAAGTATCACATGGTAAACTGTTGAGCTTAAGTTCAAATGTATTTATTTATTGGGCAGTAGTGGCCTAGCAGTTAATAAAGGTGCCACTGAGTACCCTCCCCACACACTGTTCCCCTGGTGCCTGTCATGGCTGCCCACTTCTCACCAAGGGTGATGGTTAAAAGCAGAAGACACATTTTGTTGTGTCACCGTGTGCAGTGTTTCACAATGACCATCACTTCACTTTCACTTTTCACTTTCATTTAGGTTATATTTTTGAGTGATTTTATGTTTTGTTTTGGTATATGTTACTTTACTTTACTTTATTTGGCAGACGCTTTTATCCAAAGCGACTTACAATGTTCATTTATTATAGTGAGAGGTACAGAAAGATCTGTCCATCTATTTACAGATATGAAAAATGTGTTGCTTTTACTTTCAATTCTACTCTTTTTTTCTATTATCACATGTTGTACCAGTTCCTCTTGCTCTCCAAACTGTATCTAGAGAGGACTGACCTCATGTAAATATGCACGACTTCTCCTAATATTACCACCAGTATGACCAGTATTACCACCAGAAATATCAGGCTAGTATTGCCCCATGTAACCTTGCAAGAATGATAGTATTTAGTGACATCAAGTATATCAGCCCCCATGTTAATCTCCTCTGCCCTAACTGAAGTGTTAGAAGCTTAAGAATAGCCAGCAGGAAAAGTGGGCTCGATCTGGGAGAGAGCATGGCTGTTTTAATGACATGAGTTGGGAAGGATGAGTTGGGAAGTCAGGGAAGCAGACCATGCCAATAAACCATAGTGCTGATAAGGTTTATCTTCAGTAAAATTTCATTATTGCCTCAATTTCACAACCGGGACCAGCAGGTTGGGGATTTTTTCCATATCCCCACTCATCTGATTGACTCCCTCTGAAGGTCACAGCTCGACCCTCTTCACTGTCCATTAAAGTGAAGTGATTGTCACATGTGATACACAGTCAGCACAGCACACAGTGCACACAGTGAAATTTGTCCTCTGCATTTAACTTATCAGTGAGTGAGTGAGCAGTGGGCGGCCATGACAGGCGCCCGGGGAGCAGTGTGTGGAGACGGTGCTTTGCTCAGTGGCACCTCACCGGCAACCTTCTGATTACGGGACCGCTTCCTTAACTGCTAGGCCACCACTGCCTTCCTTGTAACAATGTGAGAAGCATTGGTGGGCCAGGGAATCGGATCTATCATCGTAACCATGGTGGCACGTTCTGATACTATGGTTTGGAGTCACAAAGATCTAACTGAGGAGAGGGAGGAACTTCCTCAGAATAGCATTTAGACCCATTCTCAACAGTAAAAAAAAAACTTCCTAAATAATAAACAATAAACTAAAGGTTAAGACTAGGTAGTCTTAGTCACCCATGTAGTCTGTGCCATTCATTCATTCACCACCTTTAACGCTGAGGAGCCAGGAGATTACTAATGTCGCCACGGACAGGTAAAGTACCATTGATCTATCTGTAATAAAAGAAGCCATTGACACACACAAGTACCTTGAGATTCAATGTAATTAGGAGAAAAATTGGACATACTGTATGGCCATTTCAGACAGTGTGGGTATTGTGACCATGGTAATGGTAGCTTTTGCCTAGAGGGTAAGACACTCACCGATGTACCTGACATCCACAGGGTCTCCAGGGGGACTGTCCCTGTAACTACTGATTATAAGTGGCTCTGGACAAGACATTTACATTTACAAGACGGCCATATCCAGAGAGACTTACAATCAGTACTTACAGGGACAGTCCCCCTGGAGCAACTTGCTCAGGGACACAATGGTGGTAGGTGGGATTTGAACCTGGGTCTTCTGGTTCATCAGTGAGTGTGTTACCCACCAGGCTACTACCCCCTGATTAATGCTGCAAATGCAAATGTAGTATACCTTTACAAAGTTTGAAGTACATAGTAATTATAATTAAGATGCCTGAATAGGTTAGTAGTCCATCATATGCAGTGACACACAAGGCACATAACTATGCTCCAAGACCAACTAAATGCCTTAACACAGTCTCATAGTCACTTCCTGTCTTCTTGTTTAGCGGCATGTGGCTCTTATTTAATCTTGCGCAATTCGCATGTATGGGTAATGGATGTATGCTATTTATTTGTGTGTGTGTGTGTGTGTGTGTGTGTGTGTGTGTGTGTGTGTACAGTGTCAAACCACAGTAATCAATGCTGATGAATGAGTGTGGAAATATGCTGTTTATGCTTGTCCTGCCTGAATATAAAGTTCCCATTATCTGCCTCAATGTATTCACTATATCACACTGACAGGGCCACACTCCAGTGCACCCTGCCCTTGCCTTCCCCAGCAGACAGCGAGGGAGGGAGGGAGAGAATAAGAGAAGGAATAGGAAATGTATTAAAAGCCTGAGCACGAAAGGGAGATAAATGTAAGGCTGCAGAAGGCAGAAGAGGGTAAAGAAGGAGAAAAGCGAGAAAAAAAATGAGACCAGACGAGGTAGCTGTGGCGGGCAGACACACACGTGTACACAAAACACTCACGACAGGCGACACCCAGTGTTCGGCACCAGCATTCTTCATTTTTTTCCCTTGACTTACCTAGGGGAAACAAAGAGACAAAAGATAATTACATTAACTTAATCACAGACACTCTCAGCAAGCAGCAGTGTTGAACAGATGCAGCCATGATTCGGCCGCCCGTCTAGACCCCCTTCATGCTAAAATCGCAACCAACTCTTCCAAAAGATTTTAAAAGCTCAAAAACAAGCCGAGCGACTTCAGACGAATCCGCCCTCGATTTAGAATTTTAAAGAGTAAATGGCCTTGATCTGACTTGCCTTTAATGTACTGAGAGTGTCTGAGTCACACACGATTATATTGGTGGAAAACTTGGAAAATGCCACCATAGCGAGCCAAAAAAAGGGGGACTGTTTGTCTTCTAAAGCGCAGTTTCTCATCCTTTTATTAAAAAAGCCAACATAATTTTCCACCAACTTAGCTTTAACAAGAACCTTCAAGGAATGCTTTTAAATGAGAAAGGACGTCTGTCGAGCGTCTGCCTCTTTTGTTTAATGCCAGTCCACAGGGCGTAAACAGACCCGGAGCTAAGAAATAAAAGGAGGAGCGCTGCTGCTTACCTCACAATTTCAAAAGAAACGCTGACACATATTCAGAAGCATCAAATATGCTGCAGTAAGTCATAAAAGAGCCATACCAGAGTTATAGATAATGAATTTTAAAAAGACAAAAACAACAAATATTAATATTCAAGTGTGTCTGTTTACCCAGGAAGAAAACCAGTCCTGACCTCCCAATCATAATCTGATCACATCACTGATGATATTCCAGCATCAGATGATTGTACATCATCTACAATGATGTTAGCATCAGTACGGTCCTGTTTGAGAAATCAGAGTTACAGGAGCATGGCATTTTTATCTGAAGAGTTATCATGTGACCTGAGTGTCCATTTCAAATTGACCATAATTACAGTAATTACAGTAATTGTAATTATAGCATGCCCAACATAAACCACATCACACTCAATATGCTAGTGCACAGACCGCTCTCTATAGGACATCGTTTGTAGCTTATTTGTTACTTTTACAAGAGTTGAATGTTCATTTTCATTTCAGAATGCTCCAGCAAGGAAAGATGGACATGATGACACCTTACATTTTGTCAACAACCCGACAGAACACAGCTGGGTTGAAAAATGAGACATGGAATGTCAGGTGATTTTGTATTATATAATAAATCATTATCTGCATCAAAAACATCCTACAACAAAATCAAATTTGGTATTAAACCTGTGAAAACCATGATCATGACCATGCATAGATTAAAATGAGTATATATTATTTGGTTCAAGTACATTATTATGGCTAGACATTCTTGAATTTCTTAAATTCTTGATTCTTAAAGGGCCATGGAAATTCAGAGAATCTTTCTTCTACAGTGCAAGTGTACACTGGCCATAAGAAGTACAAAGTTAAGATGTGAGAGCATCTTGACAAAAGAAGTTTGGACATCTATGCATTTTTAAAGCTTATCTGTCATGGTGGGTTTTTCTGAGACCCAAGGAAACAGCATTGGTAACATGGTAACACACACCTAGCACAGCTCCTGCTAAGTAGAAGACACAGCGAGTGCTGCCTCCTTGAACCGACCACTAGACGACGTGCAAAAGTAATTAAGACTCTCACAAAGGCCTTAATTGCAGTGCAGGAGGTGGCGCAGCTGCCGGAGGCGAGGCACGACCAATCCACCCCGCTGTTTGACCATTCAGACTACAGGGGGTTTCGCAGGTACGACAAGTCCCTCTGATCACACACGATGCAGGGGTTACAAACAACAGTGACAAGCATCACTGGAAAGGAGAGACGATCTCAAACACTGCCGCTGCCATCTTGCAGAAAGCCATCGAGACCTGACTTGTCATGTGCGTACCGGGGTAGCAGAACAGGTGCTGTTCAAGTCTCAGACGGGGGCACTTCGCATGTTGATTACAAGACAAAAGCAGGACAATTTCCCAAGAGGGAAAAACTCGAAACTAGAAGCTGGAGAAGAAGACTTGTGAAATATGAGGGCATTCGTCAGCCTCACTTCGTGTTTTAGAAAACCTGAGATCCTTTCTACTGCAGTTGTTCATTCTGAGCCTTGAAGTCGACATTGTGAGTGGCAGGTCGCGTTACACGCACCTCCCGAATTCCTCCTTTTAAACTAAACAGAAGGAAACCTCAGAAAAATGTGAGAATTCTTCTGGCATTCTAAGTGACTTGCTAGGAATGAGAGCAGATGAATTACACAAGTTAGGGGTGTGCACTGCACCACATGGCCTTCACAGACGTTGATATGTGAGTCTAGTGAACAATTAAATTGTTTTGGGATAGATGATGACAATATTCAAATAAATCAATGAATTGTAATTCTCTTAATAAAGATACTGACAGTCAGATTAAAAAAGGAGTTTATGTTAGAAATAGGTAGGGGTGGGAACCACTGAATGACTCGTGGTACAATACGAGTGTTAAAGGTCACACCAACCCCACATATACACATCCAGGCATATTTAGTTATTTCATGCATCAATCACATGTTACAGGAACTAAATATTGTGTGTTATCAGCTATTAAATGCAATAGCTGATTGTTGGAGCAACTCCTGGTCTTGTTCCAATGAAAAAGCTAAAGCATCTCAGCATCAACAAAAATGATGTCAAATCTGTTCAACAATTTGAATGGTAAACCATTTATTGTTCAATTGAGATATAATTCTAATACAGTGACAGTCCTAATTGTGAATCAGGGTCTTTATTCTTCATTGCAAAAGTTCCCAGAAAACGTGTTCCAGTGAACACCCCAGTGAAGTGGCGATGAAGGAACATCACTCAGCCGCCTGTTTGTTTAATGGTGACCCCGGTAAAATGCTCCTGTCATCCGGCTGAAATGTAAACACCAAAGCATCTTACATTAGTGGGACGTTTATTTAGATATGTCAATAGCGCCAGGCTCGGCAGATTGATGGATGCAGCGGGCGCGGGGTGCGTTCGATTACGGAAAGTACACAATTAAGACCCCCGTCTACAGACCCAGATGGCGGCTGAGCGCACCTAATGTGTTTGTCCAGGTCGGAAGAGACTCAAGGTTAATTCAGAGCCAGGACGTTCTTGTGCTTACTTATGAAAAATGGACATCCATTTGGCCCCAGCAATCCGCTGTAGGTTTCGGGACAATGACCCCGCTCAATGCCAGACAGCATTGCTGCGTTGGACTGGAAGCCTTCAGCTCAGACCGAGCTGTTTTCTGCTTGAGGCTCAGCAGGCCTGACTCATTACTGTTCCATGTTGTTGACCAGAGGAAATGACCCCACAACTCTCTTTACTTATTTTAGTTTAGCTCAAGGTCGATTACCCTTCCATTTAGGCCATCTAGTGACACACACTAGCTCACACACACACGCACATGCACAAACAATCTGTGATTTGCCCATTAAAGTGGATGCTATCTTTCAAAAGGCTAATCTACTTAATGCTCAGGTATTAGGTCCAATCACCACTGAAGAATATGTTGGAGTATGAATCCAGCCTTAATATATAATAACATATAATTTTACATATAAATAGATGTAAATAAATGTAATGCTTTGGAGGATGTGGACTGAAGTCTACTTGAAAATGTCCATGGTGGCCTAGTGGCTAAGAAAGCAAACTCATTAGGCCGGTCAAATGCTTACAATATACAGTACAGGCATACTTCTTATTCAATGTGTTTTCTTTATTTTCATGACCATTTACGTTGGTAGATTCTCACTGAAGGCATCAAAACTATGAATGAACACATGTGGAGTTATGTACTTAACAAAAAAAGTTAAATAACTGAAAACATGTTTTACATTCTAGTTTCTTCAAAAAGACAACCCTTTGCTCTGATTACTGCTTTGCACACTCTTGCCATTCTATCGATGATCTTCAAGAGGTTGTAACCTGAAATGGTTTTCCAACAGTCTTGAAGGAATTCCCAGAGGTGTTTAGCACTTGTTGGCCCCTTTGCCTTCACTCTGCGGTCCACCCCAAACCATCTCACTCTCACCCCAAACCATCTCAATTGGGTTCAGGTCCGGTGACTGTGGAGGCCAGGTCTCCACTTTTTGTTAAGTACATAACTCCACATGTGTTCATTCATAGTTTTGATGCCTTCAGTGAGAATCTACCATGTAAATGGTCATGAAAATAAAGAAAACACATTGAATGAGAAGGTGTGTACAAACTTTCAGCCTGTATTGTACACTACTCACAATTAGTTAGGGATATTGTGAGAGACTTAGTGGCAGTCATATATACAGTGTTTGTTTTACTTCAGACATTTTTGGGATAGGGAGGCAATTTTATTGGGGTGATACTCACCTTTTGTGTTTTCCATGAACTGGTCTCATTGTGTACAGGTGTGCCTTGTATTTGGGCCAATACCAAGAGATACCCTTTCTCAATGTAGCATAAACTTCAATATTCCGTTGGTATAAAAAGCTGGTACGGTCAGTAAGTCCTTCCAAGTTCATCATTCAAATCAGCCATGAACACACGACGTCACTTAATGGACAAGCAGCGTCAACTGGCCATGGCGCACCTTCGGGTTGATGGCAGTCCGTCAGATGTTTATTGTGAACTTGGTGTGTCTCAAAGTGTCATCAGCAGACTTGCATCAAGACACAGAACTACTGGCAGAGTTCATGACCAGACCCAGGACTGGAGCCCACGAGTGACAGACCGCAATGATGAGCAGTACCTAAGGACCTATGCACTCAGACAACGTTATGCAACTGCCACACAGCTTATGAGATGCGAGGGGTACTAGGTCTTCCAGACAAACCATTCACAACCGACTCCACCACTTTGGTTTGAATGACAGTCGACCAATGCAGGTGACTCCACTGACAACATGACACCACCGTAAACATTTGTGGGTGGACACAAGACCATGTGACCTGGACAATGCAGTAGTGGCCTACCATTCTGTTCACTGATGAGTGTCGGGTCACCTTGCACAGAAATGATGGTCGTCAGCATTGCTGGAGAAGACGAGGTGAGCAATACACTGAGGTCTGGTGCAGAAGGAACAGCCAGGGATAAAATAAGACCCAATGTTGACTAGGTGTTAACTTGGCTGTTGTGGTGTTGAGATGTTTGCTGAGATGCGTTTCACAATTGGGAGCAAGGTTTCAATATCAGAAATCACATAAAATATATACATACATGTGAAATGTTTTCTTTGTGTTTTAAAATTAAATTTACTTCAAACGCCATGCCCCCCCAAAAGGGGATGCATGGTGCAATATGCACTTTTCACTTCCATCCGCTCCCACGTCACACAGGACACCTGATCGGATAGACCACCCCCACCCTACGTCCTGCCAAAGATAACGAAAATAAATCGTTCTGGCAGACAGTGAGTCATGTAGCCTGTCCAACCAATCCACTGCGCTGTGAATATTTTATCTCACGTTAAAAAAATAAATAAATGTAACAGTTGACATTGCACTTTGAACAAGGGAATCATGTCTCAATGTTTTCTCCCACAATCTTTTCCATAAATCCACTGCAGTGAGCTTACACAATCCAACAAAAAAAACTTTACAGGTAAAGACACGGTTCCAACACTGATATGGACATTAATGTAGGCATGATCCCTTATGTTCCTCTACATCTACCCAAGACGCGAGATTAGATTATGATACAAAAGAATATGATACAAAAAATGAACAACAAAAAGGAGCAGGTTTCATATTATGTTCCTTTGAAGACTCTAAACAGGAAAAAGCTGAACCTGTGTGCCTCAAGCCAAAAAATTGAGTGTGCGATTTCTGTGTGTACATATATCCATATGAAAACACAGATGAAGCTGAACCTCCAGTGTGCTAAAGTATTTGATGTTTTCTGCGGGATTAAAGACAGAAATAAGATTTGGCATTATGATGAATGGGTTCAATGAGGCCATGATCCAACAAGATGAACAGGCTCTCTGAAGAATTGGTTATCAAGCAGTAATTATCAATCGTCTGGACGGATAATAAAAGCACTATAATATGGCAGGCTCTAGCTTTAAAAGCGAATAACGGATAAATCCAATCCATCCACCCTCTCCAGATTTTTTTAAGGACTTTTTATTATTTCTTAAGTGTATGTGGGACAGGATGCTATGTAATTGGTTTCTCTCTCAATAAATGCTACATGTCTGGCCTGCTCTATGCTTTGAGTCTTTAGACCTTGTCATTGGCCATTTAATTTTTTAAAACCCTGCAAACCCGCACAAGAAATCCATACAAAAAACAAAAAAAGTTTGGTTAAATTGAGACAGGTACAGACAGCACAAGAAGATGGAAACCAGGTAGTATGAGGGGAAAAGTATCCTTTTCAGTATCCTTCAATATATATAATAATTTAATCCCTGAAACCATTTCTGATGCTCTTGAAAATAACAAAGAGCCTGGCTTTCAGTTTGGTGGGAATTATTTTCTCCACCTAAAATTCCTCAAATAAAAAAAGACTGAGGGAGCCCAGGTCAGTCTGTGGAGCTTCAAAGCCTGGTCTGGCTTTTTGAAGTACGCCAAAGATCCTGGAAAACCCTTTCTGACACCCTCACCTGTGGGTGTTGCATTTTGGCAATGTAAAAGAGGAGAGGGAGTGGACAGATACAAGCCTTCAAAATTTCTTTGTTTGATATGGCCAGCCCTGAATGTGTTGCCCTAGTCAATGGCAGATGCATGATATTAGCACTGCTGATACCGAACACCTCAGAGTGACATGCTGTATATAACACAAAAACATGAAAATTGGCATAATTTATCTATCACTTGAGTTACAATTGTCATTAATAGTATCATATTCAAAAATTAGGTACTTGTCATGTTTGTTTTAAAGAGAAAATTAATGTGAATCATATTAGAACTAATGTTAAATAAATTACATAAATAACCAGGCACTGGGGATGGACATGACCGTGTATTTCTTGGTGCCAGTCCCAAGCCCGGGTAAATGGGAAGAGCAATGGGAAAAACGTGTGGACAACTAGACCCCAAACGGGAGCAGCCAAAGGAATGAGAAGAAGTTATTACTACATTTACATTTACAGCATTTTTCAGACACCCTTATCCAGAGTGAGAATCAGTAGTTACAGGGACAGTCCCCCCCTGGAGCAACTTAGGGTTAAGTGTCTTGCTCAGGGACACAATGGTAGTAAGTGGGATACCACCCTCACCCTACTAAATACATTTATTTTATTCTGTGCAAAAATTTGCATATGCGCCAAATATTGTTCAAATATATTCGACACATATAACGTGACATAAGAGTATGCATAAAATTGTACATAGTTGGTCTGTCAGTTTGCCCTGTATAACACATGCCATCATTGCCCAAGCGTGAGTTGTGAGTGTGTGTCTGAGTCCGAGTGTGTATCCATGGACATTTGAGTCTCAGAGGGTGTGAACATATTAACATTAGCCACGGCATAAGGTTATACTGCCCACAGCTCCTCTCCTCAGCCCAGCAGGCACTTGCACGTTCACACACACACGTGCACACACACACACACGTGCACACACACACACACGCGCAGCTGTCCTCGGCTCGGCACAGATCCACCGGGACAGGCTGACGGATGCACATGATGACACTCCAGCGCTGCAGGGGGAGGCATGTTTGTTTGTGTGACTGCCTGCACTGTCACTTCCTCTCCTGTCCTCAGGACAAGGTAAGCTAAGGACGCTTATGATGAAGTAATAAACCAGAAGGATTCTTTTAGCAAAATTCCCTGATGCTTTGTGCCACAATTCATTTGTACTGGCAAATGCAAACTGACTTAGATTCAAGAGATTTATTGTCAGTATAACATTATACCCAGTATACAGTGTCTTGAAATACTGTTTCATACAGACCCCCCATAGTGTGATTGCAAAGATATATACATATATAATATATATATTATACATTACACATGAATTTATGAAAAATTGCACTGAATTTAAACTAAAATTGGTTCAAGTGAATGGGATATTTTCAGACTCAACCTCCAAATCTGCATTCTAACAAACCAAATCTAAGTGCCGGAGACAGCAGTAATTCCATTTATTACCCTGCCTGCATTGATACATTACCTCAGTCATGTAGGAGAGGCAACCGCTCAGAGCTCGGCTAGCATAGGTCAGTCTGACATTTAAAGTCAGCTATCAGTGCAGGAACCAGAAGCAAAATATCATCTATATTTGGGAAACCACAAATTGCAAAAGAGATGGAGTCTGTAGAAAGCCCCCTCTGTCTGGTAATGATGATCTGATATTCCCACATTCAACCAGGAAAACATCAAAATAAAAAGAGAAAATCTTCTATACAATTCTAAGAAAAGTGGACAGATTATGCCACAATAAACAGTAAGGTATACTGGATTGGGCTGCCACCTAAAAAGGCCTTTAAGAAGGGTATTTACTTAAAACACAAAATCACAGTTTTGGTAAGGTGTAAGAGTTCATATTCACATCCAGGCGCCAGGTATTCCATACCAGTAACACAATGCTGACAAAGTGCCACTATATTGAAAGTCCTTATATAGAATTTCCGCCCCTCGTCAATAGAAGTGGGGCTTCGTATGTCACACTGGGCTATATTTGCTCTTACTACACCATGTATCCATTAGTTTTAATGGATTTCCAATAATAGCTTCACTGAGAAGTCTAAGTTACAAAAGTAGGGATTTTTTTATTCATGATTGGAGAAAGAAATATGCAGCATCTGACCTCAGAATAGATTCCACAAAGCTAATACGTGCTCTGTGTATAAAAATAAAGATATATAATACACACATTACATAATGCACATACATGAATATATTGAGATACATACATATTAGAACACCATAATCCATAATGTGACTAGGGACAGGTAAATAGCACAATACTAAATGACATGGGGCTAAATGGTGCATGGTGCAGTAATTGTACCATGTGTTTGGAAATGACAACAACTATTTAAACGTGTGTCGTTTACTCCCCTCCAGCAGCTTTAATGAATCTAATCCCATGTTGAGAAGCTGAGGTGAGAAGTACCTTCGAGGTGACGAATCTGTCCTTCGCCGAGAAACAACGCCACTGCGATCGTACGATGAGCCGGAGAGGAAGTGGTGAATTATTCATGTGATAATACACCTGTCGCTCTCCCTCTCCTGGTAATCCGTGCACAGCATAATGTTAGCTTTTTTCCCTGACACACACACATTTTTCATTATTTTGTTTACAAAAAATTCAACCTGCAAATGTGCATTATCTAAAACCTTAAACCGATTTGCAATACCATCAATGCGCAACAACAGACATAACAAGTGATCAGGCTCACATGAATGCAATGCTTTCGAGGAGGTGCTGAGGTGGAACAAATCGAGCAGATAAGATGATTAAAACTCAAAAGTTAAAAGATTTCCCCTGCCAAATCAAAGAGAGGAACAACATTTCATTTGGCCTGTACTAAAATGCTGGAGATAAAAGCATTGTGGTGGCATTGTTGCTGAAATGTCAGCTGCGATGAAGGGAAGAGCAACTGTCAGGTATGTGGGTGGAATCAATTTGTGTCAAACAGCTGAGGGCAGTGAGCTTGGGGTCTAAATTCTGAATCCTGTCCTAGTGCAGCTTCCACATGCTACCCTTGTCTGGGGCAGGTGGACCAGTCAAAAGTTTGGACTCTACTCAGTCGTGGTTATGGAACCATTTTTAAAAAATCCAATGCAAGAAACGTTTGTTAATTTTTGTATCAGAAAGTATATTTGATCAAACTGTTTATTCAGTTGTCTCTCTTTACCTTCATGATTGCTTTTTTCAATATTTTCATCACCAGAAGCCGCTTAACAGGATGCTCATTAATGAAAAGAAAGTGCTCAGCATAAACCTTCAGGATTGTTGGAAAGGTGGTGGAGAGAAGTGATGTGAAAGGTGGTGTGAAATGCATCCATCACTCAAAATTTCAACATTTTGCCTTGTTTGCTTTTTTTTGTTTGTTCACTACATAATGTGTTATTTCACAGTTTTGTTCCAAGACCCATAAGTGACTAGATGAGTTTAACTCAATCATTTTTGCCAGTCTATCTTCAATAAAGTAAATTTATCATAAATAGTGTGGCCCAATTGGGCAGTTTTGTTTTATATTTGTTTTTTATGAGAACCCAAGTTTGAGGAACCCAATTCTCATTTAAATATGTTAAAAAGTTGCTGCAGTTAAATACAGAAAATACAGATTGTTTCTACTGTATTTTTGTTTTGGGATCATTTTGGATTATTTTGGGCTCATCCAAAAATGATAGCGCCTATACTAGCAGGTCTGTTTTGGACTGAGTGAATGTGCCAATACCTACTGTAAAACCCAAGTACCTCTGTTGTGCTGCAAATGCTGCCCTAGAGGAATTTACTGCAACTAAAAAAATAACAAAATATCTTAAGAGGGAAAAGGGAAGTGGAAAAGAGACAAAAAAAGTATGGAATGAGCCCCAGGAGAAGAGAAGAGGAGCCCCAGAGGAAGAGAAAGAGAAAATCACCCAAGGGAAGAGGAAGTGAATGAGCACACCATGCTGTAATATAATGTAAGACTTTGTTCGCCCACAAGTGTTGCAACAGACCAATCATATTATCGTTCTTTTGACAATTGTTCAGTACATTTCTACAATTATACTAAGTATCCACCCCCACAGGATGCTCCTTCTACCAACACCTTTGTACTTTTGATCTTCCTCAGGGCCTGGTTAAAGTCAATGTCCAGGCATTACCTACCAAAACTTTGCCAGAACTGAAATTGAATTTTTCATGCAATCCAATGAAGTATATTGGCAATCTACAACATGATTTGACAATAAGTTGGACAGTTCAGTTGGACAGATTCCGTTGGACAGTTATGTGAATGGTGCACTCCACTGACTGTTTAATGGCCATCGATATTGATTTCCGGTCCACAACTAGGAGACAGGGTGAGGCCTGTGGGCAGGAGGCTGGGGGCTGCTAATGAAATCCTGGCCTCATGTCTCACTTCGCCTCATTTCCTGCTTTCGTTCCTCAAGATGCAAAGAAGATTCCATTATCATAGACGCGCTTTCCGAGAAAGGCAAGGCTGTCTGGACTGTCTAGACACCAGAGCACCATCAAATCCAATACCCAGACCAATAAACAGCCTCCAAAATGTCTCGGAAGAGGAGTGCGGTTCACCTCATAATGAGAGTGATGGCAGGAGTATATACGAGTATATACGAAAATGTAAAAATAAATAACTGTTTAATTGTTTTCAGTAAATTACTGTTTTAGAATCATAAGATCTGAATAATAATAACAATTTTAAAAAATTGTGGTTTTGGTTTGTTACAACCCCTGTGCCTCCTTCAGACTATTGTGGTAAAATGACCTCAAGTTATCTTGGCCAGGTGAAGTTCTACTGGGCCTGGTTCTGATCCCCCTTTCCCTGCTGCAGTTTTCCATGCACAAACAAGCATAGCACTTCCCATCTTACTCCAGTCCCTCCTGCATTGCCAAGCTCACCATAACACAATTTTTTGTCTAATAATTTAATATAACTGATTCTAAGTAATAGTGACTTGCCCATCACCCTCATTGGTTTTATATTGTGGTCTCAAAGTGGACATAATGGATAGATGATGGATGAGAGAAAATTTTCTCTTAGTTGGTCTGACTTGAATGGACAAAAATGGTTTCATTCCCAGGCATTGCATTGAAAAATTCCACTAACTATGGAAGAATATTTATATGAAATATTGCTCTGAACTGTAATGACTGTGGAGACATGTAAACAGTCCTTAACACATTCCAAGGAACTGTTTAACTAGTGAGGGAAAATAAGGGTGAACTTATTTAACTTAAACTGATAAGTTTCAACGGTAATGGCTAGCAGTGGAGCTGATTTAAAGGGCCTCTGCACGGTTAAACTAGGCGCAGAACTACAGTAATTCAGCACCCTTGCCTTGCACCAGGTGCAACCTTCCGAGCTCCTCGCAAAAAAACTTGAGAGCGGTAAAACGGGGGACCCATCTGTTTACCGTTCATTTCATTTCTGACGCTCAGTTGCCCACGGCAACAGGCCCTGCCAAACCAGTTTGTTATTAAACTTGAGACACGCCGCTGACTACTCGCGTTTCTTTGACAAATGGCTCCTTTCCTCCTTGCACCGCCATCTAACCTCATCAGCGGAGGCCCACAAGCGGCACTGTTGGAAGGCGGGGTGTTAATTCAACAGAGTTCAGCTAAGCAGCTGCTTTACAAACTGCCAGAGTGTCAGAGTCGCAGCCGCTGACGTCAGAAGCCTCTTAAGCGCTCCCCGATTGTGACGGGGACGTGTGAGAGGGGCCGATGCTCCTATACCACCTGATGGAAAATAGAGACGGCGGTCGATTTTTAAGGCCCAGCAGGCGGTCGGGCACGCTGTGCATACATACGCTCAGGCACTGAACCACGGTGAGCACAACCACGAAGAAAGAGGGATCAGTACTGAAGCGACAGGCCGGGAAGAAAAAGATTTCTGCACCGCATACATGTAGCGACACAAGCAGAGAACAAGGGTGTCTGCTACACTGTGCTTAATAAAGCAGAACTGAGCCTCAGGCCATGGGCTCTTTATCTCTGTCATATTACAGGTATTACACAAATGAGCCAGGACCGCTGCAAGACAGTACCATGCAAAAGGTCCCTACATATGACTCTCATAAGTCTATGCAGAGTAATCGATGAATGGACACATCCTAAAAACACAAATAATTGAAATCCTATTGATTATTGAGATATGTCTCTGACTAATCAATCACTTCTGTCAATGTTATTGTCAGTACTAGAAAGTAGGTAGAAGGTGAACCATATCCAGCCAACAGCTAAGCAGTGCTCAGAAAACGCTCAGTGCTCAGAATATTCTAGCTGTTCATTAAATGGTACATGGCACAAACTGCTAATGCCAGTTCTTAATGACGTTTGATGTTTATATTCACATTAACGCACATGCATAACCAGTGGTGGATAGTAATGAAGTAAATAAAATGTGTAACTGTACTTGTGTATCTGTACTTTACTAAAGTATTTACATTTGTGGAGACTTCTTACTTTTACTCCAGTACATTTCAATGTCAAAGGCAGTAGTTCCTTTTTAACGTTTAAAAAATCTAACCTTTGACCTTTGGACAAATGCACACATTCCACATCTCCTGTGATTTCTCAGAATGATACGATGAATACAAAAAATAAATGGACGGATCGAATTACAGTGTGCAGCTATTGATCTGCAATAATCCAGTTTGCCAGAACATCCATGGCTTTATTTGACAGATTTTTTGTACAAAAGAAGAAGGACTTTTTATTTCATTTATGTCAACAAATGACTTAGATTAATTGATTTAACCAATAAATTAAAATTTAGACATTAGAGTAACAATAGATCCAACAATCCCTGTTCTTTTTCTTTTGATACTTAAGTACATTTAAAGGCAAATATTTTTGTAGTTTTACTCAAGTAAAAATGGAAATGGAGGACTTTTACATATACTGGAGTAAAATTTTCACCCTGGGTAACTTTACTTTTATTCAAGTACATGGTTTGTGTACTTCATCCACCACTGCTTAGAATTCATTGGTTATGGAAAGTGAATGAGTGAGTACAAAGACTGTATAACACTGCTCAACAGAAGGTAAATTGGGAGAGTTGAAGTAATATTGTTACTTTATATTAATGTATTAAATGAATTGCCTGCTGACTGACAGAAATGAAAACATTCACATGGAAAAATTAATCATCCTTAAACCTCACAATGCCATTGTAATTTTAAGAAATGCAAATCTATATTCAGATTGTACTTGTATACGACAATATATGCCTTCTGAATTTATGTCAGAGGGTCATAAATTATGCAGAAATATTGAATGCCAATCTAAGATCTAATGCTGAAAACGATGTGCATTTGTAAACTGTGTGCTCAAACGCTGCTGTTGGCAGGTGGCAACTGAAGAATGGACTGTGTCATCTGTTAATGATGACATCACAAATGTGAGAAAAAGTGAATTACACCTCTTAATTTGATAAAATGACAATGTAAACAGATGACATGCCAATGATGTAAAAAATGAGGTAGGTGGATGGTAAGTGTGGTCTACACTTACGAATCTGTTGTGGCAAGGGATACGAACTGTCTAAACTACAATCATAAAATGAAAACCTGTAAAACTGCACTGTGGCATGTGTGGTGCAAACTGAATGTGTAACTATGCTGACATAAATGTTACAGCAGGCACATTCTTGCAAAATCTTTGCATATGGTAGTTATATATGTACAAATGACATTTAAGATTTAAAATAAATTTATAACATACAATGACTTTTGACCAAAAAATTATCTCCATTGAAAAAGCATGTAAATGTGTTGGAAGAGGAACACACAACAAGTGCATTAGCAATGTTTATCTTCGTCTTCCAATCTTGGAAGACATGAAAAATATGCCACACGGGGTTAAAAGGCTCATCGAGGTGAACACATTTTCTATATTATCAAATCCATCATCTACGAAAGGTGAAAGCAATTTCCTCCGCACCAAAAAATTATTACCTGTCATGGGATTAGCTAGTGGGAAAATGACGGCTGGAGAGACAGTCATGGCCCCGGAGGAACTGACAGTGGGTTCCTAAGATGGTATATGTTCCGTTTGTCTGGCTGTATGTACATGTGGGGTAGAACTATAGAACTATAGTCGGTCATCAATAATCTGTGGGACTTCAGATAGGTGTAAACACCATGGATTAAAAACGGTGTGGAGAGCAACAATGGAGAAAAAACATATTATTTCTGAATAATAACAGGAAAAATATCTGTGGTGGGCGGGTGCCCCGCACCCTGCATAAGTCCTCCTCCTGTACCCAGTGTCCCAAGGGTCCACAGTGTTCCTGCTGCTGCAACCCCTGATTAAAAGTATGTGATTATGTAGAGTGAGCAAGTGAGTCACAAAACAGATAAATAGCATTTTACAATAATTCAAACCAGAAGTTATCAATGCATTCATACAATTAATGGCAAGTCTTTTTCCCAGTAACATGAACGGTAACCATGATAATAAAATCATGTTTTGAATCAGCTGGTTTGTTGGCATGGCTCGTACTAGTTTGCATCTTTTCTCTGTTTCTGATATGAGTTACTGACTGTAAGTGGTTGTTACATGTGTTCTTACAGAAAAGTTGTTCTTACGATTCATAAAATATAGTTTGGGTCTTGTTCTGCTCTAAACCTAGCGCTCAGTGTCAAATTCCATCATTTTCTGAGGACATTGGTGTTCCAGCAAGCCAAGCCTAAATGCTGTGTATGCACGAGCATGTGCAGAAACGATCGAGCAAGTGGTACATATTCAGCACTGACAGCCTCTTCGCCATTAATATTATGACTGGTATGAACAAGTCACCTGAGAACAATTCAAATTAAAAAAACTTTATTTATCGCAGAGGGGTAATTAAAACAATGTGCAAAGAAACAAAGTGTCTCACCCAACTGTCAGCTGGTCAATTTTTGCTGCTCTTCCACAAGCAAAAATTAACTTTATGAATCAATTTTGCAGCATAAGGTGCATCATTTTGGGAGCTGGTGTCAATTTCAAGGAGCATGTTGCAGTCCCTGTAAACTACAGGTACCATTTCTTCTTTAATGAAACCAAAGAGCAAATAATGAAGGTATACGCCCACACATTGTGCTTTAAGTAGTTCAGCTGACACAGCACGGAAGGCCATTAGACTCCTGGGTGTATATATACTACTGTACATCACTTTGCATGTTGACCCCTGTTAAATGGATCAAATTACAATGACATATTGGACACACACACACACACACACACACACACACTGTTCATCTCCTTTCAAACGGCCTCTGCACAAAAGATCCTAGTTCTACCAGGGGAGTCATACTTTCTTAAGCTATCTCAGCAGTTATGTGATGAAAGCCTGACGCCACTGCGGTGTAATCAGGATCAGTATATTATTGCAGAACCTGCGAGTTTTAGTGATTTCATGAATGTTCTGTCCGTTCCCTGACCAAGCACATATTATAATTAAACATTTTCTGGCATGTCAACTGCGTATATATGTTGAAATGGTATTACTGTTATAATTTTTATTATAAGCATGCACAGAATGTACTGAAATTTAAAAAACTCTCAGAGCGTCCACAACCTTTTGACACCCACTTTCAGAAGGTGGAATCACTAATTTGCATTATGGGAATCTTAGACAAGGTGTCCTGGAAGGCACCAGTCCTGCACAGCTTAAGATATTCCACCACACCTGATTCAACTCCAGACCCTGGTGGTAACAAGAGGAGAGTGTTAAAGGAAGGTGAAATGTGCAGGATAAGTGCCCTCAGGCTACAAGCCGATAACCACGATTCCTATGGAGACATCCACAAATTGATGATTTTATGAACATATTTACAGTCAAGATGCTTTCTAAAATATGTATCCCTACACTGTAAATATTAGAAATGTATTTGAGAAATTAATTATCTTAAACTTTTAATAAACCATATTGGCCTGAATAATATATTTATGTGTGGGTGGGGAGTGACGTGGTGGTTATGGACGTAGCCTCACAGCTCCAAGGTTGTGAGTTTGTTTCCCAGCTTGTACCTGTGTGTGTGCGGAGTTTGCTTGCTCTCCCTATGTTGTTGAGGGTTTCCCCCGGGTTCACCGGTTTCCACTAGATGGATTGTGTGTGTGTGTGTGTGTGTGTGTGTGTGTGTGTTTGTTTGTGTGTTTGTGTGTCTGTGTATATATGGATATATATATATAGAGAGAGAGAAGTGTCTTCTTTCATCCACTGTCTAGTCAAAGGCACAAATCTAATAAATGGGACAAAATACAATATTCAATATTGTGTAAACAGTTTTTTAAATTGTCTTGATCAAGGGGAGACTCGTGTATTCAGGCCAATATAGTATAGAAAAAATTGAATAACAAAATGGAGCAGGAATATTGAATGAAACAAGGTCCGACAACCTAACACTCATCCCTTCACTCGCCTCTCTTCCTCCAGGGAGGATGAATGCAACATTACATAGCACCAGGAATAAACAAAGTGGTCCCTCTCCCCGCTGGCCAGCGATGTGTCCTAACATGTCATAAAATAACATGGACTGTCCCTGCGGCATGCTTCCAACCGCTGCACAAAGGCGACCGGGATGAAAAAAAAGTGTAGCAGGCCAGCTGCCAGAGCGTCCACTGCGAGAGCTTCACACCGACAGAACAGCCATGGGCAGCTTCCATGCTGCAGATAATCCTGCCAGTTTCACCAGGCTACTCAGTTTCATTTCTTCTCCTGAATCATTTCACTTTTTCACTTGATTTTTGTCTCGTTCGATGAACATCTGGCTGATGCAACAATCATCTTTGATTTCATGCAATGTGTCATCACATTTATGCTGTGTTATGTGACTGAATAGTGCAGCCTTTTATTATTGTTAAATCCATAATCGTTGATGAAAGAATATACGAACTTGAAAGATCACGGCAGGTCTTTGTTCACACAGTTGTTTGTTTGGGAAATAAATCCCAGAGGTTGCAATTCACATTTTTACATTTGAGAGATACAGTAAGTATCAAAGCACATGTTATCAGTATTTGAAATTGCATAAGATTTCACATGCATAAGTGCATTATAAACTCGACTTTTGTGTGACGGCTACAACAATTCCTATGGAGACGATACAAGAAGCTCCTTCCCCACCTTGCCAAAAATCACATTTATTCTCTTCTTTTTTCTTTTTTTCCCCCTTCTGCCTCAGCTCACCTCTGACCTGTGGAGACGGCAGCCAGTAATCACATGGGTAGATCGCCTGAGAAAGCCCGGCGGAGAGACAGTGTCCTTGTCACCACTGTGCCCCCGAAAATGTGGCCCGTGAAAGTGGGCTGTCTCGTGACCTCCAGCAGGTCACACATTCCAACATATCTCAAGTTTCAAACAGCCGGCAGATACAGAGCGGATGTGAAAACCAAACAGACCTTTTGGAATGGAACGAGTGGAACGAGCTGTGATTTATGTGAGAGGAAAAAAAAGACTAATGAAATGTTCAAGGAATCTGTATCCGTAGCTGCTATCTGTCAGAGCCATGAATGAGAACTGCTTAATATTCCAGCCGCATTGCAGCCCGTTATCTTCTCTTAATTGGAAATAAATACAGAGTTTAGGAACAACTGACACAACCCGAAGGTTGAAACGCAGTGCAGAATCACGAGCTGCCTTTTGGAGCCCAAAATGCCTCGTTACGATCGGCAGAAGAAAATACAGCGTAAAAAAAAGAAAGAAAAAGTGCTGCACTTTTGGAGCGTGCTGATTACAGCATTAACAGGAAATTAGTCCCACGGCTGGAATCATTTTTTTCCTGCTTAATGGATATTCCAGCCCACCTATTTCACCTGTTTACCTGCATAACAAACAACTCATTTATTCCACAGCCACCTATTTTTACTTTTTTATGCCTGTTGTTGTTGTTGTGTAACCACAAAAATGAATCTTGGTGTCCAGACCCTTTAACAATATGTACACAGAAAATATTAATAGGAACGTTTTTCACATTTTAAAGCACCATGACCTTGCCCTGAGTGGCAGTTTGGTATGCTGTGTGATTCTTGATTAAATTGGATTTTTTTGCATTCTCATTAATATCCATTCATAACATTTCTCTAAGATAATCCCTGAGAAAAAAAGCTGCTGAGACTCTTGATTTTATTTTTTTATTATTGTTAATTCACACATAAAATATTGAAAGAAAGACAACTAGTTGTCCAAATTAGGTCACAGGTTCAAATTAATCAATCGCCCAGGCATCACTGAGGTACCATTACCCTCAAGGGGACATTTGCCATAATGTGTCATAAATTGGCCATTTACTTACACAGCCACAACAATGACCAATCCACCTAGTGCACCTGCCTTTGGGTGGTGGGAAGAAACTGGGAGACCTGGAGGAAACCCACCAACACAAGAAGAACATGTAAACTACACACACACAAAGCCACTGGCACCAATTCAAACTCACAACCCTGAAGGTGTGATATCACACCGCTAACCGCTGCACCACTGTGTGGCGAATGCTTTAAATATGTCCTTTATAAACATTGCTAATTACAGGCTACACTTATTCTGTTACACAACAATGATTCTTACACAAGGGAATAGAAATATTAAATAAAAAAAGTAGTCACAGGCGTGAAGGTCTACCCGGCCGTGTTTTCTGTTTAACTAGTGCCTGTATTTTTAATTGATTTAATAAGACTCAATTACAACAGTGAAGTCTCAGGGCATGTGGAAACGCAAGCGAGGGATAAATGAGTTACTGGGTCAGGAGAAATCTCAGGGGTAATAAACAGAGATGATGCTCTTTTTGTGGGCCAGACTGTACAAGGAAAGGCACACGGCTATGAGCTACCGCCGTTTTAGAAAGGGTGGTGACCGCGATTGTCCAGAAGTGGCTTTTTAAAAGACACCAGACCACACTCACTCTGCAACGTCAAATTTTATATGTATTTGCTATACCGTTCACTAAATTGCCTGTTCAGCAAATGGGAATCATCACAAATTTCCAAATTTATTTTGTAAACTTTTGTGACCATAAGATGTCCAATCCACTAGTGTTTAATGAGATGGTCACATATGCAGCACAAGCAACCGATCATGGTGAAAATGTTGTTAATTAGCAGTATATATAATCATTATTATGCCCCTAAAAAAATAACTGCTTTTTGCAGGTTTTTAAATTTTGTAGTTGAGAGATCTTTAACAATGATGTCTGGTGGTCCAGAACATCTAACAAACAACTATGGGAATTTTGGCTTGGTGTACAGATTGGTGTAATTAATTGGCTCAAACCAAGGCACTTAACAACCCGTGATAAAATTAATTACATCTTCATCTCAATATTATCCTTGATTTTTAGTTTTAATTTTGGAATTTTATTAACTCTGACATTATGTCAAAGTATTAAAAATTAGACACTATACATACACACATACATACAGATGAAAAGTATTCGCATAATAGAATAATATAGATGCACTAGGAATGGCAGGAGGTTTGGACTGGAGAGGACAATGCCAAAATGACCCCAGCAGCTAATGGAGGGCACTTCCTCTTTTCCATATGTTCGCCTCTAATGGCGTGAGTGCATGCTAACCACACAGTGGAGAGATCTGCTTCATTAACGCTTCAGGGAACACAGTTCACAATCACCGTCCCCCGTTTCTTCAACTTAGCCACAGCTGCTGTCTCTGCGGTGATCTCGGGAGGATAACTATCGCGCAGTCCAAGGGAGAGGAGGTGTCCTTTCAATGGGCCTGCATGGCTCAAGTCTTGAGAGGGCTCATTTTCAGGCAGAGGACAGCGACAGCAGAACAGACACAGAATGCCTATCCCCAAGCAACACTCCATCTCTGCTCCTTTCCATCTGCTGCTAGCAGCTCTGTGGTGCTGGTTATGGAACAGAAGAAATGATGCAGCCCGGCGAGATGGGCAGACTCGTCAAGGCAATGCCAGGGAAATGCTTTATGCAAGAGCAGAGGACACGATGCACAAACCAGCAGGCCTTATAAACACCTTCTGTCAGCAGATTTTAGTCTTTTTATTTGATTTGATTATGCCAAGTACACCATAACACCACAAAGACTTACAAAACACCTAGCAACACCAAGGACACTGTCGTGCTGAACCGGCATTCAGGATAAAAACAATTTACAATTACAATTTAAAGTGGCTATATCATATCATTAGCAAGACAGGACCTTCAGAACAGAGCTGTGATACTTTATTACGATGGCACAGATTTTTTGTGATAATTGTAATATTTTTAATGACTGTTTACATGATGGCTCCACCCTCACATTGTTCAGTGTTTCAAGGGGAGGTCTAGCTAGAGACCAGGCCTGCATGCTACAGATGACCCTAACCCTAGAATTCATCCAGAGCATCAAGGGGTGAGGCGGTCCAGCCTGACCTTAATGCACTGCACTAAATTATATATAACAAGACATACAGCATATACACCCAACAGAAGTGGGTATAATGTCTCAGAAAACAAGAAAGAATAGAGAACAAAAGTTACACTTTGATATAAGTTACACTTTGTTATAAGTTACACTTTGATCAATCCTCACAACAAAGGGAAGCAATACGCTATAAAGCCCCAGTGGAAAAAAGCTTGGGAACTCACTGACTTTCACTGAGCAATTTTAACATCAAGGCCTCACAAACTGACAGTGCACTTTGAGGGGTGTTCTGTAATTCGCTTAAATGTGAGAATTTTCAACAATGTATTTGTCGTGCACCAATGTTCATCTAAATTTCCACATGAATATAACAATTTATCCACAGTTTGTCAGGTAGAAATAAACTGGCCACAATTTGGCTAAGACAGACTGATCTGTCAGAGGCATATGAATGCCTCAAATACAACTAAAACGGTATGTGTCAAATAATAATCAATTCATCAATATTGTAGGCCCAGCGTATAGCTCAGTTTGGCACGTTGCATTCACACTGGCCTTTGGTAAAATGACAAGATATCACGGTTTCAACTCGCTGGCAGAACATCTACAGTACACATATCACAGTGAGCACCTAGCGATAACTGTTGCCGGGAAAGCGGAAAGTTTATCTATCGAAGGCACAAGCCTTCCAAGCAGGCCAAAAAAAAAAGGAGAATGAAATAAATAAACCAAATAAAAACAGTGGCTACAACGCAGAGCAGCCATGCTTCAGATGAATCAGGGAGATAAATCACGGAGGGGCGCAAGCTGAGTGCATCGTCTGCAAACTCACAGCACCTCCTTCTTCTAAGGGGGCTCTAATGTTTACGGACGGCGGACAGCAGGAAGAGGGGGAACTGGGGCTGGGGTGGGGGGCGTTGGGAGAACGCTTCAACACCATGGCGTTATTGATTACCCATTTTTCATTGCGACTGACATTGTAATCAGGGGTGATGCCAGGATGGACGTGCCGCGAGAGATGATGCATGGGCTCGTTCCTGACACAGCAGATAATGAAAACAATTTCAGAAAGATGCGATCAGATGCGTCCCCCCGACAGCCGACCCGTTGCTAGTTAGAGGAGCTGGAGAAGAACCGTTGCGTCTTTGTGTTCGGAGTGCACTGAAGTCACTCTGACAGAGCTGTCATTTCTCTTCCAAAATTAAAGCCCCGTAGCAGAATGCAGCCGAGTCTGAGGTAATTTGTTGTCCAACGCAGACGGCTGAGACACCGGCTGATAGAGTCCGAGGAGCTTTCAGAACCACGGACAGCTTAGTAATGTCTACCAGGACCTTGGACAGAGTGCAGGCAAGTGCCATAAAGACCTGGGCTCACAATGAAATCCAGGGACTAGGGAGGAATTTGCATATTATGTAGCAGTTCATTTTAGGACATGAATTACTTTTCAGATTGAGTTATGCGTCAATAAAGTAAAAAGTTAAAATCATCTGCACATGCACAATCCCAGCAGTCAACTTTACATTTGCAGCTGTCCTCCTTTTGTCCCCTCAAAAATGTAAATATAATACAATAAAAAAAGTTATACTGTAGCACACGTACTGGTAATAGGTTGACTTTATGACCCCCCAAAAGAATCAATTTACAATACTACAAAAAACCCCAGCGTCCCTGGTTGTGATTTCCTCTTAATTAATTAATCCACGCTGGCCAGATCACTGCGGCAGACAGAGGAATCGGGAGAAGTGTTTACCCCACCTTACCACTTCACTTTACCCTCCACACTGCCTGCATCATCCGTGCACTTCACCACGGTGAATAATAATCCTCCTGCTGGCCCAAATCAATGGAGGGAGGAACAAAACAGGTTTGTTTCCGTGCAAGGTGGGGTCGAGCCGCACACACCGCTGGGAGGGGTCACCAAAAAATCTTCAGGTGTTTAGTAAGGTGTCTGACCTTCTTCCATCCTGGAGCAACAGGATGGAAAACAAATACGACTTCTCTCAGGGCGCCGATGCAGTGACAAACCAACCTTTCTATTCTAAAGTGAAGTCATTGTCATTGTGAAGCACTGCAGCACAGCACATGGTGACACAAAGAAATGTGTTCTCTGCTTTTGACCCATCACCCTTGGTGAGCAGTGGGAAGCCATGACTGGCACCCAGGGAGCAGCGTGTGGGGATGGTGCTTGGCTCAGTGCCACCTCAGTGGCACCTTGGCAGATCGGATTCGAACCGGCAACTTTCTAATTACGAGGCCGCTACCTTAACCGCTTCCTTAACCTCTAGGCCACCACTGCCCCTGTTAATGTCCTACTTCATCTTATAATTCACATTCCAGATAGATTTTTGTGCAGCTAGCTATACAAAAGCAAACATTAACAACAACTGATAAACATTTTGGGGTGGAAGCTGGTTTAGGGGGCAGTGGTGGCCTAGCGGTTAAGGAAGCGGCCTCATAATCAGAAGGTTGCCGGTTCGAATCCCGAACCACCAAGGTGCCACTGAGGTGCCAATGAGCAAAGCACCGTCCCCACACACTGCTCCCCGGGCGCCTGTCATGGCCGCCTACTGCTCACCAAGGGTGATGGATAAAAGCAGAGGACACATTTCATTGTGTCACCGTGCTGTGCTGCAGTGTTTCACAATGACAATCACTTCACTTTCACTACAATCAAGGTGTGAGAAAAAAAAGGATCACAAGGATTAACATTAAGGTCAATAAATGTGACCTACAGGCTTCAATCACAACATGCTATTTAATGTTCTTCGGTAGAGGCTTGAGTAGACACAAATAAGATATCTGTGGCAATCATAAACTCGTAGTAAGAGAGACAGAGGGACGTGCAGACAAAGCAGGCAGAGAGAGATCTAGAAAGGGAAGCTTTATTGATCTAGAAAGAAACAGCCATCCAGCGTTCCAGCAGACAATAAGCAGTTGCCTGTTCCTAGACACTTGTTGTACCATTTTTTCGATATGCCACACGTCAGAAGTGACCGGATTTACGCATTCTAAAAATACTTTCTCAGTTTCCTGCTTCCATTCTGTTTGTTTAACCAAGATGAATGTTAATGGCTTAATGGTTAATATAAGAAGAGAAGGCTAAAAACACATTAGATGAAATCACGAAAAGTCACACAAATTGAAAAACAAATGGACCACTACAGCGAGCCACCAACCTGCTCACACACAAACACCTGCGCACTGACACACACAGACACACACACTCACATAGAAGCAGTAATTGTTCCATTTTTAGCATTCTGGGAGTGTGCAGTGGCTTTGCTGCTGTCTGCCTGGTAATTGTTTTTGTCTGTTTCTGCCGCACCAGAGGAGGTGGGGGAGACGCTTCATATTTCTTTTGTTTAAGATCAATGAATATTTCATTTAGGACTACACTAAGACGCTGAGCCTAATGAAACTTAAGGGGACTAGTGCAGATTCTTTAGGCCCAACGAGTAAGCAACACACTGGCCTTCATGAGGACATGTCCTTTTATTTGTGGGGGGGAGGGGGGAATGGCGTGCTCAAAAAAGAAAAACCTGCAGGCGTCTTTCAGACCTCTGAAGATTATTCCGCTCCACCAGGGGAGGCAAGCAGACGGGGGCTGAGTCATCAGCAAACACACACACACACTTGCATACCCACACATACACACACACACCTTTTCACACAGCCTTGCAGCACATGCACCAGAAATGGACAAGACAAATTTAGAAATACTGACATGAATGAATGACACATCTAAATATCTGAAATTAAAAACATGATTATATGCATGTGTTACCATGGCAACGACACTTTACTGCATACATAAAGGAGAATAACAAATTAGCTAAAAACAGAGTGCATTGTGGCCGTCTGCACCTTGTTGCTCAGGTCAAGTGAGGCCAGAACAGCCAATTTGTAGACCCGGGTCCACTCTCTCCAGGTCAGCCCCGGTGGAACAAAAGCAGCCAAACGCGCAAGAAGTCCCCCCGGACCTTCAGCTGTAAGAACATCTCAGACATCCAGGCAGTCTGTGAAGTGACTTTTACAGGGACCAACGGGGGAGCACAGCTCAATCTCTCGCGCTTCGTTTCACACTGTCCTTCAGTCTGGGGGTGACTGAAATAACAACACCAGCCGCCGGGTGAGACAGATGAAGTCTCCCCTGGTTACTGCATGATACGGTGGCCAACTGGGGAAAAAGAAAGCCAGCACTGAACGGCAGGGATTTTTTTTAAGGGGGGTAAACAGGGCGAGGGGAGATGAGGAAAGGCCTTGTCGCTGTAAAAAATTAAAAATAAAAAAAAAACAGCACCTTCTCAGAAAGGGTTGCACAAGAGCGGAGATTCAAATAAGGAGATTTAAATAGAGAAGAACAGGAAGCCGTGAAGGCAATAAGGCTTGGTGCCAACGGTAATAACAGAGTACACTCTGGCACAGAGCAGCCTCTTTCCACTGCTGCTAAAACTATGGCCCATTGTCTGTTACCTCTCTACTGGGTACCGAATTAAACCACAACACTCCGTTGTCTTCTATTGATAAACTGATTAAGCAGATAGTTCGAAATTCTGGGAGCCATTTTAAATGTAACAGTGGTGTTTGTTTTGCTAACAGCTCCCAGAATCCCCCTGCACTGTTGGGGCTAAGTGGCAGCGAGTACGAAAATAAGATACTGATTTCAGCAGTGCTGTGCATAAACATGTTCTGAACAAATGACGCTGAACATTTTTTTATTTTTTTTACGAGTTTTACAACAATCCACTTTTCAAATGTGCACATTCACACTCAAAAAACGGATCAGCCACTGGGAGAATGCATTCAAATTAATTTTTATGCAAATTCAGAACACACCGGGCAGCTAGTAAAGATCATACAACAAAACACAGCACACCTAGCATTACAGATCCACCTGCTAATTATTTGTAATTTTTAAATGTATTAGTTCATAGTCATTTTCTTCTTTCCCCTGCCTGGGTTGAACGTTTTGTACTTTAAAAGTGAAGGATGGGGTGGGGGGCTTAGTTCCATCATATGCACTTGATGGCAGGCAAGTTGACCCTTTTGTCTAAAATAGCATAGAATTATTGTAAAGGCTTTTTTGCGAAGTTATAACAGATACTCCTGACAATATGTGAAAAAAGCAAACTGAAAAGATAGAACTGAAAAAAGAGACTGCGCTCCAGCATGTGAGTGAACAATTAGTATATTCACTGGTCTGACATATTCAGACAATTTCTGACCAAATGCTCCTTTGGCAATTCACCATATAGCAGCCAGATCAAACAGCTGGGAAACTGAATTTGGGTGCAGAACCAAGCATCTCCATCATACAGGGGCCTTTTAGAGCTTGGGTTTAGTACTAGTGAGCAAGCCTGTGCTAATTTGCTAAATTGCATGAAGTATTGAAATGCACCAGTCAACAGGCAGAGCCTAGAAACGATGCCATTTAAATGCATCAATTCTGAATGCAAATGCAGAGAAATGGCAGCTGAGATTTTTTCCGCTTCCTGAAACTTTGTACATGAATCAAATGGTGCTTTGGGGTTAAGGCAAAGGAGAAAAGAAAGCCGTCTTATGTCTACACAGCAGATAGCCGAGAACGGAAAAAGAAAAGCTTTGCCTGCGAGGATTCTGAAAACGAGCTGTAAACAAAGTTCAGCACACATGAATATTCAAAACGCAGCCCCTAGTGATCAGCTTTTCTGTACTTTCTCATTTTTCCTCCAAAAAACACCATCATTTCAATAACCAAAAGAATAAACCCAGGCTCTCAAAACATTCTGCTTTGGCCCAACAAATCTGATGAAATTCAGCCCATAATGTGCATCAGTAAGAAGGCATTGGTGAGAGTGATGGCTACCAATAATGGTAAATATTATACAAAAATAAATACTCTGCTATCTTGGTATACAAGTGCATCATTTGTTACTTGTAGGGCTAAACTAGACAATAGTCTCCCCAGGTAAACACGCAATTCCTCTATACTAAGAGAGCTGGCAAATGCTAAAAGCTAAAAGTGTTGCGTAACATTCTGGCACAAAGGGAGACAGGAAAAATCATCAGAACGTCAAATTTAAATGAGTGTGGTAATTAGTCTGTCTACCGAAAATGCATATGACTGCATAAGTGAAGCGTTGTGTTAATGGCTAAATTAGGATCATAATGAGCCTCATCACAATGCAGGAAGGAAAAACACAACAGCTCTTTCATATGCCGAATGACTTAGTATTTATAGACCTGTCAATAGAGCATATAGAATAAATTTTAGCTGAAGCCATTTATTTTACCATTTTAAATAAAAGTTTTTTTTATTATGCATGATTTTATGTAAACTACATGCCTTCACACTATTCTCCTCCAGACTTCAAGCAGTCGGGAGAAAGTCGAATGACGTGCCCCCCCATGACGATTGTGGTCATGACCCTTCAAATGTTGGGAAGCAGCAGATCTGTCTGATTGACAGACAGGGCCACTGCAAGCCAACATGGCCTCTCCAGAGAGGGGAAAAATCCTTCCCCAGGGAAGTAGCTTTCCCTCACACAACAAAAAAAAAGGTGTGCTGGAAGGACTAGGGAGGGGACCCATTTTGTCCAGACAGAGTGCCAGCTGTAGAGTGTCGTGGGGTTTGTGACCTTTTCTGACCCTCTTCAGCAGGGAAAACAAGCTTAGTGCAACCAGACTTTATTTAAGGGCACAAGACCCTCACAGCGACCGCTGCGACTCGGCCATCTGCGACTTGGAAAGACACTGTGAATGACCGCATGCACTGTGACTGCTTCATTTCACTGGACAGCGAAAGTTCTACTTTAAAGTGTGGGCCCATCATTTATACATTTATCAAGCTTCTCCTCTCTTCTGTATTACTTGCAGCACCATTCATTGTACTCTGAAAACACAATATCACTGCAATCTATTCCAGTTTTTGGTTCCCTGTCATTCTTTTCCTATTCCCCAAAAGACTAATAGCAATACTGTTACTTTGTTTGTTTGGCGGAGTCGAGGAGAAAATAATTTAAAGACGGGGAGAGAGGAACTGCGAGGGGGAAAAATGGCAAAAAGGAAGACAGGAAATCAATGAGATATAAAATATATCAGAGCTCCTACAGCAAGGTCAACAGAATATGATCCTTCAACTCACTCTCACTCTTTTCTGCCTTGGGAAAATCCCATTGTTTTTCTCTCAGAGTAAACTCGGCCGCCAAGGATCCTCTTTACAAGAAATGCTGATTCCACCTGCAGAAAAGCCTCCCACTTCGGCCGTAACATTTGTGATCCCTCCGCACCATTAAAGACTAAGCGCGGCTAGCATTGAGTACCTGAGTACTTTGAAAATGCAGTATTCCTCAGGAGAGTCAGAACGAAACAAAATGGGTGCTGCACAGCAAAATTTGGCAAACTAATGCTGCCTCCAAGCGCTTCCCAGTTTATTATTTACAACCTATTCATATATATATATATATATATATATATATGTGTGTGTGTGTGTGTGTGTGTGTGTGTGTGTGTGTGTGTGTGTGTGTGTGTGTGTGTGTGTGTGTGTGACTTCACTTTATATATAAACACACACACACACACACACACACACACATTATGTTGCTGAACAACACCTTCTCTTACTCAGTTTTAGCCCCACTACTAGACTTGTGCTTACCCTTGTTTCCATAAGGAATGGTGATCTGGAAACAGAACAAAACAAAGGAAGCAAATAGCCTCCAGTGCGGAAGCCTGGATGAACTGAAGGAAGCCCATTAGTGCATTAAGGCTCATAGTTGAAACGAATGCCCGGCTTGCGGCTTGCCCCCAAATGGGCCACGCCCACACATGCATTTTTTACTGGCCAATCTCAGACCCACTCATGCAATTTTAATTCATAATCTTAACAAAGTGGGTCAGCCGACATGTCGCATCTGTTCAGCCCTTACCATTCATCATTTAACCTAATTCTAACCAATGATTACCATTACTTGGATGCAAACATGCATAGAAAATAATGGGTATATCATAAAATCCCTCATTGATTCGTTTCTGAAAATATGGTGTACAATTTGCTGATACATTCTATGCAAGTACACGGACATATCTGTATACAGGTAAGAATTAAGTGTGATTTAATTTAGAACTGCGTGCAGCTACATTCTGTTAATTGGGACTTCTCGCTTCACCGGCCACACTGTTCATCGCTGTGTTACCTCATTATTATGCTGGCATTTTCACATGTTGCAGAAGCCTAATTATAGAACTTTATTACTTGTCATACAAAATAATAAAATAAATGTAGTCTTCTGCCACCACACCACTGCCTCATTACTAATAATTTTCAGCTGAGGCAATAAACAGACGATAATGGCCATTACGCTGTTAATAATGTATAATAAATAAATAATTCATCACCTTTGGCCCTTCGCACTGCATCTGTCTGGAGCTGTAATGGCTGTGTGAATGGGGGGCAGGTTACAGCAATGGAGAGCAGGACCTGGAATTTTAGAGTGGTGTCACTGTGTGTGTGTGTGTGTGTGTGTGTGTAGGCTGGGGTGCAGGGGCTTAGCATCACAACCAGGCCTGCATGTCTAGCCCCAGCTCTAACTCCACAGATAGGTGTTGGTCCTAAGCTGGCCAGTGGTCCTAAATCAAGTATAGAAGTGACATTGCTCCAGGGAATGTGGGTTTCATCCTCGGCCCACCCCACACCTTTGGGAGGATATTGCACATTCATCCACACTCCACAGCATGCCTCACACTGCATCCTCTTACTGCAGATACAATTCCATATGACAGTGTTGGCTATTGGCTGCAGTGGAAGACTTGATTCAAGATAACTTTCAATGTGACCTCACTGTAGTTGCTTTGTGTTGGCCACGACTCAAAATTCCGATTGACGTGTGTTAAAGATTCTGCAACAGTCATGATTTTAACTCAGAGGAAGGTGATATTGGGGTCAAGAACTTAAGTTGCATGACTCATTTACTGCAGAACAATTTGTGGGGTTGTGGATTCTTGTTTAAAGTGGTGATTTTCACAAAAACAGTGGGCAGTGGCGGCCTAGCGGTTAAGGAAGCGGCCCACGTAATCAGAAGGTTGCTGGTTCAAATCCCAGTCTGCCAAGGTGCCACTGAGCAAAGCACCCTCCCCACACATTGCTCCCCAGGTGCCTTTCATGGCTGCCCACTGCTTACTAAGGGTGATGGCTAAAAGCAGAGGACACATTTTGTTGTGTCACTGTGTGCTGCAGTGTGTCACAATGAAAATCACTTCACTTTCACTTTCACACAACAGGTCGCTTTAAACAACAATATATATTCAAGCTACTACTGTAGTGCCACTTTATCTCTCTATATATATCCCAATTTCTGCTGTATTCCCATAAGCCCCAACCACTAGACCACGCAGGTCCATGTCGAACATCTACTAAAACTGACACTTTAAAGTCAAAGTGAAACAGGAAACAATATTTGCATATTTCGTTTTGAGAAAGTTCAAATGGCACAAGCAGCCCTGGTACACAACACTATAATCTAAACTTACATACAATTTTGGATTACCCAGCCATGGATGTGCAAACCCCGCATGCATGCGTGCAGAGCAAATTTATAGCCATAGACAGAGGGGAAAGAAAAAAATATTTGAAACATCTATTTATACCACCCAGGTGCTTGCTTAATGTCACCTGAACCACACATAACACTGCCTCCAAGCCCTGTCTGCCGCTTTGCAGACAAAAGCATTAAGTGTTCAGCAACAGCCCTGTGGCCGCCGTGAGCATAACGGCTGCGCTAATTCACTGTAGAAACGGCTGGCGGATGCGGCACCATAAACCCTCCACCGCTCTGGAAAAACCGTGGCACCCCTGCCGCACTGCAAAGACAACAGAGGGACAGAAGTCGTCTGCAGATCTCCCGTGTTCGAAAAACAACTGGTGCTTGGTGGAAATCGCTGGAATGGCATGCCGGGATCCCACTTGCAATACTGGGTCAGTAGCGCTCGTCATTTGATCAATGGAAAGACGGACAACGGAAAGCACGCCGGGCCATAGAGGAGCCAATGATATGTAATTTACTGGCATTTCACGCTCTGCTGCATGTTAAAGGAGTGTGAAAATCTGCCGTTCTGCCTTTTCTGCCTTTTCTGCCTTCCTACCTGCTTTCTGGAGTTCCCCGCAGCGAGGGGGACTAAGGGGTCGCTGGGGTCTCTCAGTCTTTGGCTCCAGAAGGACAATGTGGTGGTGTTTAAAGACACAACCCTGGCCTGATAAAGTGGCACTACAGTAGTATGCCACGTGAGAAAGGCACTCTGGAAAGTGTGGAGTGGAGAAGAACAGTTTGGTGTTCTCCACTGATGCCATGTTAAGTATTTATTTTTTCATAACTGGAACCCTTTCCCCAACAGTAAAAAGTGCGTCTATGGAAAGAAAGTTACAATCTGTCTAAATGCACATAAGCTGCAGGTAAACATTTATTTTTTCAAAGTTCTCCACAGCATTCCTGTGATCACAAGAATAGTCGTTAGTTATTCAGCACATAGTCTCAAGTCATAAAAACTTTCATAATGCACAGCTCTATCTGTAATTAAGATTCATACTGCAAATCGCATGATTTGTGATAGTTATGCAGTGAAGTATTACACAGCTCTACAGTCACGAATACTCTACAACAACACAACAATTACACAGAAGTTTCAACCCAGTAAATCCAGTAAATCATTCTAGAAACTGCCTTTGAGCATTTGAACGCAGATCTCGACAGTAGCCAGGATTACAATTTTAATAACCCAAGGCATTTGGGATTCTGGGATCATGTTTGGCCAATATTTTGCTCCATAATGTAAAAACACATAAATATCAACATCAATTAGTCATTACTGAAATTGAATTTGAAACTGCACATTATGAACTGTGTGTGTGTGTGTGTGTGTGTGTGTGTGTGTGTGTGCATATATAGACAGAGAGAGTGCCCACGCTTATCATAGCAATAATATGTGTGTGTGTGTGTGTGTGTGTGTGTGTGTGTGTGTGTGTGTGTGTGTGTGCGTGTGTGTGTCCATGTGGTCGTGTTCAGTCAAGCCCAACTTGGGCCTGACAATAGGGGAGCGGAAGGGAAAACACTCCTGGCTGCCAGGGTCCCACAAGGCTATTTCTATTCAGAGCAAAAACAAGTTACATAAAAATCCTGGTCTCGGGTCTCCAGGAGCAACCAGCAGTAAACGTTTCGCCACACTAATGGATCTCAATTATGCCTATGAGCACCCGGTTGTGGGTGTGCACCTGTGTGTACGCTGGTGCATGTTTGTCTGACTGTCTTTCTGGGACATTAAGTTCTGTAAAATGTGGAGTTCAGCAGTTCGAAAAGTAAACGGCAACAAATTCTCCACACCGCTGGCTCTCAATTAACACTCCTTAATAGGTGGAACAAAACAATTATGGCACCCCCTTCATGACGACGCTCAGGATTATGAACTGTAATTAGGAAAAATAAAAGTGACTCCCTTCATTCTTTATTCTGGTCTCACACTGCTTCGCTCGTTGCTGGACTCATAATGAATCATAATGAATGTGGATAGAGACTCGCGCTGTGCCCTCGTGGCTGTGCTAGCCTTTAGTCCAGCCCTTTCATGCCACCGTACAAACCGCTGGGGACACAAACTCGCGCAGGCACACACATAATAGACCACTGGTACCCAATTCAGACTGTGAAGGGTCAAGCTCTTTATTTTGAAAACCCAGTCAGTTTCCCAGTCTGCTGCCTTGTTTTGTTCAGTTTTTTTTTGTTTTTTGCGGGGTATAATTTGGGCTTTGATGAACCAATTTGAGTTCATCTTCTACGCTGACTTACACAAGCCTAATCAGTGATATGTTAAACATGGATAGATGTGGGATAAGATGTTGGCCCCTCCTTCTAATTTCCACTTGAACCTTTGGGAGGACTATATTCTTATGGACAATTTAATGTGAAGGCCAGATTTTGCATTAGTAACAATACTGCTATTCGTTCTTCACAGTACTTGTAATTGCATATAATGAAACAAAAGCATAGTTGCTAATCATGATTGCATGGTTCCATGATGAGCTTTTTATGCATATTTGCATATGTTTTTGCGCACACACACAGGTTTGTTTTTATTATATCTTTTTGAGGACTTACGGTAATAATTTTTTGCAGGATTTCAAGTTTTCAAATTAATATGCGCTCCCGCCCACATACATATTGCCTAATGCTGTATGCAATTATGTTCTTACTGAAACACAATTATTTTTAGCCCGTGCAGCTTTTCCTAAGCTCATTCTGCCAGGCTCTAGTCGTGCATTCATATTAAGACCAACAATTGCATGTACGTCCCTTTAAGACTGGGAGCTATGTTTTTCTGCCTAACCCTTTTATAGCCGAGTATGATGGGCATGTGTATTGAGTTTAAGAGACTATAAATGCAAACATTCGCATAATGCATTTCACCTCCCCCCACCTGCATTTTGAATCATTATGAATTCCTTGGGCACAGAACTTGAAAATGGCCTCATGTACATTCTGGTTCTAAAGGAAAAATACTAAAACATAATTTCCAGTCTTAAGTCTTTAAACAAATGCTCTTTAGACTACTGTTTAAAAGCTTAGGGATATTAAGTTATTTATTTTTAAAGAAAGGAACTTGATTTGTCCAATACGATTTTTAACTACCCTCCAGATATTGTTAATGTAAAGACTATGGTAGCTGGAAATGGTGTTAATGACTGGAATATCAGGGTAAATGTGGAAATTCATTTTTATTCCAATGGAATGCCATGTTCACTAATGTAAATCTGTCACTTTAAAAGCTTGGACAAATTGTTAGAATTCCCTCAAAAAACTGACATCTAGTATGCCCATGGTCTGCCAAGTTGTAGTTGCTGCAAACAGGATTATTTGACGAAATCTCAAAGAAACAATTTTTATTGGTACTACTTATTTTGTAATATTTCTATTGAAGTGATATTTCTAAATAATCCTAAATCCTATAAGTGTGAAATCTAGATGCCTTGTGTACACATCCCTGTGATGGTTCATTTAACCCGTGTACACATCACAGTGCTGATTGCACAAACACAAAGAGCGACTCACTTTTGTTTGATGCCACAATGCATTCCCAGTTCAGGGAAACAGCCTCGCTTGTCATTCTCCAGAAGGCGAAAGAACGACGAGAAGGCGACACGCTCTGTGACATTTCCTTTCAAGTGAGAGTGGCATCAGTGTGTTTCATCAAAGGGGAGGATCTGAACGTGCAAAGGCAACAAGGCAACACACAGTCACTGATGAGACACTTTAATTTTTTTGCCTTTGTGACAAGCCTGGTGCGTGCTTCATTCACGTAACAAGAAATGGACCGTCCTTTTGTTCATTATCTGTCATCTACATGCATAATCACATAAAAGTGATCCTATAGGGCCCATACCTCCACCATGACGCTTGCGCATTTTGTCCTCAGCCCTCGCTGACAGAGACAAGAAGTGAAGGATCTGAGCTTTGAAAGTCTATCAGAAACACAGTGACCCGATCCGGAGGGGAAGAGGAAGGGAAAAAAAGAAACGTTTCCCATGAGGTCAGATCGCTTTCATACGAAATGTTTCAATGTGGCAGTCAATAGCGTTGGCCTTGAGGCCTTTTCTCGCCACAGTCTCGCTCACTTGCTCACAAAAAGGTCTCAAAAAAAGCATGTTTGGCCAAGGAGCATCTGAAAGTGAAAAGAAACAGTGCATCGGCGGGTGGCGTCAAGATATGCGAGGACGACAAAGTGGACGCATCTTTTCGCCGGCCGGCAGAGCCTGATGATGCCTCTCGTGCGGCCCAACCAGGAATGTCACCGGGCAGGCCAGTTAATAATTATCACGCCTCAGCCCTGATAATGCTGCTGCCCGTCTCATCTTTCCCTAGCATGTCCATCCATTCATCAAAGAATCTGGCATGTGAAAGACCGCCGGAAGATGAAAGACTCTTGGGCTCCAAATTCCTGCATCAAATCAGCCCCCCTGGTTTTTATGCCCATGACAGTCTTTTTTTTTTTCCACCCTCCATAATCACCACAGTAATTGTGCCACAGTCATTTTGTACTCTAGCGTCACAATGCGCAGCAGACCACAGATATTTGGACAGCAACAGACACGATTTGTGCACACAGCTCCCAACACATCCTTTCAAATAACCCTTCCAGTGCAGACGGGTTAAGAAAGGGTCCTCATTAAAAAGCCAGCATGAAACTGAAGGCCTTTCTCGAGGCACCATGACACGGCAACACAAAAGTGTAGCATGTGTGCATGCGAATTTCGGTAGGTGCAGCAGTGATGCATAATGATGTGGAGCCCACAGAAGTCAACGCTGACACAGAACTTCTGTGAAAACATGCTTTTGATTTACCAGGCATTTCTGGTGCCTAGTTTGCCCAGACCATTTCAAACCCGGTTCAAGTTGACTCCTATTAAATCAAACACCAGGCAGCCTATGATGCAAATTGTAAAGCTGGCATTTCTGTGTGTGTGACTGCCAGATTTCGTCAGTTTCTGCTATGTTCAATTCCACAACTCTGTTTCAGCTCGGTTCAATTTTGTAGTCACATGATAAAACACACACTGAGCATCCAACTCTACAAAGGCTCTTCACTCACACTGTTTTTCTCTTGGACAAAATCAAATCCAACTGGGGCTTGAGTATATCTGGCCACAGAAACCAAATTTATCTGGCAGGCAAAATAAAATAATGAGGCCTATCTTGTAAATAGTTTCAGTAACTTTTACATGTTGTTGTTCAAAAATAGGCACAGCCATATTTTCAAAGGTTTATAATGGACGTTGTTCATGTTGCTTGTGCTTTAGTGGAAGGCTATATATAGTGTATATAAATATACAAAAACAAGAAAGAATAAATTATTTCTAAAGCCTAGAAAACACATTTTAATCATGTTTCTTTTTATAAACAGAGTTTAAAAGGGGGGGGGTGGCGTGGTGATGGCAGACAGCTTTCACATACCACACTTCCTCATTCTGGACAATTTAAATCTGCTCCTGTCTTATGCGCAAGCCTTGTAGACAGATCAATATTTGTTTCAACCCAAAATCGTTCAAAAGAACATCCGAACACACATACAATAGCAATAACTATAAATATAGCATGTCATTTACACTTAAATTAGAAGTGGTTTCCTGAATACCTCTTACCAACTAGCAATTTCTTCCAAAATTCTACATAAAAATTCTACATCAATATCTGGCAACACTAAGCACAAGATACTACATATCCTCCCAGTTTATGTCCACAAAATAAAACTTGTTCATGGTCGGATAACAAAACCCAAACATGCAGCTAACGTATCAGTGCTTTGATTAAATTTGATAAAAAATGTTTGGATTAAATTCTAATTGGTGAAGTAGTGTATCTGACATCCCTGTAACCATCCTACGCAGAACATCTGTGCTATTGCCTCATTCACTTGCCCGCCACTGCTTATAAATCATTGGTATTTTCTGAGAAACTGGTGATTTGATGAATATTTCAGTACCGAAAGATAGCATATATAGCCAAATAGGTAGACAGACAGCTACTGATACACTTGCGCCATGGGACCATGTTTGATGGCCTTGCGGCAACAGGCCCATGGGTCTCATCAGGGACAGCAGACTGATGTGATTAGTGCTGACTGAACAGACAGGAGGACAGAGCAGCCTGCTGTTTGAACAGCCCACTGGCCTTTGTAATTCTAATCTCCATCACAGGAACACAGTGCTGGACCTCCATAAGAGGCGTCGGTGGGGCAGATGGCCACAGACCCAGGCATGAGGGGAGCAGGAGTGCCCTGTCCAGCTGAGTGGATGCATGTTTGTGATCGTGTCTGAACGAGCTCGCATCCCATATGGAAACAAAACGACATGCACCCGAAGACTAATGAGGCCAAAGATCCCTCACATGTCAATATTTTTCAAAGGCGCATCATGAATGTGCTGGCATGGACGTCAGTCAGAAATCACATGACTCTGTACAAATCACAAAAATGTGAGCATGTGTGAGATCAGTGTGAGCCATAACCTTGGATACACGGCATCACGTGACACATCATTTATGGCCATGTCTTACGTCAGCTGTATTTCTGAAAAGACAGATCTTGATGAGCTCATGCTCTAAACTTGGATTAGCTGTCATGGTTATCTTTAAAAGAAGAGAGGAGGAAAATGCAACCTGTGATTAAATTAGTGCCAGGGAGTGAATGAATGACAGAAAAATAACTACCAAAAGTAGTACGTTCACGTACTTTCAGCTGGTGACTTTCACGAGAGTGTCCCAATCCCCAATCTGGATTTAATAATTTGCTAACATGGAACTACTGAATGCAAAGAAGCTACAGCCTTCAAAGAAGCAGCAACTGTTTGCCATTCTGTGGTGGTCTCAGTAAAAAAGTAAGCATATGTTAGCCAGAGTATAGTGAGTGCTGAGTTGGTTACTGCATCATCAGCAACATCCATTACGCAAATGCACGAAGCTGGGAAATTTTCAATTTTCAGTGCTCCGCCACCAACCCAGCTCTCCCCTGTGCACAAGAGTCACCTGCCTCAGCAGTGACTGAAATGAAGGCAGAATTCAAAGCCTGCTTCATACGAGTTGCCATTACATTCAATGCATCTATTTATGTAAACATTGCACTAAATCAAAGTGAAGTAAAAAAAGCTCAGTTTGGGCATGAGTTTAATTTTTTTAAGTTTGTGTAATTCCTATGTATATATCCCATAAATAATAATGATGCTGATGCATCAACTATTCTTTGCAAAAATTAACTATTTTTGGTATAGTATCATCAAGAGCTGTGACCTTCACTGGTCTTAAGATTTGATTCAATTCGATTTTATTCAAATTATCAATGTCCCAATTGTCGATTTGTCTCATACATTTTCTACATTCTCGTTCACCCGTATGGATGTTTTGATATACTTCAATCATTTGGTTCAGATGTCCATGGCGTCAAGTGAGAAAGGACAGGTGAGCTGACAGTAACTCCGGGTAAGACTATAATGTCATGCTGTAGATCCCTGGACACTCAGAGACTGATTAAATCAGCTTTTCCTCATTCCCGCTTTATATGTGTTTATATGTGTTTCAAAGGGGCAGACCAAACAATAGCATGCTTTGATTCTATTGGACACACGAAAATACGTCAACACAAGTTGTCATCCAGATGAGTGGGTTTTTTTGAGAGAGGCTGTTTTTGGGCATGGCTACCCGGAGTGGCGCTGTTCCCAGATCAGGCTGAAATTGAATTCCACATCATCATGTACTCTCACTCACTCATTCTGTCCATCTAACTTAACTCAACTAGCTCTGTGACCCAGTCAACCGTCTGCACTCTCAGAATAAAAATAAAACCACACCCAGAGATCCTCTCTCTTCGTTACTAATTTAAGACTTCACTCTGAAAGCTTTAAAATATTATTGTCAGCCAAGTCAAGCTTGCTATAGCCCACAATGCACTAGAATGCTTCCCGCTCTATAAATGTTCTCTTCCTACTCTTTCATTTCTTAATGATCACAAAGTACTTTAGCAGAACCAATTTGTTAAGGCAGGTTCATCGCAAACAAAAAACTTGAAAAACTATGAATCCTCAAGCTGGTTTACTCATGGGTTACCAATGTATTGACTGAAGTGCAACCAATTCCTGCAGTATTCAGCCAATGACAGCAGTTTGTGCATAAAACAACAGAGACACCAACTGAAATATAACAGTAACTCCACAGCCTTATCAGATTACTTCATTATTATCTCTCTAATGATTTACACTGCTAATTGCTTATCTTTGCTGCATTGTGATTTATTGCAGGCAGCTGTCAGAGAGGCATACTTATCAATTAAGTTATCATTACCATATGAATTCCCATGTTAAGACCAACTCATTGAATCACAATATAGTCTAAACCAGGGGACACCAACACCGGTCCTGAAGGGCACCAGTCCTTCACATTTTTGTGTTTGCCTTCATTTAGCACACCTTATTCAATTTCGCTACTCAAATAAAGGCAAGCACAAAAATGTGCAGGACTGGTGCCTGTCAGGACCAGGTTTGGTGATCCCTGGTCTAAACTATTTTTATTTGCCATTTTAATTATATCTGTTGCATTATATTAAACTGTATTAATCTTGCCCATCGATTTCTGAAAACTTTCTACAATATAGCACATACGGTGATTCAGTCATCATTAAATAACTGATTATTCCAGCTTGTGTTCTAACTGTGAACACCAGAGTCAAACCCAGCAGCTACACCAGTAAACAGTTCTGTCCCCAAAAGGAAGAGAAAAAAAAAATTGGCCTAGTTCCTTTGCCATGGTCATGCTGCGGCTGCCTAGAGGAAGAGGGTGAATTTCGGGACTCTCTCTTTCTCTCGCAGCATGGAGTCTGCCAGCGTGCGCTAAATCTCCATCAGCAGGGTTTCATTCACAGACCCCTCCTTCCCCACCCTTCCTACCACAACTCGCCCACAGCCGCCTTGCCCAATCCAGCAGCATCCAGACAGGCAGTCGGCGCTCCTAATCCCCTTTACATGGGCATAATCTCATGTTGTTTTATCTGATATCAAAAAGGCCCACCTCCCGAGGCCCCTGAGGAGACCCCCAGCAAGACAGCGGGCCAACCAGGAACCAGAGAGATGGCACTCAAAATGACAGATGCAGGTAATTTCTATGTTCACATTTTGATTTCATAGATACTGTGTACACAGTTTTGTGATGCATCACTGAGGAGGTCACCTCTCTCCATACGGAGACTCCACAAAAGACAATTATTACATTTGACAACTAATTACTGGCCATAAAATGCAACATCCATTTTATATTTTCCCTCCTGCACAATGTGCTTGGTGGCTCAAAGGACTGACACATTTTAAATCTGGTTCAACCAGACATGCCAAGTTCACAGCACCACTGTGAACTGTGAGATCAAGGGCACTTTAACTGGAAAGATTCATTAAAAGTAAAAGGCAAATCATTCATTAGTATTTGTGTCAAGTTTGATGCAGTTTGAAGGGGAATAAAAAAGAGACAAGCTGAAAAGTGCCTTTGATCCTAAGATTACCTCTCAGTAGAAGATTATTGGGATTGGATTTCAAGTGAAATCTATTTATCTGGAACTTATCTGTTCACTGACAAAAATGTGTGATAAAAAACGCATCAACTGAACTCTGGGAAGCACGCAACTCTAAGTACAAGACATTGGTGAATTAGCCTAATGATGCTATCCACATTCTTCATATTTGGAAAAAGAATGAAGTCTATTTAGAAAAACAAAAAAAACTCATTTGGAAAAAGTAAGTAATGGGCAAAAGTGTCCAAGCAACTCCCTCAATGAATATCAATTACATCCAGGCAAGATCTCGCACGCACACACACACACACGCTTCCACGCACACCTACACTCACTGATTCCATTTCTCAACTGCACACCCCTTCAAAACAGGCAATACATTTTAATCTGACAACAGCAAAACACAGGCGAGGAAAACGTGACCGTCCATGGCATTAGAAAAAGAGCTTTTCAGCAGGCCAGACTAAATAATAAAGTATTTTCCAAAAAATAAACAGAAGGGGAAAAAAGAAAAGTTTCTTTCCGCAAAACTTTTCAGTGCAAATCATTTATCTCCACCAGAACAGTGCAAGAGTCGGGTGGCGATTTTTGAACTATACGATACCTTTAACATGCAGGACGCAGATGTCGGCCGCAAGCTTTAAGTGAGTGGCAGCTAGTCAATGCACATCAATGAATAATGTATGGAGGGTGCTGGAAGTGCTGGAAGCTCACTGATGCCACGCGGAGACGGGCCGTCCATGTAGAGCAAGCATTCGATGGACGGAGGCGTGAAAAGGCTAAACAAACAGAATAGCGTATCAGCAAGTGCTATGCGCTGCGCCACTGGGCCCTTCAAAAGCAACCATGAGCGGAAATTATCATGCGCCCAAGGCCGGCCGCTGACATTGGCTGACCCCCCCCGAGACACACCCACCCCCGTGAGTCCCCTCGATCAATTACCTGTCAACTCCAACCTTCTTAGTAGAGCTTCCCTTCCTGCACTGACAATTCTGATAGGCTTGGTGTTCATTAGCGTAATGTCCATTACTTTCAGGCTACTCTGAACACACAGAGAAAGAAAGGAACTCTCCGCCACCCACTTTCCTTTTTAAAGAAAGCATTAGTCCGCTTCATTAATCTGATCTTCACTGAACTGAAATTGTACTTTTTCGGATGTATTCACTGATGAATGACGAACACACGGCCGCCAACTCTCCTGCTTGTTCTCCGTTCTCTAATTAGGGCTGATTTCAGGGCTAAGTAAGAAGGGAAGTGGGCTGGATGTCCAATGAATATTTATCTCCCTGCGCATCCCTGGTGATGCCCTTTCTCACCACGCTTTCTGCGTTGGAGGACGAGTACAAAAGTGACGCTGTATTGGCATGTGGCATATTTTTTGTTTAAAAAGTCCATCCTGAGCACTTTGAAAGATTGGGGGGGCACTTTTCTCCAACAAAAAAAGCTGATGAAAGCGTCTTTGGTTGCCATGACAACATCAAATGCTAAATCTTTTCGCACAATACAAAATGATAAAAAAGGCTGCAACTGCCTCTCTTGCCAGTTATTGAACCTCAAGGGGAAAAGGGTGTCAGTTTTTCTCTATATATGTGAATGCATGATATTCCATGGGGAGGGCGAGGTATAATAAGACAGAGATATGTTATGCTTGCATAAATGTACATATTTATCTCATGTGTTCAAGACATATTGCAGAATATACAGAGTTTGCATGCTTTTCCCGTGTTTCATCCAGGTTCTCCGTTTTTCTCCCTCCATCCAAAGGCATGTACACTAGGAGAATAGTCTGTAGGTGTGAGTCTGTGAGTAAGTGGTGTGTGTGTGTGTGTGTGTGTGTGTGTGTGTGTGTACTGCCAGTGGTCTGGTGCACACCCTGGGTAAGTTCCCGCCCTGCACTCAATGTCACGGCAACAGAATAAAAAAGCAGTCGAAACCCTGAGTGGGTCTTAGCAGTTATGGAAAGTAAGTGAATAAGTAATCAATACCGAATTGCCAAGCCATATTAACAGCAGCCGTAATTGCAGGACATCAATCAGCAATTCGGCAATTTCATTTTGGAATCTCATTAGAACGCCTCAAGAAGTGACATTACAACTTCAGAAAGTCTAGCACTCTCTCTCTTTCAATGTGTATTTCTAGACCATTAGCGACTAGACAGATCCAAGCCCCTCATCCAAATCTGAAGTGCCTTCAGCTGCCTTCCCACTTCACTCCATGCAATCTAATGCTGGGCAGCGTATCAAATATTTACCATTTATTTGTAGTGTTATTGTTGGTGATTAAATATTATTGAGAACAACTATTTTTAACATGGCTCTATCACAAACAAAAACAGGATTGCATAACATTTCATTACAGTTTGAAGGTTCACTCAAATTTACTATTAAATTCTGAAATGTTTTTTTGTTATTGACAATTTAATGGGCATTTCAATAATATTGAATTACATAGAAAATATTGCATATCAAAATCTTGAATTGCCTTTTGTGTCACATCTACAGAATTCTGAACATTTCCGTAACAACACAAACACGTTCCTGCAAAGCATGCAAAACTACATGGCACATGGATGGATGAAATATATACGGTTATGCATATGGCAAATTTTTGTCCAATTGTCAGTGTAAAATGTGAAAAGTGAAAGTCCAATTGTCAGTGTAAAATGACAGTACATTGTGACAAAGGGGAAAGAACAACACAAAGCAGAGTTTGATGTGTTTTACTATTTTTTTCCTTCCAAATGCCCAAATGATGACAAAAAGAGGACAAGTAAAGAATCTCTTGTGACCTTTCATCTAAAGGTCTGGACCATTCAGCCACAGGAGAACAAAAGGGCGGATGAAGCTGCTCAGACTCCGAGCACAGGGTGGATCTATCGGACAGTAATGAATCTTCCATGGTAGCCATTGTGCATCGTCACAAAGGCAGTTACCAGATGCTTTTCTGCACTGGACTCCTCTCTCTGGGCATGGCTGGGCCATCTGCTGCGCCCTGGCAGTGACATTAGAAACACTAGTGGACTCACAGCGAGCTGCCTCACAACAGAAGAAGCTTGGCAGAGGACTCTCTGTCATGCTCCCCCACCACCGTCTCCGCCACACACAGACAAAAAAGCTCACGCCCCAGCTCCATCACAGCACCATCACAGAGGAGGCATAAAAACACAACGGGGACAAAATGCTGGCCAGATGATTGTGTCAGCAATTAGGATGCAGATAAGCTTCTCGGTCAACCTCTCATGACCTTTGTCTCAAAGCATCAAGCATCTCATACAGGGTTCCCAATCTAAGCCAGACTTAAAATTCCCTGACTTCTCCATGACTTTCCCCGGCCAAAAAGCTGAATTTCCATGACCTCCCATATTTGGGTGCTAAGCAAAAAAAGGGTGTTTAAAGGAGTTATAGAATTCAAAACTGTATTTACGTCATTTCTGTTGAACATAGGCAAGAAAATACCAAAACTCCATCTCTGACCTCCTCTACATGCAAGTTTTATTTCATCACTTTGGGTAAAATTCTTCACTTTGCCCTTAAAATTCTTTTGAAAATTTGAAAGTGAAGTGTGATTGTCATTGTGAAGCACTGCAGCACAGCACACAATTACACAATGAAACATGTCCTCTGCTTTTAACCATTACCCTTAGTGAGCAGTGGGCCGCAAGCCAAATAACTTGAAATGTACACTTGTCTGGCATGTTTGGTTAGCTAGTGTAAGGACATACTGTATGTCGACACAGACTTCGCAAAGATTTAGCCTTCTAGAATGCTGCACATTTTTAATCGAGTCAAGAGGATATCAACTTCACGGCCAGACTATTCAGGAAGGCACATTACTCATCAGTTCTCTCACTCGGCACCTGAAGCATGGCCCGGATCAACTGAATACGGCATCACAAACACTGCAAATCAAAAGGCTGACGCATGAAATACAAAAAAATAAAGCACGAACAGAGTAGAGAGGGAGGGGGAAGCATCACCTCATCTCCACTGCAAAGCTCCAGTCTGATAAGCAGGACGGATAAGCGAGCCCCACATCTGCTGACTGAATCAACACACACAAACACACACACACACACACACACACACACATGCACTGACATACAGTAGGTTCTCACATAGACTATTGATATCATGAGATGAAAAGAGAATCCAGGACATCTTCAAAAGTCAAGAAAAAGAAACTGTTCCCCTCGGGCCAAGAAACAAAGAATTTCTGCCTCAGCCTAGATGCTTGACATGCAACTCAGACATTGTTTATGTTGTTGTGTGCGTTTGAGCTTCTTACAGTCAGTTGCTTTGGCCGAAATGCTCCAGGCCTCGTCTGTACCTTCACCTCCTTTCATCAATATCTTTAGCAATTATACAAGCAGGCTGACTTCATAAATAAATAAATAAGCACGCATGCAAGCACATATTATTATAACTGCTAAAGAAGGCATTACAATAATCCAGTCAAAACATGAGATGTCTGGCTCGGCTACCAGGGTGCTCTTACATAATCCAAGAGAGCATATGAAATCAAATTATTACATAAGAAACCAAAATAAATCATTCAAGAGGAGCAATTGGCCGCAAGAAGCATGAAAGGCGCTCAGTTTGTCATTATATGTGGACACAGATTGACAAAGTGGCGGCCCGCGGTTTGTCGAGGCATAATCTGCCGTCGCTGTTTATTACTGGCTTTAGCCTCATGGATCGCTCTCTTGTCATTTCAATTCAAAATGGCTCCGCGGGGTCAGCTTTGGCACCTTGGCAGGATGACGAGCCGAGTGGCTGTCAGAAGCCAGGCCTATTAAATGATCAGAGGCGCTCGCTCCTCTGACATTCATCTCTCTGAGAGGGCAGTATATCCCATCTGGTGCTGTGGCCGTGCAGGCCTTTCTGCTTTGCATAGTTTTTCAGAAACAATGCAAACCCTTTGCAGACAGTGGATTAAGAAGCCCAAGAAGGAAACATGAAACTCACAGCAGATGAGATTTCACCTAAATCTATGACCATCATATGCCAATATGACAAAGCCGATATTTTTGCCCCATTGTTGAGATACAGGTTAAAGGTCAGAGACAATTTACACAACTTTAAAAGTTAATTAAAAAAACTTTTGTTTATTGTTACATTATTTGACAACAAAATTGTTGCCTCATAATTAATGAAATAGTTTAATGTGTATTGCAGTTTACTTAAAGTTTCTCCCTACTTTAAAAACTTATGGTAGCACATATGGTAGATACTGATAGCCCACGGGTGAGGCAGTTAGTGACACTGAATAGGCCTAAGTGTAATTAGACTCTGTGCTTAGTATCTTTTACATGGGCGTGACACTCTGAAGCTGCCATTAATCACACACAGTGCATTGTGTTGAGCATATTAAAAGCCACTGCATTCTAATTGTAATGAAATTGCTTTAGCCTTAATTTGCTTACCAGGCATTCCCACTTAGGAGACTGTTATAAAAGTTTCCAGACAAATAAGCCAATAAAAATGACAGAGGAAAAATGCATAATTAAAAAAAAACTGTGTTAATGAAAGAGACACTGTAAATAAAAAGAAATTTGACTGAGAACATAATGTGTTCTGAATCAAGGAAAAACATATCGCCTAAGGGTGATAAACAAAAAATCATCAGTTGAGCAGAAGAGCTGAATGGGTCTTGCAGAATGCAGTAAATATCAACATTGCTTTAGTCTGCTGTGGTTTCTTATGTCAAGCACATTTGTATTTAGAAAGGAAACAATAAAGTTGCTACAGATTTTACTTTACATTGTAAGCTATAAAAATAAACGGAAATCTTTGGCACAAACCCAATAATGCACTCAAGTTTATAATATGAAATCAAGAAATTAATCAATATGTAAACAGAGAAATTGGAAAATGAAAAGCCTGACAAAACAGATTCAAAACTGTCAAAGTATATTCATACTAGAAATATATTTTTCAGAGATCTGCATTAAAAGATCCTTTTAACACCTTTCTGCATATGTGAAGGTGGGAGTAAAAGGTGAAGGTAAATTTGCATAAGGTAGAGAGGTTTGGCGCACTTGGCTATGTTCTCATTTGAGTACAGAGCGTCCGATAAGTGTTTTTTTTCCCTTTAACTGGCACACAATCTCCACAAGGTGCCTGGTTGTTTTGGAATAGAGGGGCATTAATCGTAGAAAAGGCCAGGCCCTGTCACATGCTGACAGAGGCAGTATGGAGCAAAAGAAAGGTCACGTGGGCAAGTGAATTAGTTCTTCCCCTTGAAACTGCACAGTGATAAACCTAAAGATAAACCTGAGTTCTCCCCACAGGCCCCCGAGGCGAGAAGGGGAAAGGCTCTAACAGAGGTGAGAGAAAGACAGAGCGAGACATGGAGAGAGTGAGAGATGGGGAGATTTATTTTTCATCAAGTTGCCTTCCCGGGTGTTAATATTTTAAGATTTTGAGAGGAATTTTATTACATAGTACCTACGCAGCAGCAAGTAAATTACTTTATAGTGAGAAGATAGAAACAATGCGGAGACTTCAGGAAAAGCAGCAGACAAAATGATTGTGTAAAGGCATGGATAGGGGCTGAAGAGTTGCAAAAGGGAAGCAACCAACCTCACCAACTTGGATATTAAATATGCATGAGAAAGGAGGGGGTCATCAATTAAAGTCTGACCTTGGCTCACTCATAAATCCACATCAGCATGTCTCTTGCACTCCTCCTTGTGACCATGTCTGCCAGCCACCCCACCCAACACCGCAAGTCACTGGCCACATGATGGCTGTTGCAGACAAGCCAATTAAGAAAAAAACCTCAAGAAGAAAGCTCTGCGACACGGCCAGATTTCCACCCATACACCGCATAGAGAGATACTTTCCGAATGACATCCTACTAATCACTTGTAATTCAGAGTCTGCTTTGAGCTTTTCTCTTCAGAAGATTTTAAAAGGAGTCACAGGGGTGGGTGAGTTGTGAAATCCCAGGAGCCCAGTGGTCATCAGAGGTTCAGAAAGTTCTCCCCAGGCAGGTTTTTATACCCACCACTTTATCTGTGCTGATCTGACCACCCTGCATCTCTGTTCAGGCTTAAAGAGTCAATATAAAAGGGTGGAACAGCCTCTCCACAGTGCTTCGCAGTTAGAGAACTCAAACTGTGTCCCCTACACCACCCTCACAATCAGCTCCTAAAATCGGTGAGGTTGCCAATGAAGTGGGAAGCCACAATGAAGGATAATAAAACTTACCAATGCTCAGCCAACCACTGAAAGCAAAGAGGATCTTTTGTTGACCAGTACATTTACGTCTTAATTCTGCGGTTGTAGGAACCGTGTTTTGTCCATATTCAACATAACAGAACCAGTATTAAGGATCTTATCTTCATATCTTCACCCAGAGTTTTTACGGGGTTTTACTGTTCTGTATGTTTGGCGTGTGTGTCTCCTGGGTGTCTGTGTGTTTGGCCCCATCGTTTTCACCTGTAGACAAGACGGGCCATGGTCAGGGGACCCCTGACCCTCCTCGGCAGCCCCCTCAGCCTGGGAAGGCTCTCAACCCAAAAATGTTTGACAGAGGGCTCCAGTGGCTGAGGGCTCCAGCCCTGGGAGGGGCGAGGGGGATGAACTACCACCTTGCTGTTGAAGTGTTTCAGGCCCATCTCCCAAAGGAACAAGCAAGGACGGGGCCTGCGGGTTCCCCCCGTCCTCCTGAAAGGACACACAGGGACAGGGACAGAGCTGCCTGGTCCATCGCTCTTCCAGACCCAGAAAGGGGCGTTCCCGGAGTGTCCTGTGTTTCAGAAGTGATGTGATGCCTCGGTGGTCCTGGGCTAGCCAGGTGCCACCCATTCATATGTGTGCTGAGGTTCCCCTCAAGTTCTGCCTGTTAGGTAGGGGTGATAGGACATAAATTTGTAGTCCCTCCCACACCTCGCTGTCCCCGCATTGTCATAAGGTTACGTTTTTTAGTTTTTATATGCGTTTGGCCATTGTGCCCTGTTTATTATTGTTTATTTAAAAACACTTATTTCATGATATTCTGCTTCTCTGCCTCACATCTTACCGTGCTCAGCATGACCTCTTAAATTAAAAATCACTGTCCGAATACACGGTTATTTTCAGAATGCAACCAGGATGAATTAATTTAATTTCATAAGATGCTTATTAGATAAACTCAGTTTCCTTAACTTTAAAGAAGCAGCTTGGTCAACTGTTACATTCTCTATGTCCCAGGATTCACAACATTCACAAAAGTTGATTAGATATCTGTAGACATCATTAATTGCTTCATTTCATAAGCAACTTACAATCAGAAGTCCCCCGGTCATGCTCAGTTTTGAATCCGTGACTTTGTGGTCTTCTGGTTCATGTTTTACCCACTAGGCTACTACAACTTCTTCAACCTACAATATCTTCAAAACCAGTCTCCTATAAAAGCTGGGACAGAGTGCCGACTGCACTCCACTTAAGAATTCCTGCAGGTGTCAGTATAAACTTTTCTTTCCATAATCAACGAGTGAGTGTGTCCCAAGCATCCATGGGTAAAATGAAAACATCGTGTGGATCTTAAACATTTACCACAGCACCTTCAAAGAGAATGCCATTTTCACATAAACCGAAAGCACTTTGACAAACGTTTAAAGCTCTCATTGGTTGAAACAGCAGTAATATTCTCTGTATTATACAATGGAGCATAGTCTAAAGGGACGGCTGGAGATTTGATGTTCAAAACTGAGACACATGCTGGCTTCCTTAGATATTATTCCTTCATATTTAAAAAAAACAGAATCACTAATGGGCAAATAATAAAACATATTTTGAAGAAGGAAATGAGCCTTCATTAAAGCGGACTGCGGAGGAAAGCTCTGCGCTCCCTGTCATAGCTACAGTGTGAAATTGAATGAGGACGTTTTCACACTCGCCAATAATCCTTCCTTTTCAGAGCGCACACTAATTTGCTGTAATGCGGGCAGAGTACACCACTGGCAGTTCTTAAAGCAGAAGACGCAGAAGCCACCAGTCCACCACTAACAACAAAATCCACAGACCATCAAATCTTCCTGATGGATCTTCGATTCACACCACGTGTTAAGCGCCTGTGACCGCCCCTTCCTGATTAGCCTGCTGAATGATGCATGAAAGTCGCTTTGCATTTTATATCCCGCTCTACCTCTTGCTCCCTCTATTTTTTCCCCTTCTCAAACCCTCAGGTAGATGTCATCCTCGCTCACCTCTTCCATTCCCTTTCCATTATTCCTTCTCACCTTGACTTTTCTGTTTTCTCCACACTCCTGTTGTTCTCCTTCTCTCATCTTCTCCCTTGTTCTTGTTCACCACCCCCCCCACACACACACACACCCACCCACACACACACACCACTTTGTCTTTGGTTCACCCTTTACATTCCTCTACCCTGTATTCCCCCATGGTTGCTGTCCTCTACATCCCTAAAAACCACGTGTTTTTTTTGTCCTCCATCAGAACTAGCCTCTGCATGACTTGCCACAGCGCCTCATAATCACATTAATCTGCTTATCACAGCAGCAAATCCAATACATAATTTTCTGTCTTTGTTTTTGACACTGGAATCCAAAAAGTAAACTCTTTTGAAATCCTGCATGGATTTCTATAACTGTGTAATAGAAATATACTCTATAGCTGTGTTCTGACTGAGGCAATAGTTTTACGCACATTTTTAAAAATTATACGTTTTGCCAGCAGAAAAGCTCAATGTTTAAAGTTGGCTGGTGACATTTACCCTCACCCCTCCTTTGCTGCAGTGATCTCATGTATGATTTCAAAGCTGTTGTCAAACGAGGCCGGTGGTTTTATCATTATGTCAAATTACAAATGACCTCTCACCAGCTATTGATTATGTTCTCCATTGCAACAAATGTGACAAATGCGTACTAATCCTAAAATGAGGTTTAGCCTAACTAGTGTTGCTTCAAAACCTCCTTCAATTTTCCAGCCCTGAGGTCCAATCTCAACCTCAAGGCTTTCCCATCACACCTCCTGTGGGTGAGCTGCCATCGGCTCTCGAGCATCACACATTTCAGATAATCCTTGTTACTGTGTAGTGACGAATCACTGCTGTAGATTTCCAGAGCAAAACCTACTGACACACATCTTTCTCCCGAGCTCTAAACATGCACTTTAATATCTGGGTTAGATAGCAATGTGATGAAAAGTCTAATCCTGCAGCCATCTGGCTGGGGTTGCAGAGAGACCACTTTCTAATAGGAATGATCCTCTTCCATTAAGAACACAGCTCCTCAGCAATAACCTGCAGCAGAAATAAATCCTAACCTTACCATTATTAGAAAGTCTGCAAAACTGGTGTCAGATCAGTATAAAAGAAACAGGGTCTTATGCATGAAGCTTCTGAGCCTGCTGTGTAGTATTAGGGAAATAGTAAAACTGACCCTGAATCAGCGAAATGTACGTCATTTCCACTGAGCGGCCTCTTTCAAGGCAGCAACAAAAGACGCATTGAGGCCATAAAGGTCGAGGCAGGAATAAGAGGGGTACACAGTCAGCATCCATGAGCAGTCCAGGCAAATGCTCCACTTGCCTGGGAGCTGCTTCGTTGGAGGGAGATGTGGACGTGAGGACAACCTCAATCATTTGAGGCGACCTTGGTCTACTGCCTTTGCTGTCGTGACTTACTGAAAACGAAGGATGAAGTGCACCATGCATAAAGACACCAGTAATGAGAACAGTAATTTCACTGGCTCTTTATGCCAGGACAACAGTGCAGGTCTGATGGCTCTCGCGTACAGCAACCTGCAGTGTGAATCGTAGTTTACTAGGGATGTCATAAAACTTTTTTAATCAATATTAAAGCTGGCAATTCATTTAAGAATATTTAACGTGTCAATTAAAACAGCTGTGTTTTTTTGTTTACATCCTTTGTGGGGTCTGACCTATGACACAAATGTGAAATTTCTATTCAGACATAATCCATACATACAGACAGCGAAGGAATACTAGTGCGGATTCAGGTGACATCTTTTGTGTGCACATTTACAGTACAAATAAAGTAAGCATTTTGCTCAAACCCAGGAGCAGCTCGCTTGCAACATGTCAGTGATGTGCCTGGGTTTGGAATAGTTTTTTATCAGGCGTCCAAAGAGTAGAAATCAGATGAGACCAGATTAAAATATTTACATTCACAGCATTTTTGCCACATTATCTGAATCCTTTTGCATTAAATTGTATTTGCATTTTATTTACTGTCAGGGTCTGCAGGGTGTTTCATTTGAAAACATTACCATCACTGAGCCTCTTTCCCACACTTGTATCCACCATGGTTTTATATATACATTATAAAAAAGCTTTTATATAAATAATATACTACCTCCCTTGTATACTGAGTTACCTAGATCACCTGGCAATGAATTTTCAGTATTCAGTTCCATTTTAAGGAACTTCCTTATATGGCAAGATACAAATTAACATAATCAACCGAAAGCAAGGGTTGATTTTGCATTAATTTATTTACACCCATCTTTTTCTATCTGAACAATGCTGACATACTGTACATCAATAATGATCAGGAACATTCCCTGCTTATCAGCACATTACAGATAAATAAATCCCGAGCCGAGCTAAAACTGATGCGATATTCCAATCTCTGTATTGTTGGGCCTTGCGTAGATTTCTAATCACTTGCTGGTTTAATCAGGAAGTGTACTTTATTTCAAAAAGGAGATAATGCTGCATTGCACATAAAAGGCACACCCAAACACGCTCTCATGCTAACACACCACAGCTCAGTAAATCAGAGGGTGGGTTAATTACAGTGGTAGCGTTAGTTAAAACTGATTGACTTGGTAGATAACGGTCCAATTATGCTCGCTTAAGTCACGCTTAATAATTCATTCTTTGATAAGCATGAGTGCGCCGCTGAAGTCTTGCTAGAGTGAACAAAAAGAGGGAACATACTCTTGGCATCGTGAATTGTTTTTTTAACCCCACTGGTTTAATTAAAATTCAAAACAAGACAAGACAAATGACACCATTTCAAAACTCATTTAAGTTCGACTTCAAAAACTGCTTGTTAGCCACACTTCTACTTTGTGTGTGCACTGTGTTTATTTTCCTTGCATTTCTGCTCCCATCTCAGGAGCTCGGAGAGAAGAAACACTGGCTTGCCCAGAAGCCAGGAGGTGCTCTGCCCAGCCGGAGAGCACCCACCCCCTGCTTGCGCATCTCCCAGCTACACCGTTCCACCGGCCACCTCCGAAAGCTGGGCTGTCAATTAAAAACTGCATTGGTTCAGGGTCCTCGGCAAGGCCTCTGGAAGGTGTGTTGGATGATATGGGAGGCTGCATAGACATTAAGCAGAGGAAACAAAGGCACACATAATCAGACGCTCAGAATCGTGGGGCCTCTCGTTACTCACGCATGGAGGCCCCACAATGCAGTTCTGCGCCCTTGAAACCGTAGGCCTGGCAACCACCCCGGACACGCACCGGGCTTGGAAGGAAGCTTTGCAGGGCCTGCTGGAATGCCCAACTGGATCCAGGAAATCCAGCAAAGAAATACTTAATCTTTCATGGCAAATTTGTGTAGTCAGCAATCTAATGATAATCTGTTGACAATAGATCCTTAATAGAAAAATATCCCTGGGATGCAGCAGGTCGTTTGTATAAAAGGTTTCTTTTTATGTTATATGTTAAAGGTTTTTCTACTGCTTCAAACAGCATATTCGGTATAGAGAAATACGAATAGATGTTTCTGTTTCCTCAGCAATGATTAAGATATTAAATATTCTAAAGCTATGATGCATCTTGATGCATCTAGATATTCTAAAAGCTATGAACAGAAATCCATTATCCACCCAGTTTTTATCTGATGTTTCATAAAGAATTTACAGGTTTGCTGAAAAGAAGTGACAGAAGGACTCAGACAATAATATTACTACTCCAATCTTCCAACAAAAAAAAAACTGTGAAAAAAGAAAAACGATTAAGTGGAAAGTTGTGTCGAGAGAATGCCTGTAATCCTAGAGATTGATTGTCTCATTAAGGCCACAGTGAACGGATTCCAAAACTCAGGGCTTCTCAATCTCTAACTTATTTTAACCAATAACAGTGCACCCTAAGCTCAGATATGTGTTCCCTGTAGATCAATAAAGCAACGTAATGACAGGCCCGGCCTTCGCCTGGAGAAAGAAGACCCTTCGAGTTGGTGACAGATGCAAGACAATGACTGATGAGATGAAAAAATGGCCAGTTTTCTCAGAGTTTAAATAAACCTACAATGTTAAGGCATTCTCTCACTCTCTCTCTCTTATCATTATTATTATTAGTATTGCTACTGTTATTGCCAATCAATATGGGCTCCTCAATCGTATTAATCATGCCAAACTATTACTACCAACTGACTTGTCCCTGTGTTCACATCTCCAGCCACAGTCCAAATATATGCAGGTTTGATGAACTGGCGGTGCTAAATTGTCCCTGTCATGTCTATGTACTGAGTATGATGGACTGGCACCCTGTCCTGTGGCCATTCCAACCTTGTGCCCAAAGATTGCTGGGACAGGCTCCAGCTCCCCCCATGACCCCGACATGAATAAGAGGATTCAGAAAACGGAGAAAGATGGATTATCAACATGGCCTGATGGGCCAGTAAAGCAGCGCTCTGTCTATTTCCACCACTATTTCTGAGAGAGAGCTGCTTAAATGAAACTTTTTCAGTTCCACATAAAATTAATTGGCTGCATAACTTAGCAATAAAAGGCTAGGGGAGAAAGGGGAGGGAGCTCTAAATGGAAATCCAATAGTTAAGATGTATGCACTTCCAGGCATGCTATTCTGGTCCACCAGACTCATTTCACTTTTTCAATTATTTAAGGACAAAAAGATGCTCTTAATTCAACAGAGCAGCAATTTAAACCTGCGAATACTTTGAACATTTCATTTTAAATTGATTGCACAGGTGAATTCGAGACATTTAGCATAATGAGAAGCTATGAAATATTTAGAAGAAGTAATGATTCACACAAAATTGCACTGAGCTCCTTTCTTGAAGTCACTGCAGGGAGGAAGAACATGTTTATTTACAATGCCCTTCAAACAGAATACAACCTGAACTACTGAAGAACACTTCCGTTTGCAGGCAAATGAAATCCCAGTCTGCACCAGCCATAAATCAATAGGCAACCTGTTAACAGACATGACGAGGAGAGCTGGGTTGATGTTTTAAGACACGACTCAGTGATTGATCCATCGATCGGAAACAGCTCCAGCATTGATTAGACACATGGGAACGCTTAGCAGGACTGGCCCATGAAAAACATCCTCCATACTAGACGTCCAAAATTCAGCCAACTGACATCAATTGATATTACGCTGCTAATACCATATTAATAAAACAATAATAGAAGCCAAAGTGCTTTATTTATTTATTTATTATATAACACAAATAATCAGGAGCCTCAATACCCTTTTATTGCAATACTGCCAATACACCGATAATTGTTATATTGCAATACAGTCATAAACACTATATAAGACCAAACAAAACAATTTATTAAAATTATGGATTCTACATTATTACTGTTTTGCTGTATAACATTCACACTTGTATCTGTACAATAATACCTAAAGAAGTTTTGATGCCTTCAGTGAGAATCTACCAATGTAAATGGTCATGAAAATAAAGAAAACACATTGAATGAGAAGGTGTGTGTATATATATATAAATATATAGACATACACACACACACACACACACACAAACACACATTATATATTTCAATGAGTTGTTTCAACATATGTCAGCATTTATGCAATAGAATATATGAGAACAAGTCCTTCACCATGAGATACTGGCACTGGTGTCCTGTGGTCATGAAAATCGCAGGCGTCTCTCGTTCTGTCTTTATTCGGGGCCACTAAGGGTTTGCTCAGCATGGGCCACGTCAGCCGGCTGGCTGGCTGGCTGGCTGCAAGCAGCGCAGATGAGAGGCTGATAGATAACCTCGGTGTCTAGGCTCCACTGCTGGCCTTCTGCCCTGCTCCATTCCCTTCGCATTTCTCACACGGAAACCGCTGACCTTTATTCGATTACGGCGAAACAGCTGATCCGACAGGCTGATGCCCAGGCTCGTTCCGCAGGTGGGTGCCTTGGGGGGGGCACCGCCCTGTCTGCGGTTATCAGTAGGTTGCGGCCACTCAAAATATTTATGTTAGCCCAGGTTTCAGGAAGACCAAATTTCCTGCTGCCAACTGTGCCAAAGTGATCTCTTGATTACCAAACCAAGCAGTGCTAGGAGCTGAATTATGGGGCCGGGCATAAAGACTGGTTTTGACATTTTTTTTATTTTGCTGAACCCAACATAATTGACTTAGGAAAGGATGGCATCAACCCTACATGAATAATCAACTAAGAAATGCAGGCCAATGATTCACTCTGAAACATATGACTCTCTGTGAAGGCTCCATAAATGATTCTCCACGGAATACACTCAAATGATTCACAGTGAAACACACGCAAATGATTTGCCGTGAAGCACATTAGCGATGTGCTTCAGATTCTACATTCATCTCTTTTAAGAAGGGAAAAGCACTCCCAGAATCTGTACATACATAAAGATAATAAACCATGATAAACACGCTCGTCTGGTGAACATAAGAGCATCTTAAGGAATTCCTCTTTTACTTTCTCCCTGGTAACAGCTGTAGCTAGAGGCTTTATTATTTCAGGTTTGACCATCTGAACATCCATCCATCCACCCTGTTATCATGATCTCTACATCTCTACAACTTGATTTGGTAAAAATGTTCATTTTGGTTCCCTGACCTCAATTACATTGCATTCTTGGGAATGTAATTCTCAAGAACACCTTGAGGGAGTTTCTTCAAATTGTATATATGATGAAATGGTGTAATGTTTGGTAGCCAACGGTCTGGGTCACTGTGACCTCACATTCCTGTGGAGACAAAACAGCTCTTCACGTTCACTTGGATACAAGGATGAAACTCTTTTGGTGGTCACAGGTCAGGGTCACTGATGGTTGCCCACCATACGGGGGGATGGTAGCATGTTGATCCTCTGTGGTTGGTATTGCTGATGTTTTTCAGAGCATGCGTCAGTTTTCCTCTTTTACATATAATTTGTCTTAAAAAGCAGCTTGATTTCTATTCTATTATGACTGCAGCGTGCAGTTAATTCCATCAGGAACATTTCAAATAGAAACAATCACACAAGAATCTTGTTTTGAGCGCAGCGCTATGTATGGACGCCACAGACTTGTCTTTATTCATGGCAAAGGATATTCAGAAAACAAATGCAAATATTCATACTATTTCGGTTTTGGACCTTAATGTACAGAAAATGTAATTCAAACTATACCATCACTTTATTTTTTACATGTAAGACGTTTATCAGACACCCTTATTCAGATTGTCTTACAATCAGTAGTTACAGGGACATTCCCCCTGGAGACACTCAGGGACACAATGGTATTTTGTGGGGTTTGAGCCTGTGACCGGTCTTCTGATTCATAGGTGAGTGTTTTACCCACTAGGCCACCTCCACCTTTTATCCCCCCTCCAGCTCTCCTCTCTCACACTGTTCGTGTCCAAGGATTGACCTCTCTGGATGAAACATCAAACCCTGGGCTTGGGTAAGAGAACATCTGTTCATAAGCCACAGGTTATGATAGTTCTCCGTGTCTCTTAAACATGGGCTGATCACCTGGAACCAGCGTATGAGTGGGCAAGGCATCCGGGGGAAGGTCCAGCTTCATTCCAAGGGAATCCTTTGCCGCCTCTGCAGCCTGGTGATAGGGCTGCACTGTGACCAGCAGCTCCTCTACCTTGGCCAGTTTTAAAAAAGCATTCAGCCCCTACCCATTATCTCTACCTCCCCACATCCCCCTCCCTGTCTCTGCCTCTCTCGATCTCCATTCCTTCAACTGGGCCATTAAGCCTGGAAGCATTAACAGACAGCAATTTTAGGGAAACCTCTTAAACTTCTTAACGCAGTAAACAGCACAACCACTGCGAATGTTACTGATGTCACACATTGTTCCTGAAGACAGGCAAAGCAGGCACACTCAGTTTACTTCATTATACGTGGATTTCAGCAATGAAGAGTACCGAGTAAATGATGAGGACTCTAATGATCTCATTATGCCCTTAATTATCTGCCGGAGCACATTAGCAAGAACCGCAACATACCAAAATAACACATTTTAGTGCAGCTTGTACACACACATGTAGACGCAAATGTGGAATGAAGATACCCAACATTCCAAACGAACAACTTTTGATTACTATGTTTTCTTTTGATGAGGCGTGGGACAGTAATAACATACTACAGTAATAACAAAGCCAGGGATCACTAACTAGTCCTGCTGAGTGGGATTGATTGGCAAGCAAACGTCCCTATTGATGCTTATTCCCCCAATAACTCATGTGCCACCCAACACCAACAGGAATTGTTATCTCGAACATTTCAGTTCACATTTGTATTCCATCACTGTCACGGCCTACAAATCATCCATGCTTGATGTGGTTGTGATTGCGCCTGTGTCAGTGTCAGTGTGGGGTGTCTGTCAGCACATTTGAGTGTTGACTTTCTAAAAGTTAACAGCCTACTCTTGTATTATTTTTTCAAAAACTTCATGCCAATAACCATTTCAGGATTAATGGCGGCACAGCGCAACTGCTGTGATGCGGAAAACACGGATTGAGTCATGGAATCAAGACCAGAATGCAAATTAGGTATTCAATGTGCTGAATGCGTAAACCGTTATGAGTACTGTCCCCAATAATATGATCTGTGTAATACCATCTATCTCATTAATTATTCATTACAAATATCCTACGGCTGTGCCACTGGTTTATGCAGCTGCGCATACACATCATAGCCCATAGTCGAGTCTTGGCAGCTTTTTCTTATGTTGCTAAGAAATTCATTTAATTTATGCACAGATATGAAATTCATTTAGCCAGTGACTCAGACTTCAAAAAAACTTCCTTACAGTAAAAATAGCGTAAGAGGGAAAAAAGAGAACTTGGGGGAAAACAAAAAACCCGACCATACAAACAATTATGAATGGAACGAATTAGGATTCATTTAAAACATTGTATTTGAATGCTGTAAATTGTACCTTCTACTACATTGATGACTAAAGGCCCAATTTTCAAATCACTATAATAGACGTAGTGCGTGTGGCATTTTTTTGCCATATGTCACCTCAAGAATGTCCTGAGAATTAAAAAATACACAAGAACGCACTGCTAGCTAGTTATCCGTATCTTCATGAGGAGAAACTATGTACTCATTTTGTGTAACTGTGACAATTAGTCGGCCTGAAGAAGAACTATAAGGATGTTTTTGCAAACTAAGCTTAAAGGTCCCCTGACATAAAAATTTCCCTTTTTTAGATTAGTTAACATTAGTATGAGTTCCCCTAGCCCATTTCTGGTCCTGCAGTGGCTAGAAATGGCATAGGTGTTTTCGCCATTCTGCTTCCCACTTCAGAGAATGGCAGCTCAGATGGTTGTCACAATGGCATTTTTTATTCTGGAAAAATGCTGACACGACTTCTTGTCTGTGCCAAACATTGTGGTTTGAATGGTGATGATGATGTCATTTTCGTGAATTCCCACTAGGCCTCTCTCCCCCTCATTTGCAATTAAAGCTACTGATGCGTCCTGGGGAAATGTCATTGTGGGTCTGGCTGAAAGTAGCTGTAATTCTGCGCCATGGCTGAATTTCGGAAAGAGACTTCAGATATGGTATAAAGGGACCACTCAGACCTATATAAAAGCAAAAAAAAATATGTTAAGGGACCTTTAAAATGGGAAGCGTTTACAAATTGATTGCAATCTCATGTATTTTATAACAGCTCCCGCCAATATGTCAAATGCGCAAAGTGCCGAACACATAGTTAACCCGTTAGTCTCTTATATGTCAGGGCCATGTCTCCTACCAAAACAAACAAACAAAAGATAGATTAGCAGTGCTTTTATTCAAGAACAGTGAATCTGACATTAGTGAGAACATCCAAGCGCGAACTTGCAAGTGTGTGGCCGAAGTGTTCTCTGCAACGGCTATCTGCCGTCGCAATAGGGAGCCGGCTCCAGAAACTAATACTGTCCACAGGATCGTTTTCTGCTGCCACTCCTAATCACCTTCACCCAGGCATCCATCAAAAGCAGAGCCTCTCACCTCCAAGATGAAAACCAACCAAACAAGGAGTAAAAGGTCCTGACATCCCCACCCCCCTTTATTTTCTATTTCCGGTTAAGCCCACGGAGAGCTTGGGAAAACAACATGATAAAAACAAGGACTAACCCTCTGACACGCACACACAGAGAAAAAAAAATGATTAATTTGCTTCAAACAATGGCTGCAGTCTGAGAGCAGAGTGGGAGAAGGCGCAATTTAAAGAAAAGAAAGAGAGAGATGAGCTCTATTTTTGCCCAAGGGTCCCGAGGCTTCCATCTCCCCCCTTCCAGCCACCACATCCAGCCCATCACTTCACTCTCCTTCACTCTCTCACACGCTTCCCAAGCAGAAGATGAGGACCTGGGTAGACAATCAAAGGTCACACCTCAGCTCTGGGCTGAGATGAACTCTCAGATCCACGTATTGAGTTCCTCAGTCCGCTGTTTGGCCATTTCCATGCACTTGGGGAAAAAAATTAAAATAAAAAAATTAATTGAGCCGGTGAATTCCCAGCAGTGCTGGGCTGCAATGGGTGTATGTGGATAAAGATGTTACTCCGACTGACTGTTTTAATTTCAGTTGAAATAAATTCCCTATTTCTACTTCAGTTTATAATGGCTTGTTGTTGGCCATTATTATTAATGCCAATTTATTCTATTGTTATAATTATACTACTACAATTTACACTAATATGCCGATCACTAACCCTTGATCTGATCTATTTTTTACTGAAAATTTTAATGATTAAAAAGTTCAACTCAAAACCAACCAATTTGGGCCATGTTGGCAAGTCACACTGGTGCAGCTACTGAATACATGGTCTCCAAAGACAGTCAGAAAGTGGTTTTGGAGTTCAGCCATGGGCATGATGGCAAGTCTGATGATATATACATTAAAAAGGCATTAAGCCAAAGGAAAAAGATAAGTGAAGAGGGCCAGAGATGGGGAAAAGAGCTGCAAAGTGAGCTATAAAAAGTGCCCTTTACTGTCACAGTTCCTCTTCATGTGAGCTTTCTCTGCGGTTTCTTAGCCATGTTTCTTTCCCATCATTCTATTCCAAATTAGTATTGATATATCATCCATCTGTAAACCTGACAAACCAGAATCTGTGCTTTTTGACATGAACATTTTGACATTATGAACATAACATTAATTAATACATAATATAATTAATAAGTGATGTTGTCCTAATTATAATTTTGATGTGAAATTGAGATTCACCTTTAAGTGCAATTATTGACTGTAGCAACTAGATGATATATTTTATGATTACAAAAAGCTCAACACGATCAGGCTCAGAAGTATTCGTCTTATGAACAGAAAAAAACCAATACTGCACCCACTTCGGAAAGGGTGTCCATGGTTTCTCATTAACACACCAACAACACGGAAATGGCATTGCATTGAAAGCACTCATTACCACGCACTGTTTTTGACACACGGATCCCATCACGAGCGGCGTCAAAAAAATCCTTATTTAGTCGGTAGATAATAATAACCTGTCTGCCGCGATTTTGTGTGCCTTGAGAGGAGGTCCCAAACTGCTTAGCATTACACGGGCGTTTGCTTAAACCGCACGAGCTGCACCCATCTAATTCAAAGCGCGGCTTGAGGATTTGAAAATAACCACAGGTAGGTGGAAAAGAGAGGGAATGGAGCACGCGTTCCGCGCAATTGTAAAAAATGTCATCTGACCTCACTGTGTTCCCGGCACACATGAAAAAAAAAGGAAATCTTAATGAATGATGGTGGCCTACAGTTGGCCTCTGTTTTCTGTGCCATGCTGACAGTTTAAGAAAGGGGATTAAAAAAAAAAACTTGAATTAAGAATTTGGAGTTCAAAGAGTCCCAGGGAGAGAGCGGCCGAGCCAAGGAGAGCGAAATGGCACACACAGGCAGAAGGGCTCGAAGCTCAGTTCGGTCTCGTAATGAGGAGAGCTGCCAATGCCAGATCTCTGGATCTCCACTCTCTCAAATCTCAGAGGACAGATCAGGTTTTCTTATCTCCCACCCCAATAAAACGGGCATAAAAGGACAATAATCAGGGTGAGAAGGGACATGCCAGGTTCTCTACAAACAGCCCATTAAAGAGGGCTGGGTGGAGGGAGGGACGAAAACCACCCCCAATAAAAATGACCACCTTAATATATAATGTCAATGCTAAAATGTCTATTTAAGGCCAAAAACCCTCTGCTTCACCACAATAGCCCAACACTGCACCAGGCAGGGGCTCAAACACAATCCCGAAGTGGGACACCTGAACACAACAGATGGATAAAGGTCAGCAAAGACCCCAAGATTAAGAAGTCTTAATTGACATAAAACCAAACCAGTAATGGTGGTGATGGGACCAGCAATTAACCATGTGACCCTGGTTTACTCCCTGAGTCAAAAAGAGGCTCAGGGGATTGGGCACAAAGCAAAGGAATTAGGCACCGGGGGGGTCTGCCTTGGGGATTATCGGTGCGATTTGTTGTCTGTGATGTGTTAATGTGCGAGAATTCTGTCTAGGTGATGACAGGCAAGGCTTTTTCTGCCTCGTGCAAGAAGACAAAGCATTTGGAACTGCGACAAGGATCTGTGATCTCCACCGAGCGTGACAGTCTAACAGCCAAATCAATAAATCAAAAAGTTATAATTATTATGCATTCTAAAAGATTAATTTTTGGAGCACAGGGTGGAACCGGATAACCCCAAGACTCGGAGGGACACATTTACACACATCTGTCTCTTTGCGTCCTGCTCCACTTTCCAACCAATCTTTCATTTCACATTGGGGATAACTGAGCGAATCTAATTAAGTTCTCTCTGCAAAATACTGTACTTCAGAAGTCATGGGACTGGGATTACAACAGATTATGATTCTGTCATTAATACGTTTAACAAGGTGACACAAAGTGAGAACAATTGTTTTATAGCCAAGCAATGTCATAATTGTAATGGCTGGAAAAAAGCAGATGAACTGGAGCTTGGCAAACTCGACTTGAGTGACTGAATCAGAGCACCCAGGAGGTGGGGGCAGGACTGGAAGGAGGATTCGCAATCCAATCACTGCACATCTTAATCACCTATAGAAACGCTTTCATGACAGACACCTAAAGTGAAGGGGGTGTGGGCTGATGAGGGTTGATGAAGGAAGTTGGAGGCAAGGCTGGCCAGACGGCTCGCGCGCACACACACACACACACACACACACACACACACAGACACACACATGGACCAGTTCTGTCCGTTCTCATTGCTCACTTGCCTCTGAACCAAAGAACAGCCACTTTTGCTCTCGTCCCTGATAAACAAACAGACGCATGCACACAAAGGCTCAGTCGGGACGGCAGCACATTAAAAATGTAAAAACATTTTTTAAAAAATGGAGCAACTGTGGAGAGCGCCGGAGCAGAATTAGCGATAATTGAAGAGCGCTTAAAGGAATGATAATTGTGTGCCTTCCTCTGCATGGCACGAGGGAAAAGGCCTCTGTAGTCGAGTACATTTTAGAAAACAGAAATGCGTGCTTGCAATGAAATAACAGTGCCCATGAAAATTGAACCAAACAAAAATAATGGCTTCAAGGATGTGACACCATTCAAATAACTTCTCATGGTGCCGCTGACAAAACAGTCACATTTATGTGCACAAAAAACAGCAACAAAGTTTGCAAAAAAAAAACTAGCATTGCATCAAATGGGGAGGAATAAAACAATCATGCAATCTACTTTTTTTCTTGACAAATCGGTTGATCTTCCTGTGGCAAGGTGCAATACAGTGGGAATAAGAGGTCCATTCTTTGTCCTCGGCTATAAAAAAAACAACATATTTCAGGTTCCTTTAGCACCCAATCAATAAGTAAAGCCTCTAGTGCACCCCTCACGTGCTCCGTGTAATGGATTTGTAATGTGGCGAGGTAAGACAGATGGCATGGAGGGGGCTGTGTGTAATGACAGGCGCCTCCAACACGACGGCACGCCGGCGTAATCCCCAGGGCCGGTCCCGCCGCCTGAACTGCATTTCCTTTTAACTGCTAAAAATGGTTTTGCGTCCGTCTTCCCTTTTCTTTCCCCCTTCGCGCGTCTTCGTTTCTGCTGGGGTTGCTTCGCCTAGGCAAAAACCAGAGGCAACCAGTTTGATCTACAGCCCTTGTTCCCTCCCAAAACGCTTGACAAGATGGCCTTGATGTTGGTAATATTATATAATACTCTGTTGATTTGGCTGCACATGCGCAGTGCATATTTTTGCTTTCAAAAAAGTGAGATACAAACCGCAAACACTGACATGGAACAGATGTTTTATTAACACATCTCAGCTACTCTCAGATACTCTCGTAATGTGATGCGCAGCCATCTTTATTGCTTTCAAAGTGATGCCAGATCAATATCAGAGGATTCTGGGTAGCCGTGTATCTACACGCCGTCTCAAACACTGAATGAAGTTGACTTGTTTTGGCTTCGTTACTACACAGTATATATGGTTGAACCTTCACTTTTTTCTACTGAGTATACTACTGGATATACTACTATATTATAGTATATACTACTATATTATATATAGTATCGGGCTTGGCGATACTCAATAAGTCCAATCGGGATAAGTCGACATATGTACCAAGTATAAAACTAGGCCTCAAACATCTTCCTCCAAAAGATGATCTTTAATGATGTATGTGCATGTGACGTACTAATTTAAATCTTTTTCATTTCCAATAAGCATCATTATGACAGAAATAATTACACTGCAGTTAGGATCTCTTCTTCAACCTACAGATAACTAGCAAGCATTTCTTTCCGATTTTATTTATGTATTTAAATCCTGAAGAAGCCTTTAGTGATATGCTTAGTTATATAAAGTTATATTGTTTTATCATGGTAATGCATCAATTAAACTGGAATAATGCCAGAATCCTTTGTAATGTCTGATTAATAGCAAAGAAAAACGTGTTTAAAATCAGGCCGCCCTACAGTACGATCTATGGGCATGGCAGCCGCCGGCTGGTTGTATCATATTCTTTTGGTCTTTCAGATCTGGCTTGTAGACCTCAGCACTAAAGCCACATCACAGTTCAGTGTGTTTCTGCTTTAACAATAAAACTGGGAGGTAAGTGCAGTCCGCAGGGATTTGAGACGCTCTTTCCTCCGTGCTAAACTGCACACTTAGGCTACAGGCTGGGCTAAAGGCTGACAGCCAGGCTGCAAATGGCTGCTGTGAGGTCTTTGGGAGACGCGCTGTTCCGCTGCACCTTAGTGCTTAGAGAATACACAGTTTTACAGTTTAACAGAAGGACCACTGGTCCCATTGTCCGAACTATGACCGTACTGACACAAGTCACATCGTCAGGATTTAAATATCCAGTTCCCTCCGTGAAAATCACATGGGATTTCAGAACTAAATAAGGGCCATAGGTAAGATTAACTGGAGACTGGTGTTTTTCTTTGCCTGCTGAAATAAAAGTGTTGACATTACTAAAATGTCTGCTGTGAAATACAGTACATAAAGCAACTTCCTTACGTCAATGCATCCGGACATCTGTGCCCATGCATAGTAGTGGAAGTAATAAACAAGATCAGTTCCCAGTGCCTAAAATGGTCGCTGGTGGCCATGTGATGTTCCTCCTGGAACATAGCTGTCAGACCCTAATGGAGTGAGGACTGTCTTTCATACACAACATTACAACAGGCATGTGCTAACTCTCAGCATCCGGTACTGATGGAGGATGCTGTGTCATGGCAACAACCAAAGATGAAATAACCAGGTAATGTGCAGAAAACTCTGGATAAACAAAGCAATTAAATGAAACTGCTGTCACACTCAGCCACAGCAGGTGCGATAGTCCTTTACCCACAGTCCTTTGGAGGCTTTTATAAAAATAGAAGGATGACTGGGTGTAGCGGGGAGGTGCGACTGACTCCACATCATACTGACATGATCCCCTCCCTTGGCAAAGTCTCGCCCCCCCCTGGTACCTCCACCTACCTTCTGTTTCAAATTTCTTTAACACCTGAAAGAACAAAAGAGTACTTTTGATCAGGGGAAATCCCTCCCTATCACTGCTGGGATTCCTCAGCTTCGCCTGGCAACCAAGGGTGGTGGGTGTGTTCAAACACAGATGAGAGGACGGGTGAGGAGAGGAAAAAAAACTGTAGGGGAATGTGAGACAAGCGGGAAAGAGAGAAAAAGACGTAGCGTGAGGAAAGAAGCAGTGGAATAAATGTTGAGGAAGTGGTGAGGAAAAGAGGGGCATTGTGAGGAAATAAGAGAACGAGGGAGAGTGATGGGAAAAAGAGAAACAGGAAAGAAAGCGGGTAGAACCAGCAGGGGATACTGTGCGGGTCCGCAAGACAGGGAAGAAATACCAAGGAGAGAGGATCTTCCCCTCTAATCCCGTTCTCCACCCATGCCTAATCAAACAACAAAGACGGAACTGCAGCAAGAACGAGAGAGAGGGAGAGAAACGCTCTTTTTTTCCCCCCTCTCCATCCATCTCCGTCCTGGAGGAAACTGAAAAAAAAAAAAAAGACTGAGCAAAACACCTGAATTTAAATACAGCCAATCATCCGTGCTGTGTGCGGGGAGAAGCTATGTGCAACCCACACACCCCGCCGAAGGCACCGGAGCGGCGTGCAGGCGGGAAGGCTGCAGTCTTGAGCACGCAGAAAGAAAAAATAGAAAAGCGTAACTCCAGTCACTGAAAATGGCAGCCTGTGCGGGACTTCATTTCTCAGCTGTCTGAGCACATTTGCCCGTCCTGGCCGTTAGACGGGCCCACGCGTTTCACACTTAGCGTGCTCGGAGACGCCACTGCCTAAAAAAAAAAACACCATTAAGCCTCACCGCCACCGCGGCCTCTTGTTACGAGCGCCGTTTCCCACGCTGCGGTGGCACAAAGCCCCGCATCAGGTCAGGGTGCATGGGGGCTTAGGACAGCCGCCCGGACAGCCAGAACCTGGACCTAAACTACAAAAGACAGAGGATACAATCAGCTCAATAACCCAGTTGGGAGGAATCGCTCACAAGGCCATGCGTATTCACATCACTCGGCCTGACGTGTCCGCTCAATTAAACCGCTTCTGTAGCGCTGATATTTCCATTGTGACTCTGCGCCGGGAGAACAGGCCTCGGCTCTTTTGAAAAGCCGACAATGAAGCCCAGGTACGGTTAACGTCTCCCAAAACTGACCTCACTGGCACTTACGAGGACAGAGTGAAAAGTGAGACGCGACTGGCTGAAAGGGGAGACGTCGGATGGCTGACTTGGGGGCCAAAAGATCACTCGGTATGCCTTTCTTCATAATGCTGAAATGCTGGCATGAAGCGTATAATGAAGCATTATCGATTACATTTTCAGCATTTATCAGACGCCCTTATCCAGAGCGACTTACAGGGACAGTCCCCCTGGAGACGCCGAGGGTTAAGTATCTTGCTCAGGGGCAGTAAGCGGGATTTGAACCTGGGTCCTCTGGTTCATAGGCGAGCGTGTTACCCACTGGGCTACTTCCACCACGATTAGTGCAAGATACTCATTTTTCATCAACAGTATCTACCACAGCAGAAGTGCAGAAGCAGAAGAGGAAGACACCAGCAATTCTCATTCGGGTTCTATAGATTTTGAGTTGCAAAACTAAGAGGCCTAACTTGTCAGGAAAAGAACATGCTAGGGGAATATTTTTTTTGTGTGTACTCCCTTTTGTGTGATCATGTAACTCAACGTACTACCAGCTGGCAGAATTTAATGGCTGGAACCCACCCACATCGCCTACCTACATACACAAAGCTCTGCCTACGTCCCGAAAACGTGACGCTTGCAGCTGCAGCGCTGCCCTGAGAGACGTTTTTTTTCCCATCATCCATCTCTCCTCCAGCTGTGGGCTCGTCTGCCCCCTTAAGCAGGAGCCATGGAGGACCAAAACACACACACACACACACACACACACACACACAAACGTCACACACTTGTCTCATGCATTTTACATCACTGCGTTTTTGCGTGTCACGCAAGGCAGCGTCCTAGAAGAAAGAACCAATGACAAATACAAACACAAACAGGATTCATTGTGTTGCTTTCTTCTTTTTCTAAAACGTCTTTTTGTCCTAAAGCCTGAAGAATACAAATGTATTCTAATCCCCCGTATTCATCCAAAATTTAATTAGCCCACTTTCAGAATGTCATAATGTGAATGACATCTTTTACTGTTATCTAAATATGCCGAATACTTAATAATGGCAATCAATTTCATACCACTACTAATGATATTTCATTAATAACGACAGTATTAACAATTCTCGGCTGGAAAGGTTGAACAGAATGTCCTCCTTTTTTTGAGTGGGGGCGCCATGAAAGGTACAGTTCTCTGCAGAGGACATTCAAATCCCTCCATTCGCTCTGCATTCCATTCTCACATCACAATTAACAACCAGGCAAACAGACTGACAACAAGCAGCCAGAAGCGGCGTGGCTGCGATCAACAGCATTCTTTGCACACCAGTGACACCAAACAAATAAATGGTGCAGCACCAAAAAAAAAAAAAAGTTGGTCTCGCGTCCCTCAGATGTTCGGCCTCTGGAGCAAAACTTGCAAAGGGAACGTTTCAGAAGCACTGGAGGCAGCAGGAAAAAAATACAGATGAGGAAAGAAAGAGGGTGCCCGCCTGGTCACGCCGGGCGCTACCGTGAAACCCACCAGAAGACCATGAGTCACGCCAGTGTTAAAAACGCAGGCTGGAATATTCATCCAGCTCCATTATCATGAGGCACAGATTGTGAGGGCTTTTGATGCCAGCCATCACACACACACACACAGACCACAGAGCCGGTGTACGGACTTTGCTGTGCATTTTGAGGAATAAAGCGCGGCAGCCGCGGTCAGAACCTGCTGTGAGCGATTTAACTGGGCATTCATGGCTGCTGCCACGGGAGGAGAGAGAGAGGAGAAAAGGACTGTGGGAAAATCAATACGCGGCTTCAGCCTCGCCGTCACTGCCAAGTCATTAAAAGTGATGCCTTGAGGAATGTGCCTAATTATCTCCGGTTATTAACGGCCAAGCCTGGCTATCAACGTGCAGTTTCAGGTATTCGTGCAGAAGTGTGAGGGTGACACACACACACACACACACACACACCGTAAACATGCGGCCGAGTAACACACACACACACACACACATTTCTTGTGCACAGCCTGCATGCACCTGCAGTGAGACGGGGTTTTTGATATGTAAACAGCACGTGGCTGCAGGTTCGACTTCGGTCAACAGTCCCTGGTCAGGCTGGAGGGCGGCACACACAACCAGACTAAACAGTTTACAAGCCCGAGAGAGAGGGGGAGAGGGAGAGAGAGGGAGAGAGAGAGGAAGAGGGAGAGAGAGAGGAAGAGGGAGAGAGAGGAAGAGGGAGAGTGAGAGGGAGAGAGACCGGTGTCACTGTGGAATAGTGAGAGTCGCACTTCGTAGCCCCGGGATGGAACGGGGCGGTGGCTCTCGTCCTGGCGAGACCGGCGCAGGGCGCGCGTTTAGGGGAGGAGGGCGGGGGAGGTTCGCGTGTCTCCTTGACACACCGGCGTGGAGTTGGAAAAATAAAAAAAAAATAAAAAAACGACGTTCTCTCATTCTTTCACGCACGCGAAAATGCAGACCGACGCTCGTGCACGTAATAAACACGCACGCGCTCGGTCGGTCCCGCTCGTGCACGCACGCACGCAACCGGAGTCACAAGAAGGAGCTCGGACACGGACACATTCACACGCACGCACGCACGCACGCACGCACGCACGCACAGACGCCCGCGCGCGTAACTAGGCACGCACACACAGTCCGGGCTGACTGCTCTGGGTCCCCGAATTCCAGTCACATACGCAGCCGCCCCGCGGTGACACCGTGACCTTGCTGATCCCCTCCTCCCGCGACGCGACGCACGCAGCAAGTTTCGCGCCCTGGGTGGGAAAAAAACCACAATAACGCGCGCTGCGAGCTAATGCGTCCAAATCCGACGCGTTCGGGTCGGCGACGCTTTCAGCTGGTGCAGCACTTTGCGACCGAGATAAACGTGTTTCCTGGCGTAACGAAACGAGAACCTGGTGCTACTACGACCCCAAGATGCGAACCGCTGCAAATGCCAGAAAAGCAGCAACACCACGCGAAGGCGACGCCGGTTTCAGGACTTAAAAAAAGTGCAGGATATGCAATCAATGATCAAGACGCCATCAGGGTTCCGAAACGGTGAGAGCTGCTGACTCAGATCCGTCGGATCCGACTGAACTAATGGATTCGGTTATTGGATCATGTCTCGTTTGCAGTCGTTTACATGGCACCATTAAAAAGGGCTCCACTAACGCGGGTTCGCACATTTCTGAAGGTTGTGCACGTTTATCTGACACCACGTCAGGTCGTCAGTCAGCAACACAAAAAGTTCCCGGTCTTTTAGAGCACAACTCGGTAAACTCGGAGTGTTTAGAACAAACATCCCTCTCTCTCTCTCTAGACATTTAAATATTTATATACATATAATAATTGAACAAAAGTTGAAGTTGTTCTCACCTTTCAGGGCGACCGCGAAGATGCTGTAGACGGTCAGGAGTAGGTGCTGCTTCAGAATCATATTGCCTCGGCTTGCCTTCCCCCACAGCACCGCAGCGAAACGCGACACACTTCCTTCCTTCCTTCCTTCCTTCCTTCCTTCTTTCCTTCCTTCCTTCCTTCCTTCTCCCCCTTCTCCTCCGGCCGCTGGACGGGTTTTATCCAGGTGTATTCTGCAGTCAGTGTAGTATTAGCCTCCTCGGCTTGAAGCGCTTCTTTCCTCCTCTGCACTGTTGTTGTTATGATATATATATATATTTGATATATAGATATATATATATATATAGACAGAGAGAGAGAGAGGGAGATAGGTAGATGGGGGTTGAATCCTCTCGTGGAGAAGAAGGCGTAGCTGACGGCGAGCTGTACAGTCTGGGAGAGATGCTCTCGCAGCAGAAAAGTACAGCGGCTTTGCCTCTGCTGCCTCACGGGAGCGTGAGCGCGCCCCGAGGCCCCGCCCACTGCGTTTGACGGACAGGCGCAGCGGCCCAATCAGGGGTTGAGACGGGTTTTTTTTTCTTTTATGTATTCCCTCCGAACAGCATACCGGCACTGAGCGCCCGCATTTACTTATTTTCTAATAAGCGTCTATCACAAAGGCGGGCGTTTTGTCCACGACCAAAAAGCTGTTTTTTTTTTTTAAGCCCCTTTGAGTGAAGGGTACTCCAGACGTGCTTGATGCAGATTTTTTGCTCGATGCAGAATTCCATCCCGTCAAGAAGCGGTCGTTTGTTTTCAAAATGCACTTCACCATGCAAAGAGCAGGCATGGCATATCGCTGCAGATTAGGTTACATACAATCACTTACTCAGTGAATTTTATCAAAAACTCTCCAATAGTGAACACATGCCCAGTGGGGTTCGAAGCTCCACAGGGGAAAGTTTTTTCTAAATTGGTCAGCGTTGTCACGTCCAATTTAGTCATGTGATGACTAGACCATATATTACTGATATTTTGATATTCTTAATTGCGAAATTGTCAGGAAATATCAGCAATTTACTTTTGCAAAGGACTGCTCCAGGAGACTCATACACAGGTAATTTCACATCATATTGTGCTGGTCCATTTCTTATCAGCAAACCATATTTATATATGGAAAATGAGAGAGAGCCAACAGGACAATAGCTGTTAATGGCAGTTTGCACCGCAGAACATTTGGAAATGCTGTGAGTCCTTCTTTATTAAGAATCTGAAAAATGTACAGAATATGAATGTAAAAACATTGAATATGGCTTCTGGATGCGACAAAAGGATCTGTAATCATTAATAATAATATTGTAATAAAATAATTACTATGTTTATTTTAATATACATATGCAACAAATACCATTACAATCTTATTATAAGATATTTTTGTGTATCTTATGTAATTCTGTATTGTGTTGATAGATGAGGCCAACAATGAAATTTCATCTGGTACAGACCTCCCTTTATCCTGATTTCCTCCAGGTTTCCTCCAGTCAATCTGAAAGTGAAGGGATTGTCATTGTGAAACACTGCAGCACAGCACATGGTGACATAAAGAAATGTGTCCTCTGCTTTAAACCATCGCCCCTGGGTGAGCAGTGGGCAGCCATGACAGGCGCCCGGGCAGCCGTGTGTGAGGACGGTGCTTTGCTCAGTGGCACCTCAGTGGCACCTTGGCGGTTCGGGATTCGAAACGGCAACGTTCTGCATTCTGATTACAGGTCCAATTCCTTACTCGCTAGGCCACCACTTCCCCGTCACCATCTACCCCCTATGTAATATAAAAAGTACCATGAGTCTATATATAAGCAAGTCAGATAATAAATGTATGTGATATTACCATTATTTACCAGCACTCACCTCTCCCGTAAGATCAGTATGAACGGAAACTGAGACTGAGGAGTTCCATTTTGTATACAGGATACTCTCTTGTAAAGGCACACAGGAGGCAAAACAAACTAACACAACATTAACACAAACCTAAAACTATTTACATATTTTGTTAATTACATTCTGACAATAAAAGAAATTTAGTCACATCCTGGGGCATCCAAATCACTATCCAACACCCAGATATCTAGCTCCACACACAGAAAAAAATGAAAAAGTGACCTTTTCACAGAATAGAATAGTGTAGTAGGGTTACTTTACCACACTATCTGTGACTGCTCTTGACAGTTCGTCCTGCATCTGAGTGCCAGCGGCCAATCACCATCAAGCTCTGTTCTCTTGCGTTCTGTCTCTTTCATGTGATTGTACTCCCGTTTAGTCTGCTCCATTTTGGAGGTGCCTTCAAGTTTTGCCTCGAAATTTGTCAATTCTTTCCTGGACCAACTTATTCAGAGATTCTGCTGCTGAAGCAAATAGGAAATTGAACTGAAACCAAAAGGACCTAGCCTGCCAAGGAGGTCTCCATGACTTTGTGAATTGATTTTGGAGGTGCTTGCACCAACATCCTAGCAAAGATGAGATGTTCACTGGACTTTATATATATTCCTGTCAGGATCTAGTCTGGAAGGGGATTCTCTTGGTCTGGGTCTGGGGTGTTTAAAGCTGTTTGTGTCTGTTCTCTGTCGGGTTAGGTGATTATGTCAACCCTGTCTTGTGTTGAATAAAATCTTCTGTCTTGTGAGTCGTGCAGAACGTTACAAATGTCTGAAATCAGTCCTTGTTTGGAGGTCTGAAAAAGACATAAATTGAAGTTCTCGTTTGGATTTTCAAAGCCAAATAATTAGACCATTTTTTTTTTTTTTTTAATTAAATGTGGTATTGGGGCCACAGTAGCTTTTCTATGGGATGTGACCTGTTGGGCTCATGAGATGAAAAGATAACCTTCAAACCAAAAAGGGAAGGAAGTTCCCCTTCGAGTCAAATAAAGTTGTTCTCTAGTCTACATGCTTGACTCACCGAATTCAGCTGTTGATTTGTTTGTCTCTTTTTACTTTGTTGTTGTGTATATGTGTGTACTTGTGGTGACTGTGATTGTTCTGGATGAAATGCTACAGGCTTTCATCACATTTCATCATATACCGAGTGTGAACTGCATATATTCCTTCAAGTCATGGGTTCTGCGAGACCTTTAACGGTGTCCTGTGGTATATGGCCTCAATTCATCTAAGTTGCAAGGTGTGCCAGCCACGAAATTTGACACATCCCATGAAAATCAACATAATCAACACATGTGTAGAAGGTACACATCAAAATTGCATCCCTGTTAATGCGGGGTCCAAAGATTCCGAGCAAAACATTCCCATGAGCATTACAGTGCCTCTGTCAGCATCCCATAATGCATCCTGCTGCCATATCCTCCCAAGGGTAAATCATGTACAGGCACCCAACCATCCACATTATGTAAAAGAAAGCATGATTTATCTGATCAGGCCACTGTTAGCAAGGACAATCTTGCTGGTCTGCATTTTTGCTGCAACAATATGCTGCAAAGTTTGATGTGCTGCAATGGCCACTACTTTCCTTTTTCTTTCCTTGGACTACTTTTAGTTGGTGCTAAACACTGAAGACCAGGATCTTTGCACAATACTTTGCACTTCAACACATCAACATCAAGAACCAAATGTTGGCTGAAATAGCACCCTTTTTATTTACTTTTGTAAATATGCAGTGTAATAAATATTATTCACTATGTATTTGATGTTAATGTTGTGGCTGATTGCCGTTCACACAGTGAACTTGGAGACCTTTGCACAACTGAACTAGAAAGTGTATTGAAGTGCTCCAAAGACTGGTAAAAATAGACCTCTGCAGGTTCAGACCTCAAGAGCCGTAATTCCCTCAAAGACATTCACGGTGTTGCTGTAGTAACACATTGTCTCAGCAGCAGCAAGATCTTCACAGAGAGATGTCTATATGCTGGAGATTTTATGAAAGCTGCATTTAGCCACTTGGCCCTGATGCGTTTTGCTGCAACATGGTGAAATTAAGTTAAGTGTACAAATGTCCTAATTGAAAAGAAAAATGAAGGGAAAATAGAAGGGGGAAAACATCTATCCCCTTTCCCTCACTAACCTACCAAAGAAGCACAGTATGCGGCACTGAGTAGAATTCCAATTAAACTGCTTTAAAAACAGTAATATAAAAGGGCTGTGTTAAGAGGTCCAGCTTGCTCTGAATCGCCCTAAAATGGGACGGTCAGACAGTGGGACAGGTCTGAGACAGGATGCACTTATACATTTACATTTAACGCATCTAGCAGACGCTATTGTCCAGCGTGACATACATCAGTGCTTATTTGTAGCTGGTCTTCATAGCTGTATAACTTAAATCATCAGCTGCTGATCAACAGAGACTGTCCTCTAAGTTTCATACCATCAGAGGGCCCATTAAAGTCCAATGAACCTTACATTTAAAAGTCTGAAACCAGGAGAATAAACATTGACAGGATTTTTTTTTGTAAACTTAGAAGGTATGTGTATTTAGTCCAGCACATCATACGTACCATATCGTTTTACATCAGGCATTTGTGGCAATTTGTAGCATTTCAAGCGGTTTGTTTGAGAAAACCTGTAACAAAACCTGCCTGACACTTCTCTTGGTTGTCTTTGTGTTCACTGTGCAACAGTTGCTTGTCTGATTGCTGTATGGAACCATTGCAGAGTCTCCTCTTCACCTAACTTTGCAGGCAGTATTTTGACAGGAGGGAACATTTCATTCTAAAACTTTTGCGCATAAGTCCACCCACAGAGAGCGGAGATCTCTCTGCATGGCAACACATTGATCTAAGGTTAGATGATTTTTTTTGTCATCTCTATGAATGATTTTTAATGTAATTGATTTGTTTATTATTACTGAAAAAATGCTTGCGGATTGTGTTTTTAGAATTGCAGAATAGTTGAATTTTCGGAATTTACAGCTCAATTTCACTATTTGTGATGTTCATCTATGGTATGGCAGAATGCTTGTTTTTATCTTTCAAAATATCTCAAAAGATGGTTGCTTGCAATCACTTTTAAGACCCTGTATCTCTCACCATCCCTCCATTTCCCATATTCACCTCTGCATCAATGTTCAACAGCTCCTGAGCATGAATGAGCCAGTGATTGATGGCTGTCTTATCAGTCAAACTCCCTGATGCAGACATTCCTCACCAGTCCAAGAAACAGCACCCTCTGCTGCCTGTCTCTGCTCTGGACACAGCGGATGTCAGCATGTGAAGACTCTACACTGTTAAGTTTTTTATATAGAAATTCTCAAAACAACACAGTGCGTTAAAGTTATGTCATAGTCTCCATCCCTGCATTTTTTTCTTCTTCTGGGTCAGACAACTTCATAGCAATCACAAGATTCCAATTTGGCAAGGGCAAACTACAGTAGTGAGATATATGTGGGTCTAATCCATATAATAATCATAATCTTGAATATGTCTAAGACACCATCTTCCTGTGATGAAGTGACTATATAAACTATTCAAATGTATTCAAAGCAACATGACATTTTTTTCCAGTTGGTATATAAGTATAAGTGCACTTATAGCAGACCTGGAGCTGACACAATAACTCATGTGAACTTGCTCTATTGTAATACTGTGACATTTAAAAACCTTGGATCAGACCTGACAGTGAAAAGCAGCATGTTTGACATGTGACCTCTTTAATGCTTTGATATCAGGGCCACCTTTTTGAAAGCCCTTTTAAAGCCTTCAAGTATAAGATGTCCTGAACATCCCAAAGGGCCTAATTCTTCTGCATTTTATTTTATTGTTTGTAGCTGCTTTACACTGCACTACACTACAAGCTGCCTTCAACCCACATCTAGATTTCATTCCTGCTTTTGTAATATGCAAATCTTTATGCCTAGATTAGTTTAAATGGTAATTACGTTGCCTTACATTTTGTTAATCAGATAAGGACACTAGGACACCCAGCATGGCTTGTAAGGTATTACTACAAGTAACTGCTCACACCATTGAGCCTCACCAGGTTAATCAGAGAGGAAAAATACCGGTTGGTTCATCTGTTAAAAATGAAACCACTTAAGTAGGAGGTAGGAATGATTTGGATATAATTTCTTATTTAAAGTTTGACCTACCCCCTCTCGCTCCCTTGGGTGAAATGCCTGTCCTCAGATAAGAATGAGCCACAGAGTCCCCTTCAGAGTGCAGGATTTCACTCCAGTGCTATCACCCTTATCACTGCAGCACCCAGAGAACAATTTCCTGTCTTATGCCATCGCTGGCCTTCCACAGCTCTGTCTGGGAGGCACTGGGACTAATTGCCCTTTTGGCCCTGCTCCATTTCTGTCTGTTTCATGGGCTTCTCTTGTTTTCCTGTTCCTAGGCGTTGCACACCCTCATGAAAACTGCAGTTGTGATGAGTGTCCATTTTAAAATTAATTGCTTGATTCATTTAAGCAGTATTGTTGGCAAATAGTTCTTATTTCTAATTACATTTTGTTGCCTGACTTGGACCGTGTCACGTCCGCGAGCTGAGGGGGGGAGGAAGCACAGAGGCTGGACATGATTTATTAACAATACAAATCAAAATGGCACGAGGGCCAAAAACAGGGGAAAAAGGGGAGAACCAAAACAGACCCGCAGGAGTGTGGCGATTGCCAGAACTCAAAAACCACACTACAGAACAGTTGTAAGTTCCACAAAGAATGTCGCAGCCGTTGATGAGCTGTTGCCTAGCGCCTTTTAAACTGCAGTCCTGACAGAGCCCCACCTCCACAGGCTACGTCCCCGGAGCCCCAGCAGTACCATCAGTGGAGGAGGTAGGTGGGCAGCAGCAACCACAGGGCTCCTCTTCTGCTGTGTCCTTCCACTGGCGGACCCGGACCCACTGGTCATCTCTATGGTCCCACATGGTACTCTTACGGGTACGTGCGGGCCCTGTCTCTGTATACCCCCTTTGACACATCTTGCGTTGTTCGCTGCCGCGCACTAGGAGGCTGTCCTGGATCCTCTGCCAACCGTTTACTGCCTTCTGCTGGTAGTGCGGACAGCTCCCCTCCCTGCACCGCGCAGGGAGGCCGTCCCAGACCCTCTGGCAACCAATTGCTGCACCCCTGGGTGGTGCATTCTAGGCATATGCAGCCCTTCTTGCTGCACGTCCCTGCTGGCAGTGCGACCAGCTCCCCTCCCTGCACCGCGCAGGGAGGCGGTTCCGCACCCTCCGGCGACCGTTCACCGCACCGCAGGCTGATGCCTTTTGGGCCCATGCAGCCCCTCCCTCTGCACATTCCTGGTGCCAGTTTGGGGGCTTCCCCAGACCATCCGGCTAGCCCCTTCTGCGTCCGTTGGGACAAGCAGGCCCTCTTCCTGCCTGTCCCAACTGGGTCCTCATGCCATCCAGGGGGCTCTGTGGCTCTCCGTCCCTCTGGAGGCGGTCCCAGGCCCATGCCTGGCCCGCCCTCCTTACCGACTACCGGAGGACCCTGCTTCATCGCTTCCCCATCCACCCTCCCCTCAGGAGGAGCCCCCAACCTGAACTGCTTCCCCCCCCAAAAAAAACCCTGGCTGGACTTTTTTTTTTATTTTGGGGCTCGTCCACCTCGTCCTGGACCAGTGCAGTCGGGTCAGGAACCTCCTCCCTGGGGTTTGGCTCCGCTGCTGAGTCGCCATCTGGTGGATATAAAGAGGGGAAGTGCTGACCCAGTCAGATGCGTGAGGATGGTGGTTATCTTGTCCACATCTGAAAGTCATTGTCATTGTCGCTCTCGTCGTCCATGTCTTCACAGTCCATGGGTAGCCTTGCCCGCAGAGTGCAGAGTTCCTGGTCCGACATGGCAAAGATCGTGGGTGTTGCATCCTCTGCGCTCGCTGTCCACATCACTTCCTCGCTGCTGCTGACGCCCTCGTCCTCCACCCACTCACCCGCAGACATTGCCATTTCAGGGTTTAGGGAACATTCCAGGGCTCGCCACGGCTCGACCCCCGTATCACTGCGAAGAAATCGCTCAACCAGTACACGGGGGTCATCGCGTCTCGCCACGGATCTCCCCGACCCCACGGTCGACCATCTAGTGCTCCCCGCTGCCGCCGGTACTCACTCCGACTGGCTGAGTTCATCCTGGTGCTCCTCTGCTTATTTCCTCTGCACTTTCGGTTAGGGTTGCGACATTCTGTCATGTCCGCGAGCTGACAGGGGAAGGAAGCACAGAGACGGGACATAATGGAAACAATGATTTATTAATAATACAAATCAAAATGGCGCGAGGGCCAAAAACAGGGGGAAAAGGGGAGAATTTAAACAGACCCACAGGCCTGTGGCAATTACCAGAACTCAAAAACAACACTTCATAACAGTTGTAAGGTCTACAAAGAATGTCGCAGCTGCTGATGGGTGGCTGCCTAGCACCTTTTAAACTGCAGTCCTGATTGGGCACAAGTGAGTCCCCAGGTGCCGTCAATCCTGACACTGTGTTACACTGTAGAAGTAACTAATATGAAACACACACAGAATAAACATGAAGTCAGTGGCAATTCTATGTAATGCAATGCAAATAGTGTCCATTGATCTAAGCTAATGGCTTTAATGAACTGCTGTACAGCTAAAATCATTAAAAGTGAGGTGGCTACTTTTGTCCTGTTTTTTTTCTCTTCACATTTTGAGGAATGATGTAAAACAAGGATGTTGGGTTTGAGAAATCTGGCAGCATTTTCTTTGAGTTCCCATCCCCTTTCCTTGAAATCCCAACTGCAGCAGTACAAGGACAAAATAAAGTGAAACAAAAAGACAAATGAAGTTCAACAAATGAAGGTGGCGGCCAGAAGTGGCAGGGGGCATCTTTGGTACATCGATCATTCATTTTCAGTCTTCCAATCACTATCCAGTACCAGGCCTTTGTTTCTCTGTAGCAGCATAAAACACGGATTTTCACACACGCACCATTCAAGATGGTAAATAATTGCCAACCAATCTTCATTAATTCATTACTGATTTCACTTTTATTACTGAGGTTTAGTTCCTTCTTGGTTTGTTCTGCCATGTAGCTCTGTGTAAATTTACTTACTTATATGTGCACCACCCACTCATATTCACAAAAACACAGGGCAGAGCTTATCATTTTTAAAGCTAATGATCATTTTTAATGGTAGTTAAATACCTAAATTAGCAAAGATCATAAAAGTCATGAACTGTGATTTGCATTTGCACCTAAATCCAGGCTTAATGGTTCTCAACAACAAATATAATACTGTTAATTGGCTTTTCTCCAAGTGACAACACTCTTGCTTATTTTTCCCAAGTTGCATGTGTAATAAACTTCCCACCCCATCTCATATCTCATTTCCTGGTCAGTGTTTTTGTTTATTTGCATGTCATTTTCTCTAATTGATTCCTGCTGCTTTGCTTGAATTCACAAAACTCTCAGTTTTTTTAATACGCAAATTATCAAAAGAACAAATGATTGTGCTGTCCTTAATAATGTTTTACAATACTACAATGTCAACTTACGGTGCACTCTAAATGGGTATTGCATGAAACCTAATATGCTGTTCATCATTGCACGAATATAAGATGTTCTCTCTTAGACCCACATTTATTCCCATCCGTGTGGACCTTCCTTTATTATGGAGACGTCAAGCATCTTTCTCCAGATTTCACACACATAGACAAACATGTGATCAGCAGGACACACAGGCCTTCATTTCCTGGTGAGTTGCCCATTGGACACTGTGTGTCTTAAGATTGCAGATGTCGCAGTGGCAAGACTGCTGTGTCTGACAGAATGGCTCAAGTAGCAGGCAGTAAAACCATCTCACTATGGAGTTAGACATATAATTACATGAAATAAAGCAACAAGGCCAGTGTGATAGAAAACAGGTCTTGTTGAAGAAGATAAAACTGCGCATCAAGAGATTCAAAAAGCCTTTCAAACAAGTTCATCAGAGTAAATGACTACTGCAAGGTTAGCTTTGAAAAAGTTGTCACTTTTGCTGTGTGAGGCACAATTTTATGTGAAGCAATATTCTAACAAATATTTGGTGAAAGATTTCTTAAAGTGAAATTACTAAACAAAACAGAATGGTTTGATTTTAATATTGGCCTAGTTGCCCTCAAATGTTCATATAAATGTGCATCCTATCAATTTGAAGCAATCATTATAACGGCTCTTTTCAGCAAGCAAAATGCTACAAAACAGATCTTCAGTATGCTTTGGCACAGAGGAGTTGGACACTTGGCAAAATAGAGAGTGCAAGCTTTTGAGGATCAATGAGCAATGATTGGTTGAACCAAAAAAAAAAAAGATGAACAAGTAGAGGGGATGAAAGGGGCTAAATGAGAGGAAATGTCTCTGGCTGAGTAGCTCTCTGGCCACTTGAAGTGACATGTTCTTATGGTGTGAGAACAACTCTAGCAACCCACTGCCACCATATTACATAAACTCTCCATCTGGCTTCTTCTCTGAGATGTTATTGATTGATATGACCTTCAGTGTTGTTTTTCCCCCAAACAAACATCCCTTTTCTGTTGCTTTACTCTTATGAAGCAGCTTAATAACATGTTCTCAATATCTGCACTTTTATATGGCTTCTCTTCTTTAATTACTCATTTAAAATTTGAAGCATTCTTTTCTATAGCAATATCAACATCAAATTCATACTTTACTCCTGTAGATCTACCAGTGGTGGTTTCTGAAATATCCTTTGCATGAGCATTCCCACATAGGTCACAGGCTGAAGAAGATGGTGCACTGGAAAGAGCATTGATTCAGTCAGAGGAAGGTCTGGTCTGACAGTTGAAGACTAGAGTCTCCATAGATCCTGCCATCAAGGTCCAACAGCCAGCAGATGAATTCTTGCTTGATGGAGATCTGGCACACACTTCACGAATCAATTTTCTGATAGGTGTTACTCTTTGAGGGTATTTCTATGGCAATGCAGGGGTTGAGCAATGTAACATTTTTGCCATTAATGGGATCTTGTTTGCATAATGAACACATTCATCAATGATAAAGAGTGGTGGATCGACATTAATGGACATGGGGACAGTCCCTCTGCCGCAGGTTCATGTCACAGCGGCATGGTGCAGGGATGGAAAAATTTGCATGGCAGTGGGGTTTATTACACAGATACACGCATCAGAACAAGACTCAAAGATTAAGGACCAACAGGGAAGAGATACAAGAGGAGACATTACAACAGCTGCACACAATCAGGTTAACAATGAACAAAACACAACAAAGGTCAAATCGCAGTGCCGGAAAGACCCCTTCTAAGTCAGTCCAAGACACTTCAGGGAGACCATCTAGATGCTTTATGCATCTCTGTTTACCTGAGGGTTACGTGTCTTGGGATTAAAATATGGTGTCATTCATTGGGTGTCAACTCTCAGGCATAATCTTTTGGGCATACCTGCTTAAAAGCTGACCTAAAGATCTCTGGTACAAAGAACTGTCTGTTGTGTCCTGTATTGTGAAAGTCATGCTCTGCAGGTCAGACCATCAAAATGTATCCCAGGCTAATTGTTTCATTCCAAGAACTCAGCCTCCAAGAAGAGACTATATCCTTTTCCTTTATTTGAGCTTCCAGGATAACCAGCAATTCATAAAGAAGTTCCAGAAAGTCACAGTGCAGACTGTGAAACAACGTAGACTGTATTATTTAAAAAAAAAAATCATATCTGAGAAGTATTAATGTGTGTCCTGTACAGTCTGGGGTACTGGGGTAAAAGCTGTTCCTAAATTGTGCTGTGTGTGTGGATTGTCCTACATGAGAGTCTCCTACCTGTGGGCAGGAAAGAGTAAAGTGATGACTCGGGTCCTCCATAATGTGCTTGATTTAGTGTGAGTGTTGAGCAATGATCTTCTGCACCGTCTTCTCTGCAGGGCCTTCTGGTCTTGTTTGGTGCACCGGCCATACCAGGATGTGACACACTCTATGAGGATGAACTCCAGAGTACCTGAGCATCATGAGCTCCTTAGTTTTGCTGGTATTGAGAGCAAGGTTGTTCTCAAGGCACCACTCTGCCAGGAGTCACACCTCCTCTCTGAAGGCTGTCTCATCACGCTTGGTGATCAAGCCCACAATAATGGTGTCGTCAGCAAATTTCTGGATTGGAGCTGTGTCTGGATGCACATTCATGTGTGAATAATAATGAGTAAAGCAATGGGCTTAGTTGCAGTGTTAATTATCAAGGTTGATGATGTTTTTCTGCCAATCTTTATGTACTGTGGTCTGTTGGTGATGATGCAGAAACATTATTATTAATATTTTATTGCTATTTTATTACATTTTAAAAATCTACTACAAATTCTAAATGTCTGATCTCTGTGAAAATTGAGGGAGAAATTGAAAAAAAAAAAAGTATTGTAATAATGTTTTACATGCATTGACATGCAATGTAACAGTGACCAATATTTTAATGAACATATCTTTTCATACCATTTAAAACAAATGAAGAATGCTTTTTTATTGTTCTTTACTCATACAATTGATCTGATTGCGGTTGATGATGTTGATTGTGGTTGATGATGAAATTTGTGCTAGCTTACCTGTATTTAGTGAAGTTGAATTCACAGTAAAAAATGTCTACAGTGTGAACAGTCAATCATCCTTTACATACATTTTTGATACAACAAAGAAACAACACAGAAAAAGTATGCCTCAGTGATAATGTGACCCACTTGTGATGAGAGCGTCCTGCAGGCTTACTGGTCATGACAGGCCTGCAATGTTTCCAAGCACAAAGCCCCCATCATGCCAAGCAGATGGAGCAAAGCTAGAATGACTGAATATCCCCAAAGTCAATTCCAAACCAACTGGAGCCGTCCTTTCCCAAAAATTCATACGCTGCTCCCATGTGATCACCAATAAGGGAAATTTTGTCCAAGTTTGGTCCCTAAGATCTAGGCTGTGTATCAGGAGGTTTTCTTACTTCCCTTAAGCTGCCAGCCTGTTTTAAATGGAATGTACATGAGGTTTAATTAGACCATCACATGCTCAAATGACAGGTAATCACCTAATTAAGTCAAAACCTCCTGATGAAAAGCTCTCTACAGAGCTGAGTTCGCCAAGCCCAGCACTATGCCACCCATCTGTGATCCATATTTGAAAAATTTATGAGAAAATACATAAGGTTAGGGAGGAAAAAAGTATGACCAGTTTGTCAGGAAGTGGTCATGCCTCATCAAGCCAAATCACATGTGCACTGAGCCCCAGTATTACTCGTTGAAGCAGCCAAGGGCTCGATCCATGGCTCGATATTAACTCCGCTCGCCCCCATCCTTTTCGCCGCGGGAAAATAGGAGCATGACAGCTCACAGCTGGGGTCCGCAAGCTGAGCAGAACGACACCCGCTCACTGGCCCCTCATTCTTTGGTACACGTCCCCTTGGTACGACATGCCGAGGATGTTACACATGCTTTAACATACAGCCAGCCCAGCCAGGGTGAGTTTCATCCAATTTTGCGACCGTGGCCAGTTTCATAGTCAACTTAAATGCCAGGCTGTCCACCATATCGCCACTAAATGAGCTTTCTGTGCAGCTGCAGAAGCATGGCAGTTCTAGTCTGGTGGTTCTGTCAACCTGCACTCCTGCAGCAGCTGTGGCACAATGGCTGACAATGAATCTCCGTCCTTTCAATGTTCTCTGAACCACCGTGCAGTGGTTAAAATGGCCCATTACATGAAAAAAAAGAGGCTTGATTGAGAAAATTCAGTTCATAAAACAATTTAGCAAAATTCATTTTCACATCCAATGGATGATTGATCTGATATTTAGCCAATTGTTGTTACTGAGGTTACATTCAGTTGTTGCTACACTCTTGTAGCCATGCCTTCTCTTAATGAACAAAATTGAGCTACGCTACCAGTCAAACGTTTTAGACCACCACAATTTCTCTGGTTTTTTTATTGCAATTCAAATCCAATGGATACACTGAAATGGTACAATGGTAGGTGGCGAACTGCTAGGGGTTAAAACAAGTTCAGGTTAACCAAAACTGGGGAAAAATTTCAGGATTATACAAAATGGTGTTGTTCAGGAAACAACATTGGTTAAAAATCTAACTTTTCTGCAGCAATGGAGGTTGATTAAGGCTTGACGTTGACGCTACCAATTCATACAAATATCCCAACTTGCCTTGATAAATTACAACCCCTTCTGTCTGTATGAATCTATTGTTGGAATTAGGGTTGGGCGATGAGACAAAAAAAAATCACAATATACTTAGATCAAAGTCTATTTTTTTTCTATTTTTTCTCAAAAGTGAATACAACAAATCCCAAAAGTGAATACACGAATGTGTAGATATGTAGTGAGATCCCAACCTGGTCCTTTACCCTATTGAACATTGTCGCGCAACTGGCAGCACTGTCTCACTCCGGGCTCAGCTATCTCACCTCTCCTCCTCCCTCCATGATCCTTCAGGCTTTTACAGGGTACCTCCATCAATAGCCCCTCCTCCTGGATCAAACCATGTCTCATACAAGAATGTATGCATTACACAATAATTCCCTATTTACATAATAACACAGAAAGCAAAACACAGAACACAAAATACTACAATACACTCACACCCCCAAAATGTACTAAACCTATATAGCACATGAAAACAGAAACAGAAAACACCTGCACCAGGAAGTGACACTCCCACAGTATCAAGCAGCAACGATGTAAACATGCCAGCATCACGACTCACTCCTTGCCAATCACGATATACTCTCCCATATCGAATGATAGATTTTTATCACAAATTTTTCTGATATTGCCGCATTGAAACATCAGATAATAAGCAGAGAAGGGTTCCATAGAGAAGGGTTCTGTAGATAATAAGCAGTTTTATGCAGTGAAGCACATCACATGGTACTACACTTGAAACTTGAATGCAATTCTTCACTGGAAGAATATGGCAAAGAGCCATCTATAGAATATTGTGGAACATCATTGATGCAAAGGGTTAACACACTGCACCATCAAAAATAGCAGCCATTGGGGACACCTCAAAATATCTATCAGCTCCTTGTTGGATGATTTATTTTGATCTTGGTGATGTTGTTGAAGCCATTTACTGTACCTGCACACAGTTTAATTGTGGCAGTGGACATCATGTTTCCACATCTAGCCGGATGGTGTGGAAAATCGAATTACTTTCACTTCAAGGACACTGACACTGATGCTGATTCGAACTATGCCCAATTGGAACATGAGGCTGTAGATATCATAATTGGGGTTAGGAATTCCATCAATAATCCCCCTCCTGACTGACCACAAACTTCTCACAACCATTCTGAGACCATACACTGGGAATCCATTCCTTGCATGAGGGGAGGAAATGTTGTGTATTTTGGGTTGGGGAGGGGACACGCAAGGGAGGAATGGATTAGAGGATTGTGGGTAAAGCGAAGATAATCTGTTGCAGTCCATGCATTTCTTTTACTTCTACAAACCCAAATCCTATGTCATTGCAGAAATTATGAACACAAAACATTTCATGTTTTTTCTGATCAATTTCATTTGTAAATCTACATCCTATCTGGTCATTTAGACCTGCAAAACATCCCAAAAATGTTGGGTGAGTAGTAATGAGTTAAATTGGATAAATACTGATTTTAAACAGTTGATGTCAACAGGTCATTGTAACTGGTACAAAAGCAGCATGCAAGAAATGTCTAGTCCTTTAGGAGCAAAGATGGCCTGAGGATCGGCAGTTTGCCAACAAATACATGAGAAAATTATTGACATGTTTAAAAACAATGTTTCTCAATGAAAGACAAGAAGAGATTTGGATATTTTTCCTTCAACAGTGCAAAGCATAATTAAAAGAGTCAAGGAATCTGGAGGAATTACTGTGCGTAAAGGACAAGGGCGCAAGCCTAAGATGAACAACCGTGCTCTCCGATCCTTCCTGCGACACTGCATCAAGAATAGATATCACCACATGGGCTCCAGGCTACTTTGGCAAACCTTTGTCATGTACCATAATGCATAGTTACATCCACAAATGCCAGTTACAACTATACGGTGCAAAAGAAAGCCCAATGTTAACAGTGTCCAGAAGTGCACATTATAAACACATACTGTTGCCTACCTTAACACTTGTTTACAGGAAGAATGGGACAAAATTACACCTAAAACACTTCATCACTTGAAGTGTGGGCAGTGTCTTCTGTCCCTAAACATCTTTTAAGTGTTGTGAAAAAGAATGCCAAAATTATAAAATGGTAAATGCTTTAAGGTAAAAGTAAATGCTTTTTAAAATGTGTTGCAAGAAAAAATGTATGAGGAACACATAAAATAATCTGTTGTTGTATTGTTTAACATTTACATTTACATTTAAGGCCTTTATCAGCATTTATCATTTTTCAGTGGAATACAGTTCAAAGATAATTTAACAAAGAACTGTTTTCAGTTTCATTTTTATTTAATTCCCACATTCTTCTGATTTAGGATTGCAGTAACAAAGCAAAAGCCAATGTATATGTTTTTTTTTTAAAGAAGGTAGTATTAATATAAATAATAAAATATAACATTTAACTATTAGTGACGCAGTCCCCATTCTTATTGTAAATACATTACACACCTCGGTTTCAGTATTCATTGAGTCTAATTTGTATGTTATTGTAGGAGCTTTACGCACTCAAGCTCCAACCCCCCCCCCAATTGCTCTGCCAAATTCTTCATGTTACAGAACCCTTCTCTATGGAAATCTCCACATATTGCAGCTGCCTGGGTGTAGCTGCATGTGACAACGCTAACACAGGTAATGGTTCAGGAACATTTGCAGTGCAAAGCAGCACCCACGTGGAGTTCACTTTGCACAACAAGATGATAACGTATGCACGTCAGATAAAAGCATTGGCTAAATGGCAGGTTATTATAGTAATTCTCTCCCATTACTCCTTAAAAATACTTTCTCCTGCTTTCTGAGCAGCTAGTGCAGGGGCCTTATTATGGAATGACGCATCAGCCCATTTTGGTTCAATCAAAAGGAACATGGTGATAGAATCTGCTTTCATCTTTGATCAGAATGACAGAATTGAGATAAAAATTCCATCACTTGCAACTTTTTGGAGCCATTAGCTGTCATTTAGCCTCAGGCGGGTCACTGTAATTTTCACTAATTAGTGTTTCCTTTCTTTCCAATCTTTTATGGCTCAGCACTTTATTTTGGATTAATCTTACTCTAAATGCATATGTTAATTAGGCACCTTTGGATCCTTTCAGGCCCAAGGCTTTGAATGTCAAATCTGAAACCTACTTGAAAAAAACATGTTTTCCATTTCCTCTTTGGACAGATCCAATGGTAATTTAAAAAAAAAAATTCAAAAGTGCGCTCCCCTGGTTCCAGCTTGTTTATGTAGTTGACAGAGTCGACTTTTCACATTGAAAACCAGCAGCCCCGATCCCTCCTCCAGCCTCAGCGTGCAAAGGGATCTCTCCTCTCAGCATGTCTGTTTTCCCTCATCTTTTCCGGTCTTGATCTCCATAAGCCCTCTCTTTCCAGGAAGGCCCTGGACCCTCATTAGTGAGCCAGGAGAATATGCAGCGCCTGCAAATGCTGCTCACAACCTGCTTCAGCCAACAGGGAGTCTTTTAGGCTTGTCATGTCCGCTCGCTTCATAGGTAACACTTTCACTGTGAGAGAGGAGAATGTCCCAAAGAGCTGCATTCCTCTCTTATTTTCACCACTGTGGAATAATAAGTGGCACATGCAGAGTCTTCTTTTTGCACTTGTGCCTCCCCATACATATTCACATGTGTGCATCCATCTTCCCCTGGGAGATGTCATGCTGTTTTTATGCGTCAATGTAACAGAATATAAAGGTTTTTTAATAATTGCATCGTAGAATATCTGACAATGAAAGCTTTTGGTTTAGATGAGAACTATGTCAGAACTGGTTCAGATGAATAGAAGACAAGCATGGACACCACCTGCTTGTTTATAAGCATTTCAGTTTATGCATCCATGAACAGACCTTAGCATTTCTACATAATTTGAACAAAATTAACACATAACAAATAAGAAGAGATTCAATATCTTTATATGAGTAAAAATTAGTCTAAGAACTCTCAGTTGAATAATCAGCAAAAAATTATTCTGTCTATGAGCATTTATGAAAAATATTTTTAAATCATTATGTAGTAATGGACACTATATGGACAACTGGCCTTACAATTCTTCACTATAGTACTCTTGAAAGACCATCTGCTAGAATATTGTCATTCCAGTCCTGCCTCAGTAATCAGTAGTTTGAACGTGGCTGGTAGACAATAGAACAGGTTGGTATTCATACAGCAACCGGATGAATGCTTATTTAATGGTCTAAATAGCTTATATAATGAACATTTTTCTACATTTACAGCATTTAGCAGACTCCCTTATCAAGAGCCACTTATAATCAGTAGTTACAGGGACAGTCCCCCTGGAGACACACAGGGTTAAGTGTTTTGCTCAGAGACACAACGGTAGTAATTGGGGTTTGAACCTGTGACTCTGTGGTCTTCTGGATCATTGGCAAACGAGTGACACACTAGGCTACTACAACTTTTTTCAAATGCTGGAGAAATATTGTGCTTATTTGATATTCATTTTTATTAATCAGTGTCCGCCCTTGTTCTTTTGCAATAATCAGGTTGTTATAATGTTTATGTATTTTAAAAATGATTGGAAGTTTGTTTCATTTTGTTTTAAAGCCAGAAAGAGAACATTACCAGAGACATCACATTTAGGTAAAAGACATGGAGTTGTGACATGGAGAAAGCAGCAGGATTGTCACAAGGTCACGCAAAAGCATTTTTGCGAGAGGTAGACAGAAGTGTGAAAAAATTCCCTCTGTACACACTGGGGTGTGAAATTCTGAATCACTACTTAAATCAGTTAGGCCATTTCAGACAAATTGTAAGGGAAAGCAATGCTCTCTTACATAATGACCCTTGAGCAGGCCCAGCTGGTGATGAAAATTGGTCACTCGCATTTCCATATCATCGGATGTCATACGTCTGAGCCTTACACAGAGCTCTCTCCCCGAGTTCATCTCAGATTTCACGGCGGTTTTATGTGGTAACACGCAACCTATTGGAGTTCTACTGTCGGGCCATGCTCACAGAATATAAAAACTCCTTTTTTTTTGCTGCGTGTAAATGTGATAAAGCCCCAAGGATGAGGAAACCATCCTTGAAGGTTAAATGTGCCACGCAGTGTAGTCAGGCCCTCTGTGACTTTTTTCCCTCCACAGTAGAGCATCACAATTGAATCACTCCTTTCTTTTTTCCTGGATCACTGTCCTGACTCAGCAACCAGTCTTTCTCTTTCTAACTATTGCTCCTTCCCCCTTCATCAATCCTTTTTCCCCCCTGTGTTGAAAGCTGCATGGTCGATCAATTCTCAAGGCGCAAGAGGGCCATTAATTCCCCATTGTCCAATGAAAGGACACATAATTTGTCCATCAGTAGGTGCATTGGGATTGGGGATTGATATTTTTACAACCCCTGATCATTTTGCTAACTTCGCTAAAAGGAAAAATGTCCTACCAGGCCATTGAGTTATGCCCTCTTGTGCAGACAATAAAAGCTGGCCTCCCCTTGAAAACGCTGAATGATTGTGAAGATGACGGCATGCAGTAGATGACAACAGCGGGGTGTGTCTGACATCGATGGCCTTGCTATTACAATGAATGCTCCAATATTATCACTGTTTGAAACAGGTTGATCAAACTTAGCGCTATATTTTAAATCAATGGCAGTGAATGAATAAAAATTGTGCGTTTTCTCCAAGGGGCTTCAGCAGACCTTTTGTGTTGTGTTGTATTGTGTTGAGCAACACAAGCTAGTATATGTTGAGCTAGTATTTTTAACAGACTATGCCAGAGGAAATGTTTACATTTCTAAAAATATTATTAGTGAAAATGTTCTTTCTGCCAATTTAACAAAATACATTGCTGTGGGAAAGAAAATGGGTTTATTTGAGTGATTCATCGGTAATTCTTTTTATAGATTTGATGTAATGATGATTGAGTAAATGGTCTTGTAATAACAGCAGAAATAACTTCAATAATTGAAAAAAATGAAATAATAATTCATTATAACCACAATCAACACAACATAAAAAAAACATTGTTGAAAGGAAATCAATGAACAATTCTAGACTCACTCACTCACTCACTCGCTTTCCATAAGCGCTTAGTCCCCGTAGTAGATGTCGGAGCCCAGTCCAAACTCAAATGATATTATAAACTGACACAGGACCATTAGCAGTTGCAAATAGCACTCCATCAAATACAGTTATTGCAGAATTTAACAATAAAGGTTAAAAATTGAATGTCAGTCTAAAATCCAGATTGATGTGCCCTGCCCTATCAAAAAAGGCACCCCTTTGATTAAAAATAAATAAATAGGCACATGTGATTGGTTAATTGCTGCAGTGATTAATATGGTTCAGCTGGCGTTTTATTTTCATGTTAATGCATTCTTATTTCTTAATGACAGCTCTGATTTGTAGTGAAAATGAAAGCATTAACCGTGGCAACTGTGTGGTCATAAGAAGTCACTTGTTATTGAGTTTATTTGTAAAAATGCTTCAGTTTGTTATGGAGCACAATGACTGGACTCTGGATTCATGGAGAAAGGTCATGTAGCCTGATGAGTCCATACTGACCTTGTCTTAGAGTAGCAGGCACATCAGGGCAAGAAGGACGGTGGATGAAGCAATGCAACCATCATTGCTGACTGATCACATGACATCCTTGACCTGCAAGGATTTCCCTGTTTACATCAGCTTGGCCCTTGCAAGTCATCTTCTCTGCATAGAACTCTAATATACTGGCTCATTTGCTTTTAGATGTTTTTATATAACATTATACAAAATGTCACAATGGCATTATTTTCTTGATGCATCTCACACTTCACAAAGGTAATCTAGTGCTGAGCAGAGGAGGATGGGTTCCCCTTTCCGAACCTTGGATCCTCTTAAGATTTCTTCCTGTTTCTCTGTTCAGGTAGTTTTCCTTGCCATTGTCACCTTTGTCTTGCTCACCAGGGGCCTTGAGCACAGTTTTAACATTCATTGTAATTAGTGTGCTAATGTACGTAGTAAATTGCACTGTAAAAATTGCATTTGATTGTTGATTCTTTACTGCCTTTACTGCACAGGCAATGTTATGATCTGTGATTGGTTAGGTCTGGCATCAGCAACATTATGTGACAATAAAATGAATCTGAGTATTTGCATATGCTGAGTGTCTTTTCTGTCAATTGATTTTTTTTTTCCTTTCAGGCAGATTTCAAGACGACAGCCTTAAGACTAGAAGATGTCATACTGAATACTTTCGATAAATCATTGCCACAGTGCTATAGACTTTTCTTTCAGCGGGGCAGTGCATATTACTGTACATTTGTCAACTGTGACTCAGCAGTTTGAAACTGTCGCCTGCAGTGTCACTTTAGTCAGTAATCATATGGCTGTAATGTTGTAATTAGGACGCCCTGAGCTCATCTACACAGTTGGTCCGTGTGGACTTGCATGGGGCAACTTCCAGTTGATTCTCTATGCCCCAGAGGCAGGTTCTGCTGAGCGTACATAGCCCTGAGGAAGATAATTGGCTTGGCATGATGAAAAGGCACAGACTTAAGTGTGGCACAAAAACGAAACTCTTTTCTTAGCTGTTTAGGGAACAGCAAAGACTGACCAAGAAAATGTGGTCATCACGATGCTAATGGTTCATCTAGAATGAGATGAGACCTAAGTGCTGCACGGAGGCACATGATGCACATATACTGTATAAAAGCTACTGTCAAAAACTGTAAGATGATAATTTATTGATGACAAAAGAGAACCTTTTATTGATATTGCACAGTGCTGCTTCTTATCTGCTTCTTATCTGACTTCCACAATGTGTATTTTAATTTCATTACTTTATGTTCATTTTTTGTTTGCTCTGAGCCACAAATTGACAATGCCTGTTGGATGGTTCTTGGTCAGTTCTGTTTATGGGTTTTTAGCGTGACCATCTGGTCACTGTGCATTCAGTGGACTGGACCAGGGAGGAAGATATAAGGCTTGGTATGATGAACCAAGGATTTATTTGAAGATTATGTGCTTGGTATGGGTGTGTGTGTGTGTGTGTGTACTTGTCAAGATGGCAGGACATGGCGAGGAAGGAGGACCCATAAGCACGGCGTCACAAGACATACTGGTCGCCCCACAAGACATACTGGTTTAACACATAACTCACAAGACAAGGCAAACATCGGCAAACAATGACCCGATGGTGAACAGACGCGAACAGGATAGTTTTATACAATTCTATAATTATACAACAGGTGAACACGATCAGAGAACATTACACGAAACATGAAACTCCAGACCCGGAGTAGCCCATGCCAGACCGGGGCAGTGGTGGCCTAGCGGTTCTAGCGGCACTAGGTGCCACTGAGCAAAGCACCGTCCCCACACACTGCTCCCCGGGTGCCTGTCATGGCTGTCCACTGCTCACTCAGGGTGATGGGTTAAATGCAGAGGACAAATTTCACTGTGTACACCGTTTGTTGTGCTGCTGTGACAATCACTTCTCTTCACTTCATCATGACAGTACTGTTGACCTGGGGGAGATGTGGCATCAGGTGACACTGTGATACTCCTCTGGAACTTGTGCCTTGGCAGAATAATGTACCCTGCCACACTGGAAAAAAATGTTCAGGGATGAAATGAAGATTGTTAAAATATTGGTGAGAGTTGGTGCCCTTCAAATTTTCCAAATGGTTTGCATCTTATCTCGTCATAAAATATACCAATCTTCACAGATCTGTTGTTTTTTTCTAATGAACCCTTTTTAGACACAAACTAGACTGCAAACAAGAATGGCGATTACAGACAAGGACCAAGACTCAGACTGGATGTTATGTTCGTAGGCAATACAGCAGCAGAGGCAAGCCCTTTTGCAATCATCTAACGCAAAGTGAGAATACATGAGCATGAAATTTCCCCTGCATGCTCCCCAACACCCCTGACTGGCAGAGACAGGGGCGGCAAGGGTCCATGCCTGATGTTGCCGTCAGATGGTCCGGGCCCGCCTCCATGCCTGAGCCTGATTCTCCAGGGCCTCCAAAGCCTTGGAGGAGGATGGAGAAGAGGAGGGATGACAACAAGGCTGACAGCAGAGGGCACCTGTTTTTGCCGCCGCTTGCCCCACCACCTCCTGGGTCTCTGCGCCCATTGAGGGATGGCTCTGTCATGTTTGCCTGATTATCGTTTTTTCGGATTATCGGATTGTTGGGTCCTGATCAGTTGAGCCTAATAAGATAAAGCTGTGAGGACCCTTTATAAGCATTTCCTGGAGACACTAGTTGTTTCTGCATTCACGTGGTCATGTTTCTGTGATTTGTCCTGACACCTTTGTCACTTGGTACTGGGTATTTGAGTTTGTTTTCTCTTTTTTTGGGGGGGGCCACCATGCATTTTTATTTTTTTCGTAATAAATAAGAACTCATTTCAAAATGTTGAGCTTCAGCGCCTCATCAATCCCACGCAACACGTTTGTTGTTTTCAAGGTGTGGGCACACCAGACATTTGGTGGACAGAGCTAAGTGATGTAAAAAAACATACTGGCAGAGGACCAGTATGCCAAAAAAGAGCCCACTGCCATGGTGGCAGATACCAGAGTAAATGCCTTGATGGGTAAAAGCAGTTTGGCTGCATAATAGGAGAATACATAAAACTAGGATGGTGATTATAATGTTGTGAATAATTGGTGTCTGCATGTTCTGTGTGTATGGTTGTGTTGTCTATATACACACACAACCAGCAGATGTAAAAAAAAAACTTTCAAAATGGTAACTTGGAACTAACTGTGCTGTAATAGTAGAGATTCAGGGGCATTTTTGGCACAGTCAATCTGTAGTGTGTATAATTGTTTACTTACTTAATGTGGTTTCATTTTTTCAACACAAAAAGCTGCCATTTTATGCACTGAATCTGTGAAAGCTACTCCACTGTGTAAGTAAAGAGTAAAGCATTTTGCACCAATTATGAATCAAAACAGACACTGATGCCAACCCCTTCTGCATCAATCAAGCCAAAAAAAAAATATATATATACATATATATCTTAAGTTGCTGTAGGACCTGTGTGATTTTGTTGATACTGTCCGGGAGGTGCATTTGCAGACATCCTGTGGGATTGGACGGCGATGGACGAGGAGGTGCAGTGTGTAGTGCGCCGTGGTGAAGAATTTCACTGCATATCGAGCCGTGTGTGACTGTGTATGTGACAAATAAAAAAATTGTAATTGTGCTGGGCAGGTGGTGTGTGAAAGAACGGGCACAGTTCGTTGCAGGGTAATCAGTCTGGATAAAGGCTTGTGCGAAACATGCAAGAGTCAGATTTCGTGAATGCTTCTGCCCAAATCGTCAGGCAAAGAGAGTCTGTACGCAGGCAGAGGTCCATTACCGTGTAATCTATTCATCCAAATCAATGCATTGGAGGCTTGTCAGAGGGCGTGAGCAGGTTCAGGAACCAGGAAATCAAAACAGACACAGGGGTAATTCACAAGACGAAGGGCAAACAGGGTCAAAACCAGGTTAACAGCCCAAAAAACCTCCGTAGCACATCACCATATGGAGGATATGAAATGTTTATGAGCTGGTTTTTTTTTGTGCTAAGGCGAGGGCTCGCGGGCATCACGACAGTTACCCTTGTTGAAGGGTGCAGTATATATTGCATACAGTCTTACATGAGTACAAAGTATCACAATTCTTTCTCCCCTGTTCCTTCGGGCTCCTTCGAGGCAGCCTGAGTCGTTGTTGTACACTGTTCTTCCATTTCAGGCATATGAGTTCATAACAGCTTTGCAGCTTTACAGGTGGCCTGTTCTAGGCATGCCCAGAGTCACAAACATTTTACATTGCTGTTTGTTTGTCATTGTTGGGCCCAGTTTGGAAGGAGAAATGTTTTCTTGATAGATAATTTCAGGGATGTTGTCTGAGACTTACCTGGTTGAAAAAAAAAACATATAGCAAATAATTAGGTACAATGTTTATATTCTGATGTACATTTAGGTTGAGTTGAGAAATATCATACATTACTGGGTAAAAACATGTCCTGTGAAGCTGGAGAAATCTTGACAAATAGCACAAGTGGGCGAGAAATCGATCCACTAGCGCAAGTGTAAGTGAACAGGACATGTCCGGGGAAAAGAGGACGTCTGGTAACCCTAAGATAGATACACACTAATACCTCCTGTTCAACTATATAGGTGACAGATTGATAGCATCACTTCAGCATCATTTCCTCTCAGCACATCACTGCCATTAGCAGGGAGGATTAACTAAAAGTTTAATGGCACAACAGAGCCTATATTGACATGCCATTCTGCTGAGAGGTGAACTTTTCCCTTTAGCTTGTGAAAGTGAAACTGAAGTGATTGTCATTGTGAAAAAGTACAGCACAACACATGGTGCACACAACAAGATGTGTCCTCTGCATTTAACCACCATCCTTGGTGAGCAGTGTGCAGTCATGAAAGGTGCCCAAGGAGCAGTGTGTGGGGATGGTGCTTTGCTCAGTGGGACCTCAGGGGCACCTTGTCAGTTCGGTTGTAGCCAACAGTCGGCACAATAATGTGAACTTGGACCTTGTCTACATGAGAGACCAACATTGTCCTAATTTACATTTTCAGTTTTGGATTTCTGCATTCACCATTGCCTAAAGCAGGTATCAGCTATAGTTCCGCACTTGTCATTATGGAAGTGTGGGCGGCTGTATCTGTCAACATTTTTAATGAACAAATCTCAGCACACCCTTGTGAATGCACAACAAATGCCTGGAGTCACCCTATTTATACCTGGCCGTGGCTTTGCTGCGTGTGGCGTTTTGATTATTAAAAAACCCTGGCCAACTCGCTGACTTCTGTTTAACCTTATGACTGTTTTATGTCTATCCATTAAGATAAGTCCTAAGGGAAATGTAGTGCCACAATGAAACGATAGAGGTGGCCTGCAGGTCCGCTGTTTATTGCCAAGAAATTACACATGCAGGATGCTGGTCCTCTCATCTGCCTGATACAGTCAGGTTTATGGAGAGGTGCTCCTATAAGGTGGCAACTTTGAAGGGCATTTGAACCTTTTATTTCTACCAACAAGTTAAAATGTGGACTTCAGCAGCACGCTGGTCTTTAAGATAAGAATTATGAGACTGGAAAAATAAACTAAATATTCCAGCAAATGTTTGATAGTCTGGCTTCTAATCAGCATGTTCACTGTTTTACAGAAGTTTAAAAGGATGAAAATGACAGTTGCACAAAAGATTGGTTTTAATTGGAATTTTTTTTTCTTTATTTTTTTTACTTCTTTATTTCTAGTAACTGTTGGAAAAAAGCTACAGAAGCAGTATTATATCATTGTAAAATTATATGAATTATGTTGAAATCACATTTTTACCAGAACAGGCTGATCACTGATGATTACAAAGTGGATGAACCTTATGCACATATCTTCACACCAGCACACATGTGTACCATTGTAGCTCGGTTCTGATATGAAAACTTTGTGTGATAGCCTCAATGATATTGTGCCACAGACATGAATAAATGGCACTGCAGATTTGATTAAATACCTGGTATTCAGCTTGGACAAAGCAAAATAATCATAAAAACCTGTCCTTATGTGGGCTTGCTGTGGTAGGAGAAAGAAATGCAAATTGCAGGTGGTCAAAACAAGAAGGGAAAGGATCAATCTCAAAATTTCCTGTTCATTTCCTGTTATATGGCCAGTTAGATATTGGAATTGGTTGGAATTGGATTGGTGACTGGAGGTTCTAGGGCTAAATTCCCATGATGTGCTATTGATGGGCCCATGAGAAAAGCCCTGAACAGCTCAGTTCTCCTGGGGTGCACTGTGGCGCCTGACCCAGCTAATTTAAAAGTGAAATAAAGTGTTTTTATTTTTCTATTTTGTCATAAGTCCTTTGCACTCAGCTTTTGCGATGAAAACCAGCTGCAATAGTATTTTTTGTTAGGTTTTTCCAGCCCACAAGATCTTCCTTTGCCACGTCATTTCTGCTTTACCATCATCATCAAATGATCAAAGATTCATGAATTAAACTGATTTACTGAAAGTTATAGTTCATATCTCACATGGTTTCTGACTCTATTCCTGGAATAGCTGTCAGCCAATCACACTAATGTTTTAAGGCCACGGGACCCAGTCCACTGTCGTGTTTGTCAGTTTCATAAACAGCATTTTGACCATTTGGTGTCTGCCTTTTATGTTTCATATTTGTAGTTCATGTCTGCAGGCATTGTCATGAAGAAGTCCAGGGGAGTAATTAGGGATCACTTATGCAATATTGCTCAAGGCTACAACAGCACAGTGCCACTTGTGAATTGGCTCTGGATGCTGTTAAAATGTGTTTCTCCACAGCAAACATCACTTTAGCAGGATTTTTTTTTTCAAATGCCGCTGCCTCTGATATATTCAAATGCTACAAGACTGAAAGAGTCTTTTCAGTCCTTAATTGCAATTATGGAAACAGTTTTATAATGAAGCGATCCTTTCTATTTAGATTCAAACAAATAAAACAATGTGTTCAGTGATGATATATTGGAATTTGAGTCTCAGAGGACACATCGAGACCACATGACCCCCACAAGATTGCTATACTACATTTCAGAGAGACATCTTATATGTATATGTGTGTGTGTGTGTGTGTGTGTGTGTGCACCAACATGGATATGTGTCCCCATAGCAACATAACCGGCTCTGGAAAAATCTACATGAAGCTGCCACTGCATTATGACAGCTATTATTATCCGTTAATATTTCTCTCTTTCCCTTTGTGGATAAGGAATGGGACATAAGCCTGACCCTTGGTGACAAGAGAAGATAGAAAAAAAAGTGAGAAAAAAAAATAATGAAGAGGTGACAGACGGCATTCTCTCAGTGTGTGTGCAGAAACGAACGTTTGTAGTGTGAGTTGCAGTCTAGGGCAATACTGTCTTTAACAATTATCAGATCCAAACTCCCAAACCTACAGGAAAGGCTAAAGGAATGTGCTTTCTTCTCACTATATGTGTGATTTTCATTCTCTCCTTCATTGCAACCTGATTTAAATAAGTGTTTCAATTTGCACTGACCAAACAGTAAATCAGAATCCGAAAACTTTTTTAATCCACGAAAAACATTATGTGTCAGGGGACACAAAGGCCATATCTATGAATTCAGGTAATGATAAAAAAGAGATTTAAAAATAAGAGAATAGATGGAAGAGAATATAAATAATTTTTGACCCATTAGATTTATTATGTGTATGAAATTGGTGTTTGGAAGGTATAAAATATTACTGTAGTGTGGTGTTCCACAAAGCTGGATTTATATTAACTTTAGCCTGAGGTAGTGTTTATTCAATAAAACAAACCAAATCCTACTGAACAATAACGACTTTCATCTTAAATTAACACAAATAAGATATCGAAGATGTAAGTTTCTTTTCTTTATCTTGGACTAGTGAAAGCAAAGCCTCACCACAATCTGTGGTGAGACTATAATATGAATGCCTCTGCTGTAGCAGTGAAAATGATGTATGGCCGATTCAAAACTGGTCCAGGTCTGTGCCTGAATCCTTGGCAGCCACACAGAGCTTTAGGGCCACAACCTTATTATCTTGCATTTTTTTCAGGGTAAGCAGTACCCTCTTCAGACAGCCTTACACTGCGTGACCCAACAAAGCACTTTATGAGTCCCTGTCTCCAGCGGCCCTGGCGGGCTTGCGTTCCCCTTAGCCAAGCTGTTTCAGCGTATGGTCCACGATATTTGTCTGAAATATAATTTTGGGAGAGTGATTTTTAATACGTTCCCAGGTTAGATGAAAAAAATCTGAAACATTGGCAGGTTCAAGGCAGTCAATCAATCTGCACTTTCAAAAAATTGCAACAGGCCAAAATGGCAAATATTCACTTTAGAATGATCTGGATTTAAAGTTCAGTGGAACAGGATCAGGGGTGTCAAACACCACAAGTAAAGGTTGTCAGATGTTTATTACTTTGGTTGGTGAGGATTCCTTTCCATCTTCTTACCCTGGTCATGGTTCTGGATTTTTTTTTCTTCCCAGAGGCAAGAACCACTAAACAGGGCAACAAGAGAGGACTGAGTTAAAGAGATTTAGGAAACCTTGTTGGTAGCTCTTCCAAAAGAATACAGAGCTGTTCTGTGATGTCCAGCAAAGCCACTGATAAATTTATTTCCCTTGGACTTTTCCTCTCCCAAGTGGCAATAAACAAAGTCTCCTACTGGTGCTGCCCACATAACACTTGTCTTAAGGACACTCCTGGGAGTGAAAGGCTCACTGCAGCCTTCACACAGCCTCATAAACTTTACATTTGGTGACCATGTAGGGAGGGTCCCATGGTTGGACATATAAGCCTTTTTATTTATCGTCCACATTAAAGAGCACTTAATGAGCACTTCCCATAATAAGTGTAGCATTAACTACTTGACCTTTATTTCAAGGTTGACACATCCTGTAATAATAATAATTTAAAAAATCCTTTCAAATCAGGTAAAGTAAATGTGCAGTTTTAAAAGTTCATCAAAAAGAGAGATAATGGTTTATTTTTAAAAACCTTGAGACTAGCTTTCCTCAGTAGGATAGACTGGATATTCCCAGAATACTGCCTCAATACCATAATTCAAGGCCTCTAGTGAGCAGCCAAAAACACTTTCAAAAACTCCCTGAAAAACCTTGTGAGGAACCAGAGCTCAGAAAAGCGTACCCACCCTGGGTTGTTGAGAGAGTTTCATCCAGCAAATTATGTCAAGTTATTGTAGTCCAGTTATGTATTATGATGTACTCAGGTTTTTTATTGAGTGGTGTGTCTACAATCAGCTATCACTTCATCTGTCACAGAAAAACTTCCTGGATCCTAACCAGTCTGGCTTCAGAACAGCTCATTCTACTGAGACGGCCCTTCTGGCTGTTTCCGAGCAGCTACATGCAGCCATACTGTCATCGGTTCTTATTCTCCTCGACCTCTCTGCAGCAGTTAACCACAAGACTCTCTTGTCTATCCTAGCTTGGAATTCAGGGCTCAGCATGGCAGTGGTTTGCTTCCTACCTTGATGAGCGATCTTACCAAGTGACTTGGAAAGGATCCACCTCTGCCTCACGAAGACTCTCCACTGGTGTCCCTCAAGGCTCGGTGCTAGGTCCTCTCCTTTTCTCCCTCTACACGAGATCACTTGGTGAGGTCATTTCCTCACATGGATTATCCTACCACTGCTATGCTGACGACACACAACTCATCTTCTCCTTTCCTCCCTCTGATCTACATGCTGCTTCCAAAATCTCTGCAACCTTCCCAAAATGCAACCTTCCCAAATTCTCCCACACCACCCCACTGCTAGGTTCCCTCCACTGGCTCCCAGTAGCTGCACGCATCAGATTCAAAATACTGATGCTGGCCTACAAAGCCAAACATGGAGTAGCACCATCCTACCTCACAGCTCTTATTATACCTCTTACTGCACCACGTATTCTCAGAGCCTCCAGTACTGCTCGCCTGGACCCTCCATCTCTGAAGGTAAAAGGAAGACACTCATCTAGACTCTTCTCTGTCTTGGCCCCTCTGTGGTGGAATGAACTTCCCCTCGAGGTCAGAACAGCACAGTCACTGAGCACTTTGAAACGGCAGCTCAAGACCGTCCTCTTTAGAGAATATTTACTTTAACTTGTAACCTTCTTATTGTCTGGTTTTGTCTATAAACTGCAACATAGTGAATAAAAAGATTGTGTTCATAGTTGGGGGTCCTAGTGAACTAGAATTAATCACTTCATTGATGGTAAAATGAAAGCATGTTGTAAGTTGCTCTGGATAAGGGCATCTGCCAAATGCCTTAAATGTAAATGTATGTGTAAATATATTAGAGTTCTAGCAGATAACTATCAGATGGAATCAGCAGATGGAAGGTAGGGTCAGGCAGTAGGGACCAAACAGGCAAATCCCTAGAAATCAGCGAGGCCATGAGATCAGTCTGCACCAGGATGCTCTCCAGGAAAGATATACCATCCACATTGGAGTAGCTGTGTTACCACTAGGGTGGTAGTAGCCTAGTGGGTACGGCACTCACCTATGAACCAGAACCTCTAGGTCAAACCCCACTTAGTACCATTGTTTCCCTGAGCAAGTCTCTTAATCCTCTAAGATGGGACATCACAGGGCCATGACGTTTCTGCACCTTTGTTTTGCGCTGAGGTTCATCACCTCTGTTTTCCATATCTTTGTCAAATGGCAAGAGGTGTGAAATGCCAGCCATTTGTTTTGAGATATCCCGCCCTGCCTTTGTCTGCCACAGACGGGAGACACCGGGGGGCGTGACAGGGCAGAAACAACAAATTTTGATTGGTCTGTGGCAACTTCCTGGGAGTCAAATATATAAAAGAATTGTCTCGTGAACATGAGGGGCTACAATAAAAATCTATCGGTGTTAATAAATTAGAAACTGTTCATCCTTTTAACCTATTGTCACGACTACGGACTTACGGGGGAAGGAAGCGCAGAGGTCTGACATGTTGGGAAGGGGTTTTTATTAACAAATAAACAATAAAGAAATACAAATAAACAATGGCGCGGTGGCCGAAAACGATTTAACTTAAATAAGGAACTGAAACTAACCCGTAGGCGTGTGGCGATTGCCAGAACTCAACAAACATAGGAAACAAAACCAGGTCAAGTTCGTGCAGAGAGTTCACGAAAATGCCAGAGACCCAGAAAGGGCGGAAACTTCCGGCATTTATGGGGCGTCAGGATTTGAGTCAGGTGTGGAGCCCAGCTGCAGGCAATCCTGACACCTATATTGTGCCAATTCTCATTCTGCCAGGTAACATCAGATTGGAGTGGTTTTTAATACAGTGCTTTTGTGTAGAGAGAGAGTTTTTGTATACTATTCTCCACAGTTTTACAATCCTGAGTTGAGCCAAGGGGACTGTCCCTGTAACTACTGATTCTAAGCATGTCTGATAAATGCTACAAATATTAATGTAATGTGCTAGAAATAAGTTAGCTAGAATGATCAGAGGACTAAACATTTCTGCCAGCAGTAACAACTGCAGCATTACTAATAATGAGGGGAGTGTTGGTAAAATGTCCCATCTCATACAGATCTTATCCACCCTGTCATATTTCTAAACTTTCTTTTCCAGGTCAGGTTCACAGGGAAACTGGAGCATATCTCTGTCATCTTTGGCCACAAGGACTGAAAGTGTCCTGACTAGGACATCAGGGCCAATTTAGCTTGACCCGTGCACCTAGTTGGCTTGTCTGTGATCAACAGACCCTTGGGAAGCCCACAAATACAACCAGACCACAGATCTGCCAGTAGTAATTAGAATAAGCCTACTTTTCATCTTCAGATTCGTTAATTACTTTTAACAATTAAAAGTAATTGTGTAATTGTCAAATTGTCACTAGATTTTTTTTTTGTTTTTCATATTCATCCAATGTCAAATCATTACTCAGCCTGATTCTGTTGTGACTTCCATGTGGTGTCCCAGTTTGTTGACAAGGTTTAAAGTCCCAAACTGCATGCCGCTGAAGCACAGGCTCAGGCTTTCATGTGTCTTCATGGAGACCCGTCACATTTCATCAGATATTACTAAAGCGTTTCCTCTGGTAAATACTTCATGTTCCTCCAACGAGTTGCCTATCCATTATTTACCGGCTGGCTCATTCAAGTGCTTTAATCCAATGTGGCCACTTTGTCAACAGAATGTGCTCAGCAGATTGCTTTTTGATCCACCTTCTCCTGAACAATTTGATCAAATTTTGTCAGTGTTCACGTCAGCATGAAGAATCAGTCAATGAAATGCACAATTGAAAAGTTTGACACTTGCAGAGTTTGACAGACAGAGACATGCAGCTCGCACAAGAAGCACATTGATTACTTGGCATCTGTTTTAAGTCTTTTTCTGTCTGATTTATTTACTCTGCTTCTATTTGAACAATTAAAATAGAGATGTCAGTTTTACACATGCTGGGGACATAAGAAAACTAGTTTCAGAAACAGGGCAAGGTCTGCCATTCCTGCTTCATCCAACCTAAATGTCTTTGGACATGCAAACACGGGAATATACAGAAAGAAAATTTTAACTCCTTTTATAGGATATTTGTAGCAGGTGCAGGTGCATTGCCTGGCAGTATTGTTTCAAAGAGACACCATCTCTGAGGTCGTGGAATGCTCTAAATGTAAATTATACTACTTCATTATAATCAGCTTATTAAACTGCATTATATTTACAGTTCAAACACATAGTGTCAATAGAAAATGATTTTTTGCATCCATCATATAGTATTGATTCCCTCACTTTTCTTCTCTCCATTATCACTTTTTTCCAAAGGTAAATTTTTGGTTAAGCTTCTGAAGCCTACATTTTAGCTAAGAATTGCTTTCATTTTAGTCATAACTTTTCATATATTCTGTATTGTACTACCAGATTGTAATTTATCTGAATAAATATTTTGCTACAGAAGAAGAAATTGCTAAGCACATTAAACTATATTTAACTGAAAGACCTGTTCAGCATCTCTCCATATTCAATACAGAATCAAGGCATTCATCCCTGTGTGTCCTGATCTCACAGTTGCGCTGGCGTGACCTTCTGGCAACGGGCTGCAGGCTCTTGAAATCTCACCTACAGCCCAGCAGCACAGTACTGGTACACTAAACAGATCTGGTAGCATTTGGCAGACTGTGTCTGTCCACAGGATGGTTGTTGGCTGGATATGATCATTGTTTAATTGGAGTAGTGGGAGGTTGACAATGTAGCAGATGGGCTAAAGCCTGCAGACCTGCAAAGGGTATATATGTTAATCTGTCCAACTAAATGGCCAAAGTATTTAGGTAAAAGTAAATTATTTGAGATTATTTGTTTGTTCAGATTACAGTATTCTTGATTCATATCAAGTCTTTCCTTTACGATTTACACTGCATACAAAACAGGAGCATAATAATACATTACACTATTTTTCAGGTTCTGATTAATTTTGGACGGGAATGATCCAAACTCTCCAAATCCTGGTCCTTGAAACCAGACAGAACCGGTGTTCTAAGGTGAACATTAAAAAACACACAGAGTTAAGGTACTCTTGCATGTATATGTTCAATTAAACCAAAATTGGCTGTGTTGTTCTGCTTATTTTTATAGGTACTAGGACAGTAGTTTAATTAAAAGAGCCAGTCAATCTATAAGTGTAGGTCAGCTAATCTTGCAAGGAAACGTACTGACAGACTACTCTGACAGTCACGTTTGATTCTGCAGGACTGATGGGCAGTTGCCATCAGGCCCAACTTGACTCGTTAGCATTTGCAGAAGAATATGTGATATTGAACTTTTGAATATTGCTTGTTTATTGTTCAATGTGAAGTGCTAAATAAGAGAATATTTCAAACACTTTATGATAAAAACATTTCCAAGCTCTTTTGATTTCAATTTAAATTTAAAGGACCAGTTGGTGGACTATTGAATTGGTAATTGCTCATTCATTTGGGTTTTTAGGCATGAGTTTACTAAATAAACATTTCATACACTTTCATATAAAATAAAACGTTAGATTTATGTTACATTACCCTAGATTTTAATATCTAGACAGGGATAATGAGCTTTTCCAAGTACATGGGAACAGTGCTGGGAAACAGTTTCAACAGTAAATGTTATATAGGGTTTTATCAGTTTATCTGATATTTTTTAGCTCTGCCTGAAAACTTGTTTGGAAAACACAACAGCCAAATATTTTCATCAATGTACAAGTACATCTCAGATGTGCAGATTTTTCCCTGAGCAAATTCCAAATCCGAAAATATCGATGAATGACGTCTTCACCATAAGTGGGTTTTAAGAAGACATTTCTTCTTAAGGACCATGAGTGAATGAGGCCAATTTAGATTAGACCTTATGGTTTGCGTTGAGCCTCTGAGTGACGCCCACAGTGATGAATGACGTAGGACACCACTGGTGCACATCTGCCTTCAGTGGAGGAGCGCCAAAATCTGGGAAACTCAGCACACAAGACATCTGTTTACTTTGTGCAAGACTCTTAGAAAGAGCATTAGCCGGTTGAATTCACAAATAAATTGGGGTAGCATTTCAGTTGGGATGTGGGTGTAATTCTATTGCTGTAAAAAAAGCTAATTTATTTTATATGTGAACATTACAGTAAGCGTTGGCATTTTTTAAAAACTGAAAATTGCTGCTGACACTGGTTTCAAGTTACCCCCATATCGTGAACTCTCCGGTGAATGGAGATAGGTGCAAACTCTCAACACAACAGTATAATTATGGGATGCGCCGTCAAGGGGCAATTATTGCGGACATGACTTCAGACCATACACTCCCTCTGGGCAATGTTGCCCCAGAGCTTTTGCGAATCAAGGTCTATCCTTTCCAATTAAAAGGTATTAATGCCCTGAATTCACCAACTGGTCCTCCTGGGGCCGAGAAAGGGGTCTTATGGTTTCTCATTCTGTGCAGGATCTTAATTACCTGAGATAATTACTTTCTTCACTAAAGCAATTAAAGCCATTTCCACAGGGGCTCCATTTGGGGGTGACTGAGAAATAATAATATCCAAAAAAATATTCAAAGACATCTGAGTTTTTTCTTAATTCAATGCTAAGACCTGACCTCACAATCTCTGTTGTTTCAGGTAACTGGTCTGGAAAATGCATGTGGAGAGACTGTGCCGAGATGTGAAAGAAGACCTTAACTGAATTTAGATAATTGCTACAGATGTAGTCATCTCACACACCTCAGATCCTTCTTTTTTTCTCCTTTCCTTGTTTGAGGATAATTTCTCCTTTTTTTCACAGAGCCCCAACCTGCCACAGTGGCGATAATCACTTTAACTCCTGATGGAGATAATAGCTAACAAATCACAGATGATAAATCTGTAATACTGTGTATTACTGAGCTGGGGATAGATTGTGGCCTGGTGAGCCACACATGCAGAACTCATAAGCTGCATGGGGTCAGGGGGCCGCCTGTCACTGTGTGCCACAGAAATGTGCTCCCGATTCATGACCGTGTCAACGATGCCGTGCAATTGCACGGAGACGAGTGGGATCAGTGTCAAAAGCCTGAATAAACACACTCATAATGCAGAAGAAACATGGCCTGACCCACTGCTGCGTGTCCTCACCATGTCTGTGTGTGCGTGCGTGAGTGTGTGTGTTGCATAGCCCATCAGGAGCAGCTGCTTCCACCCCAGCAATCTTTAAACCGATGTCTTGCAGTTAACCAAAAGAAAGATTTTCCTGAAGATTCCCCAGTAGTTCAAAGCAGATCCTTGACAATCTGTCATTGTAATATTTTAATGCAGGAGCAGATGCACATCTCCTTAGTGTTTTAGACAGGCTGATGTTTTTTTTTTTATTCCAAAATGTTACAAGCCCTAAAGAATAGTATAAACCAAATTTCCTACAATTTCACTACAATTGGTTTAAATGCATTTAACAGATTTCAAAGCTAATATTGCTTCATGCTAATAATAGCATCTTGTACTTAGGGCATCTTGTGCATAGGCTGCCCCCTTTCTGCTCAACATGGTTTTGGGTTGGTTCACATCAGTGTGTCAACAGATATTTAAAACAATGGCCATTATTTCATAATGCATGCTCACCCTGACAAAAAAAAAAACCCAAAACATAACAGTAGCAGGTCACCTTTGAAACTTGCACTTCCTGGGAACTCCCATAGCCTCTAATGCTGCGATCATGGGGCGATCAAGGAGCATATTTTATAGGCCTTCAAAAATACCACGTCATTAACATGCACACAAGGGAAAAGGGACGAAATGTCAAGCACACAAATCCAGTCTGTTGCCTTGCCCTCCAAGCAAAGAAAGGCAAAAAAATCCATAAGGACATTTCATACATGCACAGCAGACATTTTGTAAAAGAAAAAAAAAAAAAGAATGGCGGTCCAGAAAGCCTTGGATTTAAATAATGGGCACAACGGGGACGTCACGAGGGCCAACATTCCTTCTTTGTGCTATCAGCTCGCAGCCAAAAAGAAGCATTGAACTGTCTGCCACCTCTCACTCCTTGCCAAACCTTCAAAAGCCATCCTTCCAACAGGAGATTATTTGGAATAACGAGTGACTCCCCATTGCCCGAGGAAAGGGGGATTAGAAGAAGGAAAGAAAAAGACGTGGTAAATATAAAGGGACATGGCCTTTATTTCTTTTTTTTTATCATTGAGCTGTCAGTGAACAATAGCTGGTATAGATCATAACTGATATAGATCAATTGTGAAGGATAACGACCCAATCTGTAATCGAGAATCAACATATTCTCCTTTTTCTTGGTCCAACTTATCCCGACATGGCCATGAAATCATTACTAGAGTTTGAATGTTTCCTTCTGTTCAGTCCCAACTGTTCCTCTCATTTAATCAGGTCTCTATTTTTGACTCAGGTTTTGTCCCCCCCTTGACTGTTGCTCCAGTATAACAGCTTGCGAATCGCGTTGCATGAGAGGTGCTCCCTCAACATCTGTCCTGAAATTCCTCATCATTTATTTGTTTCATTACTGCCTGTGTGTTCCGATGCCTTCCTATTACAAGTGGCATTAAGCTTTTCACCTGCTTGTGCGGCAGCAGCTTTTCTATCTGATTGGACCAGTTTGGACCATATCAGTACACAACCGCAGGACTTGGACTTGGGAAGGGGGACTTGCTGGACTTGGTGTGGGAAGGGGGACGCGGAGGGAAGTGGTCTCCCATGGAGAGTCAGGGAGTGACTGTACCATGTTAGTGTGTGGCAGCGAGGGGCTTGACAAAGTTCTGGGCCTCGGAAATTAGTCGGTACCGGGAGTACAAGTCAATCCAGAAGAGCAGGCAATAGGTTTCGAGTGGCAGGCGGTGCGTCTGGATCATCGAGGGCAAAACGTGAACAATGGTATAAACCAGATAAACCAGGCGGCATGAAATAGTAGGCAGGGTCAAACCACAAAAGGTAGTCCAGTAAAGCAAGGTAAAGGCAGGAGAAAAAGGCTTAGCAGCAACAGAGGGAACAACATGGCCGCCCATCATTTATACAGAACGCCGACCCCTGCCTCATCTACTTCCAGGTTGGCATCCCCGGGGACGTCCGCGTACCACCTGCGGGTGTGGTGGTGTGGGAACCGTGACAGATAAAATACCAAATTAGCCCTAATATACCACGAAATTTAACATAGGAAAAGCTGCCCCTCCCCTTGACACCATCTACTAGAATTTTTTTTGCACAAAGTTGCACAACACCACTTTTTTAAAGATTTTTTTCAGAAGAAATGTATCATATTCAGGCTAATTAAAATGATTACATTCCTTTCTCAAAGCTTATTGTTTTGTGTATTATTGTACTTGTCAATATTTTTCTTTGATGGACAAATTACAATGAGAATAACCTGTCATAATCCTTTTTTTTTTTTTGGCTCAGAAGATTTTTGGGTCAAGCCTTAGTATGTCACCTAGATATCATCAAACTCTTGTCAAGAGCGAACAGTATCTCATTCTAAAAACAGTATTTCCGCCCTGATTTCCCCCGTTCAGTAGTAATAGGTAACACTAAAGAGGGGATCTTCACTTCACTGTGCTTCAACGTGTGCTTTGTAGGGGATGTTGTATTATTGCATGATCCTAATGTAAATATCTGTGATTTTTTAATTCATGTCTCTTGTAATGAAGGCCACAACACCAGCTTTGGATTTACTGTCATGGCCAACGCGCCTCCAGCCCGCCAGAGGGCGCCGGAACAGCCTGGGAGAGGCTGGAACGACCTGGAAGAGGAAATGGAAGCGGGTGGTGGCGAGTATAAAAGTGAGGTAACCCCGAGGAGACAGGCCCGCTCTTTGACTGAGATTGCTCACCAGAGACGCTAGCTCTCTCACCCATGCCCAAGATACTTTGATCCATGAAATACGACCTTCGCCTGCCCCCGACTTCGAGAATTGCCTGACCCCTTGAAACCACGAACTTGGAACTTTCTGGCCACAACCTCTGCCTGTCCCTGACCTTGAGCCTGCCTGGTCTTTTGGTTAAGACGTAAATCCATGCCCCCTACCTTCCCGCCGACCAAGACGTCCTCCCGTCCAGTCCACGCTCCCGGACCATCCTGAAACCCGCCATCTTCTGGTTCTCCTGTGCCCTGGTACTTCCCACAGATCCTGAACTCACTCCCCTCTGCGCTGCAGCGCGTCCACTGATTCCTCCCCATCCTCATTCCCCGCCAGTCTCTCCCTCACCGACCAAACGCGTCCGGTGTCCTCTCCCGGTACGACGGCTTGTCCCCCCGCCCATAGTATGTCTGCAAGTGCGTCACCGGATTCCCCATGTGACATTTACATTTATGGTATTGAGCATATGCCCGTATGCAGAGCCACTTATGTTCAGCAGTGACAGGGGCAGTGCCCCTGAGAAGGAACATAATGCCTCCTCAGCTTCAGAAATGTACAGACAGAATACAGTTCATCTCAAGATTGTTGGGAGGGAACCTGAGCAAACGCCGGAAACTCCACCCTCTAAACTTCAAACCCCAGCTTGTAGCACCCTTGGTGTGAACTTTTCAAGATTAAGCAAGATTAAGGCGAGTGTTTAATAAAAGATTAGGTGACCGTTTAGAAAAACAAAAGTGACAAAGGTTACATTTGGTTTTATGACAGGAAAAAACAGTGCTTATTCTGAAGCACCAATGTCCTGCATGTTTTCAGCTGCACATTTATTTGCCTGTATATTGCCATGGAGCAAGACACACTAAGCAAACTATGGAGATGAATGTAACTGGTACGGTTTGTAACAATATTTGTTTTATTTTTGGAAAAGTTAACCCCCTGTCAATCAAGAAGTACACTCAATTCACACAAGCTAGAGATAAGTAAAGTATTTCTCCTGTAAAAGTCCTTCCCTCAAAACTATACTTCAGTAAAAGTACAGAGGCATTTATACATTTGCCAGTAACCTTCATCTGTGCACATATTTCTGTAAGTTAGTAATTTTATGGCGTCTGGATCAAGTCTGGATCATGCTGCATGGTTCTTAGTTTTGTCATATAATTTTTTTCCTCCAGTAATGTTAGTAATATTCTACAAGCAGAAATACTCTAGTTAAATAGAGAAATGTGAACAGTACAGTAACTAATTACATTTACTTCAATTGGCCACCACTGCTGTCAGTGTCTATGTACAATTGGAACTCAAGCTTTTATTGTTTAGAGAGGTGGTAGAGGTTTTGTTTAGCTGGTTTGTAAATTTGAAATAACCACGTCTATTAATGTTGGTGATATTTTCTTTAACAGATACTCACAAGTTATGAAAATATGTTATATAGGTTTGTAAGTAGGAACATGACAGCATCTGTTCTTCTTCTTAGGGCAGTGGTTGCCTGGTGATTAAGGGGGTGAACTTGTGATTGGAAAATTTCAGGTTCAAATCCAAGACATTATAACATGGCTCTGGGAGAAACGTAAAATGTAAAATGTGAAAAACGTAAAACATAAAAAAAACGCATGCAAAACGTAAAAAATGTTTTCAAAATAAATGTTTTTTAAACGTGTTCTTGAGGGAGCTGAAAAGCTACATCCAAAAAGCTGCTAATAATTAAGAGAAAATAAATGTTATTTATTAAAACAATGAAAATATTCATTTCATGGTATCTCCAGTTCTAAATATTCTGATGAAGACATAAATAATCATAATTTAATCCAGTCCATCAGCCCATCTAATGGAATGAGACACATATATCTTCAGTAGCTGACTGTCTATAAAAATAGTTCAACAGTTGACTGATTATTAGCAAAATGAATTAAAAGTGTTTTCACACTTGACTAAAGACTAAACTGTTACCCTCACAAAATGATTTGTCCACCCAACCTCACTCCGTCATAAACCTTTCCTGAGCTTTATAATAGAAAATCTAAAAGAATGGTGTCTCCTGCTTTCTATTCTCTTGTTTCCAGTTTAAGGAATTTATCCTTCCTTTTATTCGGTCCTTTTCTTTATTGACAGGAATTCATTTTAAACAGTCAAGACTGCTGTAAACAAGGCTTGTGGGTAACAATTGACGTGTCAATCCTCACAGACAGCAGTGCTTCATCCCATTATATCAGAAATACAAACATGATTACTGTAACAAAGAGAGGATTACAGAAGACGAAGAAAAGAAGAAAAGAGAGTCAAACTGAAGGAAAAGACGTTGGTGGGAAATGAGAAAGCATCAATTGTTGAAGTCAAAATTTGGTGACGGGCAAAGAAAAAATCCCATCTTTGTTTACCTTACTTTGATAGTAGACACATTGAACAGACTGTGAGATGAGGGTCATAAGGTGCACTGCAAGGTCACCGAAGAAGAAGATGACAAATCATTGGAGAGAAAAGATTGGGCTTAACCATTGGGCTTAAGTCACTCATCCAACTGTCCAGATGTCTTTCTCCCAACCAGGTTACCAAAGTTATTTTAGAACGTAGTATGAGAAGTGTTAAAGGTATCTTTTGTCTGTTACACATCCATAGGCACTCCAGCTTATTTGATCCATTTCTTTCAAGGCTTTTATTAAGTTTATCTGGATTAATAAAAGTTTGCTTTCATTCTTGGCTGAGGACTTGGCACCCAAACTTCCATTTTGCGCTTGGCAATCCAATAAACACCCACTCTTTCTCAATTCTGATAAATGCTCATTGAAGGAAAGGAAAATTCATTTTATTTTGTTTGTGTGTGTTTTGTACCAAGGGATTGACGCATGTTGCACCAAAACTATGAATCTGCTGTCTATGTTTAAGAACAAATAATAACACAAATGCCCAGGAGGTAAGTCTTAGAATAATTGTATAACACAAGGTTATGGAAAGAACTTGAACATTTGGAAATTATTATTAGTATTTTTATTTAAAAAATTCTTCTCCTACTACTAATAATAATTGTCATTATTGATATAAATAGTATTTTTCTTACAATTATTATTAGTAGTAATTGCCCCTTTACCAAGGAAGAAGGAGTTTACTTTCTGTCCTACCACTGAAAAGCCTGAAGTCATCAGAAAACAGAGTTCTGGAAAGTTACGTGAGCAGCAGCCCTGAGGTAAGCGTGTGCATTGAAATATACCAGCTAAGCAGAACTTAATTTGAGTGCAATTATAATGAGAAAGCGAAACAGTAACAAATATTTAAATATTTTTACAGAGGGATCATTTTGGGGAAAATGGTATCATTCATGCTCAGACTTCTTAGAATTTTAAGATTTTGCAACCTTTTGTTTTCCACTGGGTCAATACGAGAAATTCTACATTTCTCTGGCCTCTTATTAGTTTAGGACTTAATGAGAATGGATGCACTTCCCACCACAGTCATTTTTTGTACCTCAGCACATCACAAGCAGTTCCATTGTGACTGATTTGAGGCCGCAAAACAGAATCAGGTTGAACAAGAGGTTTGCGACTCAGCAGGAACTGGGCGATGCTGTTCCTTCAGCATGGATCCAAAATCTCATGCCAGTCCCATGTATGAGAAAGAGAGAGATGCAGTAGAGGATGTAAGCCACTGAGCTCTACAGTGCGTCTCTACAAATGAACTTCACTGAAGTTCAGCATGTTGCTCTGAAGATTTTGAACTGGTTACTCCCTCAGCTGCTCAATAAAAATGAAGTAAAACAGACTTGGCATGTTTTCGTTTTTTCTATCAATCCAGTCCATAAAAATATGAACGAGGGATGACACATAATGCTTTCATTTAAATAAAATCCGTACTATGGATATGGATATGTACATATCTTATGTTCCTGAGCTGTCCTCAGTTGAAAACACACTGGGCAAACTCCTAAGTTCCAGTCTTTGGAACACACAATCACCATGGACAGGGAACGGGGCACACCAACCCCAGCTCTGGGGGCAACAAGGAATTAAATGAAAACAGCACCTCTATTATTGGTGCTATTTGCTCTTTCAAAAACACGCAATTACTGGCATTTGAGATGTTTTATTAGTTACCGGAAACACCCAGTTCTCTCTTGTTCTTGCAAAGTGCACTATTATTTCCAGCTGCTCCTTGTATACTGTTTATATATTATATCTGGTATTATTGTATCTCAATTATGTCAGGTCAGCCTCCCCCATTTTTTTCTTTTAATTGCAATTAGTGCAGACAAAGCACTTGCTGAATCCTCATTGTTGATGTGCTTGAGCACCCCTCTTTCACCCTTGTTCTCCAGCTGATCGGCAACAACGTATAGTCTGAGCATCACTGGTTAGTCTTGGATTCTAAAATTATTATTTGGTATGCTGTCATCTGAAAGATATGAGTAAAGGTTCATAACGTGTGGAACTTTCATTACAGTTATGCATGCAATGGAATACTAAGCTACCCGCTACATACAGAATAATTAAAACACAAAAAAAAAAAAGCATGCTCATTAACATCATCATGCTTTGGTGAAGATTTGAATGTACAGTCTCCATTCAAACGAACCTCAATTTGCCGTAGAGAATGACTCATTATCCATGCTCTCATTTCCAGTGAGATTGCTCAGTGGTGTTCTGAAACCAGTCAATTTTGTCTCAGGGTGTAACCGTTGCTGGTATGTCGGCACATCATATTTTGCGAACTTGCACTCTCACTTCCAGTGCTCTAACCTTTTGTTCTAGTCTATGATCCAATTAAAAGAAAATCAGTGCAACCACACATATGCTGGGTATTAATATTTTTAGATGTTTTCCTTGGTTGTCTTATCCATCTGTCTCATGGCTTTCCCCAAGTCCTTTAAACTTTGGCAATGTTTATTTTTTAAATGATACCAGAATATACGGCCGCACAGGGGCAGGGTGTTTAGCAATGTCTTTGTGGGTTCGAGTCCCAACTTGAATCATGTGTGTGTGGAGCTTGCGTGAGTTTCCTTCAGGCTCCTTCTGCCAACCAATGGAATGTACACTAGGTGATATGCGACTGTGAATTGTCTGTAGGTTTGAGCATGTGGGTGAATGGATGAGTCCCTGCCCTGTGCCCAGTGTCCCTGGATGGACTATGAGGTTATGGAACATGAGTAAGTGAGTGTTTAATTTCTCCATGAAATGTGGTCAGATAGTCCTGTAGGTCCCTAAGTAAAGGACTGGGTACTCAGTCCATGTTAGTTAAGAGTCCAAACCATTGGCAGTTAAAAACATTCTGTTAAAAAGGAACTGTAAAATTATTCCCTATATTTGTTCAAAGCTCACAAACAAAATTACACATCATCAGGCACCAAGAAAAGCAAATAAAAAGGAGCATGCAAAGGATTTTAAATATGTTTGTCATAGATGTCAAGTTTTTCGGTGTATTTCACTGGTTAAAAATTCCACAGTAGCAGCAGCACATATCCAAGGTGCTTATGTTGCCCAGGTAACAATCTGAGAAGTTTCAGTACAGATGAAGGTGCAGGGTGTTCCGGACGGAGCAATTTTGTTGAGGAATGTTCCCTAATCTAATATCCGCTGACCGGTGAATCTACGCTACTGTTTATGTACGCTGCAGAACGGAATGCAGCTTTTGGCCACTCTGCTTAGTACCATCGTGTTCCTATCCTATGAGGGAGTCCCTGTAACTAATTATTTTGTCATTGTGAGCTTGAAGCCATTTGCAAGTGCTTTTAGTTGTTAGCTGCTTTCAGCTGAATTTTTCTCTTTATTTCAATTAGAGGACACATGGCCTGGCTTGTAAAGGTGAATAGGGTCAGTACATAAATAGCACAACTGAGTGAAGTCACTTGAACCCTGGCAATCAAGGACTTGCCTGTCCCCTGTTGTGACCTGAACTGTGTAAAGTTAACAAATTACTGTGTCTAATTAACCCAATTAAACTGAAAGTGTGCAGGCAATAATTGAATGCTGGGCCCATCAGGTGTATCTCTATTCATCTTCTTTATTTGCCCACCCGCGCCCTGTCTTCGCTCCTGTCCTCCCTCTCAGCCTCCATACCTTATCAATTTGCCGCATCTCCACCAAGAATTTGCTCGCTCTCCTCAAGCCGCTTGGGGGACAGCTTGCGTATTTTTCTCTGACTGTGAGTGGAAAGGGCTATGATACACGCCCAGAGGCAGGGAGAGGAAAATTCATGCTGCTGAATCTTTTTTTCTCTCATTTCTTTCACCCTCCGACTATTTCCCCGGCACGCATCCCCTGGATCTGCTCCCTGAAAGGCAGAGCTGTCTCAGAGGTGTGTGTACTGCACAAGATCTTTTGGCTGTTACTCACCGGTCCCTGTAACCCCCCCGGGCGAACTTCCCTCAGGGGACCCTGGTAAACACAAACAAGCAATTTACAGTATAGCACAGCTGCCATAAGACTCCTCTATAAGACACAACTCGGTCAATTCGCAGTATTGGCTGCAAGGGTGGATGGCCAGTCATGTGGCGACGTGGCTGAAAAATCGCCTGCAAAATGCTCCTGCGTGTTAAAGCAGAGCCGCAGCCGACCTTTCAATACACTACACGCTTATTCGCAGCCATTGTAACCTACTTCCTGTTCTTGAACAGCAGTTGACGGCATGGGGCAGGTGACTCAGCCAAAACCTGGGTGTGTGGGTGCATGCGAGATATAGAGAGGTTAGGGTACATAGTGACAGGGCTGCCGCAGTGCCCTTCGAAGAAAAAGGAAAAAAAAGTCCCAGGAGCCCCACTAATCACCCCAGGTGTAAAGTCCTGAGCGCTGATGGGTTTTTGCAGCGTTGCTGTCTTCATTGTTCCTGTCTAAACCTTTCATCAGCCGTGCCTTTGATCTTCCTGTTGTGAGGAGAAGGAGGTATTGTGGTGCCGCTTTCACCCTCTTCTAGCAAGAACGTAACCTGTGTGATTTTGTTCTGCAGCCCCCAGGTTGACCCCAAAACATCTGGCTCCAGCAGTGTCTGTCAATAGGAAATGAAGAGCTCTATTCAATCTAAAGCAAACGTGCTATTTTTTTTGTGAACAATGAGTTGTTCAGGCCGAATTGGACCAATCGCATAAAAACCTCAGTTGGATTATTTTCAGATGGATTAGTTTGAGATTAATGCGTTCTGTTGGCCAGTTCTTCTGCTGCAGCTGTGTGGGTGAGATGTCCAGTTAATTTTTATATATTTTTTGCCTGCATCGTGTCCTTTTTCACCCTGCTGTCGGCTTAAATTTGCCATTCCAGATATCACTGTACAAGGCACATAAAAAAAAGTGATGCTGTTAATTGTATTTAACAGTTGTTCATGCATGTATAGTTACACTCAAACTTTATATCATAAAGGACACTATTGTACTTTTGGAGGGAAGAAATATGTAGTAGTTTACACATTTCAGCACAAAATACAGCTCACTAAATACTAAATACTGGTGCAGTGTTTTAAAACCCCAAACCCCAGATAGTCCAAATCATTTGCATTATTTTCCAGAGTAAGAATTGGTGTTTAGCAGACTGATAAGGAGCTGACGCTTGTCACGTTGTGTCGTGATCGGTAAAGGGTAATGAGGCAGCACAATATTCAAACATATGCAGTCGGAGTGCTGAGATTGTGAGATAGCATTGCTCCAAGAAGTCCTCTCAGCCAATCACATGCAATGCACAAACGCTGGCGTTCAATGTTGTAGAATTTCTCATTTAACATATAAGACATCTGTTTTTGACATTCTGTCTTGATACCTGGTTGATTTGGCAGCAGAATATCTCAGTCTGACTGAAAGTCCTATTTCAGGATTTAATTAAGTCACAGCTGGTCCTCCAAAAGATGAAGGCCAAACCATTTAGCCGTGGCCTACATGATGAGAGACAGAAAGATTCATTTTCATCATTTAACCCCTAAATCTATTCATCCATTTTATAGGACACACAGCCATGCTTTTGTCTTTGTAGTCAGTGCATTAACAATATACAATTTAAAGAGGAGCTGGGCACAGCGGTTGGCAACGGGGCCTCACACCTCCAACATAATGTGTTTGAATTCCATCTCAGACCTTGTGTGTGAAGAATTGGTGCTGGTTTCCTCCGGGTTCTCCAGTTTCCTCCCACAGTCCTAAAGCATGCACAGTAGGTCAATTGGTGGCTCTGACTCTCAACCAGTAGGACTGAGTAGGACTAAGCGGCTTCTGGTTGTTGGTGACTCTCAAGCAAAGCAATACAATACATAATGTAAAAAAAATAATTACCTATAATATACAATATACATTGTATAATTACAATATACAATTTCAATCTCATTTAAATGCAAAAAAACTAATGATTTTTAAAAAGACAGTATTGTCTGTAGAGTTTGGAATATACAAGCAGCATGAAATCCATTGTGTATGGGGCTTCATTACATTCAGCTAACTGAAGCAGAAGGTCCTCCTCATCTTTTAATTATTAATTATTGGCAAATCTGAAGGTTTTCCTTGACCAAAGTAAAATGTGAACAAATACAGATAACAAAAAAGCCATACATTTGTATGATAAACTACACAGAATGAAGTAAATGTGCACATACTCACCTTCTACAGGAATGTTGTAATGTGCTGGTGTTCTGCAAAAAGTCTCTTTTTGACATACTGTAATAAACATGGTTGGTCAAAGGAAAAGAAGAAAAATGACTGGCTTAGCTTCTTCCAGGAAAGCTGTTTTGCTATCTCAACATATTGGATTTCCAACACATCTTAAAGAAACAATGGAAACAGCATGAAACACATGATTTTAGGCTGGTGGTAGGTGTGCATGTTGCATGTAGGCAGGGATGTCAGTAGGAAACATGACAAGTCGAAAAATAGCATCGTACTCAGATGTGCAGAAAAATAAACGGAGAAGCTGTCTTGCAAGTCATGAAAGTTTCATGCTCGAACTTCCTGACACTGAAGTGTTTGTACTGCTGGATTCATGATGACCTATAGCACATAGCATGCTGAAAGTGAGCAGTAGATGTGAACTCCTTGGTAGTACATTCCATTCACTGCACCATCAAAAATTCATCAAATGTTTCCTTTCTTTTTTTCATGAACCTTTGACAAAGTGAAGGTATCAAGAACTTTGATCTGGTACATGCCCTCCATACAAACCACTAAATAGCCAAACACTGAGAGCAAAGCTATTTTTTGTGCAATTGAATTCAGTCTGAACCTTCTGAAAAATGAAGTATGAAACTGTAGCTGTCTCCAAAAATTAAAGTTCAATGAGTGAATACACACAAATGTAAAACTAAACCCTTCTCTTTCTGAGTGCAATTCTGTTGTGAACATTTGAAAACAGGATTCAATCCCCAGTTACCAAAAATGACACCAACCAGTCTTTGTAAAAGGGACATTTTCTCAGTTAGAAAATACATTAAACAAAGAAAAAAAAATTCAAACGCTGTTGAGAAGAGTACAGGGGTCTGAAAGAGGACTATAATTTCAGTGTTATGAAGAGATCGTTTCATTAACATTTAAGTATGCTCGAGGCCATGACCCTGTATAAGGTTACAGTTCGGTCCAGGAGGGAAGCCTTTCACCCACTTTAAACCTTTGGCTTTCTCGACATTGCCACTGGTCTTTTGATCTGCATCCGCTAGAAAGCAGCCATGAAACTCATTAGAATGATTAGAATAAATAAACAGAAGCATATAAAGTATTCATTTATTCATGCATCTGAATTATGTATCGCATAAAATCTTTACTGAAGAGGAAACAGAGAAATTGGAAATGAATGCAGAAATAGGGTTTTTTCAGTGCAATTGTTTTTTTGGGGGATATCTGACTGGATTCACTCCTTTTAATAAGCCCACCACTGCTGTGTTGGTGTATTAACATTTCTCAACATTCCCTGTGCAGGTTGTAAGTAAATCTGGCACAACACCATTCTGTACTAGTATATATATTTCACTGTTATCGTGTTTTATGTGAACTCTGTTTAAAGAATGACTAGTAGGACCTTTTATACATTTGCTTGTGTCATTTGGACAGTGTTGGGGAGTAACAAGTTGGATGTAACAAATTAAATTAGAAAAAAAATGGTAATCGTTACAGTTACTGCAAGAAATTGCATTGTTTTAAAGTTTATCTTAAAATTGTATACAGGGTGATAGTAGCCTAGTGGGAAACACACCCGCCAATGAATCAGAAGACCCAGGTTCAAATTCCATTTACTACCATTGTGTCCCTGAGCAAGACACTTAACCCTAAGTTGCTCCAGAGGGACTGTCCCTGTAACTACTGATTTTAAGTCGCTCTGGCTAAGGGGGTCTGATTAATGCCATAAATGTACAAGTGTCAGGCCAGATTGAAAACAGCAGGGGGCACAAGTGCATGATATAATAAACTCAAAGTAAATGGTTTGTAGGTGAAGTTGTAGGTGAGGTCTGCAGTGTAAATAGTGATCACGAGATGTGGGACCAGGGCTGGTGTGGACATGGCAGGGGAAGCAGGAGGCCTTGGGGGTGTTAGGTGTCCGACTTGTTAGCAGCACAGTAAGACATGGCCACCAGAAGATTTACTGTATTAATTCCTCGGTTTGTTGACGACTGGGATGTCTGGAGAGGGAGTCACGGAGTCTCCATTATTGTACCTGAGCCCAGCAGCCATGAAGTATTGTGGTTGTGAGGAGTGCCTGGAGAAGGGGGCTCATTAGTATGTTCTGCCGTGACTGTCTGGAGTAGGGTATATTACACGGGTCCGAGGATGTGGGCCAGTGGGATGATTGTGTCTTGGCTAAGGGATAGTTCGTCGTTGGAGTGAAGGCGGGAGAGGGCATCTGCTTTGGTGTTACGTGTGCCGGGTCGATAGGAGAGAGTGTACAGGGGGCCAGCCGGGGGTTGAGTCGTTCAGACTCCTGGATGTACAACAGGTTTTTGTGGTGTGTGAGGATGAGGAATTGACAAACAGCCCCCTCCAACCAGTGTGTCCACTCTTCTAGAGCGAGTTTTACAGCCAACAGTTCCTGGTTGCCTTGACAAGTTGCCGTGAAAAGAAGGCGCAGGGGTGCATCTTGTTTCCGAAGGGTCTCTTGGGCTACTAGGTGGAGGACTTTGCAGGATCCGTGCCGAGGCCCTGGTGACTGATCAGGAAACCCAGAAAGGATGCGTGGGTGACATGGAAGGAACTGTTTTCTAGGTTAACATAGAAGTGATTGGCGAGGTGTGACACATGGGTGGGTAGGTCCAATGAGCAGATCATGATATCGTCCAGGTACATGAAAACGAAGAGGCCCAGAAGGTCTCTCAGTACTTCATTCACCAGGGCTTGGAACTCAGCAGGGCTGTTTGACAAGCCGAATGGCATGGCCAAGTACTTGTAATGGCCAGAGGGCTTAATGAAGCCTGTCTTCCACCCCCTCCTGGATCTGGTAATGATTTCTCTTTGTGATCGCTTTGAGTTTCTGATAGTCAATGCATGCCTTCTTCCCCCCAAAAATAGGGGGCCGTGGCAGGAGGCGTAGAGGGCCGGATGGTGAGGTAGGCCTGGATGTACTCGTCCATGGCGGAGAAAGTGAGTGAAATTGAAGTGGTTGTCATTGTGAGACATTGCAGCACAGCATATGGTACACACAACAACATGGTGCACAACCTCTGCTTTTAGCTTATCACCCTTAGTGAGCAGTGGGCCGCTAAAAGGTGCCTGGGGAGCAGTGTGTGGACAGTACTTTGCTCAGTGGCACCTCAGTGGCAGACAGCTGGACCTGGCACCTTGGTCCTGATCAGGATTTGAACCGGCCGCATCCTTAACTGCTAGGCCACCACTGCCCCTGATTAAGCCACCACTGCCCCAGAAATGAGTACAGATGGCCCCAGGGTGGAAGTGCCCAGGAGGAGCTTGATGGCCAGATCGTAAGAGTGATGCTGGGGAAGCTCAGCTTGACAAATACTGTTGTGAGGTTGTGGTAGCAGGCAAGGACTCCCTGCTGAGACGGGGGGCATGGCTGGAGTTGATGAGGGCGTGGCCTTGTAATTGGTGTGGCTTAAGCCATGGAGCAGTCAGGCTAGAGGGCACGAAGCTGGGTAGTAGTCAGGTTGTAAGGGGTCGTATTGGGAGAATGAGGATTGTTCGTGTAGCAGGCAAAGGCAACGTCGTTGGGAGCGCAGGGGTCAAAGAGCATTGAGGTCAAACACAAACAGATAAGGAGTATTCAGAAAGCAAGGTTGGGGTCAAAACTTATTTTAATCCATCACCCTTAGGGAGCAGTGGGCAGCCATGGCAGTCTGTGGGGACAGTACTTTGCTCTGTGGCACCTCAGTGGCACCTTTGTGGTGCAGGGATTTTAACCAACAACCTTACAGGTCCGCTAGGTCACCACTGCCCCAGTGTGTTGGCAGGGCAGCACAGAATGGTTCTGTAAATTAGATTTCAGATTAAAAAGATCCTGAATGTGTTTGAGAGAGTTCTAGTCCCTGTTTGAGTATGTGTGTATGGGTGTTTGAGCTCAGCCTGGTCTACGTGTCAGTTTGATAAACTGATAATATGACAGTTTCCAGCTAGGAAGAGGTAATCGCATGTAGGGGCTCTTATGTGGTGTCTGGAGGAAGCTAGCTTGATGTCTCCTGGGAAGAGATCCTACGGTAAGTCACATAATTTCCTGCATTGTCCTCAGTCCCTCTGGGCTTCACTCGCCATCTCAGAATCCTCCAGATTCACTCTGATGGTTCAAAGAGCCAATTGAGTTTGACAGAAGCTGCCTCTTGCACTCACATCCAGGATTCTGAGAAACGTATTAGCAGTGATGTATGGAAATAGTCTAAATATAGGGCTACCCTGTAGTATGTCAGGGTCGATTCACAGTATGTTTTCAAGTTGAGACCTCAGCAGAAATGGAGTTGCTGGCTGCACACTCTCCATGAAAAAGTTTCTCAATCCTGGTCCTAATGGCCCATCTATCAAAATGCGACCTGTCTTTAATTAAGTTTAAAGGTTTCTTAAGAACAGGTTGCAACACACATCACTTTAAACATGTGAAATGCTATAGGAGTTGATAATGGTAGTGAAAGGAAACAACAAATTTCAATTAACACTTCTTTTTGATGGTGTGACATAAAAGAAACTAGCTGGGTGTTGAAATGGGTGTGTTAGAAGGTGAGAAATTTGGAGAAGATTAATGAAAGGATGAACACGTCACAATCATTAGCAATCAAATTCCATATAAATTTGACTAAAATTACGAAACCACATGTATCTTGTCTACACTTTGTGCGATAGACATATCTTGTGTAATCTTTATATAAATCCATGATATAGTGCTCTTCTGCCCCCTGCCACTTCCCCAAACTGTGCTGCGATCTCTGAGTTTCAGTTGGACGTCAGCGCGACACATGGAACAGCTCCCCTCCAAACAAAGCCAGCCATCTGCTCTGTACCCTACACTCCTCCAGACCTACCTCTGACTGTCGGGCACAGCAGGGTCTATCTCTCTGCGAGGATGCCAGAGCTCCAGCAAACTTCATCACTGAAGGCATCATGCATAGAGACACAGAACAAACATTTGCATTCTCTTGTTTTCCACGTGTTAATTAAAGAAACAGCCTTACCAAAGGGAAATAAAGGTGAGATTAAACTTTGTCCAGTTGTTGACCACAAAGTACTGACACTATTTTGATATTTACTAAAAAGGAATATTACTGATTCTTTGGTTTTCTGAGAAGAACTTTACACTCCACTGGACCTATAAAAATACGAACACCACAAAAAGGGTTAAACATTCATCTGCAAATGTTCATTTCATAACCCAGTACTCACCCTCCACACACACATCCAAAATAAGCTCAGAATGTCATATTAAAACTGTCCTCTACATTTGTGTCATTTGTTCATGCTTCTTCTGTAATTACAATGGCCCACTTATTCTAAATGTTAAAACCAATGACACAATGCTATTACGGTTTGAAATTCCATTTCAAACGGGAAAAATATTAATCAATTAGAAATAATGCTAGTGATAATCATCATAATGATTTTTTAATTGAAATGTCAAAATTATATCTGAATGATCGTATTACCTTTATAATAGGGACAACAGGAAATCAGCTGAAAGCAGGACCTTTGTGAGTTTTACATTAACCCAGATGTGAGAAAAGACATGCCATATGAACAGGTAACCAACATGTGGTTTCTGAGTATTTTTCCAAAGCTTTGAATGTGGGAAAGCCTTTCAGATTTTTCTTATTCTAAATAATTAGATCATTTGTATTTTGCTAAATGTACTTTTCACACAAATAGTTAATTTTTGCATTCTTGGGACTCATTCTATTCATTTTTTTTGGTTAATTCTGTGCCGAGCTCCACAAATGCCAGTCTTTGAGTTTCAGTTTGCCATCACTGCCACTGGCCCAATCCCAGTCCTAATTAGCCCCAAGATGAAACATCAGACTGGTAAAATATTGGAAAAAGTCAACTTTAGATGGACGCTTCTGCCATCCAGTCCAGTCCCTCTGAGCCTCCAGATGGATGAAGTGTTGGAGGGAACCCATGGGGGGCTTCCGGAGACCTGTGGCGGGGGGACAGGCTGTGTCTCCTGCCGGATGTGGCTCCTCAGTGTGGCCAACACAAACTCGGCTCCCCCTCCAGCAACAAATGTCAACTCTGTCTGCTCCCATTCCACCAACTCATCCATACAAACAAATCTGTCAGAGCAGAGACCGACTTCCTCTGTTCAGCCAAAGAAGCCCAAGTGTGAAATTGGATAAAAACCAAGAAGTGAAAACTTCCAGAATTTCAGTTCTGAGAAGACTAACATTATAGAATGGTGGCCGTTCATTTATTTTAATAGCTAGTAGAGGTGCTGGAAATCCATTTTGGTGTAAATATGACTTGCTCACATTTCAGTGCAATATAACCTTGTTGCTGTCACTGAGACTGTGGAACCTGTGAAATAAAACTGTTTTCACATCACGTTCATCTTCATCTCCAAGATTTTTTTTCTTTCTTTGCTCAGACGACCTTCACTCATTTGTTGTTTGTTTCAGAATGGTTGCTGGTCATGTTTTATTCACAAGACGCATGAAAAGCATCATTCCCATTTAAATGCGGTTACCTGTGCTTTACTCAGAGCATCCTGTACATACCACCGCTCAATTATTCAGAAGGAACTCTCACCAGTCAGCACTTTCACACAGCAGCGTTCCACCTCTGCGTTCCGGAACTTACTTTCACTCGAGGCGTCTATTCGGAGTGACTATCAAAAGGTGCAATATTGCAGGTTACACAACCCATTCTCATTCTGCCAACATAGGAGCGGCACATTTAAATGCAAAATGCATCCAGCAAAATTTTCCCCCTGGTTCAGGAGACGCTGCCATTGAACACCGTCCCTGGGTCATATTTGAAATAATGATCGCTAACCCAACCAATGCGTCAACCTGTGCACTCATTCACTTATGAAACGAGAAGTTACATGAAAAACCAGCAGTGACGATTACTTTGCATTTTTATTACCTTGTCTTTCCAAGCTTATTATTTGAGTATGCATGCATCCGTCTTTTAAACACTTCAGGATTTATAGGTAGGATTTATTATAACGAATTAAATAAAAAAAACTTTAAAACTAGTTTGGCCTATGCTACTTGTCATCATTTTCTGAAGTGGTAGGCATTGTGAAAAGTTTGAGAACCACTGGCCATAGACATTGAAAAAGTTGTCTGTTATGTAATGTTGTTGTCATGATGTCAATATGGCCACATAACCATCTTTTATCTGTCTTCCTTGCTGACGTTCTTGATGCTGACTGTGCTGCCCTGCACTGAAATAAAATAAAAAGTTATCCTGTCCTGTTCCCACAACATCCCTGGTGGGCTACACAGGCTCGTGTCTTCTAGATTTTTCTTACTACTTAGATGGAACAGGATGTAAAAATTACATTTATCTTTTGAATGGAGCAAAAAAGAACAGCATTTCATTTTTCTTCAGATAGATACAAAGACATGCATAACAAATTTAATCAGGGACGCATGATGGCTGGCAAATGTTAGCATTATCAGCACAGCTAAAAAAGTGAAGTGATTGTCACATGTGATACACAGCAGCACAGCACACGGTGCACACAGTGAAATTTGTCCTCTGCATTTAACCCATCACCCTGAGTGAGCAGTGGGGAGCCATGACAGGCGCCCGGGGAGCAGTGTGTGGGGACGGTGCTTTGCTCAGTGGAACCTCAGTGGCACCTTGGCGGATCGGGATTCGAACCGGCAACCTTCTGATTACGGGGCCGCTTCCTTAACCACTAGGCCACCACTGCCCCAAAAAAGGCAGATAAAGTGATGATGAATGTGGGCCTTTTTTTTTTGCATTAATGCTGCTCTGGGAGACTGAATCACAGGGCAGAATAATTTTTGATGCGTGCAGAGCATGTGGGCTTGTGCAGACTGCTGTTGAAAAAAATGTGCTGTGAAAACGTTGCGGCTGCGTTGCGGGTGGAGGTATTTTGGGGGCGTGTGAGCTCAAAACTCCAGTTCAGGGCATGACCTTTCATTCTCTCCTGCGTTTACACGTGGATCGTACAGGTACTGTGGGTAAAGCAATCTTAACTCTTGTCAGTCTGAGCTCATGCCAATATGTACTTGTCACTGAATCCAGAATAATTCAGCAGGCCGTCACCAAGACAAATCTGCTGCATCGACTAAAAATTTTAGGTTCATCTTTTCTTCCCTGTGCCTAAATTAGACATTTCAAGACAAGAAAAGCATGTGAAAAAGATATGTGTTTCTCAAAAGGCTGTGAGAACATTCTGATTGTTTTACTGTTTTTGGATCTGAAGTGGTTTTAGTCTTAGACATTATGCTGCTTTCAGTCCAGTGTGTCCCTTTCTAGTGAAGGCCAATCCTGCATTTTCTTTGGATGGACTGCTTGTAGACTCTCACTCTGTGAGTGTTCTGTTCTGATATGAGGCAAGTCTCTCAGTATAAATCCAACGCCACAAAAGCGTTGGACAAACATTGTAAACTTTAATGTCGGCCATGAATAAAAAGTTGTCAGAAGACATGGTGCATATGAAGCTGTTTAAATGCTTTCTCTAAAGAACATATAAGAATTCTACACAATGCTAAAATTCATCTTTGAAATGCATGTGTGTACAAATGGACTTCCACTGTCACTGTTTTGTTTATTTTTCTTTTGCATCAACATGAATAAAATATTTACAAAAAAACAAATTTTCATATTGACTGCATTTACAGTGTGCAAAGCAGAAACATGCCCTTGTTAGTTGTCACATCACCTTCATGCATGGTGTGGGAATATCTGATTTAGCTCCATATGTCTTGGCTAATATTCTATATTAGAATCAAATGGAATAAAATTTTGACATAAATATTATAAATAATTGGCTGTCATCCACATGGCCATTTGAGCATGTGAAACAGATTTAATTTCACATCAGATTTATTCAATATATAGTTCTAAATGAACTTTTCTGCTACTGTTACATCACAATGTATTGACTCCTCAAGTATTGACATTAGGACCTTAAACACATTTTATTTAAATAGAAATGAATTTGAAGTTGAGCTTTATTGTCATTTCAGCTACATACATGTTAAACATTTACATTTAAGGAATTTGGCAGATGCCCTTATCCAGAGCGACTTAAAACGTGTTTTCATGTTACCATCAATGAAGTGATCGATTCTGGTTCACTAGGACCCCCAACTATGAAGTTACTACTGATTGTAAGTCGCTCTGGATAAGGCCGTCTGATTAAAAAAATGCTGTTAAGCAGTATATAGTGAAACAAACGAACGTTTCTCTGGAACCAGATGCTACATGTAACATTTAGACAGTTAAACAAAGTTACGTACTGACTTAAAGAGCACGTGTGCGACACAGACAAACTGGGCTACATAAAGTGCAAACAGGGGACACAGGCAGTTCAAGAATAACATTTAACAAAAACATGTAGACCACAATGTGATAGACAGCACCAAACTAGTGAAATTAATAATAAATGTGCAAAGTAAAATAGTGCAAATACTGCTGTGCAAAATGGAACGGTGCATTAATAGATAATATTCCTCAATATAGCAGAGGTATGTGTGTCAGTCCAGAGTGGAAAGTCCCTGAGTGTTCAGGTGTCTGATGGCCTGTGGGAGGAAGCTGTTTCTTTCTTAATTCCAAACAGTCCATTTCGATGGCACAATGCAGTCAGATGGTTTTAATGTTGTGGCTGGTCTATATACTTGTAAATAAAAAGCCCAATCAAATTTTAATTTCCGTTCTGAACTCTACAGTCCATGGCTTCATTTGAAAGCAAGCTCTCGACTCACGAGTTGCCCTTTTTCATATTCCAGTCAACAAAAGCAGGTGTTGTGAGTGAACACGGGGGGCACCTTGTTCAGTTGGCAGCCTCGGGCAGGGCGTGTCGGGCATCATTATCAGGAGCAAGCCACAGGACACCTGCACCTCCCCCCCTTGCAGGCGCTTGTCTTTTTGCATGAGCAGGAATCCATCCCCTGCTTGAGGTGCTAGATCTCTCAGGACAGACGTGGCGTCGTGCCAAGCAGCGCACATATGCCAGCGAACACCACACCCTCTGCCAAGCGGGACCATGGCCAAGGGCTGGATGACATCACGTTCCAGCGAAAGACAAACGCATCGGGTGCGGGGCTGCTGATTCTGCTGCGATCTTGAGCGCTTTCTCACTTTTTCTGTCTCTGTAGTTCTCTTTGCACCACACTAATGAGATCTTCCACTTGCTAAAAGCAGGCTGACAATGCGGCCACCCACCCATCAACTCACCCACCCAAAGGATAGGCCTTTAGGATAGCTGACAACCCACGTTGGGATGTATGTCATCTTTTTTGTTCTACTTTTTGCAGATGGACACCAATTATAGAGGAATGATGAAGACAAATCATGTCTTTAAAAAGTCTTATCAATTACCACTACTCTTCTCTATTTCGTTTCTTTTAAAAAAACAAAACTACTACCTATGAGGAAACCCTTGGTTATTTTCTAGTTTAATGTGATTAATGTTTACAGTAACACATTATTCATTCCCTTCAAAAATGTCCTGTAAAATGATTCAATACAATACATTGATACAAATCTATCATTAGGCTGTAATTTTTTTTGTGAAGATGCATTTCAATTGAATCTATTTGATGAATGATGCAAGATCTAACAACGTTTCTTTTTAGTACTAAAAATATTCACGTGGGCATAATTTACCCTCAAGAGGGTAAATGCAACTGCAAATGTGAGGACAAAAAAAATGTGGGTAATAAAGGTGCCAAGTCATTTAGTCTGTGACTGGGCTTACCACGTGGCACCATTTCACATGTGAGCTGGGTCCCGATCACCCACAGGTTTGGGTGATGTGAGTCTGTGTCCCGTGACCCCTTTTGTCACTTCTCGATGTGACATCACACTGTCTTTCCAAAGTGAACAAGGCAACAAGATTAGTTCAAGACCCTCTTAACTAATCACAAGTCCGCAAATTTTTTCTACACAGTAATAAATAATATACATTGCCAGTCAAAAGTTTGGATGAACCTACACATTTATTTTAGGCTCCTTGATTCTCTCAGTCACAATAACAGAGTTGTCTTATTCTGAATGATTTTTTTTATCTTTCACTCATGTTAACCAGCATCTCATGAAGCACCTTTTGATGATGACAAAAGTGGACAAAGCAGTCATGAAGATAGAAAGAGGTGATTCAGAAAAAAACATATTCATGAAACAAAAAAAAAAGTAAATGCATTTTTGTATTGGATTCTTCATAATGGCTCCATCTTAGTCTTCATAACTGCCACAGAGTTAAAACTACTACTAAACTGGTTCCATGTTGCCCATGATGACAATTTCCTTTGCACATTATCCACACACAGTTGTGAATCACACGTTTCCATTCACAGATTCGCAAATGCATTAGCATGTTCTGAAATGGACGAAAGGAGTGCGAAAACAACACTCTGCATGTTGAGTGGTGGGAGAATTACATGTTATTGTTATGGCCTCATGGATATCATTGTTTTTCCGATTCACAAGTATGGTGGTATTAAGTGTTAGATATTTTAATTTTAGCACAATTGTCTATATTAGGGAAATAAAAATTTTTAACTGTGTGCCTCCTGTAAACCTCTACCATCTGATTTATGTCCCCAGGCAGATTTTGTCCCTATCACACCCCATCTTTTCTGCCTCTGTAATAATCTTGATTTCTCCTGTTCTTGGCTTCAGGGATCTGATATTTCGGGATCGTAAATTTACCTTACTTGTTTTGTTCTTTGTCAATTTTTTCTATCACATTTATTTTTAGCATGAACATCCATGTTTTCTACTTCTCACATTTTCAAAACAGTGCGATAAATCTAGATTCTGGATTAATGTGAGTTTATTTAATATTAGACTTTTTTTAGCCTGTGTCATTTCATCCAGACATCAAACCTGGTTCTGGCTTAAATTGATGGTACCTGGAAACACATATAAACACACATAGAAAGGAAGGAGTGGTGGTAGAGCAACACTCTAGCCTCTAGTTACCTCAGTGTTGATTTGGGGGTTTAAACCATCTGCTTAGAAGCCACTTGTCACCCACTAGACGTGAATCACACAAATTGTGCTGTAGGTAAAATATGAATATCTTATAAACATATATTGAAAAGGTAAGACATGGTGCACACGCACTACATCACCATACAGCTATAGATGTAGGAGTGCAGAGACACGTCCATAAGTATCCTACAAGCTTTTTTATTTATTGCTGGCTTTAGTCAGAATGAAAGGTCGGAGAAAGAGGTCTTGAAGAGGCACATAACCAGAGAGCAGAGAACATGAACTGCTGCTGGCATCAGCCTCATCTGTGACCTTTATGTAAATGTAGTCAAAGTTGCTGTAATAGCCCGAGGAGACCCAGGTGTTGAGTCAAACAAGGGTCCAAAATCACTGTCCAAAAAGCCAAGCGAATGTCAAAATCCAGAAAAGCAAAGAAAAAAAAAAACAGACAGGAGGAACTAAACTCAGTAAACACAATTTGACAAACTCTAGTCAAACAGACCTTGCACAGACAAGGCCATTGAAACAACTGGTCACTTGACTTATACTTCAATGAGTGTGATCTAAGTAATCAAAAATGTGTCACTGGTGTTGGTAGAAGGCAAATCAATCATCTTCATATCAACAGATGGATGGTAGGGAACTGAACACTAATGAAGAACGGATCAGTTCTGTTTCTGGGGTCAGAATCTTTTCATTCCAACCTTTGCACAGTCTCAGCCTGCCACGCACATGATGAAGTAATTATAGATTTTTAATAATATTTAGAATATAATTAGGAAGAAAACCCTCTGTGTTTTCATGAATATTATGGTATTGGCCAGAGAACTATCCCCGGCAACTTGGGATGCAGGTGACAGTGTATTTCCTGTAAAAAAATTCTTGCTACTTCAACTAAAAAATGTCTAGTGATCCATTGCACCTAAAATATAACATTATGTGAATTAAATGTTCCATTTGGCCTGTAAAACCATTCTGGCTACTCCAAACAAAAAGTGTCCAGTTGCCAGTGTTGCCAGATCCTAAAGTTTGAAGTATAATACCAGCATCTTAAGATGATTGTATTTTAAGAAACATTTGACAGCATGACCGCTCTTTTTGCTCTGTCCTGGATCTTGACCGTGTATAACTCCCATACCTTCCCTAAATGTGTAACCCCCAAACATGCACATTCTAACACACATTCCAACACTCAACTATTTACATGCGAAGCTCACACTTCATTCCCCTAGTGCTTGTAGCATTCGAAAAGCACGCTGGTCCCGTGATTCTGGACAGCCCCCACTGCCAGATTAAATAAAGACGGAATCAGATGTGTCAAAAATGTATACAAAACTTTCCTAATATTAAACAAAAATATAATTTTGAAATGTAAAATAAGAGGTTGTAGTTCTGACAACATGTTTTTGCTTACATCTCACTTTTTTAATTTTTCGCCTGTGAGACTTTCAATTTTTTTACAGTTTGCTTTTGAGAAACGACACCAGGTCTGTACCAGAAACAGTGTCCACAGATTTATTCAACTGATACTGAAAAAACTAATGTCAAAAATTTCCTGTTTAAGTATAGGGAATGAATAATTGAACTTTATCGGGAAAAAAGAGATTAAGCATTACCACACATGCCAACAGTAATATATTTAGACAGAAGGCAAAAAAATCTTTAACTCAACAAGTCCTTTTACTTCTCTGCGTGAATAGTCACATTAAATATGAATAGACTGCATTTGATGGGCACAAAACTGCAATTGTTTAGACATCATATTGAATAATAGAAATCGCTTACACACAGATGAATAAAATGTAGTTGTCCTTTTTAATAATTCACCATTGAGCTCTGAATGGGCTAGAACCGTATCGATTTTAGCCACTGGGAGCAGCGGGTCATAATAACACTTCAGTTATTAAGTGCAAAATTACGGGCGTGCTTCATCAGTTAAACAACAGCCTGTATTTGAGGTTCGATTGGCTTCACTTTGTCATGTGTCTGTTATTCTTTTGAGATGGACAGACAGGACTGGTAGACAGGAGAACATGTTTCAATAGCATTCCGCTGTTACATTGAATGGTGCAGCGAAATACTGTGCTGAAATACTTTACTTTTCGGAAGGAGTGTTGTATCGCAGAGAGAAATGAGTGCTGCCAGGTATAAAGTGGTGGGGAAAATACGAGAAAACAGCGACAGGGCGACAGGTGTTCCTCCAAACATTTCAACTGATCAGACCCCTGAAATCATGGACAATTGCTTTGGTGATCAACTGAGCAGACTCCAACAGCTTTACAAGACATCCGGAAGAATGGATGCATGGATGGACGCATGGATAGTTGTATTTCTGTGAAATGAGGCGCAAGCGCAAAAGCAAAATTTAGTAGTGTGTAGAAGAAGGAACCCTGTTGCTTAATTTGTTCTATTTATATTCTGCATTACGATACAATTCTTCCGATGGCTGGGAGACTCTTCTCCATCTTGGCCCCTCGGTGGTGGAATGAACTTCCCCTTTGAGGTCAGAACAGCTCAGTCACTGAGTTTTCAAACAGCAGCTTAAGACCTTCCTCTTTAGAGAATATTTAGATTAACTTGTAACTTTCTTATTGTTGAACTTATGTACAGAATTTACAACAGTTGGTGTCCTAATGAACCGGAACTGATCTCTTCATCGATGGTAACTTGAAAGCACGTTGTAAGTCGCTCTGGATAAGGGCGTCTGCCCAGTGCCTTAAATGTAAATGTAAATATTTTACTCTGTACTTTTATGTAGTTTACTTGTGAATAGACTTGAGACCATATTTACTGTGGGAGGAGGAGTTCTCACCATCCTTCTGTACATTCTTCCACCAAAGAAATGTGGACTTGTCACCCTGGTCTTCATTTGATGTTCGAATTAGATTTCATCCCTTCATTATTCTTCCACTGTCTGCACAGCTGGTACATTTTGGTTACCATGATGTAAAAAATACAATATAAAGAGGTAGATTTCAGGTATTAATTCTTGGAATGTCAGTGGATGTTCCCTGCAAAAGAGCTTTGCTGCTCCTTTTCAGTTTTTTGGGAGGGTTCTGCTGCCATTTATCAAACTGTCACCCGGCCGAAATCGAATTTTCCCTGAAGACACCGTGAAATTACAGATATTTCTTTCTGCCCTAAAGACCTTAGGGATAAATATCACAGCTTAAACCTGTGAAGCTCTCTGAGCTGCTCAGCAGATGACATTTTGACCGCGCCCTCTGTTTTCCCCCAGTGTGACAAGCTTAGAGGGTCAGTGATCCATTGAGTGTTTTTATTGGCCTGTTGCTTTCACTGTTTTATTTCACTCTGCTGCCTGGTGCCTTTGACTGAGTGAATAATTGATTGAACGAGCCGAATAACACTATTGCTAGGATGCACGTGCCATTAGGTTAAGGTCAGGAATAGGTGAACGTAACTAATCCTCGCAGCTCTGGGTATTTTATCGGCTATAGGATTAATACCTGTTTATATGCATGGCTGGTGATTCGTTGTTTTAATTTGCTATTACTGTATAATAGCCTGATTCAGAAGTAATTAGTTGGATTTAGTAAATGACATAATTAATTAGATTATGCTTATTATTCAGAGGTGTCATTATGTCTCTGAACCGCAACAGTAATTATTAAAGAGGTTTACCAAAAAGGGCAGACTTTTGGTCGATCCCACGCAACCCAGGTTTCTCAGATCCAGAGCAACGTAGTGTCCAGCATTATATCAGTCTGAACTTTAACCATGTTTGCTTTTGCACCCGATATTTTTTTTCTCTTGTCATTTTGTGACAAAATTTGTTGCTTGTATTATGTGTATAAGTGGATGCAGTTGAAATGGACACAAAATGGACACCTTTTCTTCTCATTAGCCCTAAAGTTGTGCTAACTGATATAGTGAATAGAAAACATGAATAAAGGAAAAACGTCAGGCTTGAAAGAAAAAAAAAAAAAAACATAAATTACATAAATTACAGTGGGATTCATAATTGAATGGAAAGACATTCATTTTGTGTTTTGTTGGCATTGTGAGAAAAATTGCTTTAGAATCTTTTTTGCAAAACCTTGAAACCATACTTCAAGGACACGCATTTCCGAGTCCACATTGAACCCTACTCACCTGGTGTTCTTTCATAACCGAACCCTACACACAGGAAAAGGTAAAGGGTAAACTGAGATGTATGATCTAAACTAAACTAACAACTGAACTCTTTTTTTTTTACCTAAAGGTCTTCTAATCTAAACTAACAGTAAAACGGAAACTAACAAATATGTTTAACGCATAAAGCCTTAGGTTTTAAGAGAATAAAATGAGGTTTGAATAACTTATCCAATAACTGCCTGTGCATTGTAAATGCAAAAATAATTGAGTAAAGTCTACATTAATTCTCGCTAATCCGAAGGACCGGTTTGCCAGCACTGTCCTTGTTTGAGAATGCACCGGACATTAGCATGAACCAGTGAGATAATCAGCTGAAATTACACACTTGGATAAAGTCAGCTTGATGCTGGAATGAGGAAGGTGCCAGAATTTCCATTTATATGAGCATCTAATCGTAGTCACTCATTAGAATGCTTGAGCCTCTTTAGGGAGTGAAAAAAAAAATTTGGACAATGTGTGAAATGTTGCAAAGCAAACGCTTTAATCAAAATTTAATTTTAGCCTGCTGAATTACAAACAGCTATTTTTATTCCTATTTATCTAATACATTTTTAAAAAAGCCTTCTTGCCGGTTCAGTTGTGCAAGCTAATTTGCAGGTCATGTGACCGCTGGCACGTTCTTTCACAGTAAAACCAATAGGATTTAACCTTGACAGTTTAAAACCGATTAATAAACCCCAAGACTCCAGAACATGTCTCAGAAGCAAATGACATAATTATTATTATTCATATATTATACTAAGTTAATATTTTAAATGTCAAAAATCAGATGTAATACCTTGGTTATTGCATTGCATAAGCAAATTCAACACGTTTTGGTGTCTCTGTATGACTTGTATGTGGCTGGAATGAGAATAAATCCCACTTGACTTGCCTGTGAGGCGCTGACATTGCCTCCACCTCTGTGTGAACATGTGTATGTATGAATGTACGAGCGATAGCAATGAGAACGGGGCAGAGAGGTGCCCAGGGAGGACAGACATGAGAGAGACAGACATGTTTGTGTTTGTGCGATCGTGCTTTATTTTTTAAAACCAATAGGCCTCAGCCTGTCTCCTGCTGTTTCTAGGCTTCCTGGGACCTTCGGGACCCAATTAGTTTACAATCTATCTGATGACAAAAGAGAGACGGTTTGCTTCATTTCTCTCCCCCCTCCTCCTCTGATTGCAGAGTAAGAATTTAATAAGAACCCCTTGTCTGCTCCTCAGTTTTTCTCCTCCTCTGAGGGAGGATGCTTTTTGATGACTCTCCGTTTCCATGCTGCTGGAAGGCTAATCCTCTGAAGTGACCTTACCTTACGGGATATATTGTTCTTCCTGAGCACATGCTTCTGTCAGGAGATGAAAATAAAAAGCGCAGGATTTGGAATTTGGTTTGCAGCAGCAACATTGTTATTGCATTATGGGGACCATATGAGACAGCATTAAAACAGATATAATGTAATATAAACACAAATCACAAATCACGTTGCCTCCATGCATAATTCAATCTGTTTGCTCTCAAGTGCTAAGATGAATTACGCATGGAAAACATTTTCCAGAATAAATAAATCCATTTCTCAATGGAACTGAGGTTTCCCTCTTTCTTTGGTTCTTTCAAGTAGGCAGAATGTTGCACATATTTGTACAAACCCCAGTGCTAATATTTGCTAATATTTGCTAATATTTGCAGCAAATGCAGTAAATAGAATCCAACCATCATTCACATGAACATGAGAAAAATGTTGTTGAAATTGGCATGCTAGAGAACTGGATCAGATGGTCTGCAAAAAGGCCCAAAAGTGGCCCACTGAAGCACAAGCAGCGAATTGACAGAAAAGGTGTACTGATGCATGTAGGAAGTGAAGGTTGTAGCCCATCTGACCTGATTCCGCTGAAAAAACGTCATGCTGGTGGTGATAGAAAGGTGTCAGAACCCACAGTGCACCACAGCTTGCTGCATATAGGGTCGTATAGCCCTGTGCTGAGCCCTGTACACTTCCAAAACCACTTACAGTGGATGCGTGAGGGTAAATTGTACCATGGAGCAATGGAAGAAGGTGGCCTGATCTGATGAATCACATTTTCTTTTACCTTACATTTTTTCTAGGAAATCTTGGGTGCTAGTCTCGCACACGCCGCCTACTTTAATACCCGATCAATATCGCCTCTTAATTCCACCGCTTCTTTGCAATGGAGTTATTTACTGGCAAGGTCCTAATGCAGCAGAATAATGTGTAGACACACTACAGAAATTGCTCAGGGATGTGAGGAGCATAGCAGGGAGGTCAAGGCATTCACTTGGCCACCAAGTGACATGACATGTTTAAGAGCTCATGATGCAAGTACCAACTCAATATTCCACAGGCAGTTTTAAGGTTGGTGCATTTTTTCATGTTGCAACAATGTTTACTGTGTGACTGTGGGATCCTATCAATACCCTCTTACACTCTTTACACATTTTTAGAAAACTTGAACATGCTGTTGAACATGCTGAATCATGAGCCTAGTACAATGAGCCTAGGTAATGCTGTCAGTGGAAATTACACGTTGTACAGCAGTCAGGTGATTAAAGACCTTGGATTTCACTCTTGCTTAAAGAATGAGTCTCAACAATATCATTATTCCAATCACATGTCTTCCCCTCAGGAAGTGATCGTGACTTCCCTGACTGTTTCATCTCAATTAAGCAGGTTGCTTTATCAGCAAGTACAGTATTTCCCCCAAATCCATCTAACTGAATATCAAAAAGGGCCTGTTTCTTTCTTGTCTGCTTTGGAATCTGGAGACGCTGTGTGGTACCTCACATGTTGGCCAATGTGGCCTTTCTGACAAGATGTTTGATTAGGGCAGTGTGTACTATCTCCCGGAACACTGCTTGTATACTTGTAGTGTGAAAATGTAATGCATGGGAATTGTTCATTAGTGTATTTTTATCAATATTTCCTTTACATGTAACTAAGCTTGTTGTTGGGTGTTTATTTCTATCAAAAAGGTTTGAGATGGGGCAGCCTCTTCATATCTCTCATGCACCTTCCTCCTCCTTTTGACAACAGAAGCTGAGTGCTGTCAGTACACCAACATAAAAAATACTGTTACAAACAAACACAGCTACTGTAACTATGTAGCATTTCATTGAATAAGTAATTGAGATTTGGATTCATGAAAACTTTCCGCAGACATCACAAATCTACCAGACATACACACAGATCATCAATGGGTGGGTTCACCTGAGAACATATATTACTCCACGTCATTGTGTCACAGAGGTTTCTGGGTGTTTCTGTCTACTGCGCTGCTCTTTTCTTAATGAGACAGATTTGAGCACATGCACCCCCTGCTTGATTCTTAAAATGACAGGCTCTTCACAAGAGGCGTTAAATCGGTTGACAGAAAAACTATTTTCACGGATACGAAGACTTTTTGGGGAAAAATGTGGATTCCAGAATGCCACTTTAGCTGTAATTACCCTGAGTAATGGTCTGTGACATGCAGGTGATATTGGATGCTTTAGCCAAGCTGCCATTGCAAAATGATGGCGTAAACATTCATATCAGTGTAAACAAGCAAAGTTTCTGCACATGTGTCACGGAACAGGATGTGGGACCTGGGAGATGTTTACTCCCACACCGATTTATTAAATGTCGGCATTTACGGCAATGTGGTAAAGCACGTTCTCTCTATCTCTCAACCTAATTGCTGTGGAGCCTTGACAGTGTCTTTGCATAAAGTGATGAGGAAAGTGGTAAATTCTAACGTCAACAAAGTTCTGCAAGATCCTTCTTCAACAACTCACATCAGAGACCGTGAACAGAGCATTGGAATGAAAAGAGAAGCTTTGCGTGTCAGATTTTTATTATTGCTTGTTATCTTCTGATCTTATGCTACTGTTAATGTTATGTTCTGATAAACAGAGAGTACATAAGTGCCCTTCCCATGTGACTCTTTTCTTCCATGTATATTCTTTCTTCTGAATGTATTGCCATAAAGGCCCGTTACTGGTTGCCCAGATCTTTAATTACATGCTAACAGTCTGTTTCTAATGTGCTTCTATAAAAAGATTGTTAGAAGCTGCACTTTGCAAGTCACTAATGACTTACTGGGGATGTAATGTCTACAGGATTTAATGAAAAACACACTCCTACTCTCAGGGATCTGTACAAATATCATCTTTGTAAGGTGTTTTTTTTTTGCACAAAAATTTTATTAGTAAAAAAAAGCTCATATAAAAAAATGCACATGAAAAACATGCTAATTGTAAGCATGGATAATAAAGATACAGCATAGGCCTGCCAGATGTATTTTAAATAAATTATATATTAGCATCCTAATTAATTATATGGTATTATAAAAACGTGTCTCAGGGGAGGATATTTCCATTCATCCCGTGATATCATGGCACAATCCTTTTTAATTCTGCTGCTAACTGGGAAAAGATTTGCTTCCCTATGGACAGTGTCAGGAGCATATGGTAAAGGTGCATGCATGCACAACTGCTTGAGGCTGAACCTTGAAATTATGACACTTACCCTCAGGCCACTGTTGCTAAGGTCTAAAATTGAAAGGAGCAGCATTCGTGCTGTCAGTGTCTGAATGCTGCCTTGGTGTCCGGAAGCCAGTACGGCTGTGGCTGAATGGCCACTTAGTGTAAGGGTCTTTCCGTGTTTAATGTATTATGTGATATAGCGTTATTCATGTAAATTGTTTTAAAATGGCTGCACCTTTCCGAACTCCTGGCCGCCATGGGCCCTCAGCTCACTAGGACCCTTGCATTAGATGAAGAAGTGAGAACAAGCACTCATACATGTGAAATACGCAGCTCAAGCATCACCAAGGCAACATGCATGTTGATGATTTCTCCCATTGAGACTCAGTAGGTGCCCCATTAATAAACAGGGCTGGTTCCAGAAGCGCTGGTAACTTTGCTAACTCAATGATTCAAAGGAAGCAGAAGCAAGATAGAATATTAAAAACATTTTTTTTGTGTGTGTGTATGTGTGTGTGAGATGATGCGTTGGTATATTTCAGGGACGGGTAACTTTTGAAGAGGAGGCTGGTCATGTGGGTATGAGACTCTCATACAGACAAACTTTCAGCATCTCCCCCTCCTTTTTCATCCTTGTGTGTTGAAGCCCTTTAATGTGCAAATGTGGCGCGCGTGTGTATGTCTGCAAGCACTGCTAAACACCCCACCCACTCAACGCTGAACAAACGCACTTATACATTTAACAGCAGCACATAATGAGGGCCAGGGATGTTCAGGGGCAATGCAGTTTAATATTTTAGTGACATAGGACGTAAAAAGCACATGCACATTTACAAGGTAAGCAGTCCAGAACAGGGTCAACTTAACAGCCTGGCATTGGCCCCTATAGCCATACTTGTGGGACGGAAAATCTCTCCAGACACATCCCATAAATATTAGATACAGGTGGAACACTTGCGCTGGAGTGAAAAAATACATGCAGCCTTTTTGCTGGTTCAGGGATATTGGTGTTTGTTTACTTTAGTTGCAAATGCAGCAGACTCTGCATTACCTCCCCCTCAATTAAAAGTGTGTTAGTTATGCGATAGAAGCATAGAAAGAAAGTCAAGTTGCAAGCATGTCAGATAGCAATAGTGCACAAATGGGAAAACATAGCAAGAAAATAGCTAAAAAAAAAAATAGAACAAATAAGCGGGTGGGGGGCAGGTGATGAAGGGGGCGGAGTCGAAAAGGGAAAGGGCGACACAAACACACAGGTAAAATAGAGGCGGGTATGAGGTGAGGGCAAGTTCAGAAGCCTGCGAGAGGTGCCCCCGTTTCCACGGCGCACCGCTTGCGCCCGTGACCTTCCAACTCGTAGGCCATGCTTCGCAGATGGTTCCTCCCTGTTCCCTGGCTGTCCGTCTGCCTAGAGGCCTTCACTCCGGCCCTGCTCCTGTCCGCCTCCATATGGCTGAGGGGGGCACCCTGTGCCCACTCTCCCTCCCACTGTCCCATTGCTGCCCTCTGCAACACCTTGCACCTTCTGGTGCCTCTCCGCAGCAGGTCTGGCCTACTGGCATCTTGGCGCAAGAGGCTTTATCATGGCCAGCTATTTTGTTCACCGGATGTAGTGAATACCAGTGTCCATCAGTGTTGGACCATGGATGTTGCTTTTAGTCCAAAATATACTTTAAGCGTTCATGTAGTCACACAGCATAAAAAATTATATTCAATTTTCCACAGTGTCATTTCAAAAGTCTGCAGAATTGCTTCAGCATTTTTCAGGGCTGGTCCTGGTGCCCTCTGCCCAGTTCAGAATTTAATATGAAATCCAGCACATCTAACTCATCTCACCAGTTAGTTATGAAGCTCTTCCTAAGCTTGCTCGGCTGTGCTGATGTGACCAAGATCGAATACCATGGGCTTAGGGGCTGTATGGCAGATCGTATGACATAGTTTGCTCTGAAATGATGCCAGGGGTATTACTTGAAAAGGAATGACTTGTGACTGGAGTCAATCACAGCAATATTCAGGTGCGAGAGGGGACTGACCAAGGTCCTTTAGGAGGTATAGGACAGAGGAGAATGCAGGGCCTGAACTTCATATTCTGTTAGGTGACCATGATCAAAATATCAATTTCTTTTCCATCAACAGAAAATGAACTGGTCTCGTGCATAAACTTTTAACATTTGGACAGAGGTTTTATGTAGCAACCTCAGTGTGAATGCAATTCTTCTGTTTAGTATAGTTATTTTTGGACGCCTGACTTTATTTTAGTTTAATTCTAGTCTTTGCGTCAAGCTTTAACTATAGTTATTATTAGTCTTAGTCACATCCATACTCATTTTAGTCTAAGTTTCAGTTGACTAAAAGTTTGAGCATTTTAGTCATATTTTAGTCAAAATTATCCATTAATATTTTAGTCTAGTTTTTGTCAACAAAGTCTATAGTAGATAGAAGTGCCTAGTAGATCAGACAAAAAAAAATTATTTTAGTCAAACACCAATTTCATAATTAAAACAAGGTTATCTTATTATTTTGTTACTGTTCCCTTATTGACTCAAAAATACTCAACATCTATTCCAGACACTCAGATTTTTTTCTGTTTTCTGATCACACATTCTGTTTCTTTTCCACTTCATCATAAAGTAAGTGCGTCCAAAGATCGCTTTATCATTTTCTCCCAGCCATCTGCTAAACTATCACAAGTATCCTGAAATATGATTAATGCTGCGATTTCATACTGCAGAAGTGATGTCATCTGTGTGATTGGATGGGAGTAACAGAAAACAGAAACCGATATATTATAGCATTGTTAAATGAGAGGAAATAATCTTGTCTCGTTTTCGTCAACAAAAATTGAGAGACATTTTAGAATAGTTTTTATTTTTTCAACCATATTTAGCCATATTCATCAACAGTATTACATAATATATTTTGTTACAGTAATTGCCACATGACTAGCATTTCAATGTGTTTCATCCCATCTATGTGAAAAAGGTTCGTAGATGCAGATTATAAATTTAATTGGAGAAAACAGTGCTGCTCTTTAGAGAACAATGCAACAATAGACTATGATGTGGTCGGCCACCATGCCAGTGTGGCTTATGTTTATCTGAGCCTTGTACAAAAACCCTCTGCTGATGACGCATTGTAAAAGTTCATGTCCACGCTTTTGGTTATGCAGGCTGGTTTTGCAGATGGAATGAAGACGAGTTTAGCTGACAGATTTATAATGAATGTCTGTCACTTCCTTTCTGTGTCTTTCATCTGTGGCTTGCACAGGTCTTGATGCCTCACACTGGGAATTACCATCACATCCCACTGAAAGTGTTGCACTAGCAGTTATAGATGTTTCTTAAACATAGCTTAAAAGCATGCAATACATTAAATGAATAAAAAAAAAACTATGTAAATGTGTTTTTCACATCAAACAATAGTAATTTATTTTAGTAATTTTAGTAATTATTTTTAGTAATTCGTTTGAACTCTATCCCATTCTAATTGACCAAGACAGTGTTCTTAAATAAATATAGGACGCAATCCTACTCTTCATTCCGTGTCATTAATAGGTCAGGTTTGGTCAGGTTCCTTGTAATAAATGAAAAGTACACAAGGATTTGCTTCATAAAAATAAATGTCTCACAATTTGTGGTTCACGGTGGTTTTCTTGTGTCTCTCAATCAGAACCCTGAAGATACTTTAGTAGGGTGGTAGTAGCCTAGTGGGTAACACACTCGCCTATGAACCAGAAGACCCAGGTTAAAATCCCACTTACTACCATTGTGTCCCTGAGCAAGACACTTAACCCTAAGTTGCTACGGGGGGGGACTGTCCCTGTAATTAATGATTGTAAGTCGCTATGGATAACGGCATCTAATAAATGCTGTAAATGTAAATGTATTTCACTATGGACCATCACAAACCATAAATATTCTTTTAGTGAGTCCGTAATTAACCAATAGGTCGAACAAGCTGTTCATATTGTGAAAAAATATCTACTAAGCCCACAAACACTCCTACATCCTACAAGAATTTCTCATGCCATGAAGTGGTTAATTAAATCACTTTCTTATTTTATATTCAAAATATCTGTGCTATCATGACATCCAATAGTTTCTTGCCTTTGCCAGACCTGGCACCATGCTGAGTGTTATGCTAAAAATGGCAATTGAATAATATCCTACTAATGCAAAGCTCGTCACTCAAGCAGCAACTTTTTCAGAACTGGAAAGGGACTCTTGGTCACCTGCAGGTAAATCTTAGCAATATTTCATAAAAGACACATTATGCCCATCATCAGCAAAGTGCTTAGCATTTTCTTAAGAGGAGAAATCACAGAAATAACAAAATGTCACTTCCCCAACCCTCCCACCCCAACCATTTACTCTTCTTTCGTGTCTCGGAGCCATTGTGAACGCCTCCACCATTACATAAAACATTTTCCCTGCAAAATGCGGAGGGGAAGAGAGGCGGGTTTTCCCACCGTTTTAGCATTGTTAACAATAGCCGAGTGCTGTCGGTTCTGTTCCATGTGTGGTGTTAACTGGGGGCACGGATGGTAGCGCCGAAAATGCTGCTCTGCTTAATACTCATTATGAAAAAAGATGCGGGAGAAGCAGGCTGTACTGGTGGGTGGGGATAGAGGGCAATACCACGCTGTCTGCAGTTTTTTTTTTCAGTTCTTTCAATTGATCAACCAGTTGGATTGTGTGTATGTGTTTTTATATGTGGTGTATGCAGACCATGGCGACAGTGGTACATGCTGCTGGAGTGGGGTCTGGTTGTCCTCAGAGACATTTGGGCATTTTATGGTCATTTTTTTGTGAACATTTAAAAAAAATATGATTAATTATGGTATTGAAATCATAGTTACAGGGAGGCAATTAAATTCAATAAAATTTAAAGAGCTTTATTTGTCCAAATTAGCAGGTTTTGTGGGGCAATTCACACATAGACATTAGACACACAATAACAAGCTTCGCCCCACTGGCCAACTGGTCGACCGCACGAGCAGCAACCTGGTCATGAGCAGTAATGTACATAATGTATATTACATATTTTTTACTCCAGTTCATCACAAATATTCTTCTGTGTGGTGGTGTGTCTATGCAACAGTGTGAATCCGAGAGCTCGGGCAATCACACAGTCTAAGAGAATAGAGAATAATCTGTCTACATAATACTGGAGATTTGAATACCCAAGCCAGAAAAGCTGCTAGGACTGGGGTCTCCAACATATTGAGTACACAATGAATTCTGGATTTACTGTGGTGTTTGTTTGAGAAATGCAATGTTTGTAAGTACTTTTTAAAAAAAAACAAAACTTTTTTTTTGTATACCCATATTAATAAAGCTGCACAATACATATTTAATACATATTATCCATATAGTCACAGTGTAGTAATGAATTATGATTTATTTTTTATGTATCTTATATATAGCTGTCTGCCTGTATATACACCACCAGTGGCCCCCACCAATTTTCACATTTTTTTCTTTTCATTATTTTTTATTCATCCTGTTTTGGTTCTTTGTCTTATTTGTTGCCTAATGCTGATCCTTTTTCACCTGTAAGATGGGACGGTGCGGGGCCGTGGCCTTTCTACGCTTTTGTTTTGCATAGTGGATGTCTGTAAGAAGAGATGTCGCGGAGCCATGACATCCTGTGCCTTTGTTGTGCATGAAGATTCAACACCTCTGTTTTACATGTCTTTTGTCAGACGGCATTGCAACATTTGCCGGTCCTCTCCCGAGTCAAACGTGTGAGGTGTCGGCCATCGGGACCGCCCACTCTCTTTGTCTTCCCCAGATGGGAGGCACCATGGGCGTGACGTCAGAAACAACAGGTTCTGATTGGTCTGTGACAGTTTCCTGTAGGCCAGGGGTATAAAGATCTGTTCACATGTGGGGAAGGGACTTCACTTTCTTTCCCAGCTGCCTTTCCTTCTAAACCGGATTTTCCAGTTTTCGAGTCTGCTCCTTCCTCAATTTTTTTCCCATGGCTTTTCTCTCTCTCTCTTTTGTTTTCTCTGTAACATTGGTACCTTTTTACACATGTATCTGCAATAATAATTTACCGGTGTTAATAAATGTGCCATGCCTCTTTCTGCCAGGTAACATCAAGTTGGAGTGGTTTGAATACAGTGCTTTTGTGTGTAGAGAGAGAGTTTTTTGCTATGTTCTCTACCACACTTATTACACACCCCACCACCCCTTTTGGACTTGCCATTGCCAGCCTTACATTTTGGATAATAATTTTACCGCCCTCGCCGCCTCGGCTAAGCCTTCTTGTACCTTTTGCTCTCGCCATTGCCGACCCACGCACGAAGACCCCGCTCTTGTCTGCTCCATTTCCCCACTCACAAGCCACGGTAAAAACAGAACTCTTTTTCTCATGCTTTCTCTGCTGCTGTGCGGTCCCTGTATGGCAGCTCTCCATCTGCTGCGGCTCTGCACACCAGCTCTCCCTCTCCTGCAGCCCTGCACGCCAGCACAAGCATCCGTGCCCCTCTTCCCACAATCCACCTGCATCTCCTGCCATTTCAGCCATGTCTGCGAATGTGCCAAGGTTATATACTCTACGTGTTGCATCATATAAACCTATAAACTTATTGTGTAGACCATCATGTCTTTTGTTATCGCCGCCCTTGCATCCTCCGACTCAATATGTCATGTTAGAAAAGCTTCTTTTTTTTTAGAACACTGATCCTAAAAGTCTTCAAGGAAAGGTTCTGGAAAGCCTGTGATTTATTTCTAGCATATATGAAATGATATCTCCACGGTGACATGCAAATCACAGAATGCGCTTAGAAGTGGAGGTGAGGTGTGTCCCTCAGTGGCATGATATTAGACTGGATGCTTTGTCTCTCCTCCGTCACCTCAAGCTCCATCTTCCTTAGCTCACAGTGCAGTGGTATTACACAATAACAGCTGATAAGGCCTTATCATGGACAGCTTTATATTTCTCAGGCCAATGAATAAAAAAGCCATTCCAGGTTGGAAAAATAAGGGAGGGGGAAGACTTGATAACAAACTCCCAGACGGGCATGTTATGAAGTCCCTTATCAAACAGGGGTGGGACTGACAGAAATCCTATTTCATATTAGTTTGCCTTAAGAGAGTATATTAAACGTAGCTGTGCGCACCACTTTTGTATTCTTTTTGAACGTGTTGTGCCATGTATGTGTTTTTCCTTTGTTCCACTTTTATCTTGTTAAGGTTTCAGCCTTGGAGGATCGACATATTAGCTAATGGATCCAAAATCAAATGCATCTGAATTTAGGAGGAACTTCAAAGTGGAACCTTTGTAGCATAATTAATAATTCACAAAGCCGAACAAGTAAACAAATGCCGGAGAGAGGTGCGCTACAGAAGAATGCCCTGGAAGCTGTGGCTCATTAAATGTTACTTTCTGGATGGAGGGATGGAGATCTGTCACACAGCCCTGATGAAACCTGCGGAAAAGTAGGCATCATTATTCGGGAGAGGTTCAGGATGAGGAATGTTTCTCAGTATTGTGTTTGTCAGTAAGTGTAAACACTTCTGCTGTGGTGTGTGTGTGAATTTTATACTTTAAAGACAACGGGGGATATTTTTTGCTAGGGATATTATACTCGTTTGAAAATCATAATTAAAGTGCTGATAATCTTTCTGCTTTTGGTATATGATGAGATCATGTTTACATTGTCTGCTGATGGTGTCATGGGCAAGTGGTATTATGAGCAACAGGCAACAAAGGGGATTGGAGGATGTAGGAAGTTATCAGACTAGATAGGTGGTATTAGCCTAGTGGGTAACGCACTTGCCTATGAACCAGAAGACCCGGGTTCAAATCCCACTTACAACCATTGTGTCCCTGAGCAAGACACTTACTCCTAAATTTCTCCAGGGGGACCGTCCCTGTAACTACTGATTGTAAGTCCCTCTGGATAAGGGCATCTGATAAATGCTATAAATGTAAATGTACAGTAGATGGTTCGGATATGAAAAATTGCTTGTTGAGAATCGGTATTGAAGAACCCAATTCTTATTATAAGTATGTTAAGCAAACATGGCAGTTAATATTTTATCATTTATCAGTTTCTGCAGTGTTTGGATTTGGACTAAAAGAGATAGGAAAAACAGAATCAGATAGAATAGGCCATTAAAAGTAAAGTTACTTTACATAATATCCTATTCCTTTTGCCCATTGGGTACTCTAAAGAAACCAGGAATACATGTTTTATGTTATGTTAAAAATGGAAAAAAAAGGAAGGCAGGTATGACAGAGAGGATGGATGACTGAAAAAATTATATCCTAGGGTCTCGTTGATAAAATGTCTCCTTGTTTCAGCAGATTGCAATAAAATAAACAAACAAACAAAGAAGCCAGAATTAAGACAAATGACCATTTTGTTGACATGGATGGCTTTTCCCACAATGCCAGAGGGCCTCACCCTTTAAAAGGCAGCATTTATCTGGAGAATGGGCTTTTATTTCCAGGCTGTAATACCAGCCAGGCCATCTGAGGGAGGTGGCAACTTCATGTGAAACTCATCATTGTATTCTAGTGAATCAAAGACAATGTTAAATCACGGCATTTTTCAGGAAAGGGAGAAAAGATCTGCCGCTGTCAGTAAGTCATCTCAGTAACAAGAGAGCTGGTAGCAGTGCTCCACATGGAGATACAGGATTGTGCTTTTCATGCCCCGCTGTGGCTGCAAGGTCTCCACAGATAACAAGCTCTGTCAGTACTGAAAGTTCAGGGCCTTGGCTCAGACTGTTTGGTTTGAGACACCAGGGGACCACGAGCCAGCTGTGGAACAGGACACGGCTCTGGGGCTCTGAACGATAAGAAGTGCTCTGAAGAGGAATACATCTCCCAAAAGACACAGCCATGTTCTGTAGATTACCTCCAACAGCAGAATAAATTCAATACCTGAGGTGTGGCCTTCAGTACAAATATGCAGCAATGTCATTATAAAGAAGGCTTACCTCACACATTTCCTGCCTTGTTTTGGAGAGTTGATTATTTTTTTGATTATTTTCCTGGCTTAAACATACTTATAATATTTATTAAGAAGTATTTATTAAGACTTGGTTCTCAAACTGTTGTACTTGGGCTCCCTCGAGTGGTGCAGCAAGAGACTGAGATTATTGTTCATTTTTACCGTTTGTGCGTGAATATTATATAATTAATCTATGTATTAATATTATTATCATAGCCTACTCACTGTACTACATTAATATGTGCAGTGTAGTAAAAAATAAATGTTTCTTAAATCAGTTTAACTTCTTATTTTATATTCATTAGAATTAAAATGCTTCAACTTAGTTCTGCTGTACAGAGGAAGTTCTTCCTAACCACACACCTAACCCGAACTGTAGTTATGTACTAAATTACTGTACCAAGTTATTTTGCTGTTACCTTTGTAGGCACTACATATACATAAGGAAACTCTTCATATAGCACATTTTTTATTTTTATTGTTATAATTATTCTGTATTCTGCTGAACACAACGATGGAATCTTTATGTGCTGTAGGATCAAAATGTTCTTTAATATACATGATTTAAGCTTGTCGCCATATGATCAGCAAGTTCTGTCTATAACCCACAAATTTTGTTAAAAGGATCATCTATAATACGACTTGAGATCAGATTCATATTTATTATGGTACATAATCTTCATAGATTTTACAGAGATGGTAAATATAATTTAGTAATTGTTCAAATATAAGAGCTTACACATTCCCATAAAACAATATTGAATGATAGGTTAGGTATGTTAGAAATCAATGTTACACACAGCACTGATAAAATGACTGGTAGCAGAATTCTTTCTAACCGCAGCATGTGTGGGAGAGACTGAATGCAGTAACTCCCCAAGTGGCACGTTACCTTTCCTCGACCACTTTAGGGGGTCAGAAGACGACCTCCGCAATGGTTAGAGACCTTTGATCTTGCTATGGTTTAGGTTTCTGGTTTTTACAGCCCAACGTGAAAAACATCCTCTTCCTATAACAGGCATGAGTTTAACAATGAAATATTTTAGATCTGTTAATCTTATGTGACAAGCGACATTGAGGACCAAACACGCTTGTATGTGTTATCATGATACCTCCATATATACTGAACAAAATCCATAAATGTAAGGAACACTTTTGCTTCCCCCCAGATGAGAGTGGGACTTTCCTGTCCTTGTCGAGGTGAGGAATCTGAAAGTGACAGTGAAGTTATTGTCACTCTGAAACACAGCACAGCACATGGTGACACAACGAAATGTGTCCTCTCATTTTAACCCATCATTCTTAGTGAGCAGTGGGCAGCCATGAAAGACACCCAAAGGTGTGTGGGGACAGAAACAGTTAAACATAAAAAATAAGCAGGGGCTGGAATTTAACTATTGACATGTACCACAGAGTGAAACAATTACTCTATTTTAATCCATTTCACTTCTTGTACAAAAGTGAGTTACCGTTTTCATAAGCATGCAGAATGACTTTTATGTTTAGCGTGTGGTAGTTACTGCAGTGCACGCTTTATCCTGACCCCAAAAATAGTTTAATTATACAGAAGACATATTTCTTCTCTATAACCCAACATTAAACTGATTTCTAATTCCTTCATTGAGTCCTTTAGTAGCCTTTGTTACTCTCACAAATGATATGCAATCAGCAGAAGGCAGGACCGTAATTTGCATGCGTTCTTCTCATGACTTTGGGCTCATGAAGAGGTTGAGATGTATAGGATTCTTCTTTAAAACAAAATGTCACATTTCTCAGGTGTCATGCCCTTTGAAACAAGCGCTGCAAAGGTGTCTGCAAACACGAATGAGCTTGATCCTTTGAGGTGGGGAACAGAGTGACATTTGCATGCAATGGCGCCCACTCTGTCCAAATGCCAGGCCTCTTATGTGCCTCAAAAAGAACACTTGACAATGCGCCTTTAAGAGCACATCAAAGTAATGATGTCTCAGTGAGACCAGGGGAGTGTTGCAGAATTATCAGCTCTACTTAGTAATGTCAGTAATCAACTTCACTGAAGGCGTAGAATTATCTTTTTTTACTCAGAGAACAAATGTCCTGGATGGACACACAATACTGTTTATATTCTTTTACATTTACATTTTACATTTATGGCATTTAGCATTTATGCACTTATCTGGAGCGACATACAAGGAGTTACAGGGACATTCCCCATGGAGCAACCCCCATGGGCAGAATGGCAGTAAGTGGAGTTTGAACCTGCAACTTTGTGGGCATCTGATTCCCAAGTGAGTGTCTAACCTACTATGCTACCACCCCTTTTCACTTCATATATGCACGCGGCCCATTCATTTATGAGTACAAATAAGCAAGAAAACAGCATAGGATTGAGACCATATTAGAACATGCAATAAAACACCAATACTGACTTGCAGTGTCTTTGTAATAAGTCTTGTGGTCATTTTAATGATAATGTTCTTATAACGAGGAGAGGACAAAAAGGGTTATCTTTACAGGGAAATTAATGGAATATGGAATGTGGTACCATCTCTGGTCCTCCTACAGCCGTTAGGCCTCCACTGCCCTCATACTATCTTCCTGTTGCTGATGAAGAACACCCTTCATGGAGAAGATATTCCCTGACGGCAGTAGGATAACACGCCCCTGCAATACTCCTGCAAGATCTCAATCCCGTCAATAATCAATGAAACGTGCATGAAAGGTCCTATCCATGGAGGCACCAGCTTCAGAAGGGAGGGGTGTATTAGTACATCAAACTATGCACTGATATTTCATATTTAAAGTGTCAAAATTGGAAATTATGTAATAGATGGGCAATAATATGTGATAAGATTTCAAATCTTTCATGTCAAGCTCTGGACTTTGGAAGCTCTGGAGTATTTAGGTTATGTCTCTCCTCAGTTTTCTGCTTGGGTGCTGGAAGGGCAGAATTGTACCCTTGTCTTCACTGCCGCAAATGCAGGGTGCACGCTTTTTTGAAGGCAACTCACCTGCATGGCGGTGAGTGTGGTGCACGGGCTGGAAAAGTTTCGCAGTGTTAAGCCAGGATCGGAATTTGTGTAGGAGGTACCTGCCACTTACAGACTCTCAGCTCGCTGTGACTATAGTCATCAACTCAGTGCGTCAAACAAGAGCAGACGCCTTCGGTACAAACAGTTCAGCTGATTGATTAAAGCGCTTCGTTTCTTTTTTCTTTTTTTCCCGGAAGGTTGCTAAACAACCAAGCAGAGCCAACACATTACTATATCCAAGAATGCAAGTTCCTGTTTCACTTTATGAGGCATGAAATGCAAAAAAAAACGTGGTATGGCTTTCATCTCCTCCCCGCGTTTGGCTGCTTTCACGGCCCGATACAGGTACAGGACATCAAATACCGGGCCTGCCCCTGGCATAGCTGCCTTTAAGACTGATTGGCTCCTGCAACCCTGACATGGATAAGTGGGATTAGAATTGTGTATGGGCGGATGGAATTGTGCCGTTGCTTGCACGGATGCTGATTTTACCAGACATGCTGTTGTCAGTTAATGAACCCGTGTCGTGACAACGCGGTTTCATTCTTCTGACCTCTCACTGGCTGAGTTTAGCATGCAAATGCTTTCCTCTCCGCTGCGCTGAGGTCCTGTTTTCATGCAGCAATAACCAATGATGACCATTGCTGCTGTTACAGCTCATTAAGGACAGTTGAAATAAAATGGAATACACAACACAATGGGTGGTTGACAAATATATTAATCTAAAACACTCAAGAACACAATTATCAGTGCAAACAGATTTGCCAGCAATCGTTTTGTCTCCCATAAGCACCTCGTGGGGCAAAGTGGCAGCAAGAGATAATTTCATGCTAATGCACTCAATTGCTTTAGAGGAAGTGGCAAGACATTAATGACTATTGCTGGACTAACAATGCTTTTCTCTCAGATACGTCAGTCTTTAATTAGGATGAATTGACACACAAGAGCAATAATGAATCCTGCTTATAAGCCCAGTAGCTCAACATAAAAGCAAACGCCTCATGGTATCTAATACCACATGAACATGGGCTGAATCACACTGTGCATTTAATTACAGAGTAAGTACGGATGTGTGACACATTAAACGCGTCTTTTAGGTCTTATTATGTCACTTTTAAGTCACTTATAGCACAGTGCAATTAGAGCTGATTTACATGAATGAAATGAGCATTTTATTCCTGCCAGGAGTTGGGATCACCATCCTCATTAACAGTTACAGTAGGGGCCGAGGGCATTGTGCCGGTATGTCATGCCATGAGCACCGCAAACACATGCCTTTAAATGTCTTTCTTTTTTGTTTACCTACCCAACTGCTGACTGAATGATGTTGCTTAGCAACAGTACCTAGGGCTGATGAAGTTATATCTACACTTTTCTCTTAGTCTTCATTGCCGTGACATTTGCTGACAAATATTAGCAGTTTAGCTGGGCTATTAACACAAAAAAAAGCCCTTGGAGTATTGAAATAGCCTTGTGCCCCATGTCAACACCTTCGTTAGATGATTTGTGTCATGCTGTACAAACACAGAGAATACAGATAAACATTTGTGCAGCTTTATGCATAAAACATATGCAAGCATGGGCAGATGAAACCATGCACGAATTAAAGGGAACTGATGTCTACATGAAATGTCAAGGGGGAATCAAGAGGTAAAGCTCAGACAAATCGACCATCACTCACCCACTCGCACATGTTCACATCCATGAACAAGTTCAGTACAAGTTCAGTACTGGTGGGCAGTGGTGGCCTAGTGGCCCCGTAATCAGAAGCTTGCCGGTTCGAATCCCGATTCGCCATGGTGTCACTGAGGTGCCACTGAGTACCATCCCCACAAACTGCTCCCCGGGCACCTGTCATGGCTGCCCACTGCTCACTAAGGGTGATGGTAAAATGCAGAGGACACCTTACGTTGTGTCACCGTGTGCTGAGCTGCTGTGTTTCACAATGACAATCACTTCACTTTCACTTCACTTTCACTTCACTTTCAGTATACTCCTGAATCTCATTGTGGTCACATGACACAATGCCCAAGGTCATTGGTTGAAGGAGCAGTCAGAGTTTAAATGCTGATGAAGTCATTTCCAGACTCAAATCCAACTGAAACGAGATGTGAATCGTTTTAAATCGTCATTTATCGTAATCACAGTAGGTCACATCAGACGTCGTGCAGAGTGGATTTCGTTTTTTCTAATGGACGTGCTGACATGGTGATGGATCTACTCTGTGTCAGACCGTTCTCAGCCTTCCCCTTCAGTCATGGCCCAGGCTTTGACGAACCTAAATTAATCGTCAAAGCCCGCGCCCACAGCCACTCACCCTGCAATTCATCCACTGCAGTTTACACTTCACTGTGTCCGTGTGTTTTAGGACATTACAAGAAGCTGTTAACCTGCTCTCTGAACTGGAATTAAACATCTTAAAATCACAAGCCGGTGGCTCTGCATTGCTCTTGGCTGCTGGAATACCTGCACGTCACTCTGAAAGTATTACAATTTTGTTGTAAGCATCCGTGTTTTCTTTACAGTACAGCATTAGCTGAGCAGATGCTGTTACACAAAAAAACAATTTGATTTTCACATGGATGACAAAGAAACATGGATTCTCCATCTGAGTTGCCTGGGGCAGCACTGAAGTAATAAGAAACATTCCTCAAAGACATGAGAAGATGTTTCGGCGTGCAGGTCTGGTCTTTTCACACAGTCAGGGCAATAAAAGGCTTTTGTTGTTCTTGAATTCTTAAGTAGTTTCAGCTATATGTGTTTGTTAGACTTTTTTTTTTAATTCAATGTTAGATTTCATCATTTTCCCCCACTCACCAAGTAATCATAAGGAGAAAAATGATGAAAGGAAACTACATAACGAATGTCATTTTAACAGGATCTAAATATAGACCCTAAATGAAAACTGCCCTACCAATCGTCTTTCAGGCTCAGTAAGGCCAACAATAATTCAGTTCCACCCCAGTTCAGGAGCATTTTCCAAATGCTTTTGATTAATTTAAAAAAGCAACATTCAGACAAGAGCAGAGGAGCTCTGGTCTTTGGGGAAGGTGGGTATTGGCAGCACGGTTGAGTGATGTGAGAGGATAGGAGCTCAGCGACAGCTCTTTCACTGACTCTCACTCACAGGAGCCCAGGGGGGTGTAGCACACACTTCTTATTCCATTCATGCAGTTCACACACACTCCTGTTTGATTTTACAGCTTTATGGAGACCTTGGATAATTAGTTACATATGTGTTATCTCTGCCGCTAGAATTTTAATGTGCTTCAGTGTAGCCCAACGCCTAAACCAAACCTTGGGTTTGTGTCCTTGTAAATGGAGACTTCTTAAGGAAAAGCTCTGCAACCTTTACAGAAATTATAGACAGATATATGGACATCATATAGAAATCAACAGAAATTACACATCCCGTACAGAATTTCTTGGAATTTTGGTTGGTCTCCTATTTGCATTAAGGTCAATGTCAGGTCAGCTACGTTAGCCAATTCATTAACATGAATTATTTCCAGATTGCTAAATCCTGACATGTCTAGTTTCACTGTGTTGATACAGAAATGACACACATGCACACAAACACACAAAATCCCACAGGTTGCTTTCATCTCTCATTATCGTCCAAATGAATCATGCTAACCACAGAAGGAACACAGATCAGATATCAGTCAGCAAAGAAAAAACAATTTTGCTGTGGTTAAATCAATAGATCATTTACATAACTTCAAGATAAAAATCCATTTTATATTGTCAAAGATAATTAGCTAAATCACTGCAAACGAAAGGCGCCGTGAATGAATTCCAGTAACCTTTTATATCCACCCTGAGTAATCTGAGATCCTCAGTTGAATAGCAACGTATACAGTCATTATGTGATGATTCCATTTACCTAAACTGTGGCCCAGATTATGATATAGAGAACATAGTCCTGTTTCTATGTTCCCTCAGCTCATTTTTAAACCCACACTTCTGAAATTCAGACAGGATTTCTGAGAAAAAGAGCCCTGTGGGAATCAAAGTGACCAAAAAACTTGAAGAAAGTTGTACTGTTCGCAGCATGCATTCGTCCCACCCCCCCTTCCCCCCCACACACATTTTCATTTTGTATTCAGCTTTCCAGCAGGTCCAAAAGAGTGAATAGGTATTAGAAGAAGCTGAGGTTGATAATGAGGACAGAAACCTCAATTAAAGAGCGTGGAGTAGAAGGGACCAGTGGAGATCAAACCTCCGTGATCGTGCTTCTAATGATGGTGACCTTTCACCCCTGTAGTACGACTGCCAGTCTCCCGTCCCTCCTCCTTGGTGTCGGCCTGAAATTATGATCACCTCCTGCAGAGAAAAAGAGGGCGAAAAAATACCCAGAAAAATCAAGAGAATTCCAAGAATTCAACAAGTTTTGCAAAGATAGAAAGGAAGCGTGGGAGCTTTGCTTCTTGGTTGTTTTAACTCAAATTTTAAACAGAAAATATTATGCTGAAATTACTGTTGTTAGATGAAGAACGCACTTACTGACCGCCACACACCCTTCAGTTTGATCCCTGTGTGGGTGTTGTATGTGTAAATTCGATACTGGTGAGCAGGGCTACAGCTCAGTGACTGTTCATCAGCAGCAGCTCAAGAAGGATCATGCATGGATCCAGGAATTTCGGTTAACCTGTCCCTTCTCTCCCAGCGGGTCCCTGTAGACACACGACCCCTGTAGACACAAATCTGCAACTATTATGTTCATTAGGAGAACATGACCTCTGGCTTTGTGTGGACGTATATATAATGTCTTTAAATGTCCTTAACCATTGCATGGTCTCGTCCCAGCAGGTTGCAGCCACTCTTAAGTCGTTTTACTTTTTTTTCTGTTGTACAATAGTTCACCAATAGAGGGCACCATACAGAACATTCTGGAGTAGTGGCTGTTCTCTCACACATGTGAAAGTAATTCCAGTGTTCCTATAGGGGGTATAAATTACAGTGAAGACAAATCAAAAAACACAATTACAGACAGAACAAAAACACTTAAGAAAAGCTTGTATGCAGAAATACCTGCATTAACTAGATACATATGTACACTGATGCATTTACTCACCATCCATAACAGTTTATTCCTAAGTAAGGACCACCGAGGCCCATCCTGGAACATTAGGTGCAAGGCAGGGATTCATCCAGGGCAGGGTGCCAGCCCACTACAGAATGCACACACACACAAACACACTTTTTTTGATGTGCTTCAGACACATTCCACCTGACAGATTAATACTAAAAGACACCCAGAGATTTCTACACTACTAGAGAAATTTAGCATTTAGGTTGGAGACAACCTTCTTTTGATGTGGGTACGAATGGCAGCTAACCAAAAGGGGTTAATAAATATTAAAGATGATCTTTAAAATCTTTGAACTGACTGTTTGCTCAGCCTCTCGTCTAAAATAACTACAGAGTACCGGCATGCTCTTCGGACCAGTCAGGTTTTCCCTTCCTTTTCTTTATTTTCTAAGGTATGCCCATCTTACCTCTGAACATAATGGCATAAATACAAAGAGACAGATACTTATCACTGTAAAATTATATTCCCAGTACCTATAAAGCAGTTTTTCATTTTTTTCAAAGTCCTTTTTTTTTTATTGATCTTTTTTACCTTTTGTACCTGCTCGGGGTCAGGAGCACTACACTGACAAAATGCATAAATGGCACCAATTAACTTTGAGGCTCATTTTATTAATAAGTATAGTATATTTATATATAGTATAAAATATTTTTCTATTATAATATATTAGACATATTGAATTTCCAGAAAAGGTCTATGTGAGTGAAAGGAAAAGTTATGTAAAGAAAGTTTTGATTTTAAAAGAAGTTATATTCTCTATCAACACAGGTCACAGGATGTGTGCACTGTACCTGACAGGAACACTGTGTTTGTTTATGAGCATGAACTACCAAAGGAAACAGGAATATTCTCTAGCAAAGAGGAAAAATCATCAACTACGCAGAACACGGGACACCTCATGCTGGCTGCAGTGGTTCATTTTTTTTGCACTGCCCATTCCCATGTGTTTTAATGGCAAAATTGTCAATTTTCCATGTTCCTTCATCGTTAGTTTCCAACGATTTAATATTAGTTATTATTTTATTTCTTTTATCCGACGGCGGCAGTCCTGCACTGAATGGAAACGAACACCTGCAGATTGTTAGTCCTAATTACAGCGGATCAGTCTTATAATGATAATTACCAAGTTTGTACGTCCTCACTCTGCTCCTCAAACCTGGGCCAAAATCCCCAGTTCCACCGGTTTTGTAGGGCGCCAATGTTCCAGTGTTCCACTGAGAAAGTCTTAACAATTACCTGCCCAGCTCACATTGTGCAAGTCGCAGAGCGATTCGATGATTTAAATGAATTCCGTTGTTTTACTTTGACAGACCTCTACATCTTTTTGTGACGATTTTTTGGGGGATTTTAGTAAATAAATAAACAAATGCAGTGCATAACCAAAAGGTCAAATTCATAAAACCGAACCACTGGAGTATAATTAGTATTTAAAAAGGGGGAAAATGAGGCTGGTGGAAGCCTGAGGCGTCTGCAGTTTGGTAAGTGGTGATGCAGACCCAGGGAGAGTTTTTTTTTCTCCCCTTCCTTGGGTTGCTGTTCACCTTTGGCAATGTAGTGGCTCCCCTGCTGACTCCAACGTTTTCATATTTAAAGAGTACGAGGCCCGTCGAGTGCCTGGAACAGCCCTAAAATTACACATTTATTTATTCATTCATACAGTGCCCAGGCTTCCTGAGTCGACCATAATTAGACTCACGAAGAGAAGCTGAAGTTTGTCTAATCTACACTAATTAAAAGCCATTTTTTCACCGGTTGAGCAAGAGCTGGGACATACACCAAGGGGAATCTGGATGGTGTCTTTCTCCCTTGTTTACAGCTTTCATTCGGCCATTTATATTGAACCTTTTCTTGATTTGCGCTTAGGTTGGATCACAGTGAAAATCAAAAGCCTCCTCTCTTGTGTCACATTTGGACATTGTTAACGGCTAGATGGATTTCTAAGGTGACCAAGGCTGCAGCAAAGGACTCAGGAGATGTATGAACCTTCTTCATCGAAGCTGAAAACGTGGGTCAGAGAATAACAAAACGCTAATAAAGCAGTTCACACTGTAATAATCTCAGGACCTGTAGCCTTTGGGACAGCTGAAATGGTGATGAATGGTGATGGATTCCAAGGTGCAAGAACAAACATTTGACCTTCTTCTATCTACATCAGTCCTCACACTATTGCTGTTTGTCCTCTATCATCCCTGGCCATAACTCAAATTACATATCGTAGTTTTTTTTTTTTTTTTTTGACATGCAGAACAATGTCTCAGCGTGACTAATTCTACAAACGGGTAATTTCATCTCAAAACACTGAAATTCACAGACGGGTTTCATGAGGATTCTGTTCCCCCATTAAAGACGTCCAATTCATCAGCATTGGACTGAATCCAACTTACTTATAAAATGAGACTTAATTTTAGTCTTTTAGTCTTCAGCTTTTGGAATAACAGAGTTTTCTCTCAGAGATTTCAAATAACAGATGACAAGCAGTGACTCAATATACTTAATACATAAGAACAAAGTACTGAGAACAGGACACAGTGGTCCAGTTAATTCAATTTATTTAACTTCATATGTGGGTGGAGTACACAGTTATTGAGATAAACAATATATTAGAATCTAAGCTCAGCCATGCTGAGCTGCACAAGCTGGGACAAAAAGGTTTATAAATTGGGTGGGGAGGGAATAAGCCAGCAAGTTCATATCAGAGGCTGACACTCTAGATTCAGCACCCTGGGACTTCCTGGATATGAGGAGGCTGAATGAAATGTTACAGTTGTAGGTTGTAATTAAATCTTGTTTTTTAACATATTGAACCAGAATTGTCTGCTTGGGATTGGTCCACAAAGCCCGGTCCACTCAAGTGAAAAAAGAGAGTAGAAAGCACACTATGGGGAAATTTGTGAAGTGAAAGTGAAGTGATTGTCATCTGCTTTTAACCATCACAGGTTTTAACCATGACAGGTGCTTTGCTCATTGGCACCTCAGTGGCACCTTGGCGGATCACGATTCGAACCGGCAACCTTCTGATTCCTTACCTGCTAGGCCACCACTGCCCCACCACATGGGAAAGAGATCACCCAATCCAGAATAGTGTATTTAAACTGCCAGTCTTACTTTAACATTCAAAGAAATAAAAGAATAGTTGTTGTAAGAGTAAGAACATGTAGGAAAGTCTGGTACAGTTTAACTGAATAAAAAAAATGCTCTGGAAGCATCTGTCCAAAGGGCTAATAAATAAATATTTAGCTTTGCAATAGAAATGCACATATAAACTGAGCCCAGTAAGGATAATCCTGAGCCCAGTATGGAAATACACGTCAATTAGCCATATATTTGCTTACTAGTTTTTGACACAAGCTTGATGCCCTTTTTTGGTACTTCCTTCTCCAACAGGCCTTCTGGCTCAAACAGTGTTTTTGAAAGTGTGTCCAAACCAGGCGACTGCTCTGCATTGTAATGAGTCATTTAGAGACGGGGTGTGAGGGAATATTTAGCCGGCCATTAGCAATCAGATGTTGGAAATGTATTCTGTGTGAATAAACGCATTAGGGACACATTTATTAACCCATTGATACATTATACATCTGTTGCTGATGACTACATAAACTGCATGTGTTCATGGGCATCTTGGCGTGCAGGGGGCGTCTGATTTTCAGTCTAGTCACAGAGCTGCCCATCTGCTTGAGTGTATGCTGGGTACTCTAAGCACGCAAAGTGCATTCCCTGACAGAGACTATGTGGAGATGTATGCACATGCATGTGTATATGCATGAAAACAAAGGCAGAACAGAGTACATCTCTGCCCCCCTTGGGTGCCGTAGTGTTTCAGTTTCAGTAGAGAATTGGGACTTACAACCTTACAACATTGCTCACTAAGGGTGATGGGTTAAAAGCACATCATTTCGTTGTGTGCATTGTGTGCTGTGCTGTCACTTCACTTTCACTTTCAAATAAAGGTTTAAAATGCATTGAAGCGTTTGGCTTCTCTAAGCCTCCTCTAAGAACAGGAGACGGCTTCAAGAAACCAAACCCAACAGCTTAAAACCCACAATGCAGGTTTTGTCATGTTCCTCGCAGTGCAGTGCCCTATACTGCAGGTCAAATGTTTCTTTTTCTGACTTTTCTTACATTTGTAGATCAAAACAATCCAACGACATATGAGGTTATGTAGTAAACAAAAATGTAATCAAAGCATATTGGAGGTTCTTCAAAGCAGCTAATTTTTGCTGTGATGACAGCATCTTACGTTAGACCATATGGATGGTTTTCCAGCCGTCTTAACAGCACTGAAATAATTTCTGTTTGCTCATTGTTTGACATCTCATGAAATGGTTATGATGATGGCAGTCATGAATATGTAAAAAGTCTTCACTGAGAAATATGTTTCATAAACCATGCTTTGCGTTCTTCTGTTGAAAAGAATCTTGCAGAATTAGAAGCTTTTGTGGAGTGGAATGGGTAAGAATGGAAAAAACTCAGCATTTACAAGCTGTGATCCTTGGCAAAGTGGGTGTTGCTAAGTTTTGACCATGTACATTTGGTACAGGCCATTTTCATTCTTTATTTGATGTTATGTTATCATCTTCTTTGCACTTCACTAACTAACAGACATTTTAAGCCTGTGCATATCAATGCATATTCATAATGCAAATCCATCAAACACACACACAAGTCTGTACTAAAGAGGAGCTGTGAGCATGTTCTGAAACTAACAATCCCTTGACGCACAGCAAGAGAAGCAATGAAGGCCAATCTCCATCATTTTTAAGACACACTTAATTGGTTGCTCTCATACACACACAGACCCAGACGCACAGAAGCACGGTTTGATTATGCACAGACAGAAATGAGTCGGTCTTACCATTCACTGCTCGTCCCGTTAGGGGTGAATTTTACCGCCACCAACCTTCTCCTGAGGACGGAGAAAATGTAAACCAGGAATGACAACATACTCAACGTCATGACCTGAATAGAAACACCGGAAAAGGGCATCTCGATGTTTAAATCCGAAACAGCTTCCACAATCAGATCATCTTATTCAGCAAAATTCAGTTTGGAAACCTATTTTTTTCTCCTTCACTTAGTCAATTCTTTTTTGTTGCTACATCGATAGCTTTTTCTCTTGAAAATGTGAGTAAGCCTCACTGTCCTCTTACTTACGCCCCCTCGTGTAGCTAATTACTCCATGTTCATTAGTCAGTGTATAAGCGAATCAGACGTACTGTACTGTCACACGGAGAGCATGACAGGCATACATTTTAATTACAACCTCAAAGAAGAGTAGAATTGTATAGAGAGAATGAGGGAGCGCAGCCTTTTTCATATTTCAGGGTCAGCTGTATTACGTTCAATGGCATTGAAAAGCTCTGATACAAGCATATGTCTCAGTGGCTCTTAGAAAATAATAAAAAAGAGAGCGAGGGTGGGGGCCGGGGGAGGGTGGAGGGTGGAGGGAGAAAGATAGACTGAAACATTTCAATCAGAGAATGAAAAGTCTAAAAGGGTCTTTTAAAGGGAAACACTCTTGTTTAATTTATCTGCCCATTATCCATGATGGGGTCAAGGAGAATTTCAAGATTTTATTGCCACAGATCATGGGACAGACCTGCACCTATATAATCTGCACCAATAGAAAAATGTACTGGTCTCACTGGAGATGCAGTGTAGAATTGAAATGAGCACTAAAGTCCTGAAGTTTGCTTTGTTTGATTGGTGCAGCGTTCATTCACGGGGCTACTTGGAGTGGTAGTAGCCTGGGTAACACGCTTGAATCAGAGGACAAAAATGTAAAATGTTCAAATCTACCACTTACTACCATGGTGTCCCTGAGCAAGACACTTAACCCCGAGTGGCTCCAGAGGAACTGTCCCTGTGGTGACCCTGCCAAAGCATATTTTAATTGGAGAGAAGCTGTGACGTCCAGAGGTAGGGTACTCACAATCTGTGCCAAGGTAACTTATCAGGGAGCCCTGGTCGATCACAGCTAGGCTCAATAAGAGACGGTTGCAGCCGTTTAACGGCATGGATGTATTAATGTGGACGAACGTTACATGCCTTGTTTCTGTTTCAGTTTATGTTCTCTGTTCTCAGTTCTTGTTTCAGTTCAGTTTTTGTTTCTTTTTTGTGTTCTGTTCGGCCCTTGCGCCAGGTTTGAGTTTCCTGGGTTTGTGTGAAAATGTATCCCTTTTGTGCCCCCCAACCCCTAGACGTGACCGAACCAAAGGTGGAAGGGCAGTAATAGTCTTGCAGGTAATGCAGTATGAATCAGATGACCATGAATTTGTTCCAGAGGGACTGTAACTAATGGCTTAGTCACTCTGTGCAAGAACATTTGCTAAATTAACTATAATGTAATGCAACGGGACAAAAAGGGAAAATATGAAAAATATCTTTTAGAATTGGGAACTTGAACAAGGCTGTGACTCTACTGTGATGCTGCTGTTGTACAGGAATAAAAAAAAATAGTTTATAGGGATGCTGCCTGCCATAGGGACCCATGTCTATAGGGAAAATATAAAAATGACATATTAGGAGTGGAGCGGATGCAGCCTCTCTTCATTCATTCGGACGGGAGAAGCAGAACCCACGTGTTGGATACAACACAACACATGGCATTCCGGCTCCACGATTCGGGCTGGAGCTTTGTTGTGCTTTGTTCATTGTAGTCCTGACTGTTTGCAGCTGTTGTGAGTGTTTAAATGTCGCCTGTTCAATACTGTAAGTCTTGTTCTGATGCGCATTCCTGTTAAGCTGTGTGAATGTGTCCATCCCTGCACCCTGCCGCCGTGACACACGTATACAGTAAAAACTTAACAACAGGTATATAGACTCACCGTAAGTCCTTTGACTTAAGTCTTGCAACCAGGTGACTTTTTTTTCCTCCAAAGAATAGTGATAATGAACAACTCAGGGTTAAGTGTATTTCTCAGGGACCCAATGGTAGTTCGTAGGGTTTGAACCACTGACAACTGTAGTCCTCTGGTTCATAGGGAAGTGTCTTAATTGTTGCTCAGTGAAAAGCAAGTTTGTCTGATTTCACTTTTGTCCACCTGCCATTCATACTTCATGCAACGACAGTTCCCAAAATTTCCACTGCTTTCCTCTCCTTCTGGTATAATGGCACTTACCTCTCCAACCAATCCTGAAATAAAAACGGAACAACCATCTGGGAATGATGACTGTGCCTTCATTGGAATTCCACACACAGGCTGATCATTTGCTGCACACACAAGAATTTCTAATGTGAAATCAGCCAGGAAGCGAGTTGATAAAGTTCATCTTTCACATTTTTTGAACACAGAAGAGCGATAACTTGACCTGAACAAGAGGACTTGTGTAATAGTGGTGCAAAATTCAGATCTAGACAGTGCTGTGTAAAGGTGAGAAAAAAGCGTATACCTTTCCAGAAGCAACCTATTTGCCATCGGCAATCTGAACTACAGAAAATATGCTGTTTGCATCACGGGCTGTCAGCGGCGCACAGTGAACACCGGGATTTGTTTGTGTGGGAAGGAACCGCTTGTGGGATGGGAAGAGATAGGCAGTCTTGTTGTGCCTTACTGATGGATTCAGCCTTCAAGTGCAGGGCCAGAATGGCGCGACCTTTCAACAGAGACATGTCTCGCATTAGGCAGTGTCTCGAGAGCGGTGGGAATCAGAATAAAGTTGAGGTCCATTCAACCTAATGGTAATGCGCTACTGTACAACGTGGCTCACTGCTGCAATTGTTCAGCGACATACAAAGTGGGGCTGCTCAGGAAAACAACATCCACAGCAAAATGCGGGAAACACTGATAATAAAACATAAAAAAAGCTAAGAATTTGCAGGTCAGTCCGCCCTGGATTCATGGATATCTACCTTCAGCACTGAAAAAAAAAAAAACGATTTTGATGCTCTTGTTACTTCTGGTGTGAAATTAGGGTTGCATTACCCATGGTTTTAACAGCCTGCGTCTCTTTTTATTTTTGTTCGTGTTCCTGAGAAGAACTGATGATTAATAAGGGCCTCATTTGGCTGGGTATGGCAAGCATAGTTTCAATGTTTACAGCACACTTATTACCCATCACAGCAGGGCATCGGTGAAAGTCTACTTGGAAAGGGAAGAGCAATAAAAACACACAACTCTTGTGCAGCATCAGCTCTCGGCACCATTTGTTGCGAGCTGTTACCTTCATCTCTCTCACTCTGGATGCTCTTTGTTCAGGTCCATTTTTGCCCCTGTTGGCCTTTTTGGATCTCAATTTCCCAGATATGTCTTTTTTTTTGGCCCTGTTTTTGTTCTTCTCTGCTTCCCCTCCTGAAAGCAGGGTTAACTCGCAACACTTTAAATCTGCACTTACTGGCCGAGCTATTACTGACCTTGTACCTGCATTGGTTTGCCAAATTATTAGGTACACCTCCTTTTTTAAGGCTGTATTATTTTCCAAACTAGGGCACATGTGAAGGGATTATTAGTACGTCATACAGTAGCAGGTCACCTCACTCATGCGTTACTAGCTTTGGAGAGGGCTAAAATTCAAATAAATTTTGATTTGATATCAGTGGACACCAGTCTACAACATAGTAACTGGTAGTGTCGAAAATGCCCTCTGCCCATTTCATGTTGCTGAAATGATAGCTACAGTACATTTTCAGTTTACACTTGAGCCCACAAAAGAGAATGGCATAAGCTAAGGTAGGTTCAGCAAAAATAAATAAATAAATAAAAACATATGCGGAAGCTTGTCAAGGCAATGCAGTAGCATCAAGGAGGTTTTCTTCTCAGAGCTCTACTGCCCTGACCAGGGTTTGATCCCTGCTATGCCTCGTCGGATCCAGTTTCAGGTATAGAAGACAGATGCGGCGTACCACTTTCTGAATCAAAACAGACGGCTCAGACGTCAAAATCCACAAGGGAGGAAACAGGAGCAAAGAGCAACAGACAACATTGGGCTACTGTTCATTTGATGCCTCCTGGATATACCAGAGACACAGGAATTCAATGTACGATTCAATGCACATTGCTTATAAGGACAGTGACTAACAAGCTAGTTATTTCTGTGGACAAACAATATCAACAGTCCAATCACAACCCACCTGCCATACATGTATGCAATGTTATGCAAATTAACGTTTGCAACTCTTGAGAAGCTCATTAAAAAAATTTGAGAAGAGGGAGAAAACTCTCTAACGTGAATGTAATAAAAATACACCAACTACACTCCAAAACGCACAGACTGACCTCAGATAACATCAGCGTTCTTTTAACTTTAGAGGTTTAGATGTCTCAAAACTTTTCTTTTTTTGCTTAAATCACATCATTAGCACTGATTTCTTGTTTGCTCGTTGATGTGGGGAGACGCCTTATTACACTTTACACCCACTGATTAACAAAGAAAAAAATATGAAAAGGAGAAACAGGTCTGCAAATGAAAAACACCCTCCACTTCTCTCTGTCTCTCAACTTAATGGCAGAAAAAAGCCTGTCATACATATGCAAACATGTATAAAAAAAAAGTGTTATAATGTAGAAAAAAAACATGTACAATCCTTAACCCCCCTCATTTTTGTACTAAAATATAATTATTCTGAGTGGATTTCTTTCTTGAATAGAGGACTAGCCCCATTCCAATTTTATTATAAGAAAAATAAAACAATACATTTTATGTAGACGATTGGACGGAATTTTTAAAGAGACATTTCATTCTCATTCATTTGCTGTATGTGGGTGTCTATAAAATATATTTGGTTATGCAGTGCCTACAACAGATGCTACCTGGAATACATCCACAGACAATTGATCGGCAAATATCAATACAGCGCTGCATAGCACATCGCCTCCTCTAATAACCACTGACAGTTCACTCTCAAACCACACAGTGCCATGAGCACTCACACACACTTACATGCACACTGGCAAACCAAGTTTTTACTTTGCTCCATGATGACCGTAGGCATGTGCAAGCTGCTCACATGTATACTATAAAGACCATTTATTTTGGAAAGTAAATTGGCCTTTTGTGAATTTATTGATATCATGAATCAAGTTAAAGTAGAACAGCGTACTATCAATGTGAGAAGATAAGCTCATATTTTACTAAGAACAGGTTTTAGGCTGATTTGTGCAACATCTAACATTAACCCTGCATCTGTTGGTTTAGCTTAATCCAAATGCATGATGGTCCAGTAATGCAGGTCTGATCTTGTCTCTTCATTACTGCTTTTTGCAAAAAAAAAGTCCAGTGTCAGGTAAGAAGGCCTGCTTCCATGATGTCCATCCCAATAAGGGACACTGTGTACACAGCTATACACAGCTATACCTAGGGTGGTTGTAGCCTAGAGAGTTAGACACTCCACTCTGAACCAGAAGACCACAATACACAAACCCCACTTCCTACCACTGTGTAAGACAGTTGTGCAGGACTACTGATATAAGGCCACCTGATAAATGCTGTAAAAATTTCCATCATGACTAAAAATGACATTTAAATGACCCAATTTTTTTTCTCATTCTTCCATTGTTGCCATTAATGAAAGACACAAATGCAGCTCACTGTTGTTCTCGCCTGATTCACAATCCTATTACATTTTCTAGATATGGGGCTTAAAACAGCTCTGGGTGGTAACAAGGAAAACAATACAAATGTCAATTAAAGAAAGGTCAAAAATATAATAACCTATGCAAGAGTCAACTGCGCATTTACACTAAAAGTCCCGTGCTTAAACGGCAATTCAGTATATTGTAGAGTATACACAGACTTCAGTCTTTTTCAAAACCCAAGTCACGTTTGTCGTGCCTGCATGCAAGGCACCCTCTGGTGGCTTCTTTTCATACGCCACAGCCTCACATCGAGAGCCATCAGATCTAACATTTGCTTTATAACATTGCTTCATTTAGTACGAGGGAAAATGAATGTGGCCACGACCCCCTCGCTGAACATGTAACTATCAATTAACCTGCATGCAAACGGAAAATGTCTTTATTATCACTCTTACAGCAGGGCACCGTGGGGTTCCAACAGCAACATTTCTTGAGTTTCTAAAGCTTTTATTGTTAAATAATTTCCTTTTTTTTGCAGCAATACAATTTTACTGTTGGTATATTAAGGCCAGAGCTGAAGGAACGCATTAAGGCTCGGAAAAAAGCGAGGTGTAGATGGTGCTTAATAACGCCATTATGTGGTTCTTTTCTGTTATGTTCCTCCTCTCACTCCCTCAGCCTGCCTGCATCCCTCCTGTCAGATCTGGTCTCGCAGCTGCTCTGGGCTTGTTTGATACCTCCCCGGGGACGAGGCTGCGAGAATCCACCACATCCGCACAGCACAGCTCTGTAGAGACAGCTCCCGAGGTCACACGACAGCTCCAAATGGCCTTTCTGATAGAGGCTCACACCCCATAACAGCCCTGCCACAAGATTTAAGGCTCTTTTTCACTGCGTCTTGGTGCTCAGGCCCTGCCCAGGGAATACCGCCCTCTCGCTATTTCACCAGAGAAACGATGCTTTGCATGCAATTCTTTTTTCTTGTTATCTCTTCGTCTCCATCCCAGTATTTGTTGTAATAGTGGAGAGTAAAATTTTCTGTGCTCCCATACTGTTCTTCGCTAGGAATAAAAAAACGGAACATCTCGCTGCAACTTCCGTGCAGGCCACGGAATTTTATTGGAAAATAAAAGCTGCTTGCCAGACAACAGGTTATTTTTAACTTACTGTTGCTTTTATATTCTGCAATTATGCATGTGTCCTGGGGTCCTATAAGGTCCCTTGATGTACAGGCACTCTCCCTGTCATCATTCCCTGCCAACATCCTTAACGTTGTAATGAGGATATGTTATTGTAGCCCAAGGCGGAGATAAAATGGGGCTTCACAGACACAATATATCAGGATTTACTTCCAAATGCATGGAAATCTGATACTTTTCATGGGTTTATTGGCACAAAAAGGGAGGAGGAAGAGAAAAAGGTCCCGTTGCACAGGTACCTAATTAATCCAGGCAATTTGAGCACAATCCCAAAAGGGTGACGAGGCGACGCACGGCTCTCAGGTTCAGCGTCTCCGCTCCCTCGCTGAGGCGGTTTCACTCCCGTACTGCTGGGACCTCGATTTCCCTGCATTTTAAGCATGCACCGTCTGCCCTCTGCTCCAGATTGTCTAGATGTTACAAACAAAACCACTTTCCCTTCAGCTATTGCAGACAGTTGCATGGGAGAGGTTCCAGAACTGCCTGGAACGCGCCGTATTCTGCCCTGCTTTGGCGTCTTGGTGTGACACGTTGGAAATGAAGCGCGGCTTCCCTGACAACATTGTTGTGGGATGTCAGGGGGCAGACAAGCTCGTTCACTCCCTCACCCAATGTTTGACAGTGCAAAACTCAGCTGTGCAACAAAGACCAAACCAATGTCCGGGGCCGACTGGTCTCCAAGCTGTTGTTTCTGATTGATTGGATTTCTCAACTTTTATTTATATATTTGAATTTATTGGAATCCTGGAATGCAAATTCAATTGAAATGTCTAAAACTAAATACATCTAAATAATAAATCTAATTGTTGGCATTCTTTGTATAGATAAGTAAAAAAAAATCTACCTTTGGCTCAAGCATTACCATCTCACATTAAAAAGTAGAAAAAAAAAATACTTAAAATGAAGGTGTTCAGAGAAATCAAATCCCTCATCAAGCAGGAAAAACAAAGAACCGTTTCCAACAATTATTGGCGCCTCTGGAAATGATTAACTGGGGTACAAATCTGAAGTGATACAGAGGCCACATTCCCTTCTTCATCCGTCCACATGGGAAAGATGAGAAAAAAACACGAAACAGATGCGAATGAAGTCTGTTCTTAACTGAAGGAAATTGTTTATGCTCAATAATATGTTCAATAATAAGTTAATATTAATAATATTTCAAGAACGCTTTCAATATATATGCGTAATACACCTTTTAAGGTTTTTATCCAAATACAAATAAAAAACAAAATGTTCTGCCTCGACAAATATGGATACAAAAAGTGGGTTCTCTGCACAGGGACTGAGGCCCGGCTGAGCAGCAGACCCGGAAGAGAACCATGTCCCCTTTCACAGCATGTTGGACCATTTCTAGAGGAAAACACTCCAAATAATCAATGCATTACATTTTTATCACACCAAATGTGGCCATAAACAGCCCTTTAAAAACCCACTTATGTTCACAGATTCAATCTTCTGCCACGGCCCTACCATAGAAGTACCATAGTACAGTAGAAATACCATACTGTGAAATTCCGAAAGGTATTAAATAGTTTTAGTTGAAAAGAGGGGGTGGTAGTAGCCTAGTTGGTAACACACTTGCCTATGAACCAGAAGACTACGGAGTCAAATCCCACTTACTACCATTGTGTCCCTGAGCAAGACACTTAACCCTAAGTTGGTCCAGGGGGGGACTGTCCCTGTAACTACTGATTGTAAGTGACTCTGGATAAGAGCGTCTGATAAATGCCGTAAATGTAAAAGAGGGATTTTGTTTATCCGATTGACAAATGATGACTGTATTACTGATTGAATGTCTTACTGCAATGACACCAACATTGCAGGTTCTTGTAAATGTCCTCTGTTATGAAATAAATCTATAATCCATTTTTTTTATTGTGATGCAAGACTGAAAACTTTCTCCGAATCATGATGTTGGAGTTTTGAGTCCCGTCTCAGATCAGACAAAGTTCAGCAGCTCAGATGCCAAAAAAAAACGCCAGCCAGCATCAGCCTTATTTTTGCATGCAGTATCTGAGACTGAGGAACGAAATGATTATAAAGTTGGGGTGCCCGCTGCCACTCCCGAACTCCACCCCCCCGCTGCGCTTTTTAAACTCGGGGACGGCCGCACCCGAAACCTCTTTCTGACGGAGTGCGGAAGATGGGCGATAAACCGCGCGGCGCCGCGCTGCCGGACCTTCGGCACCTTCTCCAGACGGAGCCCGGTTTAAAGCAGTACGAGGGAGACTTCCGTCGGAGGTAAAATCCATGTATTACACGTTACCTGAAGGCCAGTAAAGATCTTTACTAATAAATCCTGATAACTGGGGATGAACCGCGTCGTTTGCGGTTTTTGCGCGCTGATGACGTCACGTGTTTGATTTTAACGTCACAGATGAATTCACTGCTGCTATAGACTTTGTCGTTGTTATTGACAGTGTATTATTCAAATTAATTTACAAATGTATTGTTATTATACCCGAAAGTGAAGTGACAGCGCACGGTGACACAACGAAATGTGTCCTCTGCTTTTAACCATCACCTTTGGTGAGCAGTGGGCAGCCAGTGGAGCGGTGTGTGGGAACGGTGCTTTGCTCAGTGGCACCTTAGTGGTACCTTGACGGCTCGGGATTCGAACCGGCAACCTTCTGATTACGGGGCAGCTTCCTTTACCGCTAGGCCACCAATGCCCATGTATCCATGCATCTATACATATCTATCTATCTATCTATCTATCTATCTATCTATCTATCTATCTATCTATCTATCTATCTATCTATCTATGTATTTGCTCCGCCCTCTCAGTGTTAATGCACAGCACACCTTGTGGGAATTCCACAGAGGCTTGCAGACACTCCGATAGCCAGAGAATGTGATTGGCATGTGTCGGATTTGGAAATGGTGGTGAGATGTTGTGAGGGTCATCTGCTGCTTTGTGGTTGGTGCTTGGTTGTTGACAACGTTTGTGGCTGTGGAAACGTGGAGAGAAAAGAGGAACCTACACTGAGAAATTAAATCTCAGTGCCAGGCAACAGTCTTCAGAAAAATGAGAAATAACCTAGATCCATGGATCCCCACGTATCTGGACATCATAAATGATATCTTGATTTTTGGGACTGAGCGCGTAGACCTGAGTTCCATGAGTTTAAAATGACAAATCCTCAGTTTTGCAGTGGCCGGGTGCAAGATCAGCTTATTCACGTAAAACGCAACTGCAAGAGTACAGTCGTGCTGGCAAAGGTTAAATGGCACTCCTCTTTTGGGCCTAATCTTTCAAGTAAACAAAATATTGCAGCTACCCACACAATCTAGTGATCTCATCAGTTTCTCGGCCTGCTCCCTTCCCTGATTCCCTGTTTTTTATGTAGGCAAGGCAATAAAAAGTGCACTTTCCATCTTGTACAATTGTGTGACCTTCCAACTCTTATATAATATGGTTCCATTTCTCAAATCACGTCCGGACATCAGTATCCCCGCAATATGGCTTGCAAGCGTGTTGATTGCTTGACTGTGAACAGGCAAAATGCTGCACGTGGTCCTCAGTGGGCTTTAAGTGCAGGAACGTAAGTTCCCCAATACTGCTGCTGGGACCCACTGTCATGCACATTGTCAGGTTCTCATCTGATGGGCGGGGCAGGCCATGGGTGGAGCCATCTTGCGGCCTACAACGGGTTTCTTGTCCATGCACAGGACCCGTTGTTCTAGGGAAGTGGAGAGGAGGAGAGGAGTATGAAACGCTGCTTTAGGGGCTGTTTCATTTTTCAAAATTCTTCTCCTCACTAAGATTAAACAACGTGCATTGCAATTTAAGGCCTTTGTGGCCACGGGGTCGTAGTGGCCTAGTGGGTAACACACTCGCCTGTGAACCAGAAGATCCAGGTTCATATCCTACTTACAACCATTGTGTCCCTGAGCAAGACACTTAACCCTAAGTTGCTCCAGGGGGGGACTGTCCCCTGTAACTACTGATTGTAAGTCGCTCTGGATAAGGGCGTCTGATAAATACTGTAAATGTAAATGTAAATGTAAGGCCTTAAAATTTCACGTAATGTGTTGTCTGCAGATGCACAACAGAAAGAAACAGAGAGGAAATGTCCGTTGGATGCAGAGGACTGCCAACATCAGCACAAGAAGCTGATAATACTGATTAAAATGTGATTCACTGAAATATGGACAGAGACTGATGTGTGAAAGTGAATTGATTGTCACTGTGAAAAAACTGCAGCACAGCACATGGTGCACAGAACAAAATGTGTCCTCTGCTTTTAGCCCATCACCCTGAGTGAGCATGTTTGAATGAAGTAAATTGCAGTGGAGTCTTTGTTGGGTGAGTCTGACTGTGGAGCAGAAAGATGCAAATGAGGATCAAAGACATTTTATTCAGATACAGATATCCTTTAAATTTTGGTTGCATCACGTTAAATCGAAACGTCATAGATTTTTTTGCAGGTTTCCTTTTGCTGTACATGATCACTGTCAGGATTGCCTGCAGCTGGGCTCCACACCGGAACCCAATCCTGACGCCCCATAAATGCCGGAAGTTTCCGCCCGTTCGGGGTCGCTGGCATTTTCGTGAACTTCAGTTGGTAACACTGCTTATAATTTGAGTTCTGGCAATCGCCACACGCCTACGGGTTAGTTTTAGTTCTTGATTTATGTTAAACTGTTTTCGGCCACCGCGCCATTGTTTCTTTGTATTTGTTTGTTTATGAATAATAATAAAACCCCCTTCCCAGTATGTCAGACCTCTGCGCTTCCTTCCCCCGTAAGTCCGTAGTCGTGACAGAATGCCAGCGACCCACCCAAAAGCGCAGAGGTGGAAAGCAGAGGAGAAGAAACGCCGCGAAGGACGCAGCCCGGCGCGGCGAACGCGGACGCCAGGGGAGAGACGCGCCGCCCGTTCTGGTGGAGCGTTTTCTCCCCGAGAAGCCGTGGTACGCGGCGCCGCGTGATGACGTCACCCCCGGGAAACTCCGCGAAACCCGGAAGCGACAACGTCGGCGGGTGAGTGGGCGGAGCGATGACGTTTGCGTCGGCAGCAGCGAGGAAGTGACGTGGGCAGCGAGCGCAGTAGATGCGACCCCCACGATCTTCGCCATGTCGAGCCAAGAACTCTGCGCTCTGCTGGCCAGGCTCCCCGTGGACTGGGACGACACGGACGACGACGAGAGCACGGGAGACGAGAGTTGGGCTCCGCCCATCGCACCAGTCTGCGATCGTCGCAAGGTCCGTGGGGACCCACGTCACTTCCAGGGGGGTGAGAAGCGGCAACAACAACAACGGCGGCGTCCCTCCAGCGAGGAGGTGGGCAGCCTCCAGCCCGAATGGCCAGAGTACTGCCCATGGGAGCTTATCGCGCCATGGGTCCAGGATGTCCGCAGGGTGGACGACCCTCGGAGTCACCGGTGGGAGGACACGGATGACGAAAGCGATGATGACGTGGATTTTCGGTGGGCGGTCGGTGCCGGGATGGCTCCGCCCAGCGTGCGCGTCCGAGATCATCGCGGCGTCCGTGATGACCCATGTGACTTCCAGGGGTACGAGGTGGACACGGACGACGACCAGGATGACGCCGTTTGGGCAGTCGGTGCCGGGATGGCTCCGCCCATCGCGCCCATCCAGGAGCGTCACGAGGTCCGTGGAGACCCACGTCCCTCCCAGCAGTGTGAGGAAAGCTGGTGGAAGAGGGCGACGGGAGGTCGCCAGCCAGCAACTGCGCTGCCGGGACTGCCTCGCAGGGAATCCTCCATTCCTGCTCCAGTCGCCGACCCGCCTTCCCTCTGCCCGGACGTTCCCCAGCAAAATGGCAGCGCAGCACCAGCGCCCACACCTGCTGGAGAAGACGTCCACCCCCCTCCACACCACACACCTACCACCATCTCCAGCGACGTGCCCAGCCCAGTGTGGGACCGCCCAATTGTCCCGGGACCCTTCAGTGGGGCAGCAGACACAGACGAGATCACTACCATCCTCACGTGTCTGACTGGATCAGCATGGGGCTGGAGCACAACCCTCTGGCAGCAGGGAGAGACAGACAGGAGTTTTCGGGACTTCCAACAGAGACTGAGGGCGGAGTTTGATCGGCCTGAGCCAGGGATCGAACTCTGCCCCTCCACCACATCCAGTGCCAGTCAGGATCCGGGGCAAGAAGACCCAGCACTGGTGGGCGACGAGAAGGTCGCTCCTCCCGAGATCCTGGCTGTGCCCCCTGAGGAGGTCCCGGAGAGCCCAGAGAGGGAGCCAGACGACCCTCTCTTCTGTCTGTCTCTGTCTGTGTGTGTCTGTGTGGCATATGTGTCCGTATGTCGCCCCCACTTCCCCTCTTTGTGTCCACCAGATGGCGACCCAGCCGCGGAGCCGAACCCCAGGGAGGAGGTTCCTGACCCGAATGTGCTGGTCCAAGGCGAGGTGGACAAGCCCCAAGGTACCCCTAAGTCCAGCCGGGGGGGGTGCTCCCCCAAAGAATTTTTTGGGGGGGTGCAGTTCGGGTTGGGGACTCCTCCTGAGGGGAGGGGAGGTGGGGAAGCGATGGAGCTGGGTCCTCCGGTAGCCAGTGAGGAGGGCGGGCCAGGCATGGGCCTGCGTCTGCCTCCAGAGGGGTGGAGCGCCATAGAGCCCCCGGGTAGGCATGGGGACCCAGCTGGGACAGGCAGGAAGAGGGCCTGCTTGTCCCAACGGACGCAGAAGGGGCTAGCCGGATGGTCTGGCAATGCCCCCCCCTTGGCACCAGGGCCGTGCAGCGAGAGGGGCTGCATAGTCCCAGAAGGCACCAGCCTGGGGTGCCTGGAACAGTTGCCGGAGGCTCTGGGACAATCTCCCTGCGCGGTGCAGGGGGTGACACTAGACGTGTCAGAGGGGACATGTGGAGACAGGGCCCACACGTACCCAGATGGATCGGCCCTGATTATTGTGTGCAGGTACGGGAGTCCGGGGCCGCCATGCGGGACCACGCCGGGGAGCCAGGCCGAGGGTCCGGGGCCGCCATGCGGGACCACGCCGGGGAGCCAGGCCGAGGGTCCGGGGCAGTCATGCGGGACCACGCCGGGGAGCCAGGCCGAGGGTCCGGGGCAGTCATGCGGGACCACGCCGGGGAGCCAGGCCGAGGGTCCGGGGCCGCCATGCGGGACCACGCCGGGGGAGCCAGGCCGAGGGTCCGGGGCCGCCAAGCGGGACCACGCCGGGGAGCCAGGCCGAGGGTCCGGGGCCGCCAAGCGGGACCACGCCGGGGAGCCAGCCCGAGGCACCGGGGCCGCCACGCCTGACCACGCCGGGGAAGCCAGCCAGAGGCACCGGGCCCGCCACGCCTGACCACGCCGGGGAGCCAGCCCGAGGGACCGGGGCCGCCACGCTGACCACGCCGGGGAGCCAGCCCGAGGGACCGGGGCCGCCACGCCTGACCACGCCGGGGAGCCAGCCCGAGGGGACCGGGGCCGCCACGCCTGACCACGCGGGGAGCCAGCCGAGGGACCGGGGGCCGCCACGCCTGACCACGCCGGGGAGCCAGCCCGAGGGACCGGGGCCGCCACGCCTGACCACGCCGGGGAGCCAGCCCGAAGGACCGGGTCCTCCAAGGGGAGGATACAGCAGGGCAGGAGCCCTGTGGTTGCCGCCGTCCGCCCCGCCGCCTCCACTGATGGTACTGTTGGGGCTCCGAGGACGTAGCCCTTGGAGGGGGGGCTCTGTCAGGATTGCCTGCAGCTGGGCTCCACACCGGAACCCAATCCTGACGCCCCATAAATGCCGGAAGTTTCCGCCCGTTCGGGGTCGCTGGCATTTTTGTGAACTTCAGTTGGTAACACTGCTTATAATTTGAGTTCTGGCAATCGCCACACGCCTACGGGTTAGTTTTAGTTCTTGATTTATGTTAAACTGTTTTCGGCCACCGCGCCATTGTTTCTTTGTATTTGTTTGTTTATGAATAATAATAAAACCCCCTTCCCAGTATGTCAGACCTCTGCGCTTCCTTCCCCCGTAAGTCCGTAGTCGTGACAATCACTCAGCATGTGAGCTGTTCTGTTTCAAACTAATGAAGATTATTTGGTTGAGTGTGTCTGGCTCCAAATATATATAGGGGAGGAAATGCAAGTCTTCTCCACAAAATCTCTCCATCCTGCAGGAGAAATTGAAAAATACAAATAATCCCACATTTGCTGCTCGCTACTTATTATTCCGGACTCAGCGTCACACACACACACACACACACACATATACGTACTCTGTAGGTCGGTTCCCAGCTCACGTGTATTCCTTGTGGGACGCTGATTATTCATGTACATGAAAACGTCAGTATACATCAGGGCTGAGGTGGGGAGGGTGTGGGACAGATTCCTACCTTTGCCAGAGCCATGGGAAGGATGGCTGCTAATTGGACAGCGCGAGGGAACGCGCTTGAGGAAGAGGAGAGAGGAGGGATTGGGGCGGGGGGGGGGTTCAGTCTTTAAGACAGCACCTGGGTTTGGCAGGTATCTGGGGGTGCCACCATCCGGTATGCGGTGCCTTGTTAAAGCTCCCTTTTAATGTCAGGTTCTATCTTCAGCCGCAGCCGTGTGGAGATGATGTGGAAGGCCGGGAAGTTGAGGAGTAGTCTTTTAGTAAGGCATTGTCAGCACAGTCTGTCAGGGGGAAACTGCTCTGAATTTCATGAAGTTTCATAAATGATCAGAAAAAAAAAAAAAGCATATCGAGCTGCCTTTTTTAGTCTGTGTGTCTATGGCCCTTCACCAGAAAGGTGCAGTGATGAGAAGAAATTACATGGCCACAGCAGGAATTATTTTAAGAAGAGGCAAAAACACAGATGGTTTGACATGTCTATATACCGAGGCTGAAATAATCTTAATATGCTATAGGTGCACTTTATAAAAAAAAAAGACACTTCCATCTCAGTGGGAGCTTAAATGATCTACCTTGTTTTTCCATGCAAGACCAAAACTTATTCAGTGTTTGTCTGACGTGTGTCCTGTATTGTGTGTGTGTGTGTGTGAGAGAGCGAGACAGAGAGAGAATTTAAGAGGAAATATTTGCCACATTTTCAGACATGAATGATTTTTTGTTGGGTGGGGTACTGTTCTGGAAACCTTCAGTACGAGGTCAATACATTATCATTCGTTACTGCATCCCTGTGTTCACCAATGTGTCCCCGTTTAATTTGTCGTTAGTGCTGACATCAGAATCCACAATGGTCAGCTTTGAGGTCCTTGACGCATACAATGCAATAATTGCGCTGAGCTTGACTGCGATGTCTCGCCAGCGAGGGGGAGCAGAAAAGCGTGTCTGCGTTCACCGCCGCACGTACCAGTTGGGTACGCAGATTTAATAGCCACGGGCATTTGAATGCAAACAACTGTCTGGCAGCTCGGCATTCTCCTCATGAGCATGTCGCACCACCTTGCACCACACAAACAGAGCACCTCTAATTTTTCTGTTGCTTCATTTTGTATGCTGATTAATATTCTATTCCTCAGAAGTTGCTTTTTGATAAGGTCCATTCCTATTCCTGGACGGCAACCCGAGGGACTGTATAAACACAAAGCTTTAATGGGGTGGAAAAAAAAAAGTAATATTTAGAATGTATATTTGAATAAGAGGCTCAGGCCAATTAGGGCCATTGTGCTGGTGGTGCATTTTCATCAGGAATTCATACATCGGCCTTTCTAGAGCTCGAGATGGATGTGAAAGTTATTTTCATTAAAACTTCAAAACGTGCAGTCAGGCGGTCGCACTGCCTGTCTCGCGCGCAGAATCGTAGATGAGGGGGTCCGGCCCGTGGTATTCATGAGTCGCTTTGTTAACATGCACAGGTAGGTGAATTATTCATCCGATACGTTTTCCGCCAATGACACGGAAGAAAAGACCCTTTGTTTTTCTAAATTGGCCGCGCGGCGTGGCCTTTGAGGTCCGTGACGTCCCTGGGTGCTTCGCGCCACCGAGTGTGTTGGTGGGGATCTCTCGGCTTGTCTGCCTGTGTGCGTGTGTCTTCCTTTTTAGGCCTGAAGGGGAGGAGTTTCTGGTTGCTGGCTCCGCCCACTGCCTGGTGACTAATCTTCAGCTTCAGAAGAAGGTGGCTGAATGCTCATGAAGAAGTTTGGAGCGGACTTGTTTAGCGTAGAGATATAGAGAGTTGTGCTTTTTTTCTTGCCTCAAGCGTTGGGTCTCCCTCCGCGTGTGTGTGAATTTGTGTGAATGTGCGTGGATTTCTTTCTGTTGGTGTCTTTGGCTCGGTGCCGGTGTTGTATATAGTTTGTGTGTGTTTGGTTGAGGCTTTTATGGTGGTGTATATATGGTTTGGCTGTATATATCACTCCCTGCACTGTAAATAAGTACACTTTTATTGGCCCGAGTGTTCCTCCTTGTCACCGTCCACCTAGTTCACATTGTCCACGTTCCTTCCCACTAGACTGGAACATGACATGGTGCCCATGAATGAAATATTCGTTTAATGTTTAAAATAATGCCAGAGGAACAGAAGTAACACCTCTTTTTTAGAATGGTATTAAATTCAGCACATTCTGATTCAGCAGTATTCTGTAAAATTATGCAACAGATAAAGAAATATACATTAAAAATGCAATGTGGGCTTTCATCATCTTCTTGTGGATAGTTAGCTAGAAGTTATTTTTTATGCAAAACCCAACCTTTCAGAGGCAAACATTTTTATTCACATCAAATGATAGTATATAAAAAAAAATGAATATAAAATACGATAGATTAAAGAACTGCCTCATGAGACAGTCAGTACTCTTCTAGTTGTAACCTTATCCTTAGTATTATACCTCATTAATGGCAAAGGATGGCAAAAGAGTGCATGTGCCTCTGTACATCAGGCTGATCTCAATGAATAAAGTTTAACTTTTGATTGTAATTCACCATTTCAGCAGACCTCCCCTTATCTCCTGAGACTCGGGAATAATCTGTAATAAGCCTCAGCAAAAGGTTTTTATTTTTGTGATGATAAAAAAGAAAAAGAGACAGGGCTAGTAGTGGATAACTACACGGATAATGAGTCCTCTGTCGAAAGATTTCGCTTGACTTGGAAAGTTTCTCTCTCGCTCGAGTGAAGCTTTTTTCTGCCCGGCTGCATATTGTACAAAGGCTACGGCATCATGCCAGTCACCTGTCAATGATGCCAAGGGAAGCAAAAAATGTTGATATATAGGGAGCAGTTGACCTCTTTTGCACTTAAAAGTGTTGGTATTGCATTGAGGTTTTATTGATTGTTTTTTAAATTAATTTATGATAATAACAATTAAAGATGGGCTTGGTACATAGGGCTTGGTACAGTAAGTGATGTGGAAAATACATGTAAATAATAGAACATGTTGCTGTGAGGGAGCACTTGGATTATGACAAGTCCTCGTCTTGCCATATCTGCAAAAAGAAATTTGTGATTCAGTCTTTATTTGGAATAATTCACCTGTTTCAGTCTCATAGCGGGATTTACAGCAAGTCAAATAATGCTGGATTTTTTTATATTAGTCTGTAAAAACAGCAAACAATCAAACAAACAAAAAAAAGTCATACATGTTCATAATATGGCAATATTAATAAACTCTGTGCTGAATGAAATAATGTCGGATCCCTCGACGTTCATTTTAATATTGCTTATCTTGGTGACTGCTCACTCCCTGGCCAAGTGTATGGCACAGAAGGACTCATTTTGCTTCTTTCGTCTTTGTTATGCATAGTAGTATAACTAATCATGTACATTTGAATAGTTTTACATTTACATTTACATTTACAGCATTTATCAGACGCCCTTATCCAGAGCGACTTACAATCAGTAGTTACAGGGACAGTCCCCCTGGAGCAATTTAGGATTAAGTGTCTTGCTCAGGGACACAATGGTAATAAGTGGGATTCGAACCCGGGTCTTCTGGTTCATAGGTGAGTGTGTTACCCACTAGGCTACTACCACCCTGTGGTTTGATACATTGAATTGACTATTAGTATTAACAAGATTAATGGATGAGAGCTTCCTGCCATCCTGCCATCATACAAGCTACTGAGCTGATCTAGATGCCTTTTGTCTAATAGATTACAGTATAACCTGACTTTGTGCACACTGAAACCATGATGGCAGGATGCTTGACAGTTGGATTGCTGATAACTGTCTTTTTAATGCAAAAAGAAAGACATTTTCTCTTTGTTTATGAGGAGAGAAGAAAAGGACTTCACCTAAAGAAGGAGCAAGACACTTAACGCATAAGGTGTCATGTCATAGGCTATGCCTGTTAAAGTGGCATGACAGGATTTTAATCCATCTGTCACACGGAGGGCTCTAAAAAAACAGAAATGAAGTGATTTCCTTTAACAGAAAAAGTGGTGTGAACAATACCATCACCATGCATATCCCACCTACCCAGATGGTAGCGTTTGGATTGTGCTGGTATATTAAACAGAATGTGTGACCTCGTTTGGGAGCAGAACTTCCATTATTCTGTTCTTCCTGTTGCTTAGCCTTGGAAAAATTAAGACTACGTTCATGCTGCAGGTCATAATGGCCTATTGCGATTGTTTTCTTTTTTTTGTATATTAGTTTGCCTGTTCACATCACTTTTTAAAATGTGACCATATCACTGCAGCATGGAGGCGGAGGAAGAATTCACGCGCTTCTGTTCGCTCCTCCATGTTTGGCTGACAAACGCAGAGATAGGGTGACAGAATTGTGATGAATGTCAATCAATAGTGACGTAAAAGTCTAAAGAATTCTGAAGAATTTTGCACGTTCCGGTTTAATTACGAAAATGACCATCTACTGAAGATGCCCAAACTGGAATGGAAAAAAAAACTGATTCCATGTGACATGTGCAGTTCACACTGCCATGAAAACATTTGACTCACGGCAGCTATTTTAGGATGTCATGCCCACAACCAGGCACATATCAACCATTTGTGAACCAGATTGAAACTTGCTCTTGGGTGGCATTGCATGTCAGACCAGCATGTCAGACCTCTGCGCTTCCTTCCCCCGTAAGTCCGTAGTCGTGACAGATAACACATGATAACTTGTGCACACAATCATGAAATCAGGGCCACGCACAGTGACAAGAAATTCCAAAACATGGAACCAGAGCACCCCGAGAATTTTGGATGTGACACATAGATTTCAGCTTCCCACTGGACATCTTAAACGGCAGTAGAAGAGCTATTGACATCACGGCGTAGCTACTCTGGTGTTTTTTATCGTGTTCTGTCCAGTGCATGATCATGATCTAACCTTTCTGAAGGAAACGGGAAACATGGATGCCATTTCTTGTCCCAGTTGGACAACTACAGGTATCCATTACAGAAAAAATATGCACAGAAGTGTCTAGTGATGAGAGAGAATATCAGAAAAAATGCTTTAAATGAAGGATCTTTGATCATTTTTGATTGGGCGTAATATACAGAGTGCAAGTAAAAGTAGTGGCTTCGGCTTATCAATTGCTTCTGTTCACTTCTAGGTGGATATGCACTTTGAATGCTATGTGCTCCACAAATAAATGCTATGAGCTGCAGAAATAGTTTGAAAGGTGCTATAATCTTTCATGAAAGCACATCTGTATGAGAGAATATGCCATAGATAATAAACGTGGCATATGTACAATATGTCTGTGGGAATGGAGGGGTCGGTGCAACTACTGATGAAGGTCCAATGTCTCGCATCTATGAGTACGAAATACTGGGATCAGCATCACCCTCTCCTGGTTTATTAAAAATGACTCACTGTAGTACTGTAAAAAACAGACAGACTTCATGCTGATAACTCAACTGAGGGCACCGCATCCACCGTAATTCACGTAATGAATTATAATAACAATGCTGCACAGCATGGTTTCATTTGTAGTAATGTTAATAAAATGTTTTTTTTAAACAGAACATTTTGAACATTGTATTTAATTTTATATTTACCAACTTATCCAGTATATCTTACATTCATGAAAAATGAAAGTATATTACACTTGCCTATGAACCAGAAGAACACAAGGTCACAGGTTCAAATTCTACTTGCTACCATTGTGTCACTGAGCAAGACACTTAACCCCCCAGGGGGACTGTCCCTGTAGCTACTGATCATAAGTCACTCTTGATAAGGGCGTCTGATAAATGACATAAATGTAAATGAGTAGAATTTAAACCTTTATGCCAATTGACAATCATTTTTTAGTCTCTCTCTTTTTACTCTTTTTACTTTACACACACATGTACCTTTCCATTGCAAAGCCCTTTTGCTATTAACTGAAGCCTTTTTTATTTCCAATTCAACCAGGAAGTAAAACTAAACTTTAGTCCCCAAAAATATGCAACCTTAAAAGTCTTCAGTTATAATAATAAAAAAGGTTTGCACTGGAACGGTAGATCCATTAATGCTACCGAGAGGGAGAGAGGGAAATGAGGGAGAAATGTCGGGCCTGTGTTTGTGAGCGTCTGGTCTTACAAGAGCGCGGGAGCAAAACATTTTTTTAGGTTGTCAGAACACTGCTTACGGCGCTGCGCTAAACAATTTCCTCTCCATGATAAATTCCTTGTCTTCCTTTTTTTTTCCCCTCTTAAATCTCGACAGACAGGAAGCTCCTTGTCCAGGAAAACAAGTTGAAGCACAGAGAGAGAGACGTTTTAATTAAAAAACCCTGGACCATGCAGAATTGCTTCTCATTTTCTCTCCATCCCAAAACGGCTTTTTAAAACCAGAGACATGCACATATTTGGCAGACAGTTTGTAAAACATATTCACGTCATGTCGGAATTCAAAATCGGCCCTGCAATGGATCGCTTGAAGCTTTTATTTTCTCTTCAACAAGACGTTGCCTGCTCCACTTGCTTTTCCTTTGCATTTTGTCAATTTAAAGATTCCGTCATATTACAGTGATTTGCATGTTTTGTAACTTAGTGTTGAGCATAATTGCCATTTTGCTGTACTGATAAGTAGAAGAATATGTCTTTATATGTAACGCAATAGTTGGACTACATATAGGTGATTTATACATTGTTTTATTATATAGTCATTTGGAGCGTTTACGGCGTGCACTTCAAAGAGAGACAACATGTGAACCAGTGACAGGGTTGAAGGTTCTTGGGTCTCAGTGGCCATCTGGTCTCATCCCATTGAAGAGCTACAGCATCACAAATGACTGAAACCTTTCATGCTGGTCGCACTGCATCACATGGTCGCTGCGCGTGTGGTGCCGTAACCTTGGATTCTAGAATTCGCGTTAATGCCACTTTGATGCGTACCACCTGCCAGTCCTTCGTCACCTTATAGAGAGCAGGCATAGCTTCCCTCCTCCGTACGTATGTGCCTGTTTATTGAAGTCCCCAAGCTTCTCATCATCTTCTCCTGGCAAGTGCCGGTCCACGCCTCAGCGTGGCGGTAAAATGGACGCAGAGAAATGAGGCGTGATCTGAGATGCCCCCGAACAGCTGCCATCGCCGTACCATCTGCTCCGCGCCAGCCACATGTTTAAGTTCTCAATCCGAACATCAGCCTGTGAACACCGAAGAGCAGAAACATTAACGCGATGTGGCCGATGCGCTATCGGGGTGTTTCTGAAAAAGATGAGGAACTTTATATATGAAGATTCTCAGTCGGTGTTTTACCATAGTGGTAATACGGTATTTGTGTGTGGGCAGGTTTGTGTGTGTGTGTGTGTGTGTGTGTTTGGAGAGAAAACACTGTGTCATGATGAGTCAGCAGAGCCCAACAGCATCGAAGCTAAGGATGGGATGTGTGGGTGTTGTGCCCTACGGTTTTCTCTCTCTATCTCGTCTTCACCCTCTCAATCACTCCCACTCTCGCGTTAACATCGTCCCTCTGACCGCAGGACGATAGTGGAGCTAAATGTGCAGAGTGTGCGTTGTGGGCTCCACCTGCGGCACTTTTCCCACTAACTTTGCGTGAATCACCTCGCGCGCAGACGAGCCCGGCTCAGCCGCCTCTAAAGCTGCATCACGCCGTGCTTCCAACTTCCGGGAGCCTTGAATGGCTCTCGAAACATAATTGATGTAGTGTATTTTTTTTTTCTCATGGGATTTGCGGCAGGGGAAATGAATCAATATGTACCTCCAGCAAGTTCGAGGAAACCTCTTCTTCTGAAGGAACCATTGAGAATGAAGAAGCAGTGCTGAAAGCAGCTCCTTCAGATGGTGCTCGCTGTAGGCTTCACGTTTCACCATTTGACATTAATTAGACTATAGATTAATAGAGGGGGTTTACATGCTCACACACAGATATAAAAGGGGAAAGAAATTAAAAGGGATTTTTTTTTAATTAAGACCTTTTCTCTTTACAGACATTCTTAGGCTAGCAGCAATGTTTTTTTAATTAAACTGAATTAAATAGTTTTTTTTTATTATTCAGACTGTGCTTCACAATAAATGGCAGGATGAGTTTCAAGTGTTCAGCTGTTTACATGAATTGGCATTAAGTGAGGAATTCAATCATTAAAAATAGCGTTACATTCCTTATTGTGCTGTCAGGAGTTATATTACATTTGGGTCTGAGCGAACATCGTGTGCACAAGAGCCGTTTGGATGGATTCTTTTTCTATTACAAATCGTCATTTGCAGACGTTCTTTTATACTGTTTTCAGAATTGCAACCACAACAATAAACCCCCTGTAAACCCTTTCTGATATGAATGTGTATGAGAGCTTTGGTAAATGTACAGGGCACCATGTGGCAAAAGAAAATCATTAATAAACCCAATACAGACTTTCCTGCCACAAATATGAACATTTATATTTTTAATCCAAATTTATATTCGGTTGAACAAAAGATGTACATATTACAGGAGCAGGGAAAAGACTGGGTTAAAATGTGTGCGTGTGCTTTATTTCTACAATCTAAATTAAGATTTGAACCCCAAAGTCCACAGGTTATTTAAAAATAACATCTAATATACAACATATATCAGGCTGATAGGAGTGGTGTTTTAGAGAAAACAAAGAGAGACAATAAATGAATCAGAACCTTAAGATGAACAATTAACAACAAAAAAAACCCACATATGCAGAGCTTTACATGCATATGATTGGCATACAGGAAATGTAGCAGAATGTCTGACAAGGTGCTTGGCCCCGCCCCGAGTCACTCACTCACACACGCGGCCATGCTCACCCGAGTACTGATCTGTGGACACACCCTAAAGGGGCGTTCGAACCAAAAAGCATGTGTGAAACACACGATAGTGCGAGAAAACAAAAGAACGGCAGCTCTGCATCTGGTTCTTCTCGGGGGTTTCAGCCTCTCAACTAGAAACGCAGGCAGCTCCTCCTTTCGTTTGACGGGCCCCATCCCGGAAATTGAATCTGCGCTTGGGTCCTTCGCCTTCGCTCCCTGGCAGGTGCATTCTGCAGTGGACGGCATTCAGCTACCCCAATGATCTGAACCTCCAACTTTCAAAATGGAAAGGGCCTAAGGTAGAAGGATCACTGAGCATGCAAGGATTAGAAGCGTTTTGCAATGGTGACTTAAAGAACTGACCGTGTCAAGGGCTTCAGGGCCTTTTTTTTTCTCGTTATATGGTCACTGTTAATGACTGGAGAACGGTGGTCATTTCATCTTCTGGGTGAAGATGCTTTAACTACTGATGTATGGAAACACAGAGAACAACGAACCTTCGCCATCTACGGTCAACACGGCAAATTCGTTTAAAATGTTATAAAGGACGTACTCTGCAGCTTGTATTTATTTTGTCCAGAGTGTTTGGAGAGGCCACTTGAAAGCACCACTCCCGTGCTTTTGTTGTTAAGATTTAAATGGGCCCCTTGCGCTGCCTGGAGAGCTCCGTGTTCGGCTCTCTTTAGTGGTTACTCGAGGGCCCACAAATAGAATACACATCTTGGATCAATACATCTGTGTTCAACTCCTCGTGCACCATCGGGAAATGACTGAGACAAGTAAAGACATTTTTTTTAACACGTCAAAACAGCTTCAGAGGAACGCTGCACTTCCTGCTCTTCATAATGCACAACTGAGACGCTGCATCAAAGGGACAGCAGAAATCATTAATAAAGCCTTTGCTTCGATTTAATAAAAAGCATTCATGACTGCATGAACATAATGAATGAGTAGGACATTAAGGCCTAGTCCTTCTCATCTCCATGGTGAGCTGGTTCTTTGGAAGCTGATGCTTAAAGTAGTTCTGAATACAGTAAAATGGCTGAATTATGTGTTGTGGGACAAATGTCAAAAGCCTTACTGTAACTACAGGGGGTATTTGCTTCCAGTGCAAGATAAATTCATATTTTGCATGAATCGTAAGCTTATGCATATTAGTATGATGGGACATTCAGAATAGGATCTGATCTGTATGAAGATGAAGTTCTGAATTAAAAAAAAAGTTGCAATTTGAAAAAGTCGTTTCTAAATTCCGTACTCCAGCGAAGCGCAAAGTCTTGAATCTTATAGTATGAAGTGTGTTCATGCGGAGAATATGTCTTGAAATGAGTTTAAATATTAGTGTATTACAGCCAGACACTTCAATTTACTGCACCTACCAGCAGCCGTACCACGGCTAATTTCTCAGATGAGTGAACATCGAGATGAACAGACATTGTTTTACTGAATGTCAACCGGGTACTTGCTCCTTGTTTGCCTCGGCTACGTGGAACGTTTTTTTTTACGCATTTCGAACTAACATATCGTGCAAACTTTGCCTCAGTTTCATGAACTTTTAATCAGTTTTCTGTTTCCACAATGACATCGCGGAGACTAACTTTTTCTGTCATTATGAGTCTGATCTTTCTTCGCTCTCACGCACAGGGACGTGAATTCAAATCACCATTAGCTTTGGGTTGAATTAAAAATATTAAATTAAAATATAGCTGCTTCAAGATTCCCATTTACCTGACTAAATGGAGACAATGTGTAAGGTAGGAAATGTTCATATTTCGTGTTATATTCTTTTCATGCCAAATATGCTTCATTGTTTGAAATGAACAGTAATTATGTAGTGCACTGTTTTCGAGGGCAAGGCTTGAGAGAAGACACTGTGTCGTGATGAGTCAGGAGGGGGGTCACGGGCAGGGCTTCGCTGAGGGACGTGTTCTGAATGACAGAAATAATTACACATCAGCGGAAGGTGCAGTTACTTTCTCTTCTTCAAGATAAACTCTCACTCACTCACGGTCCTTAACCCCTCAGTCCTGTTTCTCGGGGTCACCCTGGGACACTGAGCACAGGGCAGGGTGCCAGCCCACCACAGGGTGCGCACACACACACACACCTACAGTCAATTTAGAGTCGCCAGTTCGCCTACTGTGGATGCTGGGAGGAAAATGATTGTGCCCATAATGTGTAAATGGGAGCTTGCATGGTCCTTTTGTGGACTTTTTCTCCTCGGCTCTGTCGGATCTGTGTGTAGAATGCACGGAACAGTATGCTTGCCAGTCGCATGCTAATTCCCCTCCACTGATCTCTCTCTTTCCCTGTGAATCGGAAGGTACAGGCTGTTTGCGGAGCGCCTCTCGCAGCTGGAGGAGGCAGAGGGAGACTTTGATCACTTCACACAGAGTTACCAGTCGCTTGGCGCTCGCCGGCAGCCCAACAACGGACTGCTCTTCACAGAGTGGGCTCCCGGGGCGAAGGGCCTCTTCCTCACCGGGGACTTCAGTAAGTGCATACAATCCTCCTGTGAGTGAGGACTGCCTGGCCCCTCCCGTCCTCCCACCCCGCAAACACTCTGGGCTTATTAAGAGCAGCGTGGATCAAAGTGTCCCGGCAATTTATTGTTGCCAGGGAAACTGCTTATCATTTTAGACTCCTAACCTCAGTAATGTATTCCGATTTTTTTTTTTTTTTTTTGACAAAATCCGTGGGCAGTACTGAATGATTTATTCTGTTGTAATGATGCAAGACTCTGAGTGTACACTGTACTGTACACAAGTGATTATTCGCCATGGAGGCAGAGTTTTATGTTGGTTGACTGTATTCTGTATCCATTAAACCTCATTTTAACTCAAAGGGGCTGCTCCCTCCATTTGCTTTGGGGGGCAATAATGTATTTTCACATTGTTATTTACCCTAGTAAGTCTCTCAGGCATCTGCATTTTTTCCTTGGATATTTACTGTGGAAGTACTGCAGTTGACAGCAGCAAAATTACTGCTTGTTCCTAAGTTTGTTCATGAACTTCCACTTGTGCTTGGTGCTTTCTTTAGTCTTTTCCTCCCTTTTGAACAGTGCCCTCGGAAACAGAGATGAGGGAGTTTTAACCAGATAGTTACAAATTCAACTGCAAACTATTAAACTGATAGACATTTTAACCTGGGAAAAGATTTCAGTTCAGCAAAGGGCCAGAGGAGAATGTTTCACGTTTTCATTCAGCTCCTTGACATCACATTCTGTTCAACATCACCCTGAAGACTCACGTCGTCATGTTTATTGATAAAATTAGACAAATTGAAGATCAAATAAGTAGAAAAAAATAGAAATACAGAAGTATACAATTTCATAAAAAAATCAAAACAAAGTTTTCAAACTGAAAAATGGAAAAAGGATCAATGGTCCAGCCTTGCCTCAAAAGAATAGGGCAACTGGATGGCAAGACAAAGGCTTTTTGAAAACCCCATAACAAAAAAACACACAGAAAGTTCTACTGCATTAATATCAATATTCCAGATTAATAATAAAAAAAAACACACAGAAAGGTCTACTGCATCAATATTGTTTTTTATTTTCCAGCTGAATATTTCATTGTTTGGTTCTTTTACACTGTTGCTGTTAGTCTCGTGTGTTTGCCTCACAACATTGTTGCATCTTTTGCCTCCACGTTATCCAAACTGTTGGGCTTCTCATCCCAGTTTTTTGCTTCAAGGAGTTCTTTCCCAGAGTATGCATAGGAGGCTAGGTTTCTGGGGAGAGCAGAGACGATCTTGCTATCTAAGTGCTCTGTGAACTTCGTGAACTCAGTCGTGATCGAGTGTTGTCTCCCACTCATAGCGAACGGCCGATAGAATCCAGCGTTCTCACGCGGTGTGAGCCGGAGGAGTAGGAGCTGCTTCACTGATCCATGCCTGTCAGCAGACAGTCTCAGGCCTCAACTTCTCCCCCAAACTCTTCTTCTGTCCTCAGCAGCACAACTTTAATAAAATACAAAAAAAATAATCAAAAATTGCCTTTTAAATTATGCAAAATGAGGGAATAAATATAAACAACACAAATGATGGTAAATTCTCTATGATCATACGCATACTGAATCATACTGCTTCAATATCTTGTGCCTATTCTTTCACTTCTTGAACATGAAATGCGCAGGCATTTGAGAGATGGAGGAAAAAGCTTCGAGTCTGTAAAATGTTTACTTGCTAAAGCATTAAGGACCTGATTGTCCCATTTTCACTGTGCTTGCAACCAGATGAGTTTTCACCTGCCTGATGATACTTATGACATGTAACTTCACAAACAAGGTAAATCTCAGCTTTACCCTCCATTTAAAACCTTGTTGTAAATAGCATCATTGTAATCTTCATCATTGGAATTGAATAAGTGAAACGATGTATTGAAACATGTATTTTTCTTTTGGGGTACTGAGTTAGGGATCACATCTCTTTAACAGATAATATATGTTGCTTTTACCTATAACTAGCATTACATTATTATTTAATTATATAATGGATAATGTAAAATTTTATTGGCCAAATAATATGCACCAGATGTTGTTTGAAAGGCGCTCTATTGTTGTTTAGTGATGAGAAGCGTCTAGTCTAAGAGTTCATGTGCAAAACAGGAGGAATCTGAAAATGTCCACCACCTAATGTTCTTATCGTAACTGGATCTTGGATCATACTGTCCTTTAGAACATGTGGACAGCCCAGTGCTTCTGCTTTGTTCACTCTGGGTAAGTTCAGTTTCTGGGAGCACAGTGATTCTCTGGGAAATGTTCTAGTGTTCATTGTGTCCTAGAATTCATGTAGATGTTACTTTGACTTCCTAAAGGTTGCTAAAGGCTATGCACAACCCTGCAACATTGTTCAGGAGAGACAATAAATAAAAAATAAAAAAGTGAAGTGATTGTCATTGTGATAATCTGCAGCACAGCACACGGGGCACACAACAAAATTTGTCCTCTGCATTTAACCCATCACCCCATGACATGCACCCGGGGAGCAGTGTGTTGGGACGGTGCTTTTGCTCCGTGGCATCTCAGTGGCACCTTGGTGGATCGGGATTTGAACCGGCAACCTTCTGATTACGGGGCCTCTTCCTTAACCGCTAGGCCACCACTGCCCCCAAACAGCTGGAGATGTTGATCTAACCTCTAATTGAATCTAATCTGCAGGACATGGTGGGAAAAACAAGTCGGATTCATCGAGATAGAACCTCACAACTTACAGGATTTAAATGATTTGCTGTTAAAAGTCTCGGTACGAGAGGATACTTTCTTTAGGCACCATCGTCACAGCAGCTCCGGCTCAAACAAAAGTGAAGCATTATTAGACTGGGATTTTGGCTGATATTTGTTAAAAAATAGGACTGCAAAAAACATGTTATTAATTAATGTGATTAATGTGATTCATTTAAAATATTGTGTTAAATAACCACCATTAACATAGATGCGTTTTGTTTACTGTACTCAAATGCGTATGGTGTGTCTTTCATGCAGGAAGCACACAAGCAGCAGGACAACACAGTCAACTTATCGTGCATTAAACCCGACTGATTTGTCGATTGCTCTTGCTCACTCACTCAATCACTCACCCTCCATAAGCGATTAGTCCTACTTAGGCTCGCAGCTCCCGGATCTGAAGTCAGGACAGTGGGCAGTGGGCATTGCGTTTGGCAGTACAGTTGGCCATTACATTATGTCGCCCCATTCAAAGTGAACCTTAGGGCAGTTAAAAATGTTCAAATGTGGCAGCCCTACTCATACGATCTTAAATGTGGATGACATTTTCAAAGTATGAAGTCACATATAGAGATTTGCTGATTGCGATTCTCAGTTGTGAAACTGTCTCCCCCCCCCAGCCTCCGTAAACAGAAAGCAGGCGCCTCCCCTCACAGACCCTCGGGCTCCTCTTTATCCTCCAAATATCATCCAGCCCAAATTGCAGCCTCACATCCCACTCTGCTGATGCATTTGTCTGGAAATCTGTGGGGAGTTGCTGGGGCAATAACGCGGCCAGGCCAGCGCCTTGGGCGTGTTATTAAACTGCCATCCAGCTGCCTCTGGCAAGCTTCAGACCACCTCTGTGAACTAATTGAGCTCTCCTCAAGAGATGCTGAGCACCACAATGTACAAAAACGCTATCAGCCAGGAATGAGCCGCAAATGTGGCTGTTGATTCCTGCGATTTTCTTTCCCCTCGCCGGGTTTTGTTCATGCTGAAAGGCCATGGTGCTTCCTGCAAATCTTGTTCAACCCTTTATAATAATCTGGGCTCAATGCTCGATGCCATAAACTCCATCTGGTTAAGTAAACACTTCCCCCTCCCTGTTTGAACTTTAATAGCTTTGTTGATTAGTTTTTTTTTTTATTTGCAGCTAGTAATTTTAGGTTTCTAGTTGCTCCTGAGCCTGATATTCAATTAGGGTACACAGAAGCAGGTAATGAAGTCCTCCATGTTTTTACTATTAAGCTAGTGCAGTGAAAATACATGCATAATATTCAAATGTATTTCCTCTGCTGGCTAGAATGAAGACTAGAATAAAGTCACCCAGGCAGAGTTCATAAGCATAAGCAAGTCTATTGATTCGCTTTGCTCTACATCACCTTTTGATGTGATGATTTGCAGTAAGAGGGATGAGGTTGGATTATCTGACAGCACAAATGCCTGTGAGAACGCCTGTATCCTTCCTCCGTCCTCATTAGACTCTGCATTAACACATCTAAAAAAAAAAAAAAAAAAAAAGGATATGCCTGGATTCCATAGCAATTTCCAACATTATTAAATACAGTAAATTCAACACTGTATATGGGTACAGACAAATATTAACATATTACGCAATAAATAATACACACAAAGCAAATAATATATAGTAATATATATATAATCGAATAATATATATAAAAACTTATCAAATACAATACCAGACACTCTAAGGTATATAACTCATGTAATGTAACCTTTGAGTGTTGGTCATTTTCTGAAATTTACACTAACAATTTGCTGAAACATGCTGTTTACCATCATTTTTGTCTCCTTCATTTCTTACAGAGACATTAGTGTAACTCTTAGATGAAACATGAATGGTAAGAATAATGTTAAACAGCAGTAGATACCATATGTTACATAATTAAATGCTTTGCCAAGTCCACTTTGTGGAGATTTTGAAGAATCCAATGCAAGAAACATATTTCGTATTTTTGGTACCAGGAGAAAGTGAAGTGTTTTTGTTGAATCTGTTTTTTCAGTCACCCCTTTTTACCTTCATGACTGCTTTGTTCACTATTGTCATCATCAAAAGCCACTTCATGAGATGCTTATTAATGTGAGTGAATGATAGGAAAGTGTTCAGCATAAACCTGTTGCAAACCATACTCGTTGTCTAACGTAAAGTGGTGGAGAAAAAAAGAGAGTGTGAAATCCTGCCATCACAGCAAAAGCTCCTTAAATGTTCAACTTTTTGTTTTCCTCTTCTTTTTTCGATTATTACATAACATCATGTGTGTTATTTCATTGTCCTGTGTCTTCAGTTTTGTTCTATAATGTAAAAAAAGCAAACCCATTAATGATTAGATTCGTCCAAACATTTGACTAGTATTGCAATTCCGAACATCTGCACAATACAGGATGAAATGAGTGCTGGCAGGAGCACGCAGACAGAATAGACTACATCTGGGAACAAATAGAGCAGAGCAAGACTGGACAGTCGACGAAACAGTTGACAAAAGTAAAGCAAACAACACTGTGGTTTTGCAAAAAAATTGCTGTCCGAGTGCAAATAGGTGAATCCAATCAGTACTATAGCTATATCCTGGTCATGACAGGGTTAAATGCTACTCATTAGTGCTATATGAAAAGACCCTTGTTAAAGAGAGACATCAAACAAACTACAGTGACATTTCAGTGCTCATTAATTTCAGCATGAGCGTCTTGAACTGGCCCAGTGGACCACATGACTATCTAGACAGACTGTGAAACGTCATTGTTTATGAACAGTCCTTGGCGTGGTCTTTAGCATATGTCCTTCGCTAATTAATCAGGCTGATCATTTTTTTTTTTTTTAACTGATTGCTTTCTGTGTCTGCTTTAAAGTGTGGGGAACAACAGAGGGAACTCATTTGGGTGTGAATGTAATTAGTCCATACACACACACACACACACACACACACACACATATATATATATATACATACACATATATAATTACTAATTACCTTCACACCCAAATGAGATCCCTCTGTGTGTGTGTGTGTGTGTGTGTGTGTGTGTGTGTGTGTATGTATATATATATATATATATATATATATATATATATATATATATAATGGACAGATATTCTAAGTACTGTCCATAATGTCATACAGGGGGGTTGGCCTCATGCCGATTATGCAGTCAGGTAAAGCATTTGCTTAAGGGTAAAATGCTGTTTATCAGGCCTTGTCTGTGGGGCGCTGTATAGCACCCTGGGAAAAAAAAAACACCGTTTGCCCGAGCTACACATTATGCTCTTTATATCCTTATTACCAGCTGTCCTCACAGTCTCCATCTATCTCTCTCTCTCTCCCTCTGACTGCCTCCGTTCCTCCCTCCATCCGTCCAGGACGTGTTTTATATTCCCCCGCCCTCTTCTGTTTACCCCCGCTTTTTTTTAATTATCTCTCCCCAAAACCCAGAGGCTGTGTCAAAGAAAATTCCAGCTTCCAATTCTGTGAGAGATTGCATTTTGACACGGCTCATATTATTCGGTTTCAATTTCATAGCCGGCGCAGGGAGGAAGGGCCCCGGCTGCCAGCCATCAATGAGGTGCAGGTGAGGATGCATAATACACTGGGCTCAAACCTTTGTTATTTATTTATTTACCCCCCACCCTTTCTCCACTGCAGTCTTAAATATATATATATATATATAAAAAGAAAGACATGCATATGGACAGGAGGGATCGCCGGCGGAGGGAGGTGACAAATTCTTCATCCTGCAAGCGTCTTGGGTGGTTGTTGGCAGAGGTTCGTGTAATCTTCTCGACCTCTCTCATCACCCCATCCTTCTCCGCCTCCCCACTGGTTGAGGGGATGAATAAACTGCCGACATGTGCAGTTCGTTCTGCAGGACTCTTCTCTCTCTCTCTATCTCTATTTTTCCCCCTTCATCTTGAGTTTAGTTTTAATTTTCTATGCCTACATCTTTACGCCTAGGCCTGTCTGATTCTTCAGATAATAGCAGTGAGGTCCAACAACAGTTGTCTCCTTTTGGCTTCTCCTGTTAGGGGTCACCACAGCAAATGAAACACTCTCATTGTCCGCACAATGATTTGCCAAAAGTTCTATGCCGGGCGCCCTTCTTAACACAAGCGTCCCCATTTACCCGGACTTGGGAGGATAGCATGCTTCCCAAGTCGCTTGTTTTGAGATGCAACTACAGTTAGAATAAGAAAAGTCCCATATTTTCATGATGAATGTTAATAAGGTGAATTGTAAAACGAGTGGCCATCTTGAACCTTTTTTGATTGAGATGATGATTTGTTTCTCTGTTTGCCAGGGTCTTGGCTGGAGGTGATTACTTTTCTTTTCAGACACATTGTGTAGGTGGTGTTTCACAATTGTATAATTTTTTTTTATGTCTGAATGCATTGTGAGAGGGTTTCGGACTCTTCTGAATGCAAGGTTTTAATACCTTATTGTGTAAGATTCTTAAGGGCTGTCTTGGGAGAAAAAAGGAGTGCCGGGGAGATGGTTGAGTGGATAGTGCTGAAGGATTTTGTGGAGGGCAGGGCATGTCATGTTCTTTTATCTCTTACACTGCAAAACATAATGAAATAGGATAATTAATTTTACTCTCTATCCCCCCCCCCCATCAGACGGCTGGGAGAAACTCTCTCACCCTTTTACCAGAAAAGAACATGGGAAGTGGGAGCTTTACCTCCCACCAAAACGAGACAGGTCTCCACCCGTGCTGCACAAGTCTAAGCTGAAGGTACGTGTTCCATTAAAACAGATGCACATTCCAAACAATGCATTTCTGAACTTATTTTATATGCAAAGTAAACAACAAAAATGCTCTGCATTCAGCTTTCTAAATTCAGCACAGAACAGCGATTCTAAACAGTTTCAAAGTGCTGTAGCTTTTTGTGGGAAATCAAAATGCGGCAGGTGTCCTATAAACAGATTTTAGATGAACACTTGTTTTTTTTAACCTTTTCTTTATCCACGTTTGTTATGTGTCATTTTTGGCTTGTCTGACGTAGTTGTAATGTTTTAAAATGAAATACCTTGAACCGCATACATATTTTTTGCCCCACGTGCACCCGATTCCGAAGCAATGCTGGTGCACAGTTTAGATATAGTGCCAGCCCACAGTGTCCCCGGGCCTCTGTGCCACTGTGCTGGTCATGAACAGGTGTGATTGTCCCCCCAGGCGAACGCGAGACACACCTGCCTTCGCATGGCCTGACAGTCTGGCTGGAGGGGAGACACTCTGTCCTGCTTTTAAACTTACTTCCGTAAATATAAAGTGGAGACAGCCTGGACAGGAGCCTCATTATGTCTTGCTATTCAGAGAGACAGAGAGCATCTGCCGTCCAACCTTTGAGCAGTTATGAACGCGCTAGACTTCAAGGAACAGTCCACAGACGAGCTTCGCAGGGTTGGTGGCTCCACCTCAAGGTGTCACAGCCTGCGACAGACCTGGGATCAGAAGTGTGAAAAGAAATTGTGTATCTAATAACCAGTCTCGAAACAGGAAAATGAAAAAGATCAGATCTATCATTATGATGAATGTGCATAATTATGTTTTCAACACCCCCAATGCAGTCAAGAGATTCATCAGAGGTGCTATGTTCGGGTTCACTCACTCTCCCCCCTCCTCCTTCATCTTTTTTTTTTTATTTTTCGAGTTTATTCATGCCAGCCAGGAGTGATTCAGTGTTCAGGGCAAAATGACACCCGATGAAACAATAAATTGTCATAAATTACACTTAGAATATGTCATCTGGATCCCAGCAATGACCTTGTTGCTAAGCACAATGGGTGCCTGGGCCTCATCTGATGAATATTAATATGCGCTGGTCAAAATCACTTTCTCAGTGAGAGTTTAAGGACGAAACATGGCCAGAAGGACATGGTGTCTGAGACAGGCTGGAGCATTGGACGCGCCCCATGGGAAGAGGGGTTGGCAGAGTTTGGGGGCATTTTTTTTTTTTTTTGGGAGGGGGTGGTTGTGCAGAGCCGCTTGACTTGGCAGTTCTGGGTTAATCACAGAGTTGACGGCAGGGGTAAAGCAGATGGACACTGCAGTGCCCAACAACCTCGAATTTGCCAACGTTGACCATGGGCTGGCTGTCCAGACCAGCTGCCCCTGCAGTGCCGTGTGATGTGCTGGCCAGTGTGCCAGTGCGCTGCACATCAGGTGCCCACAGGAAACCAGGGTCCTTTCTAATCGCATTAATAAAGCCTCAACACATTTGATTCTTGTGTTTTTGCTCACTTTGGTAGGCACATTGGAAGCTGCCTGAGGTGAGCTGTGAACGTGTTCAGCACAATTAATCGCTTTCATTTCGCCTGATTAATTTGTTCCAGACTCTGTTTAATACAGAGAATAACTTTCCTTCTACGCTTTAAAAATTTTCCACACATTTCCACAGGTTTCACATTCTTTAAAAAAAGAAAGTGTAAGATAATGGAGACAAATGCTTGCAGTGCTGATGTGAACATGGCCACTCTGTAGCCCCGGCCTCAGCACCACGTTGAGAAGGCCGGTGGATTTCTGCCCCAAGTCATTATGCAACGTAATTGGCTGTCACACACAGATTCGGCAAGTCGGCAAATAGGATTGCAGCTGAGGAACTGCGTCTTGTGGCTGAAAGTGCAGGGTTTCTGGATGTGCCAGTGGATTTTGTGCGGCTCTGGCTTTCAGCTCTCTCCGTTTGCTGGCTCTCAATAGTGACATTATCATTGACTTGACATTGCTCTGCAAGCATGTTAGGAAGAGCAACACTAGCATTTGGGGTCTTCTGAGGCCTCGCTAACAAGCAGGCAGCAAGGTGACCAAACAGGACCAATGTCAATAGGCGTCAACGGAGAGAATAACAATCAGGCGCATTGTCTGACGAAGGACAAGGATCGGCTCAATGCGAGCTCGCTGCGCATAAGCAATTGAGCATTGTTTTCAGCCATGTGGACTTTCACCTCACCTGAGGGGACTCCTTAATAACCCACAGTCAGCCCACATCCTCAAAATGAAAGCAGAGCTCTCAGTGTGTGTCCCACACCACTAGTGCCGATTAGTGTGGATCAGCATTGTTGGTGTAATAATGCACAGTAATGCACGCGGCGTTCCAGACGCTTTCTCTCATTCTTTCAAACTAGTGCCCACACCTAACGGCAATGTCAGAGGAACCAAGAGAATAGTAATGTGAAGATAAAGTGGATACTGAAACAATGCCACTGAGCAGAGTATATTGAGGTGGTGCCCCGGGTGGCACTGAAGAGTCAGGTGAAGGACAATACCCGGACTATCTTTTTTTAGAAGGGCTCACTTCATTGGGGGGGGATGTTGGTGTGAAAACATCCCCAGTCATGTACATGGGTACAAGAAAAAACTGAAATGTAGCCCTGATCTGGGAGGAGAAATAAAAACCACACACACACACACACACACACACACACATGCAGGCTATGCACATAGGTCCATTCGTTTGCTTGAACGAGCATTCAGCCAATCATGGCAAATGTATCAGTTATCAGTCAGTGGATGGGGAATGAGAACTACATACGGTGCTGTTTGGACTTGGGAAGAAGAAGACACAGTCAACTGTTTTTTTGCACAATAAATAATATATATAATACTGCATGATACTAGATCAATAAAGCTCAATTCCCTGTCTGTCACAAGGTATCAGACATATTCTTCCATTCCCCCATTGTTGCTTTAACAATACTATTTGCTTGGTTTGCATAGTGTAGATGTTACGAAAATTTTAATATAGACTTTTATAAGGATGAGGTCTTGTCTGCAGGAAGGAAGTTTCAGAGTCAGCTAATTTCCTGTCCCATTCTCAGCAGCATGGTCGAGTTTGTCTTAAATCTGAGTGGTAAATATAACAGATTTTTTTTTGTATAAGTATTCATAAATAATTCTGAAAGTATAGTAGTACAGTAAGGCCCACACCCACTTTGCCATAGGCGATATCGTGTGCGGGTGTTCCTGAGTCCCAGAGGAGCCTGAAGAAGCCTGGTGAAGGACGAAGCGATTGAGTGAGAGAACGGCCCATGCCGCTGTTACGGGGTGAAAGTCCGCATTAATTCCTTTGGAAGGAAGAATTAATGTGGAATCTGGAAATCAATGGAACACAATGGATTTCCCATAGCTGCCTTCATCAAAAGGGAGAAGATTTCTTTCAGTCAATCAATTTTGGCAGCCCAGAAATTGTTATATATTCTGATATTAATATTTTATTGCCCTCGCAGTGCTGTCATTACACAGGACCTGTTTCAGGCGCTTGTAAATACACGTCCTGAAGAATCTCGCCAGCCGATAGCTGGATCAATAGTGCTACCAGGTAGATTTTGGATTGTCAGAAGATTGTTTATTCTGCCTGTTACTGATCCGTACAGTTGAAAGGCATTGTGGATGACTCTGAAAGAAAGGCTTGAAACTTAAAGGCAAAAACCAAATACTTAATGATGACTTGTGCAGTGAAGGATTTAAATGTCAGGAGAGCAGACATGTTGCTGGAAGTGGAAGTGTGCAACAGTCTTGGGTTGGTGTGCAAGATAAGTGGTAAAATGGAGGAGGTGCTAAGCCTCGTGCACATTCTTGATGGGAGTCTGTTTAAATATTGCACTATGAGCTGTCAGTCATCATTATGTGCTCCTACCTTTTAAACTTTTAGAGTTAACAAAAAAAAATGTATGTATGGGAAGGTACTCCCCTCCAAGATACAGATAGCCAGCGAGCAGTCTGCAAATCCAGAAGACATTATGAGTTGTCTTGAAAAGCACAGCAAAAGTCGTGCGCACAGTCCCCGTTGCCTTTTCACACTTTTTTGGGGAAAGTTCAATGTCATTCTCAAGGTTGGGCTCAGGTGGGGTTTGTGGCCATCCTGCCCTACGAACTCGTTTGTTCGCCTGTTGTTCACCTCGTTTTCCCCTGTGTACAAGCCTGCCTCATGAGACACAGTCCTGTCTTTTGTCTATCCGGTCTGCAGCTGCTGAATGACGTTGTTCTAGGGTACAGGTTGCGTGTGTCTTCTGTGTTAGCGGTTTCACTTTTTTCAATTCAGCCCTGCAAAGTAAAACAAGACTGCTGTGCAATGCGGCTCCTGACATGACACCTAGACACCTTGCCGTCTGCCTCTTTGATTGGCCGGGAAGATCTGAGCATGCATTGGGGTCTGTAAATGAATTTGGCAGTGTCACAGCTCCTGCGCGCTTCAGGTTTTGGCGCTGGAGGAGGGTAAGACTTTGATGGAAGCAAAATCTAATTAGAGTTTTAACGCCGCACTGACGCTGAAAAATGCTCAGCCGAACCTCATGCTCGCGCTAAATAGAAAAGCAATCGCGGGCCCGTTGGAGATGAAATGCGCTGTATGGTAATGCTCAGACGGTTCCACACGTGCCACTTCAAACAGGAGCAGATTCACCTGTCAGGCTCCATCCAGCATAATGATACACTCCAATTCGCACGCTTTGCCCTCTCAATTTCACTGCACCATGTAATACAAATGGTAATGGTTGGTATTTTCCCTTTAAAATCCTCCTTGAAAACAAGGCTGCACTCTCGTGATCCTGGGGAGGGGTAACATGCAGCTACTTATCGATCGGTGACAATCTCTGAGCTGTCCCCTTGACAGATAGAGAACGCTGATAGGCCTTCCAAAACAGCATTGTTTTCTCCGCATTGACCTCTCGCCAGTAGCACGTAATCTACAATCTACCTGTCAAGCAAACATCCCGACGGACGCCGTGCTCCTCCCCTGGCCGCCCTGGAAACCGCCCGCTTGTTCTGTCTCCATCAGGTCGTCCGGGGAGCCAGTATAATCACACATTGAAGGACAATCGGCAGGCCAAACGGGCCCTCACAATAGAACCGTTGGGAGACGGGGTTGCGATGGACTTTGGGGAGTTTTGAAAGGGTGACTGGGAGGAGATGCAGGCACTCTGAATTTCAAATGGGTGTGGTGTCGATTGTGTTTCTGATGGTCTTTCTTGGTTGTTCTTTCATTGCTGTTCTATACCTTTGGATTCCAATCCATAAAGCTGGATATAAAGGACCTAAGGGGGTTCAAAGAAGTGGTGGCCTAGCGGTAAAGGAAGCAGCCACGTAATCAGAAGGTTTGCGGGTTCGAATCCCGATCCGCCGAGGTGCCACTGAGCAAAGTACCGTCCTCACACACTGCTCCCCGGGCGCCTTTCATGGCCGCCCACTGATCACCAAGGGTGATGGTTAAAAGCAGAGGACATTTCGTTGTGTCACCGTGTGCTGTGCTGCAGCGTTTCACCTACTTTCTTCTTCTTAACCTCTGACACAATATATCAATTTTATGGAAGACTGTAGAGGATACAGATTTATTTTTTACTAAGATCATAACTATTTTTAACTGTTATTAACAAGCTATCTTGTGATCTCTAGAGAGTTATTGTCTTTTCAAGAAGAAGAAAAGTTGCATCAAGTCTGATAAGATGAAAAAGTAGATTCATGCTCCCATACCAACTGGAAGGTCATCATGTCAAAATTGTGTTGTTCAGAGTGTTGTTGAGCATTAATTCATCAGATTGAATGAACAATTTTTGTTCAGAGATACCTGCTTGAAAATGGCATGCAAATGGAAGCTGCAAACTTCAAGCAATCCATAGTATGAAACCTTGACCGTAACCTACACAAAATAAATGCACTTCTGAAGTGAAAAATTGAAAGTGCAGTGATTGTTGTTGTGATACACAGCACAGCACACAGTGACACAATGAAATGTGTCCTCTGCTTTTAAACATCACCCTTGGTGAGCAGTGGGCAGCCATGACAGGTGCCCGGGGAGCAGTATGTGGGGACGGTGCTTTGCTCAGTGGCACCTGAGTGGCACCTTGGCAGCTCGGTATTTGAACCGGCAACCTTTTCCTTACCTGCTAGGCCAATCACTGCCCTTGAAAAACGAAACTCACCATATGTGCCATTAGGTTTACTAGAACCAAAACGCATTGTTTTACTTTGATTGTCACTATTGTTTTTCACTCCTTCTTTTACAGTTAATTCTGCGATTATAATATAATAATTTAATAATTAAAGTTGTTTACATTTTAATGTTTTGAAAATTTGCTCATAATGCACATGACCAAAATATTTAGAGAATGGGTACAAGGAAAAAGGGTCTTGAAGGGTTGTGAACATGTCGGTCCTGTTATTGGCTTTCTAACCAGCAGGAGATGAGGCAGGTTTGCTAGAGCGATGCTACAGTTTACCCAACTTTATGCAAAATTCTTAAGGGTACTCACTGTCATCCAAGCCTTTTTTTTAATAAATAAAAAATATGACGTAAAAGATTTCGATTAGTTACTGTATGTATACTCTATGTACTTATTCTTTGTGTGTACCTATCCATTCATACAAATGTTCTTATGATTTTTGGTTGAAATCATGTGTGATTTATTCTTTGATTTATTTATCATGTGATTTATTATTGGTGTTATACGCTTAAATGACACTTCCACAATCATGAACTTCCAGTTTTTGCCTCTTTTAAAGAAAATGTTATCTCTTGTTATGTAGCTCATTATCTTGACTGAGAATGACGAGTACCTGTTCAGGATATCTCCATGGGCACGGTATGTCACAAAGAGGCTGGATTCTGTCACCTACGACTGGATTCATTGGGACCCTCTACACCCTTATCTGGTATGTTGGATTGGCCCTTTTAAGAAAGATAGTTGCTGCTGTAAAGCACTTTGTGAACTCGGCAAATCCTTTATGTATCAAGTTAAGCCCACTCCAGAATGGCGTTGGAGTCCAGCGATGCCTGTTCCATGCCACCTTGAAAACGACTTTTACTAAAGCAGGAATGTCAGATAAGATAATAGAACCTCGTGGCTGAAATGGATTGGTGTGCCATTGAAACTGAAAAGCAGGGCGATGCGCTCAGATGAGTGTACTCCTCATAAGTCTTACGAGAGCCCGAGCCAGGATTGAGAGCAGGTAAAAAGCACTCCAGAGGCTGCTGACGTACACACCCGAGCGGGACACGGAGACAGAAAACGTATCGTGCTTCTGATGAGCCTTGTGGCAGCCGCGTGGTCGTAGGCAGACGCCTGGGCTGTCAGTGGGAACGCTGAGCGCCAGGCCGGAGCCAGGAGGCATGGTCTGGCCCATCAAGCAGGAGGTCAGACGAGAGAAGGGCTCTTCATCATGGGAATCATCACGGACTGACAGGCACTGTAGACAGCCTTCAAGTCAATATCCATCTCTCAAACCGAGATACACACGGGCGCATATTGCAACACGGTCTGCAGTAAAAGCTTATATTTCGCCAGGCGTCCCTCCTTATGAGGACGTATGTTTGTACAAATGCGTCCTGGGCTTGCAGAGCAGGCAGATGTAAGACTTTGAGTGGGGTTTGCACAAAACACACAGGCACACTAAGTGCCTGTTTTAAGACGGATAAAGAGATTCTTCACACACGCACACACTTCTTGAGTCCCCATTCATTTATTACTACCCATTAGCATCCATGCAACAACCCCTCTTTAACAGCAGCACTCAAAGAGAATGGGGCTCAAGCAGGGCTGTCCTTAAGTGGCCCAGTGGCATTAAGCTGCCCTTCCCCAGTTGTGACACAAAATGACAATTGACTTTGCCGTCATGGTGCCTTGGTGTCACCCCAGCAGCATTGTCTGCGTGGGCCTTTAATGAGGTAATGGCATTTATTTTCTGCTCTGTAGTACGCAGCGCATTTGGTTTCTAATCACACAGGCCGCACAACAAAACCGTGAAAACCGCATCACACAGCACATGTTCCTCAGCTGCCGCTCATGCCTCTTCATGAATGCAAATGTGGCTATTAGAGGAGAAGTGCCACACCAGCAAGTGCAACAGTGAATCTGGCACATGGCACCGAAAATCGGAGAACTTTTCTGCAACAAGAATGAGACACAGTATGTAATGACGTTTGCATTTTTGATGCAGGTTTAAATAATCAATAATAAGGAAGCAGACATGTTTATGTAACCATAATTACAGAAAAATAAAAAAACAATATGTATTATGTCAAATGTGCTCAACATTTGGATCATATTATCTGCATTGTTTGCAGTCAACCCTGCACAGAAGCCAGTTTCTGTATCCCCGGCATCTGAGGTTCTTCGCTGTGGTCCTGGGCTACTTTCCCATGCTTCCCTTGCCCTTAGGTCCTGCATCCAAGGCCCCCGAAGCAACGCAGCCTGCGCATCTACGAGGCCCATGTGGGCATTGCCTCATCTGAAGAGAAGATCGCCTCCTACCAGAGCTTCACCCTCAACCTGCTGCCTCGCATTAAACACCTGGGTGAGTGCTGACGAAACTGTCGGAAATCCACAACCCATGTCGGCGCCATGTCAAGTGCCATCCATAAGTGGGAATAGATCATCTCCACAGAGCATTAAAGAGCTATTAGTTGGGCACCCAACTGGGTGATGTGTTGATTTTGCCGCAGGGGAGAAAAACTCTTCTGATACCCTCAAAAATAATGTTTCTTTACCTGGGGAATTTTGGGAATGGACAGATTTTTTTTCTTTTGTAATTTAGTCATATATAAATTAAATGATTAAATAGTGATTGCACCAACTTTATTGTGTTCTAGAATCTCTTCAACATAACCCATGGGCATGTATTTATAACATTAAGAAATGCACGATTTATGTGGCAAATGGGGTCTAGGTCACCCTTAGAAACCGGGTTCTTCCTTTAAGTGCTCCGATGAATGCTCCTGATGAATAGTCTCTCAGTCAAGCAAGAAAAACCTGACATAAATGTGGGTAGCACTTTCCTCATTTTCAGCTCCCTCTCTTTTTTTCTGCCTCACTTTCACACAGTTTAAAAAAAAGAGCTTGAATTATACAGTCCATTAGATTTCGTGAGAATAATTTTCTTGTAAACAGCTAATCTTGGGAGGTGTTTTACAACAAGTTATGTATGAATTTACATCACTAAAGAAGCTAATGTGACGTTTTGTTCAGTTACTAAGGCAACGCATGCCTTTGGATAGACTTTATATTCAGGCTTACAAAAAGTAAATTCTGAATTCCAATGAGTTTTTCCCATTCCTAGTTAATGTAGGTACTGACAACACACTAGTCCCAACATATCTGTATCCAGCTTTTCAATGATGTCCTATTAGAGACATTTACATTGCAATTATTTATGAGGTATATAGCAAATAAATGAGATGAATAGAAGGATGTGGAAGCAAATTCTGATCCAAGCAGTGGTCAGAATGGAAACAAGATAAAAGGAAGAAGAGGAGTATGCAGCTTATATTTAAGTGAAATTTAAATTGTTAAATTGAAAGGAGTTAGTAAGTGTCAGGATCCGGTCCGGAACTTTCCTGAGGCTAAATTTCCTGATTATTCTCACCTGTGTTTGATTGTATAAAGCTGTCCTGTTCGAGTCTGTTCTCCGTTGGGTTGTTGTTGAGTGATGTTTTCCCCTGTCTCGTGACGTTGGGCATTTGTGTCCTTCCTCCGCACCTCCACCGTGAAAGTAAGAACATTTAATCTCATACAATTGCTCTCAGTAATCCATTAACATGGAAAAGACTGCATAAACCAAATTAGTGTGGTGGGTATTGACCTTCTCTAAAATCCCCTTCGGCTGGAACCTGCAAGAGACGTTTTGAAGGGCATGTGGGGAAATAGCCCTTTTCCATTGGTCAACCACAGAGTGTCCTGACTTGAGCCACACTGAAAGTGAGTTGGTTGATCTGACAAGGAGAGATCTGGAGGTTATATGATGATATGAAGAGTGATATTATATGGCAAAGGGGAGTTATTGGGAAAATTAAATGCACAAATATATAATTATGCTTTTTAGATTTGGATTTATTTTAGTGTTTTTTTTTTTTCATCTAAATATATTTATTACATTTATTTTGTTTTACCCTTGTTTACTAATCTTACTATAATAGGGGTGGTAATACATGTGTCAGCAGATGCACTTTTAGAATAAATCTTTAAAAAAATTACACAAATCATTTGTAACACTTTAGTTACACACATTTTATCTTAATGAGTAAGAATATTGTGTTGGAAAAAGACAGAATTTTTTTTACACAGTCTTATGTAGTTTTAAAATGTACATAACATGATATGTGCATTTGTGTAGATGATGTGTTTAACACATTTAGTGTCAGCGCCTGCTGAACACAGTGAAGGACAGTGTCACCGTGGAGCCTGACAGACTCACGTACATCTGAGAAGAATTGAACCAATCCTTGTCAGGGTGAGGAGATCTACTGCACTAGTTGTCTTGATTTTGAGTAGTCAGGGTCTAACTGAAGACACTCAGGGTTTTGTGTTGGTGTTTTTCCTATTCAGGTGGAGTGTAGGGTGTGTTCCCATTGATTTGGTTTGTCCAGTGTAAAAATAAACGTGTGTGAACTGATCTGTTGTCTGCTGGAGCCACAGGTTTTACAACCAAAGTGAGTGTGTTGTGACAAACAGCATATACTGTGTTAATATAATTAATCTTTCCACATCTTTGTTACCTTTCTTGACATTTTCACTCTTTCAAAAGTGCTAACACAGTAAATGTGTTAAAATGAACAGAAGAAACATTGTCCCAAACTCACCCATTAATGTGTAAGAATTTATGAGAGTTGGTGTCCATTTTAACACATCCTATCAAACAGTGTAAATAACACCAGACGATGGCATGGACACTTTTGCTCTCATCTACAGAATACCAAATAAAGGAAGTCAGATGCTTTGTGGGAAGTAATGCTCAAACATAATCATTTACATCATGAAGAATAGCTGGGAAAACAAGTTCATTTTTTTTTTTTATTCAAAAGAAACAAAGACAGTCTACATTCCGTAGGAGCCTTGAGGGTGCTAGAGGGAAGATGTATAGGCCTAGACGCAGAGATGAACATATGCATCATTGACTATGAAAAGTCCTTTGACAGAAGAGACTGGATGAAGATGATGGGCATTCCAAGAGAAATGGATTGGACGGTGGAGATTGTGAAGAAAGTGTGCCTTGATCTGGCTGAAACAGTGCAGACATCAGAAGGGAACGCAAAGTCCTGTGAAACTGCAAGAGGCACAAGACAAAGATCTATACAATCACCACCAGTATTTAACCAATTATCTTAAGGGTGGCACAGAAGGCCTCATTTGAAGTTTGGACCAAAGTATCAGGTATTTTTAGTTAATAATAAATTATAGTACACAAAAATGTGGAATGACATTAATGTAGCAAAACCAAAGTAATGAAGGGTTATAAACTAAGGAAGTGAACATCAATACTAAGGTAGAGTACTCTATAGTATGAGAGGTTCAGAAATTCAGAGATATCTAGGAAGCATACTGAGCTCTGACAGAACAAGTACTCAGGATTTAATTATCCTAACAAGCACAGTCAAAGCAATGCTCCTAAAGAACAAAGCACTTAACTCAAATGGGATAAACACAGACCTCTGGGAAAGGTTAGCAATATGTGCTGCAGGGACATTAACTCTCAAAGCCAAAAAGAGGAGAGCGAAACAAATGTCTAGAAAGATTAATATGGAGGCAACACAGGAAAAGGTGGAAAGACGGGAGAAGCAATGAAGAGTTTTGATCGGCAGGATGAACATCAATAGGAATCCTCAATAGGATTTGGAACATGGCAGAACTTTTGCTAACTCTGCCAACTTACAACAAATAGCCTGATAAAAAAATGAGCAAACTATAACACCCGAAAACAAATCTGCAATGGTGGGCACTGAGGGTTTCATGTTGTACATGTTATTTGTTTAGTGTCTTTTGAATTACTATTTAGTTTGGATAGTGTCTACCCAAGTGTGTAAAATACAGCAAATAGGTTATTTAGTATGTCTATAATGAACATGTTAATATATGTTGTGAAGGTGCAACTATATTGTCTTATGTACTATAAATCCATTTTGTAATGAGTTGGGAATTGGGGTCTATCTGCTTTTTCTTAGTAGAAGTTTACTGAGGTGCTCAGAAACCCCCTCACCAATCTACCTAGTGTACATGCTTCTGGGGGAAGGAAACCTGAGAACCCAGAGGAAATCCGCACCAATACTGACAATGCATTGAACCCCAAATCATCTAAAACAATCCATAATCATCAGTAATATAACAATAAATCAATTTAAAAACGTTTTGGTACAAGAAAACCAGCTGAAGATTGATGCAAGATTGTCGGTAGCTGGAGACGAACCTTCTGAGAAATGCTTGAAGTTTTAGGCAAGACATAATGAGCATGATGCCACGTGCTGATAATGAAGGGTCTGGATGCTTTTCTAATAATTTCACCAACATATACAGTCCAATCATGCATAATTTATATGTACACTCCCAGTGACGAGTGTTTTGAAGTTAGAGAACATAGGTCCACCAATTCAATTTCATCAAACAAATGTACCCTTTTCCTAAATCAAAAAACAGAAGAAATCAGAACACAGCATAAATTGTATTTTATCATGATATTTGACTGATGGAGTCACATCACTCAGTTTTTTGCTTAATTTGTTCCCTCTGTACAGTCAACCAAAAAGTCAGGCCTCAATTGCTTTTCCATGACAACCGCTGAACAGAGTTACTAAACAAATTCATTGCAACAGAGGTGTTAATTCAAAGTTTGGTGGCCCAAAAATGTGCTTTTGCGTGTCTATTTTCATGCATAAGTAATTGACTTTCAAATGTGCAATGTTGTTTTTTTTACAAAGTATTAAAAAATAATTTAATTTAGATTCACTGTCTTTTTTACCCCGGCTTAATTGTTTACAAGTAGACACCGTGAACAAGCCAGCATTTACTGTTAAGTTGCCAAGCAAGGACAATGTCCACATAGTGTGCGTGTGTTTGACGTCTGTCTGGTGGGACCTTAGTGAATGCATTAGGGAGAAAAAAAAACAAAAAAAAAACAATATGGATCCAGTGGGATATTAAACTATATTTCCTAGAATAATCACTAAATTATCTCCCACTAATCCCACAGCAGTGTGTCAACAGTTCCAGCATATAGGTGTCAATGTGTTTCTCTGTGATTGTGAACCTCTCGTTAAAATAGCGATAAGCTCCAGCCTGCTCCTCAGATTAATGCAACAGCAATGGTCTCCAGCTGTGATCAAAATACAGGCTCTCGTTCTAAGGTTAAAAAACCTAAATCCAAAATATCCATCTTTTTTTCTGATTCAGTCACTGCAAACATGTGTGTCTGCCCAATAAATCTATAGCAGTTCAGCTTTAAGGAGTACCTTAGTGAGTCAGTTGAGTTTGAGAGAGACAGATTTTGGCCCCAGAGATTTCTTTGGTTAGCTCTACGTTAGAACTTATTGCAGAGTAGTGCTAGAGTAATTTTGTATGTATGCATGTGCAGTCCATAAAATTTTTGCACCAGTTTAATGATTAATATGACCATTTCAGTAGTATCGTTGAGTCCAAACGCTTTTTGAAGCATACTGCTGAGGCTTAGACCTCCTGCTTCTGCCATTTTGTTTTTGCACACTGCTGCGGTTTTTACTTTAGATTCCCATACAGACATGACCTTGGGTACTGTACCTCATAAAATGTTGCCAAATGCACAAGTAAGCCCTAGATGTTAGTGGTGTGTGGCTTAGCGGTTAAGGAAGCGGCCCCGTAATCAGAAGGTTGTCGGTTCGAATCCGGAGCCGCCAAGGTGCCACTGAGGTGCCACTGAGCAAAGCACCGTCCCCACGCACAGCTCCCCAGGCGCCTGTCATGGCTGCCCACTGCTCACCAAGGGTGATGGTTAAAAGCAGAGGACACATTTTGTGTCATTGTGTGCTGTGCTGCAGTGTTTCACAATGACAATCACTTTCAATCATTCCATTGTGATTTTGCATTTCAGAATCACCAGAGCTTTTTTTTTGTATACTGAAATAATTGCATAACAGTTGGTTTTATCTCCTATTCCTGTGCTTCCACTTGACATTTAATTTGGTGACATGCTATCGCATGCATTACATAATTCTGTTGCTTAATGGCATGAAAAAACAATGTTGCATTGTTGTTTTTAAGCTTTTATAAGAAGAGCTTGCTTAGGTATTTTCCAAGAAAAAGACTGCAGGAAATAAAGTAAACAGATGAAGCAGTTAGTCAGTTGAAGGCCAATAGTGCATCTGTCACGGTCACCAGAATCAGAAAGACTAATGATCTTTGACACTGTCCAAGCTTCTGACACTAGATACACTAGTGACACTAGATTTCATGATGCCATAGCTAGTCTATCTGTGCCAGAGGCGGAAAAGAAGCTCAGATCAGATTTTGACAGTAGACGTGGTGTTTTTTCTTCTCAAAACATAAAGATGATGATATTCTTTATCAAAGTGCTCTCTTATGTTCTGACATGTCACATGTTGTTACAGTGCAATCCACACATTTCATTGTTATTTTTTACATTTACGGCATTTATCAGACGCCCTTATCCAGAGCGACTTACAACCAGTAGTTACAGGGGACATTCCCCCTGGAGCAACTTAGGGTTAAGTGTCTTGCTCAGGGACACAATGGTAGTAAGCGGGATTTGAACCCGGATCTTCTGGTTCATAGGCGATTGTGTTACCCACTAGGCTACTACCACCCCTCTACAAAACTTTACCAATTGTTATATTGGTAAAATTTTGGGTTTTGCTGCTGTTGACCTTCTTCACCATTTGAAGCATTGACCTGCATTATTAGATTTGGAATTAGTTTCCTGTTGCTGTCATAGAGACTTCATTGACTGATGTTGGATTTGATGTTAGGATAGTGATACGGTGCCCCTAGTAAGACTAACGTTACAAGCAATCGTGTCATGGTCCCGACTTAGTCCGGGGGTCCCGGGGTACCCCAGGGTACTCCCCCCGGGGTACTACGTAATTTTATTCATCTGCTGTTGATTATATTTAAGTCATCCTCTTGTGTCTAGTCCTCGCCGCGTCATTGTATGTTTGTAGATGTGCTTGCTTGTTGTCCTGTATATTGTGATCTTGTTAAAAGTAAAACCCCCGATCTCGTATGTCGTATGAATGCGTCCTGCTTCCTTTTCCTGTCACGTTGATAGCTGTCTGGCAAAAGGCTGTTTTTAACATGTTGAAGTTCCCCATCAATATATGTATTTCACGTTTTCGAATTGCATTGATAACAGCCATAACTGGAGTGGTAAAGAGTTTATTATTTTGAAAGCACTTTTATGTGTCGATGTTGCGGTATGTAGCATTCATTGGATTTATAATTTACCACCTGAAAGAAAATGTTTCTCAAGGCTACAACCTCGCCTGCTGCTTGGCTTCAGAAAATAGGTTTAATATATATAAATAAATATAAACCATTAGAAAATACTTACATCTGAACTCTACGTTAAAGCCCAAGCTCATATGCCTGCATGTGGGTGCATTTAAATTCTTTTATTTCCCATTATAAATATTCCAGTAGGTTCCATAACATTTAATGGAGTAAGTTGGACTGGTTTATATCACATAAGCCTTTTGCAGTTTGCAGTGTGAATGTGCAGCTGTAGGCCCTGCAGCAGGGTGAAAATGTGAGGGAAATTGCTGCGTCTCTGCGGTCACGGCCCCAGTGCCTGGTGCTGACAAGGGAAGGAGCTAAGTTCTCCTCAAGACTCTGTTGTCAGGCACACTCTCTATAGCAGTTGCACTGGTGGTTCACGTCCTGGTCACAATGGGATTGGCCACAGGGCTAAGCCCTGAGGCAGACTCCCACGGAGAGATGAGGGGGTGGAGAGCTCTGCCTCTCTCCTGTCTCCTGTCTCATTTCATGGGGCTTCCAAAAGAAGAAGCCTGGACATCTGCAGTATGGAGGTAAACCCAGCCTGAGGGCCTTGTCTACCTCAGCAAAGACCCCAAAACTTCTCACACACACATGTATTTAAAATCCACCGCTCTATATGTCCTCCACTCTTTGCACACTTAAGTCTCTCTTCTTAGTGCCAAGTATGGTATTTTTTGTTATAGAATTTTTCAATTATATAGTAATGAGCATGTTCAATCAATAAGTAAATGTCTGAAAACTTTTTCTGCTTCCAATCCCTTTCACCATTCTTATGCATAAATGCATAAATTCTTAGTTATAAACTGAAGAGACAAACACTAATAATATAATCATTAACAACATCATTACTTTCTTTAAAAAAACCAATGCACAAAATTATTTATTTGTGCATCACTCCATTTTTCTTTGTTTGCTTCAGTTCTACATCATGAGTTTTTCTTATGTTATATAGGTTATTTATACTACTGCCAGGAAGAACATAAAAAAGTTCATTTCTCTGCAGTAAATTCTTCCAGATCCATATATTCCATGGCCTTGTGGCAGCCTTTTAATCAATCCCCATTTATACTACAGAAATATAAACTGAACATAAAACTAACATTTCAGTTCATAAGCATTGCTTTCTTTTTGTCTGGTTTCCATTTAGGCTACAACTGCATTCAGCTTATGGCCATCATGGAGCACGCCTATTATGCCAGCTTTGGATATCAGGTTACAAGCTTCTTTGCTGCCTCAAGGTACCATATTTTATGTCTTTGTGTAGCTTTTCTTTTTTAATTTCAGTTTTTTGAAAAGTTGTGAAACTTTGTGAACATGTTACCTTTGAAATCTCTGGAACAAATTGAGACCTGTTCTTTTGAACATTACCTAATTATTCCCACTATTCTGTTGAGTTCAGTGGAGTATATGTGATGTGACTTAACCAGCTGTGTGACTTCTCCATTTTACTCGCCAGACTAAATTCAACTCCCATGATCACAAACCGACTATTTATTCATGTGATCAATTTCTTTCTTAACCAAACATTTGATTTCAATGACAAGAAATTCAAAATTGTCATTTTGTAGGTTTATGGTTTGTAATGAGACATTTTACTTCTGATTGAACAATAACATATATGAGTATGTTTCATTGTAAATATTTGTTTTCTGAGGGCTCACTGAGGACTGCTGCTTAGAGTCTTTGTTAAGATTATTACTGAAATCCTAAAGCATCAGAGACAAACAGAAGCAGTCACGTCCCTTTATAATGACCCCAGATGCTAAAGGATAAAGTGACATGAACCCTCAGCGGGTTCCCGTCCATTTATACTTTATTAATTGCCCACTCCTGGCCCCCCTGTAAACACTCATTTGGATCTTTTTTTTTTACCAGGTGGACTGACCGCACCTTTATAATTGGCACTTATTCCTGCGGCGGGATGGAAATATAATGGACAAAAATCCCTCTGTGTTTTGTGCCAGTGAGCTTTTATTTATGAGTGCTACATTTAAATGCCTCGGTAGTGCAGGAGTGTGACAATAACTAAATGCTTCACATTTTCTGTTAGCACTTGGGGATTGTTTGGGCGCTTCTTACTGCGGCGGGGAGCAGCAACCACAGTTCCAGCACTAAATCACGATGAGCAACTCTGACAAGGGCAGTAATCTTACTGTAAACACATTTGCAGTTAATCCCGAAATAGAAGAAGGGCTCTAGATAAATAACAATTGTTATAAAAAAAATATATATCCCAGGCTTCCAAAATAAATAAGCTCTCATGAAAGAAAATAGCGCATTTGGGTTGGTACACTGAACAGGATTCTTGGCTTAATAAGATATGACAGACTTGTTGGGATTTATTTTTATTTATTTATGCATGTGCGCACTTATTTATTTATTTGTCCCACTGGCTAAGCCATACCGGCCGGGGGAGAGAGGTGAGATAGAGTGTAATGCATACAGAGCAATTTCACCCATGATTGATCACTCAGACATTTAAAACCCAACACTCCCCTGCGTACGGGAATCAGAGGGAATTTTATTTGTGTTTGGCCGCATTTTTTTCTCCTCTCTGCGAAGGGATGATAATGTAGTGGAAAGATCAGAACAAAGCACAAATGCAGAAGCTTTGATCCTTCCGATATTGCACGAGTTCATCTGTCGCAAATACACCATTTCATTTGTTCTAGTGTGAGGTTTAATTTAATTAAAAAAAATAACTTTCCAGTGTTGTGCCTGATGATATAAAGGAAAAACAGTTTGCGTTTTGTTCCAATGTTATAAGCACAATTTTTTTTACCCAGTGTAACATTTTGTCTTTAAAACTGTTGCTCTGTAGAAGTCATCATGAGTGTCATTAGGGCCCATAGTAGCCTCTGTGTGCGGAAACAGGGACAAGCGTTCAGGCTGTAACGTACTCGGGCCTTTACGGACTGGGTTTTAGGGACTGGAAAAATCACATGGTTATTGAAGTTACATCTGACTGGTTGGATGTGAACCTCTGTATATATTTTGGGTTGTACTCTGGACCATAAAGGCTGACCACCTGGCAGAGGCTTTGAAATGAATCTTGAATAAGAAAATCCTGTATAGCTCATGCATAATGTATAATGCAGCCGCCTGATCAATGCAACTTGCATTCAGTACGTGGATGAAGAGCTAACGTTTCCCCAGCGTCCCTTTGGTTCTGTGTGCACTTCTAACGTAATGCCAGCTGACAAGCCAATCTCTGTTTGCATTTACTCTGGTGTGCGGTGACTGACAGGAGGGTTATTCTGTTTGACGAGACACCGGCCAAGGTGGAGACGTCGCGTTGTCCCTTATTGTCTGCACTGTCAGCCTTTTCAGCTGTGTGATGAAGTTCCCCTGAATTCCTCATTGCCAGCCGCTTTGGAACCCCAGAGGACCTGAAGAAGCTGGTGGACACAGCCCACTCCCTGGGCCTCACCGTTTTGCTGGACGTGGTCCACAGTCACGCCTCCAGCAACACCGATGACGGCATCAACCAGTTTGATGGGACCGATTCCTGCTTCTTCCATCCAGGTCCCCGGGGCAACCACTCTGACTGGGGCAGCCGGATCTTCGACTACTCCAGGTGAGGGAGTAAAGGCAGACAGTCTTGTTCCAGGTCACTTTTTTGCTGCCCCAGATGGTGGTTAAAAGCCCCATGTAAAACAGTTCAACACTAAAATATGTAAGAATATTTGTGCATTTTAAAGCAATGCCGCAATGTATTACTTGATTGCATCTCTGACTCATTACAGGCAATTTTGGAGAACTGCAATTTGAAAAAGTACTTTAGTCACCTTTTTAAAGCCTAAAGTGTTTCTCTATAATTTAGTCAAAAGGCCAGTTTTTCAACCAGGGCCCTCATTTATATAAAAAGTAGGCAACTAACATTTCGCTTTAGAAAAGTCCCCCAAAGAGCAAATGGGGCAGCTTTTTTGTTTTGGTGGCCTTCTCACAGACTATGAATAAGCACAGATGTCATGAACAAATTAAAGTCAGCATTATGATCTTATAATCCTCCTTTGGTGGATTTTATGTAGTCATCTTTTTATTAGTTTATGCATTCAGATTTTCCACAAACTGACTTCTTTTGGGCATTTACTGATTCATTTTAATAGAATTAATATGCTTATTGAAGATCAGATTTCATATGACAATCATCTGTTACTGTAATATTATTGTATGATACTTTACTCCTACAAGTACAAAATCAAATCTTACATGGAGGAACATATGCAGTGCCAAAATGTGGATAAGTCATGTACAATATAATCTGCCTGTATAATCTGCATGCTGGTGCAGAGAAAAGGCTTGTGCAGTTTATTTGTTTTTTGGAGAGTGTAAAACCCGCCTATCAGCCCAATAACGGAACTTGATACGACGGTGAAGGGTTTAACGTGTATGACGTTTTTTGACGCAAAATAAAATAAGGAATCTACAAAACTAATTTATTTATCAACCGGATAAATAGTCTTAGATCTGTATAATCTGACTCCAATATAACTACCAAGACTATTCACTTTAGATGGGTAGTTGGAATGAAGAGGACAATAGGGACTGAATAATTTATAAAGTCAGGGAGAACTAAAGACTCTGCAAATTTGCATTGACTTAACGAATCTTGATCAGCAAAACAGTGGCCAGTTAATAGATCAAGTATAATTAATAAAATAACTTTCTACCATGCGGATTTGCACCGACTGACAGGCTGATCACACCAGGGGTAGGAGAAAAGGAACTCTCTACGGTTCACATAAAATACCTACTTACGTGCTATAGGATCAAGAAGTTCTTTAAACATACATAAATCTGGCGTGTTGCCATACGATCAGAAAGTTCCCCCTATGACCAACAACTTTAGTTGACAGAATATTCTATAACAAGACTGGAGATTAAGGATATCAATAGTTACATTTATTATGATACATAATCTTCACAGTTCTACAGATATAGTAAATGCAGTTCCTTAATTGTCCAAAACAAAATAGAATGATAGAATGAAAATCAATCCAACATACCCAACAGATGTTACACACAGCGCTGGATTAAAGAACAGGTAGCAGAGCTCTTAAAACCATCGCATGTGTGGGAGAACCTGAATGCAGTAACTCCATTGCGCGCCTTTCGTAGGGGGCAAAGCCACACACCTCACGGATCATGTCACGCACAAACTTGGTGTGTTTGGTCAGACGCCCTCGCCTACGGCTGTGTTTCGGCTTTGACACGTTCTTGGTCACCGGATGGCCCTTGTTCAGGCCAACGGCCATGGGATACCTGATAGCCATGTCTGCTGCCTCTAATGGCGTCCACACCAAAAAGACCATGAATGTAGACCATGTGGTGTTGGAGAAGAGAATAGAGTGTGTAGAAAAAACTCTTTCTCCCTCCACACAAAGCACTGTATTCAACCACTCCAATTTGATGTTACCTGGCAGAAAGAGGCATGGCACAACAGAGGTTAAAAATGAACAGTTTCTAATTTATTAACACCGGTAAATAATTATTGTAGTTACATGTGAATATTGAATGTAAAAAGGTACCAAGGTTACAGAGAAAGTAAACATGAGAAGAAAGAGTAAAGAGGGAGAAGAGAAAGAGAAGGGAAAGAGAGGGAAACCCCCCTGAGCAAGATAGCTCAGAGGTCCCTTTTCCACATGTGTGCAGACATTTATACCCCTGGCCTACAGGAAGTTGTCACTGGCCTACAGGAAGTTGTCACTGGCCTACAGGAAGTTGTCACTGGCCTACAGGAAGTTGTCACTGACCAATCAGAACCTGTTGTTTCTGATGTCACGCCCCCAGTGCCTCCCATTTGGTGAAGACAAAGAGGGTGGGCGGTCCTGACGGCTGATACTTCGCACGTTGACGTCGGACAAAAGACATGTAAAAACCGGGGTGTCGAATCTTCACCCACAACCGTCGACACAGGAATGTTACACTTCCCCCTGCAGACATCTGTTATGCAAGACAAAGCAGGCTCCCGCGATGTCCATTCTTACAAGAGTATGGACATGATCATAAACATGATGAAGCTGCAATTTACCCATATACATTTTAGGAGTACTATCTTTAGTGGCAATTTAACTGTGAAAACTTGTGAAAACTTTACTTCCTTTTGTGCAAGATTTAAATCCACATTCAGGCTCTAAGTGCCCTTTGCTCTCATTTTATCCAGTTTTCGTTTTACCTGTGGTGATATAGATGAGAGGGTGGGGGTGTCCCTGAAACAAGACACTTAATAAGAGAGGAAAAAACACCAAAAGAAAGTAAAGATGTGTCAGACTGCCAAAGAAAAAGCTCAAGAAAGATGTGAGGTTTTAGTGAATAAGAGGAGAAGGGAAACAATGGAGATAGAGAGCAAGAAGGATAAGGACTGCAGGAAGTCTCTCCTCTCTTGCTGTCTTGCTGAGCACACAGGCCGATGGCACACTTCTAAGCAGATCCATTTGTGATCCAAAAGACACCACTCACAGCCTCGCTTCTGTAATAGGATGATGTTGGTAAAAGTCCCATGTGCCGCGGTTTGCCCCTCCAACACAAATAATGGCCCTTCACAGAGATTATTACCACAAACAAGCTTTTTTTGGCATATAAAGCTTTTACCATGAATTTGATCAGGGCTGGTGATGGCCACCCCTCTGCTACTTTCCCTCCCAGTAGCTGCCTGAATCAGATTCAAAATACTGATGCTGGCCTACAAAGCCAGACATGGAGTAGCACCATCCTACCTCACAGCTCTTATTATACCTCGCACTGCACCTCATATACTCCGAGCCTCCAGTACTGCTCGCCTGGTCCCCCCATCGCTGAAGGTAAAAGGAAGACATTCATCTAGACTCGTCTCCATCTTGGCCCCTCGGTGGTGGAATGGATTTCCCCTTGAGGTCTGAACAGTACTTTCAAACGGCAGCTCAAGACCGTCCTCTTTAGAAAATATTTAGATTAACTTGTAACCTTCTTATTGTCTGACTTATGTATAGTAACTACAACATAGTGAATAAAAAGATTGCATTCATATTTGGGGGTTCTGGTGAACCAGAATTGATCACTTTATCAATGGTAACATGAAAGCATGGTGTAAGTCACTCTGGATAAGGGCGTCTGACAAATGCCTTAAATGTTAAATGTAAATGTGTTACTCATTTGTTACTCTTGGAGTCTTGGTCTGCCTGGAATACGGTGATGAACTGTTGTGATCAGTTCTTCAGATGGTGATATAATTTATATTTATGGCATTTATCAGACACCCTTATCCAGGGTGACTTACGGTCAGTAGTTGAAGGGACAGTCTGCCTGGAGTCACACTGGATTAAGTGTCTTGCTCAGGGACACAATGGCAGTGTGGTAGGGGTTCGGACCTGTGACTCTGTGGTCTTTTGGTTCAAGCATGTTACCGACTAGGCCACTACCACCCTACTCATCATAATTTATTTATAGTATAAATTTGTGCTTTTCTCCGCTGAGTTCAGCTAAGATCATCATTGTATCTTCCTTGTGAATTTTGGATGTGTGTGTAAATTCAACACAATAATGAAATGTGCATCTGAATTAAATTCCAATTCAATCACACAAGTAGCTGAAGGTAAGAAAAACTTGCTTGGAAAGAAGAAACCTTGAGCGTGCCCAAGACTCAATAGAGGAGTGATGTTCTCAGTTGGCACCAGCTTTCTTATTATAAAATGAACATTAAACTCACTGACACTGACACAGAGATTAAATTTGACATAATAACTTGTCTTTCAGTGTGTCAGCAGTGAAGTGTGGGTCTTGACACAGTCCACCATGGAGGGGGTGTCTAGAGACTGAGCAAGAAGGGGGGAGAATGAGGCAGTGTTTAAAACTCATACTTCTGAGGGAGAAGTGTTCCTGAGCTCTGCAGGGAGTCCAATTCATGTAATCAAGCTGTTCCAAATGGCTTATAAGGGACTTAAACAGATATTGTAAGCTAGGCCCCTGCAGAGCTTGTACATTGTGTATGTCCATTGATAAAGTCAGAGATGAGAACTGACATTTCATACAATGAACTAGAAATAAACCCATGTAAAAACGGCCTAACATAAATTCTACATTTCATTTCAGTCTCCATAAATTAAAGTATGGTGCAAACAAAACCCTAACATTAACTATTTAACACTCAAACCCTAACCTACAGTAACCCTGACTAAACTCTTTTAAGAGCTATCATAAACATAATTTAATACGCAGAGTTAGGGAGTAAGGAGTAAAATCTATAATGGTACTTTGTTATAGTTACTTGAGGGAAAAGTGTAATTAAATTACATTTACTTATTGAAAGTCATGATTGCAATTTTAGTTAAATTTTTATGCTGAATGCTAAAATTTGCAAAGATGTTTACTAATATATATATATATATATATATATATATATATATATATATATATATATATATATATATATATATATATATATATATATATATATATATAATGAATCTATTAGCATATCCCCTTTTATTTTTATTGCTAAAAGAAGGCTTTGTTGTTTTTATTTTTCCATTCGTGAGGTTTGCCTCTCGCAATTATTCCTGAAACTCGGGGGATTTAGTAGAGTCCCTACAATGTATTGATTCTTCTTTTAAGCCTTTCATCTGAAGCCTGTTGTTGTTAGTGCATCTGTGTTGTAAATGAGTCGGCCTCATTTGCTGACTGCCTTACCTTTGTTGCCTCCAATGGAGTAACAAGGGTCCGTCTGATTTCCACCCCTATGTCTGGTTTCTGTTCCCACATCTCGTTGTGCATGCGCACGCCTCCTTTCCGCCCTCAAGTCGCTGTCCCTTGCATAACCAGCAGACATCAGGAAGTCACATGACCTGTTCTCAAAGCCGCCGCTTTGTGTTAGCCCACTCTGCTTTCTCGTGAACCGCGTTTGACAAGGCTGTGGGCTCAAGTGAGAGAAGCGTATTCTCGATCCAGCCACAGGTTTAAATGGGCTTCCATAATGGTGTCTGCACAAGGTGCGCTCCATAATGCCCAGGGCCAAAGGGAGAATGGGAGCACCTAACCCGCAAACTCAAATATCACGGCTTTAACGATACCTGTGGTTCATGAAATACTTCAGATTCTGAACCACAGCAACATGTATTACTAATGGCTGAAAGTCTTGCACATTGAAAAAAGTGCCGGGGAGGGAGGCACTATATACATTAGATGCATAAAATTCCTTCACTAATCAGCTCTGAGTTCAGAGGTCTCCTCCAGATGTAATCCTTACTTCTGCTAATTTATTACACGTTGAATGTCACGTTCCCATCTAGGGGGAAGGGGGAGCAAGCCAAAGTGCAATAAAAATGTATTTATTTACTGTACGGGACGTGAAATATACAGGCAAACCAACTAGTGCTATATAGACCACCACAAAACCCTCAACCAAACACACACAATCTATATACAACAATGGCACAGAGCTGAACACACATTACAACGGGGAATCCATACAAATACACACACGGGAAGAGGAAGGTACACATAGGGACCCTCAAAAAAAGGGAAAACCAAAAAAAACACTAGAGACAAGAACAAGGAACAAAGCACAATAACTCCAACTTTTTCTTCTTCTCTATCAAACGCTCCAAACTCCTCCACGAGGCCTCCTCATGTACTGGACCAGCAACCGAGCCACCAGACCGTGGGTGGAGCCAGCAATCAAGAAGCACCTCCCCCTTCAGGCCTAAAAGGAATGAACAAACATACACAGACGCATACACGCACACAAACACAAGCAGGAGGATCCCAACTAGCACACTCCCATGGTGCCGAGCACCCAGGGACGTAACAGTGAATTAGAAGCTGTATGCTGCCGAGTTCACCCTCCGAGTATTTTACTTTTGCACTGCGAGGAAAGTCGTTCTTAACTCTAATTGTCATTGTTCAGCACAGTCATTCTAATGGCTTGTGATTATGGGTGTCTGCTGATTGCCAAGTGTCATTTTTATTTTATCTAATGCAGCAAATTAAAATGCCCACAGGCTTTCATTAATTACCTCGGGACCATTGATATTTGTTGTCTGGAATGGAAGCTCATTGGGGTGAGGACTGTAAAATCATGAGCAGCATTCTACAGCTTTGAAGTACCTTTATTCTTTTTGGGAGTCGAGAAAACGCACTCTTAATTGAAGCTACTCTGCTTACAAAATAATGAAAAAAAAAAAACCTTCTCGTCCAGACTCAAGCTTTCAAGGACTGAAGCACAATTACAAGCTGCGAGAGAGTAGACATATTTCGCGGCGCTCTGAAACAAAACAACAAAGGGAACGAATCACGGCACCTAAGGGCCACTGTTGAGCCCGACAACAAAAGGCATTGTGAGAAAGCCCAACTAGTTTTTTGCCTCACAATTAGGTTGCAAATGATCACTTTGTACCTTCAGCCCATGCGTCTCTGCACATCAGACGTTAGCGTCTTCACAAAGTCAGAAAAAAAGAACACACATCTCATTATGCTGGTTATAAGAAACGGATTACAGCCGCGCGAAGTCTGTCGCTTGCTTTCCAACCGATCGCGCGCATCGGAAGAATGCCGGGGGGCTTTTTCCCAAGCTTGACTCCGGTATTGGTTTGATTTTAATTGCAGTTATCTAATGAGAGGGTCATCTTCTGCCCACGTCCTCGTGTGGCATCGCTTGCTGCCGAGACAGGCGGAGTGTGTTTCTCTGTCCCACGGCCCCTAATTGTTTCTGAAGGAACCCTTTCGAAATGTTTGTCTCCGCAGATGAGCCCACTGCGATCTTAGCCATCAGAGGGATGCATGAATCAAGGAAAAATCATTTAAAGCCTCACGAAGAAGTGCTTGCAAAATATAATATTACTGCTTCCCATGGCCATAAAAAAAAGATGTAGGATAGCATTAATAAAGGGAAAGAATGGAGACGGGATTTTGCATGTGGTTGCTGATAGGTTGTTATACAGCACCTGTTACATAATACGCTCGAGTAATAACGTGCTCGGAGCTACGGCACTGCAGCGGTTCATGTATTCCCCGATGGCTTTGCCTGAAGACTTTTGTTGCAATAGATTTATTAAATTAGACCAAAAATAAAAGAAAAGAATCATTCTGATTATTAAAAAGGCCTTGGGAGGGCTTGTGTGTTCTGCCGTGTGAACGCGGTGCACACACATGAAATGTGTCCTCTGCATTTAACCCATCACCCATTTATGAAAGTCAGCGTGTGGGGACGGTACTTTGCTCAGTGACACCTTGGCGGTTTGGGATGCGAACCAGCAGCCTTTCCGATTACGGGTCCGTTTCCTTACCCACTAGGCCGACCAGTGCCCAGATGCTGTGATGGAAAGCAGCTCCACCTTCCATGGTCCACGCTTCTGAAAATCTACTGAAATCTATATTGAAGGGGAAAAAATTGCTTATTGGTTTTATTTGGTGAAATATACGTGTTTGCCCTTCTGGAGAGTGTTCCGACAAGTTGGTTCCACCGCCCCTGCCTTTGTCATGCAAATCTACGGCCGTCTGTGAGGTTTTTTTTTTTTTATACCGCCTGCACTGCCAAGTGCCACACCAGACTTTTAAAACAGCAGGGCAAAATGGTAATGATTCAGAGAGCGTGATGAGTGATTTGGGAGCTGTGCTCTTGAAACGCAGGCCTTCTGCTTAGCAAACCGTTGTGCTCGGCCCAGGAGAGAAAATCTCAGCACTTTCCTGGAATGCAGCAGTGACGTGGTGCTGTGAGGGGCAACCATTTTATTTGCACAAGGGGAGAAAAAATGTTGCAGATGGCTAAATAAAATAAGCATACTGCCTGGCACGGAAATTCTGCATTGGTAAGGGCACAGAGTTAATTGTCACAGGCGTAATTAAATTAGATTTCAAGTCCGATTATAATAATGTCCATTTTATTTGTCCATTCGTAAATGAGGACACAGCAATTAGCCTGAAAGGGGGGACTCATCAACATCAAACCAGACCCCGTGGTGACATTTTTCTAACAGTAACATCAGTATTCCAAACATGTAACCTGCAGTCACCAGCACATGTAACAATGCGAAGCCTGCCATTAGATGCAGAAGGCCGACTCTGCTCTTCCTTATCCATGTCATCAAATCAATATCGAGAAATGTGGTTTGCAGAAGAGTGATACTACAATTAGTCATGTTTTCAGTGGGGAGAAATAAGGGACTTTCAATAACACCTAGACCCATTACACCGAACCATTCTTCAGCTCAATAAAGATGGACGGATAAGCCAAGGGGTGCGTAGCAACGGTGGAAGGCAAGTGTGTATGGAATCAGTCGTCTAGCATTTGTAGTGTTGAAATGCAGCACTAGGAATGGCGGGGAAACACTAACCTTGCATAAACCATGGAGCAATGCTGACTGCATTATTTGAGGGTGAGGTGTTTTTTATTATTATTCTTCTGCGGTCATGGATTATTTTGGAGGGTCCAGATTGATGGAAAATTAATCTCCCATTAATGGGATGTCTCTTTGTGCCAACAAAGGGTTATGTTTCTCCAAAGCGAGATGTTTCTCCAGAAGCATATTGCTACACAGCATGTTACAAAAACAGCCTAAATTAGCCAAAAGAGCTATCTACTACAACGAAGTACATAGTACGTATATAGTAAGTACACACTAAGGTACAAGCACATCTAAGGCAGTTTTTTCCACCTGATTTTAGAAAAATTCCTGAATTTTCTTACTACTTGCCCACATAATGACAAATGATTTTGTGTGTTTGGAAGCAAAGTCAAGAAAACATAATGAACATGGCCATAATTTATTTTTTTGTAGAGCCCATGAAATGCATACAATGGAAACACATTCAAACTGGGCAGGATATTTTGTTATACATACAGGGAGTGCAGAATTATTAGGCAAATGAGTATTTTGTCCACATCATCCTCTTCATGCATGTTGTCTTACTCCAAGCTGTATAGGCTCAAAAGCCTACTACCAATTAAGCATATTAGGTGATGTGCATCTCTGTAATGAGAAGGGGTGTGGTCTAATGACATTAACACCCTATATCAGGTGTGCATAATTATTAGGCAACTTCCTTTCCTTTGGCAAAATGGGTCAAAAATAGTGAGATATCTTGCAGAGGGATGCAGCACTCTTAAAATTGCAAAGCTTCTGAAGCGTGATCATCTAACAATCAAGCGTTTCATTCAAAATAGTCAACAGGGTCGCAAGAAGCTTGTGGAAAAACCAAGGTGCAAAATAACTGCCCATGAACTGAGAAAAGTCAAGCGTGCAGCTGCCAAGATGCCACTTGCCACCAGTGTGGCCATATTTCAGAGCTGCAACATCACTGGAGTGCCCAAAAGCACAAGGTGTGCAATACTCAGAGACATGGCCAAGGTAAGAAAGGCTGAAAGACGACCACCACTGAACAAGACACACAAGCTGAAACGTCAAGACTGGGCCAAGAAATATCTCAAGACTGATTTTTCTGGTTTTATGGACTGATGAAATGAGAGTGAGTCTTGATGGGCCAGATGAATGGGCCCGTGGCTGGGCAGAGAGCTCCAGTCCGACTCAGTTGCCAGCAAGGTGGAGGTGGAGTACTGGTTTGGGATGGTATCATCAAAGATGAGCTTGTGGGGCCTTTTCGGGTTGAGGATGGAGTCAAGCTCAACTCCCAGTCCTACTGCCAGTTTCTGGAAGACACCTTCTTCAAGCAGTGGTACAGGAAGAAGTCTGCATCCTTCAAGAAAAACATGATTTTCATGCAGGACAATGCTCCATCACACGCGTCCAAGTACTCCACAGCGTGGCTGGCAAGAAAGGGTATAAAAGAAGAAAAACTAATGACATGGCCTCCTTGTTCACCTGATCTGAACCCCATTGAGAACTGTGGTCCATCATCAAATGTGAGATTTACAAGGAGGGAAACAGTACACCTCTCTGAACAGTGTCTGGGAGGCTGTGGTTGTTGCTGCACGCAATGTTGATGGTGAACAGATCAAAACACTGACAGAATCCATGGATGGCAGGCTTTTGAGTGTCCTTGCAAAGAAAGGTGGCTATATTGGTCGCTGATTTGTTTTTGTTTTGTTTTTGAATGTCAGAAATGTATATTTGTGAATGTGGAGATGTTATATTGGTTTCACTGGTAAAAATAAATAATTGAAATGGGTATATATTTGTTTTTTGTTAAGTTGCCTAATAATTATGCACAGTAATAGTCACCTGCACACACAGATATCCCCCTAAAATAGCTAAAAATAAAAACAAACTAAAAACTACTTCCAAAAACATTCAGCTTTGATATTAATGAGTTTTTTGGGTTCATTGAGAACATGGCTGTTGTTCAATAATAAAATTATTCCTCAAAAATACAACTTGCCTAATAATTCTGCACTCCCTGTATTGTTATAAACCTTAGTTTGGATAAAGTAACAACACATCTTGTGGTTCACTTTAGGGATTACATGGATACTTCAGTGCCTCGACCAGAACATCCAATTAACTAAAAGAAACAATAGGAATGTCATTGGAGAGATGCGGTGTGCCGAAGGGGAATAGAGAAGTGTCAGCATAGATCTTAGAGAGCATGATGGGCTAGACCAGAATGCACTAAAGCCTAATTTCTTCTGCTAAATTCATTCCAGGTACATTGGTCCAGGAACACCAGAGCAAGACAAGATTATACCTACTCCAATCATCAGCTTTATATCTTATGTTCTTGTAGAAAACTGGAACTGCGGGCTATGGAAACCGACATTACACAATGTGCTTTATTTTTACCTGCAGCATCCACACTGGATACTGGAACAGAAATTCTTTATTGAGTGATGTAATGATTATATTACAGAGTTTAAGTTTCTGTGTGATGTTGAATGTCAGCAGCGCACTGGTTGAAACATGTTCATAATTTACAGCTCATGCACTTGCACTGAACTTGTGTTTACTTGAAGTTCTCAGAGCTCAGATCTGTTTTGTGGAAACTGTTTTGTCCTTTAAAACCCATAGAGCTTTGGGTATAAATGTAGGGCTTCGTTACAGTCCCCTGCATCATACCAAAGTGAATAACTAATGCTCATGTAAAAAAAGTATTAATGGTTTTTAACATACTGTACCGAGATGTAGGTTACACATGTTTGCATTTATGAGTTATTTATGACAGCTTTTTCCAAAATATCCCCTTTGAAGGCAAAACAACAGAAAAAACTGCGTCTAGTTAATTTTCCCCAAACCTCTCCTTGCACATGCACATGTTTGTTGGGGTGCTTCTCTCTCTTGCTCGGCCCACAAATCCAAAGTTACAGTGTTCGTTATGTATGGCACACAATGGAAGAGGATTTTGAAATTGCAGTCCTCACCCCATTAGGTTCGCCGTTACTGTCCAACAAATCTTACTTAACTGGTTTTAATTGAATCCCAGCGGGTCCACCAAGGCCTGTGAAGTGCTACTGATGAGGTCGAGGAGAGAGTTCAGAGGATGCAGCCCAAACATCATCTGTCAGAAAGATCCACCTCGAGGTTTTTTTTTTTTTTTTTATTGTTTTTTTCTTTCCTGCTTGATGCTGTCATAACAAAATGGCCATCATAACTAGTCAGGAGAGATCAGGAGCAGCACAGACTCAGTAGTCTAGTGGTTGACTTATTTGATCAATGGATGGTTCTTCTCCTTCCATATTGTGGGAAGTACACAACGTCAGACGAACAAACCCGTATGCAGCATACATAAGTAAACTGAGCATTCTTTTCATTTAAATTTAGCTTTTGCCTGCTAGGCTTTTCCCAGAGAAGATTTTTTTGGACTCCAGTGAGACTGTAATGGAGTTTTAATTTTGTTTGGTTCTTGTGTTTGGTTGTGTAATCATGACTTTAAATCAAATTCATTTCTAGGTGTACAAAAAACGTTGCCTACTTGGTGGTGTTTTTTTTTTTTTTTTTTTACATTTGCAGTAATTAACATTTATAATACTAATAACAGTAATACCAGACTGTTAGCAATACAGTAACCACTCAAACTCAGATCATGGATGTGGGTGAATATTTATATTCAGATGTGTTACATTGTCACCATCCATAAATAATCAAGTCTAAATCTGTCCCCCTGAAAATGTAACTGCTACATTTTCGCAATCAAGGGAAGGCTCATTGCTAAATGCTTAAATATATGGTTTTGCATATTAGACTTTTAGGACCTGATTTTCACTCACCCTACTTGCTTTTGAAGATTTAACCAATAATTCCGATTGGCAAACTAGTGAATCTGATATTAACGAACACTACTGACATGCTATGTCTTATATTTCACCTCCTTAGAGTGACAGGGGCGTCTCTGTGTCTTGGGTTCATGTGTCACTATTCATTTACTGATGTGGCAGATGCTATGGTGTTGCGTGTGTGTGGGTGTCAGGTCTGGGGCTGTGTAAGCTCTTAGTGACCATGCTGTGAGGCTTATTGATTGCCACTGATGCCAAATGCAGTTAAACTGGTGACACATTTAGCCCCTTATTCTTGGCCACAAGATAAGAGCCAGCTGATCTTCATCACGGTGGGGGGCTGGTTATCACATCCGGGGCTTTCCGCTGCACCTTAAACACTCCTCTCAGCGGGGGGACGCAGACCCTGTCAGTCTCACAGCGTTGTCATCAATGCCACAAGAGCACTAATCTCACATCTTAAAATGCACGGCGAACGGGTCCTAGAGCTAATCAATTACTGATTTAAAAAATAAAGCGCTTTTGTTTGAGGCTGGGTCTTTTTTCGTATCTTTGTGATTAACTGATTGTCCTGTCCGGTGGTGCTTGTATTTCCAGTGATGCTGAAAATTGAACTTTTTTTACTTCTTCAAGGAGTGAGGAATTTGTGGAAGTGTTTTAAACAAATGTCACTCACCTGGCTAGCAGCAGAGATGAACGATATTCATCCAACCCTTCTCTTTTTTTTTGTATTCTTCGTTGGTATGTTTAAAAAAAATCAGCGATACGGGTGAAACAAAGAGTGGGAACGTGTTGCTGACATGGTTTGGATCCACTTGTACCCTTTGAACTGCTCACCTTTATTATTCATATGTATGTTTGTAAATTTTCCCATATTTCTTTTTTCTAAATGGGAAACCCAAAAGAGGAAAGTGGAAAAACTGGTCCTGTTGACATCTTTCCATTCATTTACATATTTCCCTTCTTCTCTGGACACACACTTTTTACACTCTTTTTACGCTGCCCACTGATGCTCCGCATACCCACTGCTCTTAACAATATTCCCTGGGACACCCACAAGAGGAAATATGCTTTGATAATGCCTGGAAAAGCAACACATTTCCATGTTTAAATCCCTCCCTTCAGATCAGATCTGGTCACACACAATTCCTCCCCTGATATCTGTTCATTTCTCTATGATGAGGTGTATTCATGGCTGTTCACCCCTCGTCTCCCTCTCTCTCTCTCTTTGGTCCTCTCCCAGTCTTTAAGATGGTAATAATAGTGTATTTAATTCCCCTGTTGAGTTTTTCCTCTTTCATTAGACTCTGGAGCTGTCAGTCTTCACTCCTGAGGGGGTAGCTATTCAAGCCGACCCCTGACTTAATTAAGGCAGTCTATTAGATTTCATTAAAACCACACAGGAGACAGTGACACTAAACCGATTGATGAGGGCAGACTAGTGGCAACAAAAGTTTGCACAATTAACAGGAAACCTACAACTGTGGTACCCACAATGCTCTTGGTTGCAGGATACCAGCATGCATTCTTTCCAGCTCAGGGCTGAAAGTGTACCTCACGTCTCTTCCCCATTGTTTGGTTGATGTTGCGTGGATGCAGGCTGGTCAAAGGCTTAAGAAATACTGCAGTGGAGTGTGAGAAGTAGAGTAGCTGCTGAGGGAGAAAAAGGCAGCAGGCAGGAAAAAGAGAGAACACAAAAAATGCAATCAGAGCACAGAGGGACTAATGCTGGGACCAGGTCTCTACATGCAATGCACATTTTTACATTTGGTACAAATCCATGTTTTAATACAATCAAGGTGCAAACTGCATCAGCCTGAAGATACGGCAACCACAAATTGTAGTTACAAAATGCCAGATCTCCAGCGTCACTTCAAAAGAGAATTATTTACTTGAGAAAATGCAAAATACAAGCAGTTGTCCTAACATCCAGGATTTTTTTTGCTGTAAAAACACAATGTTATATTCAGGCTGATATGGTAATAACACTACTGGGACAACCCACTAATTATTAGACATCTGATGGATGAGCGGATCATGTCTATATTGCGTCTGTTGGTCCAAGAGCAAATTGTGTCCACTAATTTGACGTTAAAGTATGGCCCCTCTTGGACATCAATATGTAGTCAAACCCTGACATAGTAACTTTTTTGGACATCATGGGGACGTCTAACACTGGTGCAAAAAATTGGGATTATTAATAAATATACCACTGCGCATAGACACGTTGAATCAACGTCTACGTCACATTTGCACGTCCACTGTTGGTCCTCTGAAGGTACAGTCGGCAGGAGATACAAACACATGCATGCAGAGGTCAACAGATAACATGGTCACCAGTTGATCTGTAACACCGGCACAGTGATCTTACCAGCTCCACAGGCCAAGGTATGGTGAGTCAAAACACTTTGTGGGTTGTACCGATGCACCCATAATTGTTGTAATGACGTAATTTCAGATTTATTATTTATCTTCCAATGCTGCCCTAATCTGTTAAATTTTGTCATTAGATAATTTTTTTATTAAACGTTAAGTGGTGCAGAAGCAGTGACAGATTGAAGATGGATTTTCCCATTGCCTTGGGATGGAAAGAGTGTTGGTCTGTTTGCAGTGTGAGATGACAGGACACTGAGCGCGAGAGAGAAAGGCTTTATAATACAACTTTCTCTCTTCCTCTTTTGTTCTCTCTGACCACACAACATGCTTTTCAAAAATAGCAGTTTCTTGTTTTTCTACCATCAGTTGTCACACGTCATAAAGGCTTAATTTGGATTGATGCTGTTCATACATATCATTCACATAACTTGATATTCTATCCTGTTCCTTTTCTTCTAAAAAATACCATGCCATATGTCTACCATGGCTATCTTTAACATTTACTGAGATGGTTTTGTATTCTAGTATTGGTAGTGGATGCATAGACAACCTATTTTTGCTAACAAATATGGGGACTTGGTGTATGACTGCAGATTGCCTTCATATTTTCTACTCATGCAGATGGAGTCATGAAATTTGACAGGGCAGCCAGAGAGGGCTTTATAAGGGTGTGTGCTTCAGAGAATTTGAAGCATGCACCACAAAGATGTGGAGGTGGATGACACAGAATCTCTCAACTGTTGTTTTGTATTGGATACATATTGGATATAGTTGGTGGATGGAATTAATAAAAAGAAAAGAAATAAATATTTTTGTAAACCATGATGTGTATAACTTCCTGGAGGAACTGTTAAAAAAACTTAGCTAAAAATGTAAATGCATACAAAGATGTAAAGCATTTCCAGTTCAAATCTGCTGCTGAGACAATCAAATGAAGCTGTAGAAGAGTGAACTGGAACAGTATACCACCTCCTGAAATGGCACTATTATGCACAGAGCCTAGAAACAGTAGACCTGTTGAAATGATATCTAAAATTAGGTTAAATGTTATGTAGAAAAGAAGTTCATTTGGACTAGAATTAGACCTTATACATAGCTCCTGCATACGAAAATACTAGACGTTTGTCTATGCACAGTGGGTTACAACCCATGTGTGATTTTCTGTGCTGATTTAGTTGGACACTGTCACACGGTGATGTCATTGAGGGCTGCCGAATAATAATTTGTTTTAACCAATGCCAATTTCCGTTCAATGTGTCACATTGTGGTACGTAAAAAAAACATGGAACCTAGAATGGGAGTCGGGGATGAGAAGGGGAAAAGACATGAAAAGGGAAAAGCATGAAAAGATATTGTTGAGGAAGGCCTTTTGCTAGCTCTCTCCTTCTCTTTTGTACTTTTACATACCCACATTTTGCATTTGCATACTGGGGCCAGTTCACTGTCAAGCATGGCTTCCCTCAAGAAGAGTAAGGTTGAGCCGTTGACCATAACCTGTACATGGGAAGGCTAATGCCTCTTTTTGTAAAAGAACAGCATATTAAAACTTGTTTTTTAGGGTGTATTAGGAGAACTATTGACAAATTTCAGTGTAATTACTCTGGCTCTCCATAGTAATCCATAGTATCACTTTGACACATGTTATGTCTTGATGGAGCTAGGAATAATTTGATGGAAAATATGATGTGTAAATTAAAATGGGATATGAATGAATGAAGTGTATTCTTTATTTTGAAGTGTTTCTAATAAACTTCCAAAACTAACCAATAAGTAAATAATACCACAAAACAATCCAAAAAGAAAAAAATACCCGAAACACCCGAAAAATCTCCAAGAATAAACAGAAGACTTCAAATAAAACATTAGACCTCTAACACAAAAGCACGTAAAGTCACACAACAATGGACCAGAACACTAAGCCTCAAACCATACACTGTTTACCTCCTGACACTTAGTTCAACATCCAAGAGTTCAAACTCTTCAAGACTTCAAGAGTTCAAGACTTTCACAAGGTACAGGAGCTTTTGTGGACTCCTGCTTAGACAGTTCAGTGAAAGTGAAGTGATTGTCATTGTGAAACACTGCAGCACAGCACACAGTGACACAACGAACTGTGTTCTCTGCATTTAACCCATCACCTTGGTGAGCAGTGGGCAGCCTTGACAGGCGCCCGGGGAGCAGTGTGTGGGGATGGTGCTCTGCTCAGTGGCACCTCAGTGGTACCTTGGCGGTTCAGGATTCGAACAGGCAACCTTCTTATTACGAGTTTGCTTCCTTACCCACTAGGCCACCACTGCCCCGCTAGGTTCACCCTGCATATATACCCTGTTACCTACAGGCTGAGTGGAGTCGACTTGCAGAAGGCGTGGTTAGGGTGGAGTTTACCCAAGGAACAAAGATGTGACTGAGTACCCCTCTACACTATACCCATGACCCACATAAATCACGTCACCGTACGTAACACACAGTACCCTGCACTGTGGTGAAGTGTGCTCATTTGCTGCACACACACATCATTAATAGGTCACGCCTCCCGTGACCTCAAAGCAAGCCATGTCAATTCTGGAACAAGGGTTAGCCTTGCATTGTGGTACAAAACATGCAATTTGACCGACAACACTAAAGACCCTGGCTAGTTGTGATCCCAATCAGAACAACATTTTGAACTGTAGTTATGTCTCCTCTGAAGGACAAGGTTTGATTCTGTGCAGCCGAGGAAAAAGTCTGTCCACGCCGCCCTTCAACAATTTGCACAATTGACCAGTTGCTGGAAAATGTAGTCATTGACCTTGGACAGTCTGGTCTACGTAGTTTGAAACAGGACAGACAGTGCCTGTGCTTTCTGAATTTATTCAGGCGACTTCCCTTGCTCCTTACTAACGAGTCTGTTCGACCTTGAACAAGATTCTTGGCTCAGCCTAAACTCTACTGATTGGCAGTGTGGCTAACTCCCTTTGTAAAATCAACGTTTGGACCTGCTTCCTTTATTTGAGCGGGAAGAGTTGTGAAAGGATGGTGGGACCCATTGTGAACCTGCGTTTAACAAGCGGCACCAATGTCCAACAAATTGGCCTGCGTTTAATGTCAAGCAGAGGCTCTAACAAGGAAAGCGTGGCTGTGTTGTGTTGCCTTTTGTTGAGTTTCCCGATAACAGGAATCCATTGTTGGATGCCAGAAAGATGAGACATTTCCGCAGGTTTGAGTAGATTATTGTTCTGCCAGACCATTTGGTGTGTTTTGACATAACATGAAATATTGAGTAAAGTAATTTAAGTTTTTCTTTCCCCTCCCCATTCCCTTTGTAATAAGTTAATCTGAATCCTGAGGCACCCAGTCCGCTGATTACTGAGTTCTGTGCCCAACCACGGCTGTGTGAAGCTACCGACTGCTGTCTTGAAAATCCTTGTCTTTTGTCTCAGTTGTGAGTCATGCCAAACAGCGTCCTTTCACTGTGATTACAGTTTCAATGCAGCGCAGCCTTTGGTGTCTCAGTGCTTTATTGGGCACATCGTTCACATTGCAGACAGCCTTCAAAAAAACGTAACACAGCAAGCAGAGCCAAAAGCTTATCCCGGCTCTGGATAATCTGCCCGTATAATCTGCCAGTGAAGCCACAAACATCATTATCTATTTGTCATGGGAAGTGGGGAATCAAATCAGGCCAGCTTTACTCCGGTTTGTTAGTACAGAGAACAGTGCCTGTGACCAGATAATTCGGCAGCGACACTTTCACCGACACGAGTGCCCAGTAAAGCTGAGACCTGTAGAACTACAATTTACTGGCCATCATTTTGCAATGTTTTTTGAAGTTGAAGTTTTGAAGTTGACCTTTATTGTCATTTCAGCTACACGCATGTTAGACTTTACTTTACTTTACTTTACTTTACTTAGCAGACACTTTTACCCAAAGCAACTTACAAGAGGAAGACACCAGCGATTCTCGTTCGGTTTCTACAGATTTTGAGTTTACAAAACTAAGAGCCCTGATAAGGCCTAACTTGTCAGAAAAAGCACATGCTCGGAAATTGTTAAATGCTAGACGAAAATGTATTATTTATTTTATTTTTTATTTTGTGCAGTGTGTGTGTATGCGCGTGTGTTAGACAGTACATTGTGAAACGAAATAACGTTTTTCCCGAACCTGGTTAGACAAAGTTACATACTGACATGAAGTGCAAGTGTGTGACACTGACAAGCTGGGCTACATGAGGTGCAAACAGGGTACATGTGCCGTGCAAGATTAACATTTAACAAAAAATGTGTAGACAACAATGAGACAGACAGCACTAAACAGGTGAAATTAAAATAAAAATGTGTGTGAAGTAAAATAGTGCAAATATTGCTGAACAAAATGGAACAGTGCATTAGTGATGATATTACAGATAGATAATTAAATAATATAACAGAGGTAGTGTGTGTGTGTGTGTGTGTGTGTGTGTGTGTGTGTGTGTGTGTGTGTGTGTGTGTGTGTGTGTGTGTGTGTTTGTGTGTGTGTGTGTGTGTGGGTGTCAGTCCAGAGGGGTGAGTCCCTGACTGTTCAGGTGTCTGATGGCTTGTGGGATGAAGCTGTTGCAGAGCCTGGCAGTGTGGGCCCGAATGCTTCAGAACCTTTCTCCGGATGGTAGATGGGTGAAGAGTGCATGTGAGTGGTGTGTAGAGTTCTTCACAATGCTGGTGGCTTTCCGGATGCAGCTTGTGTAGTAAATGTCCGTTATGGAGGGAAGAGAGACTCTTCTCAGCTGTCCTGACTATCCACTTTAGGGTCTTGCGGTCCGATATGGTGCAGCTCCCAAACCAGACAGTGATGCTGCTGGTCAGAATGCTCTCAAAGGTTCGTCTATCGAAGGTGGTGAAGATGGTTGGTGGGAGATGGATAAAAACCGGGTAGGTTTATCCTGTAGCCTAGCCCGGACCCACGACCGTTTCCCGTGATTTCCCCCGGGCACCGGCATCAGGCAACACTGAATTGAGAAGTGAATATTCAAGTCAGTCATTATATTCACGTTCTTCTTGACAAAGTGGATCTCCGCATGAAAATGGTAAACCCCATTGGTTTACACTATTCATGCAGAAATCAACAATGATACATTCCATCAATCAGATTTTATTTCTATAGCACCTTGCTCTGCAGGGGAAGTGTCAAATGAAATAAAGTTTATAGAAATAAAATGCAAAAAGTTTAAGGAAATAGGTATTACTTAAGGTTTGATAAGCTAGCTTCAAGATTGGGGTATTCCAGGATTGTCCAAAGGCAGGAAAACATCAAGCTAGAAATCATTAGTAGGATCTTAGGTGGGGTGCATCTTATACACTAGGCAAATTCACAAATTCCATCCAAATTCCATCACAAACATTTCCATCCTGATGGGAGTGGTAGTTGATGATGATTTCCCAATGATTTACACTATAGCAGTTTAGCTGCACTACTGCCTTCTGGTGCGCAACTTTTTTTGGAATATCTGAACACATGTTTAGCTTATATTTTCTCATTCCATTCTAGACAATATCCATAATCACATTTTTTTATATCCGCATAAATACCCCACCCCCATATGGTTCCTATATGTATGCCTTGTTGGTTATGCACCTGCACTTTATCCTTACCATCATACTGTTTTTGCTGATCTGGACTCTGTAATTACATCCAGTATAATTAAGCACCTTAATACCTGCAACTGTGACTGTGAAAATAATCTGAATCACTTATTTTTGTATCTCCTGCTTTTGGTAGTCAGTTCAGGGGCTGTTGGTGAAAAGGCAGTCAGTTTGTGGTTGGTGTCCTGTGTAGACGTCCTCACTGTTCGCCCTCACTGACCCACCATCAGCTAGATCAGACCGGGCTGCTTTTGATCTGTTTTGGCCTACTGCACAGGTTGATGTCCATGGAAAGCAGAGTGCAGCCCAGCTAATGTCGCAGACCAGCTTCCAACACCTGTTTTATCCTGTGTTGCATTATGCAGTGCTTTTTGCATATGGCAGCGTGAAACAGTCCGAGACAGGCACTTTAGATGCTTGTGCTGAGGGACTTTGAAGTCCACTGCTTTCTCAAAATATAACCTCAATTGTTCTTCTCAAGCTCAGTACAAACCATGGCTTTTGTTCCTGATAACTTATCAGCACTTCTCTCAAAAATGTGTTCTGGGCTCCTAGAAGATAATAACCACTATATATTGGATTTTTTTTAAGCTAATTAGAATAAACTGATACGAAACAATGGCTCACAACCAAACTTTATGCCATGGTCCTTTCATGGCAACTCATCAGCCTCACAAATGAACAAAAGCTTCCTTTTAAAATCTGCCTGACAACAACATTTAAAAGTGTTCATTAACCATGACCTTTGCAACAGCCGAAATTCATCTAGCATACTTTGTTAATTTGATTCCTCTAACAAAAGCATACAAATGTGAATGAGCCCACCCGGCATTTTGCAGCACAACAGAACATCTTGAGTAAATCCAGTTGAAATTCCGCTCAACCAAACGAAGGGAGGAACAGTTGTGTGTGCTTAATAGAGCAGCAATCGGCGTGTCATCAGTCGCAGACTTGACATCATGAACATCATGGCCACCGCAGCTTAGTGTGAAATGGAGAAGGAGCGGGGGAGTGATTGATAATGAGGAAGTCAATGACCGCGTGGACATCCGGTTGCTGCCCTCATTGACCGAGTGCATGCTCATCTGTATGGATCAACAGAAGAGGTTCTCAGCAATCTGTCCTGTGCCTAGGGATCTATAGCTCAGTATGCTAACCTATGACCTATAACGCCTCCCCCCAATGCTAAAACACTTATTAAAGCTGAACTCCTTACCCTGTTTACTGCGTACAGTCATGCTGCCATCTCCTGACTGCTTTTCGTCTGCTGTCCATAGCCTGGCCCAGGCTGTCTTCTTCATCTTCGGTTTCAGTGTGAGCGAAGACTGTTCCGACTCGATTTATCCTTTTTATCTAATTCATTTTGGGCATCCTCCAAGACAGAGGATTCATTTCATATAAACACCAGGCACGCTTTTAGTCACTGGAGATTAGCAGTAAGTGCCGATGAAGGATGGTGCGTCGTGTGAACGCTGGCTAAAAAGGTTTGGCTCTGGCTTTTTATCACTGGGCACCATCTTCCCCTGTCCACCTCCCTCTGCCTCCTGATGCCCAGAGAGGAAGGCCAGCGCCCTAATCAGTTTATCGGCAGAGGCGAATGGCCAGCAGGCCCCATACACTTATCATATCGCCACAGCCATCTCCTTTTGATACAGCCAGTGCCGAAACACAAAATACCCTTTTATGAATCTATTCACGAGGTCTCAATATCTATCAAAATTCCACATCTTTTTATCTATACTGCCAGTTGTGTCTGTGTGTGCATACCAAGTTGCATGGTTATGGGCTGATGCGTGTATGTTGCCGTGTGAGCATTAGTGTTTGCATAATATAGGGCAGTCAAAATTAACACGTTAATCCATAAATCAATTAAGAGAATGAATGCAGGTGTGTTTTGTGTCCTTCCGGTGTGGGGTGTGACCTAGGACACATATGCAAAATTCATCCTGGCCAGGGAGTGGAAATCAGGCAAGACAAGGGGCAGTGGGGCAGTGGTGGCCTAGCGGTTAAGGAAGTAGCCCCATAATCAGAAGGTTGCCGGTTCGAATCCTGATCCGTTAAGGTGCCAGAGAGCAAATAGCACCATCCCTACACACTGCTCCCCGGGCGCCTTTCATGGCTGCCCACTGCTCAACAAGGGTGATGGGTTAAATGCAGAGAAGCAATTTCCTTCGGTATAAAAAATATATATTTAAACCCACGTGGTCTGTTTATTCTCCTCATTCAAATTAACTATTGAGAAACAACAATTGAGAAATGGAATTTGGAATCTCCCATCACTCCCTGTTTGAGCCTCTTTTGCACACATGTGTCATACAATAGTTTTATATATCGTATGCATTGCAACATGCTTTAGTTTTGAAAATGAAAGAAAATTAATTGTGATTAATCATTGTAAAATTATTTAATTGTTTTTAATTGATAGACATACCTAGTGCCTAGGGTTTAATGTGTGCATGCTAGACTGTTTTGTGAACTTGTATTTGAATGTGTATATACTGTGTGTATGTTTAAACCGCTTGTGAGTGTGGTTGCGTTTGGCATGTTTGTAGTGTTACACATGTGCATGTATGTTGTACTGAATTTTTATTACATGTTGGTTGTTTCATTTAAATTAAAGTCACATAAGTAACATTTATGACTCCTAGACCCCTGCAAATTTTGTGGTGTTGAAAATTTGTGGTGTTGACTAGTCACACTGCATATATTCTGCTTACGTATGCCCGTGGCTTCATCAGTGATCATAATAATAATGTACATGCACAGGTCCTTGCCTGAGGGCTGCTGTTCTGCTTGTGCTTGAGTGCTGTCATTATGTTGTTACAAATCTTAGATCTCTAGCACCCATACCGTGTGCTCTTATGAGAACCCCTCCTATGAGAGCTTGTTCTGGAACGCCTACTAACCACTCGTAACAGCCCTCCACTGCGTAATCAGTTCATCCGTGGGTGGAAAGAATGCTCAAACCGCTCTTCTGGCAGTCTTAAACCCAAGACACGTTTAGCATTTAAAGGTGGGAGCTTGTGCTCTTATCCATCACTGAATTGTGCTTTCACACCAAGCATTGACCTTGGAGGATGGGGGAGAGTGCAGCTTGAAGGTTGGTTCAGCGTTTGGATGGACGTCAACTCAATGATGCATCCTTGAGCAGGTGCCAGAGGACAAGAAGGTCTTCTGTAGTTGGGCTCATCTTAAATTTATGATGGTACTTTCTTCGCTGCTTGGTCTGGCTTTTTCTCTACGTTTCGTACCATGTTTGTTCACAGTGGGGCTTCCCATGTCTTTTTTAAGATGGGGTGGGGTGCAAAAATTACAGATCCAATGTAGTGCAGTGTAGTTGTCTATCTGGGGTCGGGGAAAAAAACAAAGACAACACTATGTTTTAACATTTCAAGACACGTTTGGAAAGCTGATCTCTGTGATAAAACTATGTGGAATATTCCCCCTTTGCTCAGTTTAATCAACCTGTAGAAAATGAAAATGTGAATTCACAGCTCTGTTAAATAGTGATATTAAGAGTATGATGCGACAAGAGCAGTGGGACTAAACAGCTGTGTGGTCATTAGAAAGCCACTTGTCAGTGAGAGTAATTATTTTTTAAAAAATCAATTCGGGAGCTCACAGATTGGAAAATGGAAATGGAAAAAGGTAATGTGGTCTCATAAGTCCAGATTTACCCTAATGGTCCTATAAGGGTATGAAAGAAAGGAGATTAAGTACCCATCATGCATAGTATCTTCTGTACACGCCAGTGGAGGTTATGTTATGATCTGGTCAGGTTTGGCCAGGTTTGTGTTTAGCAACAATATGTGGCAATAAAATGTTGTGCCCTAAATATACTGAATGCCCAGGCTGTTCCATCAATGACATACTGTATATACAATACAAAGTATGATTGTTGAACACAGTGTGTGGGGACTGTACCTTGATCAAGAGCACCTCAGTAGAACTTTGACAGTTCGGGATTTGAAACCATAACCCTTCCTTACGAGTACACTTCCATACCAGCTAGGACAACTAGGGTGTGTTGTTCTGCTATAATTTTGTCCCTTTTTTTATACACTTGGACTGGCCATCAGAGCATAACAATTTTAGAATCTTTGGGATGTGATGGGGAAGACTTTACACCTTACAGAACTCTCCCATCCTCAATACAAAATCTCATTGTAAAATCCTTACTTGCAACTTACTTTAAGATAAGATAATCCCTTATTAGTCCCCAAAGGAAATTTGTAAATGAATAAAAACAGCCTGGTAGGCAGTCAGTTGTCCAGCACACTCGGTCTAGCTACATTACTACACACCTTACTATCAACCTTACTTACTTTACTGGCACTATTTACAGGGAATGTTGCAGGAATGTTACAGATTGTTCTTTTTTCAGCATCATGCTGACTCTGTACTAACGACTTGATTGGACGGAAACCATGTTAGATGGTTTAAATTTACAACTATACAGCCATGTTGATGAGAATGAGAATAATGCTAATTAAATCTGAAGTGAGTCTTGCACTAGTGTTAAACATGTGTATGGTTGCACACACAACTTTATGGAGGAACAACACTTTCGTAGGAAATTAAACCCATTTGAGCCACTGTTTAATGTTTTCTGGAGCATTAAAATGTGTTTTTATCACGAATGATGTCCTTGCCTTTTGTCTGTGACCACAGCTGCACTTTTATGCCTCATAAGAAACACTCAATTTATTCCATTGTTTCAGACTTTAAATGCTACAAAAAAACACAAATCTGACTCAAAAATAACACAGTCTTCTGAAACAACTAATCTAAATTGTCACATGGAATTTTTATGAAATTTACAGAACTATGTCAGAGGCCAGAAATGCCACACAACACAATTATGAAAAGTATAGGTTTTGAATTGTTTAAAGTAATGTAGAAAAATTGATGGGATGCATCATGATGCATAGATAATCGAGGCATAGATAATCGCGACTGAATCGAACCGTGAGACCAGTGAAGGATCACACCTCTAGTAATAAGTCAATTTAGTATTTTATGATCCCAATAAATTTTAACAAGTTGAATAATTATGTCGGATTTAGGTCAGTTGGGTTCCTTGAGGCATTTATAAAAGCAACATTTTTGTAAACTGGTGAAAGTTTTGGTGCATATAAGGATGAGATGAGAATGGTTTTGATTCACATGAGATGGAGTGGGAGGGGCTAGCTATCATCATCAACTATTTCATATAAATCCTGTCCCAGTCCCATCTGTACACAAAATGTCAAATCTGAGAGGAAAAATCACTTGGATGATTAATCCAGACTGCTATTGGTTAAAGGCAAGTGTCTCAACAGGAAACACTCAAGTTACGGTCATTGGTTAAAGGCAAGTGTCTCAACAGGAAACACTCAAGATTGGTCATTCTTGAAATAACATTACTGTATAAGAAATGATAGTGGATTTCTTAGTGACAGACCTGATGTCCAGCATGTCACGTGATGGTCACAATAATCATAACTATGATTTTGTTCATGTTTATCATTGCACCTATTATCAGCCTCACAGTGTGTGTGTGTGTGTGTGTGTGTGTGTGAGTGTGTGTGTGTGTGCATGCTTGTTGTTTGTGTTTACTGTATGATAATGTCACCTATAAAAGGAGTTACTGAATCATCCTGTTAGTAGCTGTTAATGAGTTCTCCTCTGTGTTATATCTGCTAGCTGGGAGGTCTCACGCTTCCTACTTTCCAACCTACGCTGGTGGATGGAAGAGTACCGCTTTGATGGCTTCCGGTTTGACGGTGTTACATCCATGCTCTACCACCATCACGGCGTTGGTAATTGTACTTTGATGTGATCTTCTTCACATGATCGCTGTCCACAAAAAAAGGCCTGCAATGGTCACATGAGCGGAGAATGCATGATGGCCGCCTGGTCAGATGAGTCACAATTCCTTTTGTAAATTGTAGCTGATTTGAAAGACAAAATACTTTAGAGACATTCATGACACATAATAAATCAGACAGACGGCTTTGGAAATCCCATTTAAACAGCTCTATGCTTTTCTATTTATTTCCTTCATACTTATGCATGTCGATAGCTAGAGAGTCACACACACATAAATTTTTTTGGTTGTAAATTTCAATATTAATGAAAAAAAATGTTGGTGTCCTCTCTAGGCATGTCATTTTCAGGAAGTTACAGTGACTACTTTGGTATGCACATAAATGAGGATGCTCTCATTCACCTGATGCTGTCCAATCACCTCCTGCACACTCTCTACCCGGAATGTATCACCATTGCTGAGGTGGGTAAAGTGTCAGGAAATGTATTTTTTAAAATGTAAATACATTTTTATGATTTTTGAGTGAAAGCTCTCTTAGATGTATTATTTGTTTGTCCTTGGTTTTATTACTGCAATAAACACTTATCTAAAAGATTTGAATAGAATACAGACAATATGTGTTATACAATAATTAAACAGCACCATTGCACTCAGCATCATCGGCCACATATTTCAGCACAGTAAGTTAGTTGGTCCTCTGTTCAGAGAATACAATATTTCATAATGAAGAATAAAACAATAAAAAATAGTAGTTTAATACATGCAAACAGTTTAATAATACAGATAAATTAAGTTATTATGAAATAAAAGTGAATGAAGAATATAGTGCAGCAACCATGGCTGAATTAAGAGAGTGTACATATGCACCTTCATGACTTGTTTTACTGTTTACTATATTCTTATTCTGTTATTCTTGCACCACCTGTCTTGTCCCATGTTTGCACTTATGTAGCCACTTTATGTAACTTTGTTTTAATGTTACGTATTGCACCAGGTTCCGGAGCACCGGGTTACGAAATATTGTTTCGTTTCACTATGTTCAGTCTAACGTGTTTTGTAGCTGAAATAACAATAGAGCTCAACTTTAACTTGAACTTGATATGGTGGAACTCGTTTTGCTCCACACCTCGTTATTTGTTAAAACTTTTGTCCTGTCGGTCTGCATACGACTTTTTATTGATTACAACTGAGCCCGTCTGTTCAGCGTGATGATTTCTTCAGAAACAGCAGGAACGATAGATGTTCCTGACACCACACATCTCTAATTAGCCTGTCGGTATTGCTTAGGTTTCTAAGTTCAACCCCCCCTTCCTAAAAAAAAAAAAAAACACTCTCTCTTCTTTCCATTGGTTCTATTTTAGGCCAATTATGTTTCCTATTTCCCCTTTTCTTTGCTTCTTTTGAAAATGGAAATTGCATTTGATTTTTTTTTTTGGTCTAGCCTTCTTTTCAGTTTTTCTCTCCTTTGCATTTATTTAAACCATTAACACCCTAAAAGGTGATAATGGATTGGCCAAGTTAATGGAACGCAGGTGATTATGGGGTAATTAGGACCTAAAAGTTGCAAGGAGACCACCAGGCTGCTCCCAACGCCAGTGCTCTTCCCGTCGGCTGTCCCTGCAGGGTCAGGTTCATGTCAAGATCTTTTCTTTCTTTTCTTTTCTTTTCTCCTTCGTGGTTAGAATGCACTTAACACTTCTTACTGAAGATGGTGGCACCTTCGCCTACAGTCAGAGCATAATGAATGCTTTTCTTTTTTTTCTACTCCCTTATTCTTTCCTTGCTGTCAAGTCCAAAGTGTTTCAATTTCCTCTGTCACTCTCATCTCATTAACCAGAAACGTATGGACTGACAATCTGGAAGAAGCTGTTAGCGTTTTTATATTTGTGACCATCTTTTTCTTTTATTTGAACAGGGTGGTGGAGTGGCGGTACGGGCAGCAAATTTTAAATGTATACCCATATGCTCATCCAGGCTAAATGTAATATACAGTGTGAATCTACTAAAGAGAAATGAGAGTACAGCTCATTAATCAACTTCAGAGATAATCTCTCCAGAGATTTTTAATGCCACAAGAAAACAACTTCGATTTCAGCGCAGAAAACGCTCGGTATAGGGTTAAAACTATACCATATGGGTTTCAAAAACAAAGGTCTTACACTGGAAGTACTTTATTGAGTTCCTGCCAAGCCCAATTTTGCCTCTACCAAAGTTGCTCAAATCCATATGCTTGCAATTTTTCTGCTTCCAACACATCAAATTCAAGGACAAAATGTTCACTTACTGCCTAATACATCCCACCCACTGCCAGCTGCCACTGAAATGAGATAATCAATGTTATTCACTTCATTTAACCGTGGTCACATTGTTATGGCTGAGCAGTATTTATAGTTCATTGTTTGTAGAATAATAAGAATGCAAGCAATACAACACATAAGAAGCTAGTAACCTAGTGGTTTGGACACTCACCTATGACCCAGACGACAGAGGCACTGGTTGGTTCAAACACCACTTACTACCATTGTGTCCCTGAGCAAGGGACTTAACTCTGAGTGTCTCCAGGGGGACAAGGACTTATGCTTAATGCCTTAAATATCAATGTAAAATAAATTAGGATTAACCGTACTCAATATATTTGTAAGTGCATTAACTGTACAATTACTGTATTGATTAGTAATAATAGTAATAGTATTATTTTGCATTTTATTGTTCTAATATTTTATTTTTGTATTCTTATTATAAAACCGTATATATTTTACCCTAAACTTTTGTCCTCTACGTTCCCTGTGTTTTTTAGGATGTTTCAGGAATGCCCGGACTCTGCAGGCCCATTGCAGCAGGAGGCCTTGGCTTTGACTACCGCTTGGCCATGGCTATCCCTGACAAGTGGATCCAGGTGAGACAATAGACCTCTGGTGTCTCCCCCAGAGTCGCTGGCAAACACACGAGTAGCACGCTGTTCTGCAGCACATCACACCTCGGCCTCCATTATGCTGGGTGTCACGTACATTCTCAGATTCGCCCCATATTCTTGCAGATTCTTTTATTTTCCTTCATAATGACTCTCATTTACCACAAAGACGGGCTGGCTCAGCCTACCGTGGCTGCACAATGGATGCTGCATATTTAGCCAGTTCAACTTTGATATACACTCACCTTATTCTTCTGCTCTCTGTGTTTAAATGACAAAGGAATTGAGTGGTGCAGCCGTTCTCAGCTGGGCTCGCTGTGTCGCTTGGACTTGTTCTTTTGCAGCTCTGCTGCTGTTTGAAATTCCTAATGAGGATTGTGTTCTGGAAAAAGTCTCTTCATCCTGACTCTGCATGTGTGCATGCTCAAATCATCAGTGTCAGTGAGGACGATTTGCTGGTTCTCTTTAGGTCATTCTAATTTACCATAAAATAAGGTCAAGTTGGGTCAAGTCTAAGACTAGTTTTATTGCATATATGTAGTTTTTACATTTGTGTTTGTCTACATGTGTATGTGTAAGTCTTTTTCCTTAGCTTTGCCTCCCCATATTGTTTATTTCTGTATAACCTCTTGTGCTGCATCATATCAAAAACTAATATTTAAACTCCAACCGTGAACAGAAAACAAGTCCAGTGGTAAAATATACCATTCTGGGTGCAACTAAACCTCTTCCACGTTTGAGGAAAAGCCTGTCGACCGATGTCACCGAGAGTCATACATCATATGGATGCTCTGTGCTCTCCCTAAGTGCATTATTTCTGTGAGGGCCTTTTATATCATCTGGTTTTTTTTTTTTTTTTTTGTCCCAGCATACATTTTCAGTGCACACCTGGCAATTTGGGTACACAGTGTCCTCCGGTGTCCAGACTGCAAACCACCAGTGTTATTTTGGACTACACGAACCACCACATGGCCAGGAACATTCTGTGGTAATGCGTTCTGTGGAGCTCATCATCTTGTATTTCTGTTATCCAGTTTCCAAATTTGGATTCCGTACCCGACTCAAGAAGGAAAAAGCTTGACGAGGACTCGCCGAGCACATCTCCTCTGCCTGATTAAAATGTCTTTGGCTGAAAATCAATAGCGTTCAAGAAGAAGCCTCAAAATAGATATTAGTCAGGGGAGGACTGAATATCTTGCCCAATGGAGCCCTTCCTTGGGAAGTAATGAAATTCATTAGGCATCATTCATAAAAAGAGTCCATCTGTTTATGATACAGCGGGCTGTATCCTTCTGCAGATGAAATCAATAGAGCTTTTAACAGCGCTACTTGAACTCCCATGATTCATCAGCAGGGCAAAGTTATTTAAACCCAGCAAAACTGAGCCTGGCACACCAAGTCTCTCGTGTCATGCACATGTTCTTGTTGCTGTAATGCTGTGTGCATTAACTTTGGCTTAACTGAGGCTCTGCGGTGATCCTGGCGCTGGGGGAGAGAGGTTAAAGCAGCAAATGAGCCCATTGTCTGTAATTAACAGCGGTGGCGCTTGAAAACTTCTTAACGACATTGTTTTTGCACTGGGGGCAATAAAGAAAAACCCCTCCACCTCCCTGTCCTAAATATCCCTCCACTCCGCCACCCCACCCAAACGCCCTCCAGCCTCTTCCCAGATTGTTTGTATAATTCATACTCAGGTGCTGAGTGCTTAGAACAGGCTTTGAATTTGATTAATTTGCTTAAGCAAATTAAGTTAAATTATCTATTTTTGTTGCTTTTTTAAACCTCTCTTTATCTCCCTCACTCTCCCTCATCCACTTCTCCACACTAACCTATTTCTCAAGAGGAACAATTATGCACGTAATGCATCAATGTTATAAAAGACAGAGGGAGAGCACAAATCCACCTCCCTCATTAAAATGCCGGCTTTTTAGTTTGACTCACAGGGCCTAAATTAATCATGCACAGAGATATTTTTAATTCCCGTGTTCCGGACAGGAGATAAGGGTAGAAATACCATTGTTCCGGATGCTGGATATGCCGAAGAGCGCTCGCGTTGGAGGGATTGGACTGGGAGCCATTCAGAGGGAGATTAGATAATGACATGTCTTAGGCCTTTGTTCCTGTTTTCTTGTTTTTTTTTTTTTAAGGTTGAGGTTCAAAGTGCTCAAATCGTTTTTTTATTTTTTTGCTTCTAAAGCTGCAGCCTGTAGTTTGACCAGCAGAAAAGGAAACATTTTTGATGTGAACATGGCTTAGGTTTTGCTAAACATGACTCACGAATGGTGATATGCGTTTTTTAATGATGTCTATTATTCGGTCCTTTCAAACTTTTCTGTCCCAATTTTGTGAGATTTGTTTTTCAGAATAAGTGTTTATTAGCCTGCTCACGGCTGCATTAAAAAAGTTTAATCTATCCTTTTCATTTCATGTAATTTCCCGCTACCGCCGTGTCTGAGAGGTTACATGCTGTTCTGCCATTTTCACCTTTCCACTGGGTGCCTGGGCCCATTCTGCCCCCTACTGCACACAGGCAGAACTGCAGCGCTCACTCTCTGAGGTTAGGACTCAAATCGGGTAGTGGGTCTTTACTGAGGTGTACGCTGTCTCGAAAGGCCATAGTTTATCCGACAGCAGAGAACAATTCCACCGTGTTCCACAGCTCTCCTTTCCTTAATTCATTACATCCTCTATATTTCTCATCTGACCCCCCATTTCTCTCTCTCTCTCCTCTCTTCTTGACTTCCCCCATTTTCTACCTCCTCAGCTATCTTTGGTTCTCTTACACATCTTGACTCAATTTTCTTCCATTTTTTCCCACCACTTATGCTCTGTGTCCGTATGATTTTTCTTCATTTCTCTGTCAGCTTGCACATTTCTGTCTCCATCCAGCCAAGGCTCTGTGTCATCTTGTTCCCTCCTTTCTATCCAGGCTGTGTCTGCCTGTCACCTCATATCGTCCTGTTTCTCTTTTCCGTTGACCTGATATTCTTTACCATTCCGCTGCAGCAAATCACATATTGATTTATTTTCCGATAGTCTCAGTGCACTCAATTCATCCAATCGAGATTCCTGCACATTTTCTCAAGATTTTTTTTAAACAAAATGATGTGTGAGTGGAGATCCCTGGTTCAGCATTTTTACTTATGATGTATTACTTTATTCAGGTCCTGAAGTATGTAGGCTTGTTGTGTTTTTTTTTCCAGTAATTTAATTTTTCTTCACACATTGTGAGAAGTCAGCATAAAATATATTTTTATGTTTTTTTTTTAAATGTGTCCCTCAAAGTCTTGGGAATTTCAAAGGGGAACTGTCTGGAATGCCTCACACTTTGCATCCTTTGTCAAAAGTGTCAAGATAGAGGTGAAAAAAGACTCGGAAAAGTAAACTGTAGTTCTTTGAGGTTTGAAACCACTTTTTTCCACGTTAAAAGCCTTCTTCAAGGTCGAAGTACACTATGGCAATAACGTTCGCTTGTTTCTTCATGTCTGTCTCTGTCAGCTTCACTTCTTTTCCTGGTTGGCAATAGTTCCACTGCAGTTTTCTTCTGGCTTCTTCTCTTGTTATTGAATGTTTGAAGCTTTTTATCTCTCATGTTCTCTCAGACTTCCTTTTTTTATTCACTTGGATATAATACAGGGCTACGATAAAGGAAATTGATCTCAGAGCAACAAGTTCTGCCTCAGCCTTCTTTAATGAACATTGCATGAATCAGTAATATGAAGCAAATCTGAGTTCCATAGCTGTCTGTGGTGCAAATGCCCAGCGTTGAATGGATTTATTGATCTTTGAGTGAAAATGATTATTCGTCATTGTGTCACAGCGTTTTCTGCAGTCCATCCACCCTTTGAAAAAGCAGTGGGGAGGTATGAACTGCGCCCAGGGGAACACTGTGGGACATTGTCTTGCTCAAGGCTACCTCACTGCCACCTTCATCCAGTTTCTGATAGAGATTTACACCACAAAGTTTTCATTTTTTCATTTGACACACAGTGGACATACCTCTGGGAGGTGAATTTGTCAAGGGTGCACCCTTGTAACCAGTCACATCACCTTCAAGCACTCAGGTCTAATTAAAGGTCTAACTAATTAAAAGTGATAGTAGAGTTGCAGTCAAAAAGTATATGACAAGGGGAGTCCCATGTGGGACTAACTGATTTACTTCAAAATAACTGACTGCCCAGCTAATAAACTACAGTTGGCAACTGGCATATTGGCATCAACATGAATAAAATATTCCCATGAATATTGGTTTTTGTTGACATGCACACACACTCGAGTGCACAAAGCAGATTCAAAATGTTAACATCACAGCAGGTACTGAATTATTTTACCAAAAGCAAACTTCTTTCCAAACATTGCCTTGTAAAATGCAACATGGCCTGAACCAAGATTCATGGTTTTGTATTCTGAATGCGTGACACCGATACGTTCTGCTCAACCTGCGACCATGAATATGCACAAAGAGAAAAAGATAACAAAGAGGGACACCGGCCTCTCAGTTATGCCTCTTGTCTAGATCAGGATGCTGGAAAATGTGTTAGATAACCTGACACGTCATGTCCCTGACAGCGGACAGAGACAGAACCGAAGAAAGAACAAGATGATTGAGTTTCTTGATTTGCTTGTGCTGGATGAAGGCTGTCAGACACTCGGAGGGTGAAATCCCAGAAGTGCCATTGTTATTTCATTACTTTAGAACATCTGAATAGCATCTGCAAATAGCATCTGATGTGTCATAAACAGACTGTAACGGGCGGATAAAAGCTCCATCTAATCAGATACTTTCACAGCGCTCTTCCAAGACCACAATAAAGTGAATCAATATAAAAACGGGCCAGCCTGCGAAAGTGACTTTATAACTTGATTTGGTTTTATGGCCACGGTGTTTAGCCGCCTGCGTCCAGTCGACCCGCCTTTACAATTTGCAACAAGGGCAGCGCGTCGGCATAAACATGTAATGGATGCTGTTTCTCTGGGAGTGGTGATTATTGTGCAATATCTTTGTTTGAGTCCCTGAAACACGGTGCAGGCCACGGCTGGAGGAGGCCTTTATTGTCTCTTCTCTTAAAACCCACCTTATTATTTCAGCCTGAGTCTGAGCTGTCTGTCTTCTTCCGCTCTGACACCTCGGTGTCTTCTGCACTACAGACACCGGGAAAGATCAGGAGGGGATGCGGCGGTTTAAAGACACGAGCTTTTGAGAGATTAAAATGTCTGATGGAGAGAACAAGACAAGACACACCGGGACGCTGTGATTTCATCACAAAGCTAATGGAAGACACAGTCAGTCTTTCCTTGCGAGAAGTACAGTATGCTGCTAGGCTACAGCAGGAGATGATAATAATGGATCAATTTTCACAATTCAGATGGCAAATTGAAGTTCATACATTTATCCATGTAATTATGTATGGATTAAAATATGAATATAGACTGATCAGCCATAACATTACAGGCATGTGAAGTGAATTACATAGATTCTTTCTCCTAATAGTGGGTGGGATATATTAGACATAATTTGTCCTTAAAGTTGACGTGTTGGAAGTGTAAGGATTTGAGTGGCAAAAATTGTGGCGGCAAGGTAGCTTGGTCATAGCATAGCTTTCCCTTTCTGCAGTGCTCAGGATTTACCAAAAATGGTCCAACACACAGTGCGTCATAATCTATTGTGTGTGGGGTCAGAACCAGTCATGGCACCCATGCTGCACCCCAACTGGCAACCGACAGCTTGGTGCCAGATGTCAATAGTTCATGGCTGCTTTGATAGCGATAATGTTATGGTCGATGTGTGTGTATACTTTATCAGCCTAAACCCCTATAATTGCAGCTTTTGGCTCTGACCCCGTCATATTCTGTTAAGTAGGTGTATGTCGAGTCTGGGATGCGCTGCGCTGCTGTTTAAAATGGCCCTTATTAGAGTGGGATACAGTAAGGAAGGGCGGGGGCAGCCAAGCCCCAGGCAATATTGCGATGTCAGAGTCAGGCTGATGAGGGGGAATAAACGGAAGAGGGTTTAAAAAGTCTGTGCCGTGTTTGTGCTGCTTCTCAGAGGAAGGAGATCGGGAGACGCTTGTTTTTGTGTCCCCCTTTTTGCTGAGAATGTTTACTTTTAATGATGAGGGGGAAAGGATTTTAAAAAATACATAACCTTTCCCCCCTATCTACCTCTCTGGACACTTTTAACCAGCACCCAGGGAAACTGTCTCTCCTCTGAAGGCTATCGAGACGGGGACCTGGAGTCGCATTGATTGTCCGCTGCTTCCTCCTGGCCGCCATTGATTGTGTCCCCCTGTTTTTTTTCAAAAGCCTGTTGAGTAATAAAAAGGCTTCCTTTATCTGCCCAGCCGCTGCCAGAGTTAATGATGGACTGCAGGGTAGCTGTGTCGGCCCGGCGCCATCCGGATGCTGAGCCCCGTCACAGACGTGCGCTGCAGCACTCATCTCACCTTCGGCTGCTGAGAGCTGATTTAGCTGGGCACCTCTGAACTGCTTAGTGAGCATGGCGCTGTTAGCCCCTTGTGTTAGCACCCTAAGGTCACTGATAGCCCCTTAAGTTGGGCGTTGCGAGCACTCAGAGTGCCTTTTCTTAGGTGCCGTTAGTGCCTTGTGAGCCTCTCGAGGTTGCTGCTGTTAGCCCCTTTAGCTTTAGAGTGAAAGAACCCTTCCCTGGAACCCTCTGACTTGCCGTAGAAATGCATTATCCAAAAGGACAGAACTTTTCATTTCCACGGTTACTAAATATTAAGGAGATCACTTCACTGATATTAGGAGAATTTACAGCATAGCAATGGTTATTCAAACAATGCCTCGTCACAGATTCTCCAGTCTACGTAGTGCTACCAGATGGTTTTGACTAAGATCTCGGTACAGATCTTCCAAAATCTCCCACAGGTCTTCAGTTGAATTTTCACAATAGCCACAATAGCCAGCCATAGTCTGTCTCCGGTGGATGAAGACATCATCATCCTGGTAGACACCCATGAAGATACTACTACTTATTTGTTCGACTTTTATTTTTAATCACTCACCCATCTGTCGCAAAATTAGGCAAATGTTGCTAGAAGTTATACTTATTGAAGCAGAGAAAATATGAAGGTATTTTGCCTTATGCTTACCAATTGCTCCTGAACAAAACACCCACACCGTACCGCATGTCTGCAGGGAAAATTCTGCTTTTCAGTCTTTTCAAACTTATTCAAGGACAAAGTGGTGGTTGGTGGACTTCTCTTGCCCTAGGTCAAACAGTCTGATTTCCCATAGGGGGCTAGTTAAACAAGTTTAAAGTAACGTTTGGAAGCCCGAAGTCGAGAAATATTTAGCAAACACGCATACGGAAGGTGAGTACCCAATGCGTTCGGGGTCTCCTGTGTGGGTGCGTGCGTTCTGACCTCCTCAGTTCCTTCAGCTGTCTCATCTGACCTCCTCCAGAAAGCCGGCAATTGGTTATCAGGACTCGGACAAGATCAGATGTCTTATTGATCTGGCACATTCTGCACTCTATGTGGATGTGTTGCTTTGGTGAAGATTGAAAATAATAAAATAAAAAAAAAACAGCGAAATCCTTTCGCCGCCCTCCATCTATTCCTCTGTTCTCTTTCCCCTCGGGACCTCTTTGGTGTCTGCCGAGCCAGACACACACATTCATCTCTCTTGTGTTCCACGTACAGCTGACCACGCTTGTGTTCGAGGCTCAGGCTATCTGTGTCTCATCCCAAATTTGAAGCAACAGAGAATGGTGCCTCGTGTTCTCATTAGGCCGTGCCACGTTTGACATGAGCCTATTGAACAGTCTTGACTAAGTGAGTCATTTTTTTAAAACGCTGCCTGAGTTCTGCAAACAAGCAGCAAGCGGTTATTGATGGAGAAGATAATGACCCATAGCGCTATAGGTTATTACTGTGGTCAGCGGCACTGGGGCCACAAAGTTGTTCGGTTCCCTTTAATTAGGGTGCTGGCAACATATTGTCTGTTTCGCATTATCTGAAACAATCACTTCAGCGCTACCATACTGCCTTTCTCAGACGTATGCACTACCACCTGGAGCAGGTAGGCTAGAGATTTTAGTCAATTGCCGCAGGGATTTCAGTGATTCTATCTTCTGGTCATGGTCGTGGAAACAATGTAACTGTTTTTCAGATGGCCTATGCATATGAAAGTGAAAGTGAAGTGATTGTCACTGTGATACACAGCACAGCACACGTGCACACAATGAAATGTATCCTCCGCTTGTAACCACCACCCTTACCTTGGCGGCTCGGGATTCGAACTGGCAACCTTCTTCCTTCCTCCGCTTCCTTAACCACTAGGCCACCACTGCCCCTATATCGAGTAGATAAAACAACTTAGTTTGCTGCAAAAAATTCACAGATGAAAGATATGGTCAGAAAATAATCTAGAAGAAACAATACCCAAAATCACTTAAAAATTAGCATTCATTTTCATACAAAGTGAAATTGAAAGTGAAGTGATTGTTATTGTGAAACACTGCAGCACAGCAAAATGTGTCCTCTGCATTTTGGCAACTCAGTGGTACCTTGGCAGCTCGGGATTCAAACCTGCAATAACTCCTATGGCTGTGCTGCCATAAGAAACCCAATTTTTATTGAGGCTAATCATAAAAAACTGCATTAATTTAAAAGCAAGCACAAATATTGTAAAGGAAATGTGTTTTCAGGGTAAGAAGTGCATGAAGCAATGCACCCTTTAATGCATAGTGTCATAGTCCCGGGTCAGCTGACTGAGACAAGAACATTCTTGGAACATTCTCGTCTGCATGATCTGCAATTCTTCACATAGAAAAGCCATCTTTCTGACCTCTAGCGTCTCGTCTGCCATGTTCAAAGCGAGTCCAATGGAACGTGATGCCGGTGGCGTTATCATATAGTAAATGCGAGACTCACCTGCTCCTTCAAGTTGCTCCATGACTGGTTTCACCGTACTCTCAACGTCCCTCCATGACGGCGCAATCTGGCACATCTGACACGTGGTAGCTACTGTACATGCTCATGGATGCAGTGGTATGATCTGGTACTGCCGTTCTTTACAGGTTGTATTTGTACACTGAACATCAGGTCCATACAATCAGGAAATTAGTCTGACAACATCGACTCCATGAAACTCCGGACTGGCACACCACCCACAATCAGAACCATGACATCATGGCATATTTCAGGATGACAATGCCAGTGTTCCTCAGGCTCTAATTGCAAAAGAATGGTTTATGTAGCATGAGACATCATTCTTACACATAGACTGGCTACCAAAGCTTCACTCTTGATTCTTAATTCACTTCTGCACTGAAGTTTTTCACGTTCCATATTGAAAGAATGCCTTGCTTAAATGCATGCTGTCAAGCTAAATATGCATGGTCTGACCAAATATAGTCCAGTGCAGAGTACCACGGTTTAAGACTAATGGTGGTCAGTACTTCATTTCGACGGGCTGGCAGCTGCACATTAAATTTATGTATTCCCTGTCACCTTAAATCATGATTATCAATTCATGTGCTAGCCAGAAATCATTTACCAAGTCCTTCTGAAGTCTTTAAATGTGGATTCATCTTGTTCTCTCTTTATCTGTATTAATCCTTAGTGAATAGTTCACCTGTATTCTCTCATTCTTTGTGGTAATGTGGAATGAAATGCGATTTGTTTAAAGACAGTTGTCTAATGTAGCAATATTGTAATCAGTGACAGATTCTGCAGATTTGTTGGTTTCATTTGTGGGACGTGTGTACTCAGAGCCGCCTTTGCTGGGTAAATAGTCTTACATCATCGTGCCATTATTGCTGCCATTATTTTATAATTATATTATTCTGCCCGAGACGTAATGTTGAGGCCATTTTCAATTTGAGGTTCAATAATCTTTCAAAACATAAACACATGCATGTTGCACATAAAGACAGGATGTCTTCTATTGGTATTCTCAAGGGTAATAAGTTACTGGTATATTAATGCTTGAAGTTGTAATGGTTTTAGTATTTGTATGCTGTATGTATTTGGGTTTATTCAAAGAACCATTGGTTTATGAGGGGCCATTTAGGAAATATTTCAGACTTTTGTTACACAAACACATGTGAAACACACACACATTCACATATGAAACTGACAAGCATGCATTTCTACTACTGAAAACTCGCACACACACATATGAAACGCTCACACAGATACAGGTGAAATGGACACACACACACACACACACACACACACACATATGAAACGCTCACACAGATACAGGTGAAATGGACACACACATATATGAAACGCTCACACAGATACATATGAAATGGACGCACACACACATATGAAATGCTCACACAGATACATGTGATGGACTCTTACGTAATAAACAAAAATTAAGCTTTTCACAATATCCGGAAATAATTTCAGTATATCCGGAAGGCATTTCACTATATCCAGAAGGCATTTCACTATATCCGGAAGGCATTTCAGTATATCTGGAAGGCATTTCACTATATCCGGAAGGCGGTTCTATGGATTCTATTTTGGCGACCTGATTAAAAAAGCGGTAATTGTATTTTGCGCATGCACAGTCCAAACCGGGTGGCTACTAGCCACAGCGCGCCTCCTATGAATAAATTCAAATCTTTTTCATATGTTTTTTACTTGGCTCATGGAGCAGTGGTGACCTAGCGGTTAAGGAAGTGGCCTTGTAATCAGAAGGTTGCCATTTTCGAATCCCAATCCGCCAAGGTGCTACTTAGCAAAGCACCGTCCCCACACACTGCTCCCCGGACACCTTTCATAGCTGCCCACAAGTGTGATGGTTAAATGTAGAGGACACATTTCACTGTGTGCACCATGTGCTGTGCTGATGTGTATCACAATGACATTCACTTTCCTTTTTATGGGCCTTTAACACAGTTTAAGTTTAATTTTTGTTTGTTACATAAGAGACCTTTTCACCTGTATCTGTGTGAGCAGTTCATATGTGTGTGTGCGAGTTTTCAGTAGTATAAATGCATGCTTGTCAGTTTCATATGTGAATGTGTGTGTTTCACATGTGTTTGTGTAACAAAAGTCTGAAATATTTCCTAAATGGCCTCTCATATTGGTTCTGTGTAGAGAACCCAATGACGTGTAGTTTTGTAAAAAGAAATGTGGTTATATGTAAGAAGATCTACTATATAATGGATGATTATGGATCAAGTTTTCAAATAAGGATGTTATTCAGTTATTAATCATTATTGAACATTGGGTGTAGGTGAGTGGCGTGTGTAAAAAGCTGAAGGAGTTCAACCAATGCAACATTCACCTCCAGGAGAACCAAGGAAAACTACAGACTCAATCAAAATCCAAAATCCTTAATCCATATTAGGGTCATGGGAACTGGTGCCCATTCTGACAAATGAATTTTTGTGAAATTTTTTTATGTCAAAACCTTATATAGTATGCTTGCCGTGGCAGTGTTATGATGAAACTGTAAATTTGTAGTTATGTATATTAATACTTTGATTTTCAGTTGTTCTATATAAGCAGAATGGAGCCTAGGCTGGTAAAACAGCATAGTGCAACTGATACTCTAGTTATAAAATTTGAATTCACTGGTTCAGTTATGTGGTGGGAGGGTCACTTACATATGATTGTTATTAACCCGTTCTAAATTTTCCCCCCACATTTTTATTTTAATGCATTACTCGCCTCTGAACACTCATTTTTAAGTGACAAGTATAGACACTGATGCCGACAGGGAATGTAGCATTCTGCACGCTGGCTGCAGTCAGTGACCCGTGCCCACTCAGTATTATGGTTAATGGCCTGTGTCAAAACACATACAAGCAAACAGAACCACTCGCGCCAAGTTTTAATGTAGCCACCGACCTACAGCAGTACTTAATACTAATGTGGCGAATGGCCCACTCTTACGCGTAATAGCCTTCAGATGCAGGCAATGACCCAGTCCTTTAGAGACTCTTTTTAGCTAGTGACCCGTGTAAGTCAATGATTTTACATTATCATTGTGTACTGTGCGTCTGCACACTGCATTGCATCCCTGAGCTGAAGGTCACTGTTTTGTATGACTGTGTCCGTGTCTCTCCTTTGTCTCCTTATGCCACAATAATTGCTGTCAGCACTTCGCGTTGGACTTCGCCAGGGTTCCTCATGGAACACATACCATATGAATTGTCTTTTGTGCACTGTACTGATAGCTCAGTCCTCTCCTCCGCAGATTCTGAAAGAGCGCCGGGATGAAGAATGGGACATGGCAGACATTGTTTACACACTCACCAACCGGCGCCGAGGGGAGAGATCGATCGCTTACGCTGAAAGCCATGACCAGGTGCACCGGCTGGGGTTCTTTGTTTCTCAGGACAGCACTTCCAATTCTGACCGTGAAACGGCCACATCCTTAAATCAGTCCTGTCTATTAGCTACAAACTGTAGGAGGAAGGTGGAATTCATTTGAAATTCTATGTATAGCCTCAAATCTTCTGAATTACTATGTACAATCTCTAGGAAGTGTTCAAATTGACCTACCATGAGGGTACATTATTGGATGAAACAGACTGAAAGTTCACTTATTTTGTAGTGGAAGGGAAATTGAAATCCGCACAAAAAAGCCTGTTGAGAGATCCAACAGAGGCAGCAGACTGCGAACAGCTGCTCAGAACAATCTATGCAATTCCTTTCTTTCTGTTGAACAGCCATAATTGCATTAAAGGTCACACAAAGTCCCGGTTTTAAAGTACATTATTGTGATGCAGTGAACAGCCAGTGACATTTGTCTTCCTAGGCACTCGTGGGGGACAAGTCTCTGGCTTTTTGGCTGATGGACCAGGAGATGTACACCAACATGAGCGCCCTGATGCCCATGACGGTAGTGATTGACCGTGGCATCCAGCTGCACAAGATGATTCGCCTCCTTACCCACAGCCTGGGCGGGGAGGGCTACCTCAACTTCATGGGTGAGTTGCCGTGGAAACACCAGGAGGGCAATGGAGAGAATGAGGAGTGAGAGGGAGAGAATACGAGCGAGGCAGGTGCTGCTGATATAGGAGTTGACTGACGCACTTTGCGGCAGGTAAAGCATGAAAATGTCTACGCAATTAGTGTTTATTGGTGTGTGCATGTGCCGCTCTACAAATGACGAATGCATAAATATATTCCACAGAGCTGTAAACGTCCACCCACGAAGGTTTACATTAGTCACATGTCTGTTGAGGTTAAGCATAATGTGTTTTAGCAGCAAAAACAGATGCTGACAGCTGGCACTTAATTCAAAATAAAACAGACAAGCCATTAACAGGAAATTGATTCCATGCAGACTGCAGGAATTAGCATCCAAGCATAAGAACACTAGATGCTCACATCATTTCCACTCATGCTCCTTTCCAAGCATGTTCATTTTGATTTGGGGGAAAAGCTTGATGAATGAAAATCGGGAAAGTTTGAGAGTTGATGGATCAAGGATCCACCATAAAGAGAGGCCTTTGCAAGTTTGAGGTGAGGACTGTTGGCAGACAGTGAGGAGCAACAGGGCAAACGCAAGAACGGTGGAGAATCCTGAGATGGCCAGAGATTGTTGTCTGGTCGAGTAAAGATCAAATCCATTATTAATACCTTATATTCCAACATAAAATTGGTAAAAGCATTTCACTTTGCACCACTGTTCATGTCTGGAAAGTGCAATAAAAACAGTAATTAAACTAAAGGTCGCCGTCACTTCCCTCAGCTCTTCCTGACCCTACTGCAAATGGCATATAAAGCCATTTCTCTCTAATTGCTAAGAAAAGCCAAAGTTGTAGTTGCAAAAGCTCTCTAAGCATTAGGGGGGAAATGGAAAGAGGAATGTGTGCAAGTCAGCTCTGAGAATAGAAAGTTGAGGGTAAGCTGTGTCACTGGATCAATGGCTTTAGAGTCATTTAGACAGCACTGAGCAAGAACAAATTGTCCAAGCAAAGGAATCAATCTGACATGTCAAGCCTGAAGAACTCCAGCCTTAAAAATATCTATTTACTCATAGCCAGAGAGGACATTCTAGATGCTCTGGGTTGCTGCAAAAATTGAAAGAACCTTAAAAGAATACCTGGTATATGATCGCCTTATCCAAAAGTAATAATTACATATCTGTAATAAAGTGATGATTATATTTTAACCCACAAATAATTTGATATGGCTGGAATTAACCAATTAATTGTTCAATGAGCTAATTTAGATTATTAGTCCTAAGTGTGGGAAAGAGGCTTAGACTGGGAGTAAATAAAATGTACTGCATACTCTGACAGTAAATAATATGGAAACATCCATTTCACTTTCTTAATAGTTCAGTCGTTTATTTTTTCAACTGTTCAGCACTTTGGAAGGGATGATTTGGATGATGCATCCAAAAGTGCTCTGAACTGCATGTTACATAATACTGTGTATGTTATATTTTCATCTGGTCATGTCTGATTTCCACTCTTCTTGACAATTCAGACACAGGGATTGTTGTGTGTTTCATCTCTGGTCTAGGGTCAGGGACATAGCAAATGGGACAATGGAGCAGAAACTCCAAATGATGCGATTGCACTTATGGCTAGCCATTTATTACAAACAAAGATATATAAACAAACAAAACACAAACAAAGCGGTTCTGGTCAGTTGAGTTATGATTCAAGTCTATGTTATTCTTGTCTTCAGTTCACACCACTTCCTTGTCGCTTCACACAAACACCCCCTCTTCTTGTCCCAAAACAGACGCCATTTTGAGCTCTCTGCCCTATTACAGCCCATCAATCATGACAGGAAGGGGGAGGAGTCCAATAATAAGCGGATGAGGAGCCACCCTACAACATTACAGAGAGAGAGAGACAGAAAGAGAGAGACACACAAACAGAACATACACATACAACAGTGCCACAAAGAAAGAGGCATGACTAAGGATATTGTTCCTCCATGTTGAGCAAAATTGAGGCAAAAAAATGAGGAATTAAATTAGGAAATGGTTTGAATAAACACTCCCTTTTAAACGATTTTGTAGATATTAGGCACTCTGGGCAAACTTGTACATTTTGTTGAATTTGTACAAATCATGGTTTCATTGGTGTAGAAAGAATGAAATCTTTCTGGACTTTTGTCTGTAGGTGCTGAACTTGCTGACTCCAACTCTTCTCAGTGCTCTCTTGTGAGCTCCAATCCATCCAACACAAACACATTGATCTCTCCCTTAACTTACCCTGCTAAATACCACAAAGCTAATTTGTCAAGGTGTCCTGTGGACCAATCTCACAGTATTTGAGTCTGTAATGCACTTTAAGTGAATGCAATTGAGGGTGCAGAATGACTAAATAGGCAAATACAATAACTATAAGAGGAATCTAGATTGTCAGGGTATTTTTATGGGTTTATAAAAAGGAGTATAAACACTCTCTACACAAAGCACTGTATTAAAACCACTTCAACCTAATGTTACCTGGCAGAAAGGCACAATAGGGGTTAAAAGGATGTACACTTTCTAATTTATTAACACCAGCAGATTATTATTGCAGTTACATGTAAATATTGTATGTAAAAAAGTTACCAATGTTACATAAAGACCCAAAATAAAAGAAAGGAGTAAATGATAGAGAAAGAGAAAGAACCCAAAGATAGAGAAGTGTCACGGGTGGGCTGGACATGATGATGAAGGAGGACGCATATGCACGATTTCACAGGACAGGGGTTTAATACAAACTGCATGAGACAAGGGAACATTAACACGCACAATGACCCGACGGCGAACAGACACGAACAGGATAGCTTTATACAATTATATAAATAGGGGGAACATGGAAGCGTGACAGATCCTCTCGACCTCACGGTAGCTTTCGTAGGCCGCTGAGAGTCTGTCACGCTTGGGGAACCAATTAAAAACATGACGTGGATCATGACGTGGATCATGGCGGGGAACAGGCGAACAGGATCTGTGGGGCAGACATCCTCCCGACCAACCACGGCTCCCTGGATCCCAGCAGGGCGGATCGGCTGCGTCCACATGGTCGGGTCATTCTGTCACGGGTGTGCTGGACATGGCATGAAGGAGGACGCATACGCACAATTTCACAGGACAGGGGTTTAATACAAACTTCACGAGACAAGGGAACATCAACACGCACAATGACCCGATGGCGAACAGACACGAACAGGATAGTTTTATACAATTATATAAATATAGACCAGGTGAACACGATCAGGGAACACAGGACAAACATAAAATCCGGAGTAACCCCTGCCGGTCTGGATCATGACAAGAAACTATGAATCAAGCTACAGAGAGGTTGCCTGGTCCATGAGAAAAAGGGAGGCAAAACCCCAGCTCCTGATGGAAAGGAACAGAAGTCTTAGAGACCACAAGAGATAATCCTTTTATACATTTGAAACAAAAGTTGCCACTGACCAATCAGAATTTGTTGTTTCTGCCCTGTCACACCTTTGGTGGGTGTCGCAGACAAAGACAAAGCGGGGGATTCCAAACAAATGGCTGGCCCTTCACACCTCCTGCTCGGGGGAAGGCCGCCAACAAAGACATGGAGAACAAAGAGGTGATGAACCTCTACACAAGACAAAGCTGCAGACCTCCATGGCCCTGCGACTTCCAATCTTACAGGTTACATTTGCTCTGCTCTGGAATAAATTTGCTAACATTTTTTGTTGTTTTCAGAAAATGTAGAAGTGATCAGAGACCTATTTTTACCAGTGATAGTCACTTTCATTCAGAGGAGGCTTTGCTTTGCGGTTCTGGTCTGAATTCTGTATGAATTTACACTGAAATTAAGAGTTGAAATGAACTAAGAATGTTTTTTCATCTTCCCAACAGTAAATATCCAAAAGTATAAAAATGTGAACATCATTTCATTTCTGAGAAACAGTTGACATCTATTGATCTGCTACATGAAGTGAGTAAAAGTAAAGTGATTGTAATTGTAAAACACTGCAGCACAGCACACGGTAACACAACAAAATGTGTTCTCTGTATTTAATAATCACCTTGGTGAGCAGTGGGCAGCCATGAAAGGCACCCAGGGAGGCACCTCAGTGCCTCAGATTCGAACCGGCAAACTTCTGTTTCCTCACCCGCTAGGTCACCACTGCCTACATAAAATGTACAGGGAGGGACTCCCTGACTCATGTCAGGGCATCTTTGGCAACAAGAACAGACAAGGAAATCCAAAAGAAGAGTCAAATGGACGGTTGGCCTGGAGAGAGATCAGTCAGCAAGGGTTTGGACAGTCTTAGCAGCAAAGTGACAAAATCAACAATGAGTGAGCAACAACTAACACAGCCGCCAGGGTTTTATCTGGCTTCTTCAGTTCTGGGTGTCTTTAATTCTGGCACGCCCCCTGTGGCCAGGAGATGTCATGGCGGCCGTGAAAACAAAATGAAAACTACACTTAAATGTCTCTTCATTTTTGTTGTCGTAAAACAATAAAGATCCACAGTCACCGGACCTGAACCCAATCGAGATGGTTTGGGGTGAGCTGGACCACAGAGTGAAGGCAAAGAGGCCAACAAGTGCTAAACACCTCTGGGAACTCCTTCAAGACTGTTGGAAAACCATTTCAGGTGACGACCTTTTGAAGATCATCGATAGAATGCCAAGAGTGTGTAAAGCAGTAATCAGAGAAAAGGGCGGCTATTTTGAAGAAACTAGAATATAAAACATGTTTTCAGTTATTTCACCTTTTTTTGTTAAGTACATAACGCCATTCATAGTCAAATTCATTCATAGTTTTGATGCCTTCAGTGAGAATCTACCAATGTAAATGCTCATGAAAATAAAGAAAATACATTGAATGAGAAATTTTTGGCCTGTACTGTATATATATATATATGTGTGTGTGTGTGTGTGTGTTTGTGCATGTACATATGTAAATACAAACTTTCAATACAAACTTACATACATGTAATTTTGCTTTCTGTTTCTTTATGTCCTTTGTGCCTTCCCTCTAATACATACAATAAACTTGCAGTATACAATCTGACAAATATCACCATTATAATGTTTTAGCTTTTGTTATTGACTATTGGCCTAGCCAATAAGGAAGTGGACTCGTAATCGGAAAGTTGCAGGTTCCAATCACAATCCGCCAATGTGACACTGAGGTAATCTTGAGCAAGGTACCATTCCCACACACTGCACCCTGGGCACTTTCCATGGCTGCCCACTGCTCGATTGGTTGGTTAAATGCAGAGGACACGTTGTGCTGTGATTCAGTCACAATGACAATTGCTTCACTTTTACTTCACTTATGTTCATTTTTATGATAAATAAGGTCTGTCTGCATCCCCTGCCTCCTGTCCTACACCTGACAATGCACTCCCAGTCAGATAAATAAGAGCTTGAAACCCTTGAGTGCTGGAGGGTTTCTATTATCCAGCCAAAGTCTGTGGATGTCCTTTCGCTGACCCTTGCTGTTGCTGTATGTACAGTGTACAGTTAACCCCATACTGCTCCAGGCATCCTGCAGCATGGTGCGCCTGTGTTGAACTGGCTTTAACGAACCCTGTTTCTCTTTTGCATCAATTAACATATTAACTGCAGCAGACCTTTGTATATTTGTGTGTTTTTATGTGGAATGATGCACCTAACCTCTCCATCTGGTGCTAGATTTACTAATCTTACTCCTACACTCTTGCAGCCAGTTGTTTACACATATCATTTAGCTTCTGTGGGTGCAGATGGCTTACTTACTTCTGAAATGTCTGAAAGCCCAGACCCACCATACAGTGATCCCACCACAGATCCTCTACTGTCAAACGGCGTGGCCTTCAAGTCTAATAAAAACCGAGCAGCAGGGATAATCCGACTTTACAGAACCCGTGAGCTGCATAGCATAAGCAACATATATGGGCGAGAAGACAGAAACCAAGGAAGCATTGTCCTCTGTGCTCATGTCATATTTTCTGTGAGTCATGCGGGAATGTCTGTGGATTACAGGTACATATCCACAAGATCCTTCAACTAATGCTGACCATCCCTTGGTGTGCATGTCTTCAAATCAAGAACTCCGGTCACGGAGGCATGCAGGCAGCCAATTTGATACATTCGGCCCATGTGGAGGTCTTTTTTTTATACCTCACTGATGGTAGATTTCATGTTTAATTATATGATTACAAACTCTTTTGGCTCTCACCTCGTTTTTTCCTTTAAATTGACTTCTCAAAATCAAATCATCACTGTTTCTAGTCTTACAGCCTCTTGCAAACTGGACAATCACTAGCATTCTGGGAACTTTTACACCCCTGCATCAACAGCGAGAGATTGTCTGCCTGTTTCCGAGACGTCCTAAATATACGTTTTAAGGTTTATTTGCTGCACTTTGACTGAGAGAAGAATTTGCTAGTTTTTGGGGAGTCAAAGGTCAAGCCAGGTGTGACCTAATGTCTCGTGAATAATATGTCTTTGTACGATGCTGCTTCTGGTTTTATTCCTGGGGAGGGAATTGTGGAGCATGCACAGAGCCTAGTCCAGACAGGGTCTAGTGTAACCCAATCCTATTATCTCTCTGTTGGTGACTGCTCGTTCCTTCAAGCATGATTGATCTGGAACATCTGGAATCACATTCATTAGATTTGAATCAGAACCAGGATTAACCAGGTAATTCTAGTTGTATGACATTTTTTGATGTAGGCCTCAGTTAACCACAGACTAAAGTTTTACTCAGCTGTCCAAAAAAAGTTTTTTAAGCAGTGCATATTTTGATGAAGATGACAGATCAGAAGTTTGTTTGTTTGTTTGTTTATTGAAATGGTTGTAGGAACAAAAAAACAAATCGGTATGCCATTGTTTCTCAGCAGCAGGAGTAAAGAAAAGAGAACTGCAAGACAGGAGCTGTGATTAATGGCTGTTTCAGTAGGAGATCAGAGCACTATTACCTTGGCACTGCAGAGGCTGCCATCGTCAGACAGAGCAGGATGGGAGAGGTGCGCCGCCTGAAGTGGGTTTAATTGAATTTGAAAGGGGGTGCCAGTTGCTCATAGGTGGAAAAATAGCTTCATTCGTTAGTGGAGTGCATTGGACATGCGTTTCCCTGCATTTCCTTGCTCCTTAACATGAGTTCATACTGTGATGATTCTTTTTCCTTTTTCCAATGGTTTTGGGAAATGGGCATGGTGTAGAGTCTGTTAACATTGTGCTTTGGCATGGTTGTCTTTTGTATATGTTTGTCATTTAGCTTTAGAGTTTTGAAGGACATCATGGCTAAGCAAGAAAATGCCATTTGAGCAGGTCTGTTAGAATCTAATGTCTGGCCTTATAGGATATTTTAATCTCACTATGTAGTAGGGTGTGTATTGGCAAGGATCTCATAATACAATATCACGATACATGGGTCACGATACGATTATATCACAATGCTGCACGTATAGCAATGTTCTACAGTTCACTGAAAATGTGAAAAGAGAGCTGAAATACAAGAAAACAACTCAGAACTGAATTAAAAAAAAATCATAATTTTAACAAAATGTTAAGATAAAATGCATAAGATTGAGTTTCCAATCAGTTATCCAAGGCTGGTGTGGTGCTTATACAGGACTGAGCTGAAATGTAAACATAAATACAGAATGCAGAATGCATTTGTATAAATACAAATACATAAATTTGTGTTGAGGCAAGTTCAACAACTTGTTTTTCACGCAGTACCTGTCTGGCTGTAGTGCTGCGTTTTAAAAAGCTGCTTATTCTTCTAACACTCCCCAGCAGTGGCCTAGTGGTTAGGGAAGTGGCCCCGTAATCAGAAGGTTGCCAGTTCGAGTCCCGACCCGTCCTCACACACTGCTCCCCGGACACCTGTCATGGCTGCCCACTGCTCACCAAGGGTGGTGGTTAAAAGCAGAGGACACATTTCGTTGTGTCACCATGTGCTGTGCTGCAGTGTTTCACAATGACAATGACTTCACTTTCAATCAGGCGACTTCCAAATTCCACATTCTGACTCTCACATCTGCTGACCTCACTAAAGAAAATGCTTGACTGATGCCACCCCGGTGGACTAAATTTGTACACAAAAATATTGATATTTGGTGTCACTGTATGGATACCACAATGTAAAATATTGCGATATATTGCTCTGTTGTTTATTTCTGACTATGTAGTGTAGTTTAGTGTGCAGTAAAAATGTAGGCTTGGGATCGTGTGCTCAGTATTGCCAGATTTGAATGTGATATTTCATGAAGAATTGCTTGTGAGAATAGGTGTTGAGGAACCCAATAGTTGTGGGAGGTAAATGCTGCCAGGTTTCAGGTCGATTCACTTTGGGTTTAGGTGGCTGAAACGGACATGAATCTGTCAGCATGCATCTGCTTGTGCTACTTTGTGTGTCTTTTATATTGACGAGAGAGGAGTTTAAATGGTGTAGAATGAGGATGCAGTGTGGGTGAGAGATGTCATCACCACTTGTCCAAGATAAAGATAACTAGCAGGCAGTCCTTTCTTTTCTTAATCAGTTTATTTCTGTAAATCCTGAAGATTGGTGAAATTTAGAGAATATGAAAACACTTTATATCAAACTAAATATTTAAGCACATTATATTTTCTCAGTATATACTGTATGTTGGGTTCCTTTGACTGTTGTAACCTAGTGTTGGAGTTCCAAATAGAGACCAAATAGACTTGATACCATTTTTACGTGGTCTCGGTCTCATCTTGGTCTTGGCTCTATTTGGTCTCGGTCTTGTCTTGGTCTCGGACATAGCAGTCTCGATGGGATCGGGGCAGTGGGGGCCTAGCGGTTAAGGAAGCGGCCCCGTAATCAGAAGGTTGCCGGTTCGAATCCCGATCCGCCAAGGTACCACTGAGGTGCCACTGAGCAAAAGCACCGTCCCCACACACTGCTCCCCGGGCGCCGGTCACGGCTGCCCACTGCTCACTCAGGGTGATGGGATAAATGCAGAGGACAAATTTCACTGTGTGTGCTGTGCTGCTGTGTATCACATGTGACAATCACTTCACTTTATCACTTTATTTACTTTAAAAGAGAAAGCAATGCATCCTCACAGTATCATTATTTATTACGTGCCTCAATTCAAATGCAACCAGTCAGATGCATCTTTTCTTTTTCTGAAAAAAAAATTATCTGGTGCGCACAATTATTATTCTGTTTGCACAAGTTATTGTGTTCCACGGTCTGTGGGCTTATATTTAGGACAGTTATGTAATATTTCTCAGCACTTTGTGAACATCCATCTATAACCATGCCTTTTCCGTAGACCTTGTAATTGTTCCTGGATTAAGTCAATAAAATCGACCTAAGTCTGTGTATGCCTTCTGTCGGCTGTTGTCTTTCAGTATGCACAGAAAATGACTCCTGCTGATTAGAACTCCATTTCAATGTGCAAAAAAAGCAATAATTTCATTGTATGAAATTACAAAATGAAAATAAAACTTGATTTGTTGAATCCTCTTCATCATGAAGTGTGTATCTTAAGTTTGTAGATATTGTCATGATCCGGACCGGCAGGGGTTGACTCCGGATCCGGGATCCGGACCGGAGTTTCATGTTCGTCTCGTGTAATGTTCCCTGATCGTGTTCACCTGCTGTCTATTTATATAATTGTATAAAGCTATCCTGTTCGTGTCTGTTCACCGTCGGGTCAGTGTGCGTGTTAATGTTCCCTTATCTTGTGAAGTCTGTATTAAACACCTGTCCTGTGATCGTGCGAATGCGTCCTCCTTCATGCCATGTCCAGCCCACCCGTGACAGAATGACCCGACCACATGGACGCAGCTGATCTACGCCCCGCTGAGATCCAGGGAACCGTGGATGGTCGGGAGGACGTCTGCTCCACAGATCCATGTCCAAGGTTCCATGTATGAACGTCCCCCGACGCCGCCGTCTCGTCCGGATTCCAGCGACGCACCTCCGGTAATCGCCAGTTCCCCGCCATGATCCATGTCAGGTTTTTAATCAGTTCCCCAAGCGTGGCAGACTCTCGGCGGCCTACGAAAGCTACCGTGGGGTCGAGAGGATCTGTCACGCGGTCCATGTTCCCCCTGGCGATTCCGGAGGCGGGGGAGTACCGACGAATCCGTGCGACCGGACCTCGATGGCCTACGGAAGACCGGTCGCGCAGTTCAGGTGCTCCGAGGGTTAACCGAGACGAGGGAGGCGGCGAACTTTCCAGCGGGGCGTACCGGAGACTGACCGGAGTGACGGTGCCTGCGGACTGCGGACAGGATGCCGGTCCCCGACGGACGAGCCGTGCTTTGGCCCGGGCCTGACGCCGCAGGTGCAGGACAACCGCCCCTCGTCCTTATGGACTTCTCCCCCCTTTCATGGACCGTTTTGTGGGCACTCCCAGGTGGTAGTGCTTTTGAGGGGGGAGTACTGTCATGATCCGGACCGGCAGGGGTTGACTCCGGATCCGGGGTCCGGACCGGAGTTTCATGTTCGTCTCGTGTAATGTTCCCTGATCGTGTTCACCTGCTTACCTGAGGCCCCTGTCCCTGATATAAGAGACTTAATATGAACATCTTTTCGGCACATCCCAACTCTTAATCTTCACGAGGTGTAATAAAATGGTTATAGGAGAGGATTGCTGAATATTATTTTCAATCATGCCTACTATGGTAACTATAACAAATCTGGGAGATTTTAAATGAGAGACATATGGACAATTTTATTGAATAGATTACATGAGTTTGAATTAGTAATGATACTTTACAGCAATGCCTTTTTCTCTACAGTTGATCTAATGTATATTCTTGCCCGGTTTTCAGTCTTGGTTTTGGTCTCAGTCTTGACCAGCCTTGTTCTTGGTCTTGAATCTTTTCCTCAATGAAAAAGATTTTTTTGCGTGTGTATGTGTTTTAACAAGTTGAAGCAGCATTTACATTATATAAACAAATACATGAAAATTTGCTTTAGACCTGAATTTTAGAAGTATATATCCAATGTCTGCTATATTGCCTTGTAACTGAAACTGGAACTCTGTTTATATAAATCTAAATAACTTGCATATTTCACATTTCTTCAGTGCATTTAGAACCAAGCAGAATAGGTTGGCCTCATACATGCGAACGGGGTTAGACACTAACAAAGAAAAATGTATGTCCTGTACCGGGACACAATAAATAGCCTCATAACTGCACTAATAGACTTTTTGTCTTTAGTTCCCAGATGCCAAGTTCTGTTTATTGATTCTGGCTCTGAGAGAGGCTTAGGTACAATTTTTCCAGATTGGAAAAATACTTCCATTGGCCCTCTGTTTCCATTATTTATTTGTCATTTTGTGTATTGAAATTCATTGTGGGGGAAATAAAAACCCTTACCTGTCATGTATTTTTGCTCTATCACAGCTCCCTGTGGTAGAAAACCATTTGATATTGGCTATTTAGGGTGTGATTACAGTCATTTTGCTAGAAAGGCTGACACAAAGTTAAATTAAAGGGCTTGTGATTAGGTATGCCGATGATTTGGAGGCTTGTACATCTAAGCTGCAGCGAGCTGACTTCCCGTTTACGAGGGTGAACCCAATTAAAGTATAAAATGTGAAGTAATGGGCATGACCATGGTTCCCTGTGGTGCCTAAGAAAAGATGTGAGTTCAGACTTAAAAGGACAGATTAAGCAATTTACCCGGTCAAGTACGACGATACACTTTACTATTGCACACTGGGATCAAGAGTGCTCCTGTGAATGAATCTGAGGGTCTTTTTCTGTGCGTGTGTTTTTTGTACTTGAACTTAGCATTTTGTCCAAACGGAATGTCATACCCCAAAACCAGAGGCATGCCTCCTGTTCCAGCTCCAGTCAGCCAACACTTGGCCTGAAAGTTGCATTACCCATAAAGTTGGACGAGGAGCGCAGTGTTTTTCTTGGCTTTAAATTGACACCAAACTGAAAGACCATCTAATCTCCACCTTGCAGCTTGTTACACATGAAAGAAACAGTGAGAAGAGAAGGGAGCCATTTCTTATTCATGAGTTCATTTGGAGCCTTTTTATGCAAACTAAATCCCATTTCGGCTCTCCAGGTCTATGGGCCCACGCAAGTGACCAAAGAAGAACTTGACTTCAAACACCACATCACTTCAGATCAGACTTAGGGAAATCTTGAAAGGGGGTGTTTTGTGTCTGTGTACTTCTAATGCACACCTTTGTGTGTGTTTGAGTGTGTACACATGTGTTGCTGTAGCACAATTGTTCATAACCTGGCTATTTCCACTGTTCTCTGCTGTTGGCTGTGGATGCAAATCTCTTCAAGTAGAAAGAATGGAATCTAAGTAGGAATCTACTTTTGTGCATGTGTGTGTGTGTGTGTGTGCTTTTAATTAGTTAATTGCTTAGTAAATGACTTGTTTTTTATTCAATCTATTTTACTACATATTACCATATGAATATTAATAAAGTGCTTTATGAAGGTGCATTATTGTTATTATTAATAATAATGCTAATAATAAAGAAAGAATTATTTACTTTAATGAGAGCCTAAAAGACACATTGGTGCGCAGTATAACTTCAATATATCACATTATGACAAAATGTAGGAAAATATTTTATCATGCTGGGCTATACTGTGCCGCCTGGGGGCTGAATAAGTAATAGTGTTATTAATGTCCTCAAGAATTCACACAAGTCTGGTGGGAAACATTTTTATCTCCAGGTCTTTCTTCCATCCTTGGAGGCCTGGCATCAGCAGTAGGTAGAGGTGATCTGCGGCCTTTTAGGGGACAAAATGGCCCGTCATATCCCATTCTTGTGTTTTTAATTTATGGAGCTAGAGCTGTCAGGCCAGCTTTTGTACAAGACAGTGTCCCTTTCTACTCTTAATCTGTATGCTGTCGCTCGCTGGCTGACGAATGATAGAACTTGTGAAAAATTGCCTGCATAATTCTGGCCAGCAAAGTAAAGTTCAAGCAAATGCTTTGGGGATTTGATCAGGGTGATAAGTTCTGTCTCCTCACTTCTTTTCTTTACTTTTCACTTAGGGTCTGTCTCACAGTGGAAAAAGTCAGAGTGGTTCCCCAGGCTTTGAAGTGGGTTTTAAATCATTCATGCAGGATATTACGTGATTCAGCTGTTAGTAGAATTTCTGCTACCGTGCAAAATTTCACCCCAGTGATTCATTGCAATACAGAGCTAAACAGGAACATTTTAAAATGTGCATATGCTTTCAAAGAGCTAATGAATGTGCATAATCTAATTTATTCTGTCTCTGAATGGATGGCATTGTGGTAACTACAAACTAATAGTGTATATATTTAATAGTGTATATATTTGAAATATAAAAAAAAGCTGCAGTGAAGGTGAAATGTCTTTCTGCTTGTGTGATTGCAGGTAACGAGTTTGGTCACCCTGAGTGGCTTGACTTCCCCAGGAAGGGCAACAGTGAGAGCTACCGCTATGCACGGAGGCAGTATAACCTGGTGGACATGCAGCACCTGCGGTATCAACAGCTCAATGCTTTTGACCGAGACATGAACCACGCTGAGGACAAGCATGGCTGGCTGGCGTCTGCTCCGGTGAGGTGCAATGCCCACAGGCTTTTGCTAAGACACAGACATGCAATTTATCCAGATTATTAGCTTTTACACTGCTCTGCCATAACATTATGACCACGGATCAGTCATGTGAATAACACATTGTGATGCTAGATGGCTAGATTATAGCATATGCAAAAATAAATAAACAGGATGGTCTATTGATGCAGATGGGTAGCATAACCTCAAACTGGTCCGTAGTCCCAGGTCAGGGCAACAAAATGTAGTTCTACTGAATATTAGGCTGATGGTCATTATGTTACAGCTGATCTGTCTAAATAGTACATTTTACAAGCACACCAACATATGCACATGCAAATGGACAAACAGGAATTGAGGACAGGCACCACTGTCCATGGCTGTGCATGTCTGACAAGAGCAGACTTTGTCTGGCACCTTCTATATCCATAATTCACATAGGAAGCTTCCCCTGAGCTAAGTCGCTCTCACTTATGTAATCTTTTTGCACTTCTTTTCTCAAATTAATCAAATCATCACACAAGTCACTCTGATGATATCTGCTTCCTCTTACAGGCGGTTGTGACAACAATAAATCAGGAAGACAAAGTCATTGTTTTCGAGCGAGCAAACCTCGTGTTCATCTTCAACTTCCACCCCAGTTGCAGTTACACAGACTATCGAGTTGCTGCAGGCCGGCTGGGAAAGTATCCTTTAATCCTCATTTTTCTTATCCTAGGGAGGGTGAGATTTGGAAAAGAAGTGTTTGAAGTAAATTCCATGGGAAGTTCTTTTTGACATTTTGTCAATGTCACGAGTGGGCACACAGGACCAAAGCACAAGTGTTTTCAACCAAACAGATTCATTAAAGCATACAAAATAAAAATGGGGTGACAGGTTGCACAGATTTTAGCAGGATGACTTTTTGTTACATCTGTGCATACACAAGACATGGTGTGACCCCACGGTGTGACAGTGACAAAAGGTGAAGCCTGGGAGTGACCAGGCGTGTCCGGGAACTCAGACAGCCTCTTTTTGCGCTCCCAATCAGAAGGATGGTTCCCCAGCTCCTTTGGCTATCTCTCCTTGAGACTCAACTGTTGTGTACCCCCCCACTCCGTCACTCCGTGCCAAAAAATTACAAAAACAGCCAATACACACACACACACACACATACACAAGAACAAAACTGAGTCCTTACTTACTGGTGGTGCAGGGTAATGCAGGAGCTGATTGGTGGGCAGACAGGATGCAGCCCCCCACAACTACAATCCTTCAAGTACAATATCTCCATCGTTCTCCATCCTTTAATTTTATCCCATAAATCAGATATTATGTTATGATATGGATTCTTGGTACAATGGTATGCATGTAAATGCATCTGTATGCTTTTGAAGAACTCTTTGAAATCAGAGCCTGTTTGATCCTTGGTGAGTTGACACCATTGTTTTGGGCAGTTCGACTTTAAAGACTTCCCTGCCTATGGAACATTCAGTTTCTCCCTTCCCTTGCATTCTGTTTTTATGTCTTCACTTCATGTAGATTTGTCTAGATTTGTCATCCTAATGAGGCCGAGGTAGTACGTGTGAGGTGAGGTTATTTGAGGTTTAGAGTGCTGCAGGTGTTATTGTAAAGACAGGTTCCTATTAAAAGGGCACTGAAAGCTCCTGTTCTTTTTCAAATACACAGCAGGAGTCTGTGAGTGTATTCAAGTGAACTTCAGCTTTATTTGCATGGCACTTGTTTTCTTTTCAAAACTATGTCAAAATCAGCCTGAAACTCCAAATTTCAAGCCAGCGGCAATACTGACATAGAAAACTTTCCAGTTGAACTTCTGACTATAATAGAGAGCAAAGAAAAACACCTTATATAGCACCTTTCCAACTTATGGATACTTTGCCTGAAAGACAAAGACATTTCAAATGAGTTTTTTTCATGCATTTTTCACGCAAGCTAAAAGAACAAAAGTACACTTAAAATTTGTTTAGACTGTCCAACTGGTAACTGCTGTTTTTAATTATACTGTTCTCAAATACACATTTGTTTGGTAATTTTTTCATAATTTTAAATAATTTCTATTTTATTATTACTAAATAATAAAATAAAATGTTTTCACAATATTTTTTGATGACCAAATCAAGCATTAACCATACATAAGCATACAAACTACTGTGCCACGGATTCCGCTGACCATGATCCATTTATTGGTTTTACGTCTAGTGACATCCAATACATCAAACATGATGCATACTTTTCTACAAGATATATTTGCTTGTACATGTATAGTAAAGCATATGCAGCATCAATACTTCTAAGGGGAGGGTGCTGAAAGCATTTGCCTACGCAGTATCCATTCTTCATAGCTGCGCAGGAGCTTCCTTGACATCTCGGGTACAGGGGAATAAACGAATGCCTGTAAACTTGCAGAAACGCTGCACAGAAGTAGACAAAAAGGAGCGGCCTAATTAACCAGGTACATAGAGAGCCGTGCTGCGATCGCAGCGTGTTCGGGTGGCAAGAAGTGACATCGAGTGTTTCTCCCTATTAGGCACAGATGTTTCCATTAGGCGCGTGTGTGCCAGCATCTGCACTCCTGTGGAGGTGTTCTTGGTGTTTATGTAAGTGGCTGTAATTGTCTGTTTGTTGTGGGTTATTCCTGGTGGCTATGCCCTGAAGACTGGTGCTGTTTCTGTGCTGGTTTTTTTTTTTTTTGTATGAGCTATTGTATAATGTGGAGTTAAGTGAATGACTGCCAGATTCAAGCTGAAAAACAGCTTTCGGTGAGATACAACAGTGCTAGTGGCCTTATAGGAATGAAAAGTCATTTGATCCAAATCCATGGCTCAAGGTATGATGTCTTGTGAAGACTATGGGCACCATTTTTAAACTGATGCTACATGCTAAGCATGGCGCTGCTTCGCTAGTGTAAGGTAAGGTTTCTCAGGATTTACATTTTATGGGACAAGCCCAATTACAGACAGATCTCACATTGTGGAGGATTGCTAACCCACACATGTCACATGATGCAAACATAATTTTCCATTTTTGTGATTTAACTATTCATTTATGTGAATAATGAGGACTTTATTGACAAACCAACCCCACACTTGGCATGTAGTGCTGTGCTTCAACAGTTCGAAAATTGAATCGTAGCTCATTGGATGCGTTCAAGAATGTTGGATTCACTCGTTCAACAGGAGGGGTGAGAAGACATTATCTTTCACTCATTGTTGCCAGATTGGGCAAATTGTTATTATATATAATAGAGAATATTGCTTTCTGAGAACAGTTATTCTCATTTAGAAATGCTTAGTAGTCATGGTCATGTCAATTGTATTGGTGACCATCCCACATTGTCCCACATGGATGTACTGCTTGTCCCACATTATTTCATATGGTCATCCTAAAGACAAGTACGGAGTTGGGTTTTTGTTTCCTCTCAACATCCTCCTACTTGTCTGCTTCCAGCTACTCACTAACACTTTCTACCCACTCCAACAAACTACATTCACCCCATCTTCTCACAGGCAGACATATCATAAGTAATTACAAAGCATATGACAAATGCTGGAGGTGGGCCATGTTATCCGTGGCGTTCAAGAGTTGTTGCAGCAGCTCGGCACTTATTGGCTTGTGGGGTCTTCTTCTCTGAATGTCTGGATCACTATCAGATACCTAGATGGCTAAAAAGTTGTCCCCAAACTTGAATCAAACCATGGTCATGTTCCCAAAACACATTGTAGAAATCAATCGAAGTGTCAAACGGAGCTGATTCTGAGATGTTTTTTCCTCATGTAAATATCGGTTTTAAATGCTGTCGCTGGTGTTTACCACTCTCAGCAAGGATGAGCCACGGCAGGCAGGAGCGGGCTCCGCCTGACGTCTCCGACAGCCCCCACAGCGAGGGTAAGGTGGGGAGAGTGATGCGGCTGCAAAACACGTTTAATTGGCTGCCGTGCCGCTGGAGGTGACTGTTGTCAGGGCGATGAATAAAAGCAAAAAAAAGATGCTGTGGGGGTGGGTGTCACATGCTGGCAAGAGAAGTTGTGCCAAGAGTGCTTGTGTGTGTGAGGGTGGGAGGATCCCAATTAAGGAAAGGAAAGAAGATGAATGTGAGTGAAGCAAAAGTGAAAACAATACTTTATCAAACATATCCCCACACAAAAATTTTAAATACATGCTGTTGTGGTAAAAAAAAAAAAAAAAAAAAGGCCATTTGCTCTGATTGCCCATTATGTCCATAATGATGCATACACATCAAAATGGTCAAAATAACTTAAATTAGGATTTTCTTTTTGCCTTTTCAGCGTTACTCTTTTCTTCATTGCTTCCGTCACTGAACTTCTGCATCTCCCTGAAGTTATTAGGTCTCTGTATTTGCAAAAGGTGCAAAAAGTTTGTCTTTTTACACCTTTTAAATGCACTACTTATAGTCCCGCTCAAAACTAAAAAGCCAAATGACAGCATTTGTGCAAGAGCAGAATTAGCATAATCTGGAACTTGGTGCCCATTAACTGTATGGGATTTTTTAGAAGTCTTTAACAAGGTAAGAATTAGAAAGTATACTCACTATACTCAGCAGTATTTAATTCTTTCTTTTAAAACTTTTGGCTAATTTACTCTGCTATTCCAAGTGGTTTATTGGTTGGGTTTGATGCTTTGTCATGAGATATTAGCACTGGTGTGCTGATCTACTGAAATATATCACACTTGGAAAATCAGCAAATGCTAGATTCACTACTTTGCTGAGCTATTTGGTTTGGTTGCGATCCGATGACTATGAACAAGTGAAGAACAAGTGTTATTATAAGCAATGACAAGGAAATGAAGGAGGAATGGAGGAATTTTGATTAAAAATTGTGGAATTCTTTTTGTGAAGAATTCATATTGAGGAACCAAATTCTCATGTTAAGTAGTCATGGTAGTTAAATGTCAGTTTTGTGTACTGTATATTTTAATACATGAATCGATTTCAATCATTAGAATGAAGGTGATGAGTGCATAAGCGCCGTCAATCATCATTATTGACATTTGATCTCAGTAATGAAACATGTCAGTGGCTGTCTAAAGAAATCTCATTTTCAGAGAGCTGTATCACCCCACGGTGTAATGCTCCCATTGCTAAAATTGAGGACAAGGTGAAGAGCAAAGCATGAGCCTGATCTCTCCAGCAAACTTCATAATGTACAGAATAATGTAGTTCCTTCTGGTCTCAAGTGGTGTTGCACTCTTGTGTGGGGCCTTGGTCAACACCGAAAGCTGTTAGCAGGTTTCGTGCTGTGGGGGGTTTATAGCAGACTTTGACCACAGAAACACCTTTTCTTCCTGTCCTCCATCCCCCCTGTCAGACCTTCCCTGAGGGGTTACAGGTGGCCTGGAAGAGCAAGATGACACTTGACATGTCACTTTGAATTAGCCATGTAGCAGTTGGCCATTCTGGATAAAACGCCTGAAGCCTTTATCCTTCCCGGGTTAAAATTAGCAGAAAAGCGAGAGGGGGTGCAGTACAGAATAAAGTGAAAGTGCTCTTCTTATTTTCAACTCTTTTGAATCCCTAAACTTTCATGTCAGACCCCACAGCTACATTCTCCTTTAGTGTCAAGAAGATTTTTTGCGAGAACCTTTGCCTTAGCTATCTGGCGATTTTATAGAAATTAAAGACGGGAGGCTTTATGAAGATGTTACAGGACGTTTTACAGGTTGCTGTTGAGTATAAAAGGTATTTGGCCTGTGCTCTGAGAAATGGACTGGGAACCTGCTGTTTTTTTCACCCACCTGGCCCCGCTAGCTGCTGAATGGAACCTGCTCACTAATGGACTTTCCAGCCAAAAACGAGCCTGAGATGAACGCCTTCATTACAGCGGGAACCCAGCTGAGCCTCTCCCTCACCGCCCTCAGAAAGCCACGGCTCTCCCTGCCGTACACATCCGCCGAATGTTCCCCCAGCGCTGAGGGCTCCCGCCGGGTGACCCTCTGTTCCATCAGGGCCCCAGCCGGGGGACAGTGGGCCCAGTGGGCAACAAAGGCGCCCTCCAGCCAGGAGCATCTCTCTCCTCTGGCTCCAGCTCCTGCCGTTGGCCTTTTTGTGCCCTCTCTCAACGATGGCCACCGACATTTCACCTTTTGAAGATGAGAGCGGGTGAGCGGGTGTTGTGGCCTTGCTCCTGTTGGGGGCAGAATAAATGGAACCCTTCACCCTCTCCGTGGAGATAATCTTTTTATTTATTAATTTGTTTAAAGCAAAGGGCATATTTTCTCATTAAAATGTTGCCTTTAACAAACGGTCTCTCGCCACTAGTTCAGTGGATGCCAAGCAATTTTTTAAAAACAATATTTCCCCCCAGGGTGATCAGCATGATCTGATAAACTGAAAAAATGACTTTTCAAATTCCCATAAATCTTCCCATTTAAGCTCTGTTGCTCATCTTTACTCTCTGCTTTGCTCTCGCTTTGGGTGTTCCATGGCTCTGGAGCTGAATGTGCAAAGAGTGGAAATCCTGGCTGGAGATGCCGGCGAATGGCATGCATTTTTTAATGTCATTCTCTGCTCATTTCACTCATTACCTCTCCAACAATGCACGAATGTTCCAGGAATCAACTCAAACTCTTCAATATTAATGTATTTTTCCCACAAATCTTTTCACATACTGCATTTTCTGCTTATATTCCACAGCCGTTGGCTGAGAGCCGAGTGCAGGTAGCCTCCAGGTCAGGTAAAAAATGGTGATCTGTTTTCATTGCTATGCTATCGGAGTTGGGGGGGCATAGGGGATCAATCATTTCTCCCTGCAGGAGTTTATCGATCCTCTAAGTCTCCAGGGCCACGGGGTGTGCTGAGCGAGCTTTCAGCCTATCGGACAGGTCGATACGAACGTGGCCCAGCTCATGCTGGCCTCTGATAGGTGATCACACCTCAGCTCTTTGAAGTCGGACGCGGCCGTAATATCCAGCAGGTGATCGATGGCTGGAAGGACGAGTCTAGGGTGGTGGGAATGGTGGTTTGTTGTCCTCCCCAGACGTAGATTTGATGAATTAGTGTCCCGAGATGCGAGCTTTGTTGGCCACACGAATGTAGCTGCCCAGAGGGTGAGCAATTATCCCCGTCTGCAACCAGCCTTTAAGTTTCCTCCGCATTCAATTCCACTTTGTGTTCTTCACCCGCACTATAGAGAGAGAACTCTACAGTACTGAGCACTCTACTGGTGTAAATGTACTTTGGATAGGTTATCAAGAGATGGGGATTCTCTTAAATTTCATTGTTAAATACCTCTGTCAGCACAATGTGTTTTGCCTTTGCAACAAGAACATATAACATTTATTTAAACTTTTTAATGAAGTTTTTTGACATGCCTTGCAGTGAAAATGATTAGGCCCACAGACAGGTTTTTTGTAGAGAGCCAACTGCATTCATTGTCATCCCAGAGCAATTACACTCACAAAGTCCGATGAAACCATGTGAGATAAAGTGGTGTCTGGCTGCTTCCCCAGACACCTGTGGCCCAGTAATAACCATCTCTAACAGCCTGTTAAGTGCCAGTTTGCTGGATAGCTATGGTGACTATCATATTCAGCAACGAATGAAGACAATCAATATTAAACATTCAACCATAGAATCAAAATGAATCAGCATATTTTTGAACCCAAGTGGGAAGGCCCTGACCTGTCCCCTTTTTAAGCTCAACTGTAGAGTTTGATCCATTTTTTATGTAAATTGGGTGTATATACTATATGTAAGTACATGGTAAGTAAAGTGGATAAATAAGTAAGGTGCTGGTTTAATAGTTCTATATTTGTTTCAAACTAATGATGGCGATTTTCTTAAACTTGTTAGTTTTGAAAGGCTGAAAACCAGACAGGGAGGTTACTCAATTTACACAAGAGGATCATTTTGGCTAGGGCCATGTTGAATAAAAATGTATGAACATATGCACTCTACTGTACGTTGCTTTGGAAACAGCATCTGCTAAGTGGTGCATGTTATTATTGTGCTTTTTTTTTTGTTTGCTGCTTTCCAGCTTTGTCTATCAGTATGCATATATCTTTCATGTCTATTTTCAGCAACCATCCGGATAGGATCTAAACACACACACACACACACACACACACACACACACACACACACACATATATATATATATATATATATATATATATATGCAAAAAAAAATTCCACCAAACTTAAACATCCAAGCATAATCAGAGTTTAAAAAATCCTTTTGAGGTAAATGGTATGGGCATCACAGAGTTTTGCATCTGAATTTGACGATCAGCAGTATGCTACAAATGCAGCAGGTAGACATTAGGTTGATAATGCCTGGAACATCCCTTTAATGTAGAACAAGGACAGAGCAGTGATTTGGGATTTTAAATAATGTTGTGAAAGGTGGGCATAGGGGTCTTTAAGAAGATTTTTATATCCCATGGAGAATATTTACTTTTTTATTATAGTAAAATGTTGGAAAAAATGGCAAAACAGTTGATCATGAATAACCTCAAGCAGTCCTTTGCAGCATATTATGCCAAAAATACTCCTTGGTAGTAATTATCTATATGCCGTAAATAGATTCGGACAACCATTTTTGTCTGGCCTAAGATCATAGTATCATTGCCAGGAATTAAAAAGCCCCAAATGAATAGCAGCATAATCATGATTTGTTGATATTATTAAGAAATTAATTGTTGATTTATTGTCTATTTTTGGAATGTCATTTCAGATAAAAAAAAAAGTTTTGTTCTTGTTTCATTGGAGACAGTTTGCAAAGACAACTTCAAATTCCAAACTATTTCCAATTTGAGAAATAATAAAGTAAGCATTAATAATTCATTTGGCATCATAAAACAAATGAAACATTTTGGTAAAACATTAATAAACATTAATGCATTGCTTTTTAAAAGATCCCGTTAATTATAAAGCGTCACAAGCCAGACACAATTTTCTGGCACAAAACAAACCTGATTTTTCCATTTCCAAAGTAATTTGTTGTACAACAGTATCGTTCTTCAGTCCATTAAACAGAGTGCAACTGGCACTCAGTAGCAGCTTTCAGAATCTGCGTATCCTGAGAAACTTGCTGAGGTGTGGAGGAGGAAAAGCAGAAACACAGCTGAACCTGCTCCAAAATTACATTTGCCAGTGGAAAAGTAGAAACATACTGCACTGGTCCCAAATCGCATTAACAAATTAATTGCTGTGTGAGAACAGGTTGCCCAGTTACCTGGGGAAAATGTAATATTTTCAGCCAGATGAAACAAGTTGTCAGCTGATTGTGAAATCAGTGTAGATGCAAACAGTGTAAATAAGCATAATAGCTTCTCGCCACGCAAGTCTGTAATAAGCAGCCTGCATACAGATGAGACCGATTTTCCTGTCGCTGTTGTTGACAGTATGAGTTTGGATTAAATGAAGAAGACCTGCATTCTGGTGTTGAACACACACACAGATGCACACAAAAGAAATCCATATTGTGTGACCCTCTGGTGATCCTAGGACAACTAACAAGAACACAGCAGGATAGAGAGAAAATAGTGACCAATATGGTCAACCCAATACAGTTTTTATGATATACTGTCATAAAAACGGTGCATAATGCAACAAATATGTAAAACAGACATATTTAACTTGCAAAACATTATGACCACTGGCAGGTGAAAAATATTTTCTCATTACAGTGCCACCTGGCAGTGGGTGGAATGTGCTAAGCACCAAGTCAATTTTGTCCTTGAAGTCTCTGTATTGGAAGCAGAAAAATGGGTAGATATAAGACTTGTTGCACTTTGAAAAGGGTCAAATTGTCCTGGTTAGATTGCTGGGTTATAAACTTTGCAAACCATGTGACATGTTCCCAGTCTGAATTGGTCAGGGCCAACCAAAATTAGTCCAATAACTGCCCAACATTAGTCCACCCCATGCCCTGACTGGCCAAGTCTGTCTGTTAAAAATGGAACCTACTTAAATTACCCATCAGACAGTATGTCTGATGGGTGCCCATCATGTGTCATCAACTGGTTGCTCTCTTTTCAGCTGACTAAGCCAGAAATGTATTGCACAATAAAGTTATTGCTCAGAAGGTCATAACATTTGTTTAAATATTTTGGCAAAAAAAAAAGAACAGAAGAAACAAGACAGAACGAAAAGAGCCCCAATGTGCCAGGACACACCACTGTTTGAGAATAGATGATCCAAGCAGACAGAGGTTTGGAAATCTGGTTATTTGTCACTGATGTCGGTTTCACATTGGCCATTTAGGGATTTTAGAGGTCAGAAGGTCGCCGCATAATACGTCACTACAGTAGTTGGCCCTACATTGCGAAATTGCTATGATAAATTGCCTCTAACCCAACTTACATGTCTTATCTTTCGCAGTCGTCCAAATCTGAAATGTATCCTTTTGTGCAGCCTGGGTTGTGCCATTTCTGTACTTCCTCATCTGTTTCATGGTCATCTCAATCTGTGACCTTTTGCCACCACCTCCTCCTCTGCCTGTGGCTGGAATCTGCTTGGTTCACCGTGGAATTGTAGATGTCAGGTTTGTAATGATCCTGGCTTGAGCTGAAGATAAGTTCACTGTGTGGAAGTAAGCACTTTGTGCCATAGCAGCTGTTGCTCCATCAGCCCAGGCTTCTCCTCACTACTGTAATATATCCCATGTGTATTTTCTTTTTGTGGTGGTGGCCTAGCGGGTAAGGGTTGCAAATTCAAATCATGAACTGCCAAGGAGCCACTGAGCACTGTCCCCACGCACTGCTACCTGGGGGCCTTTCATGGCTGCCCACTGCTCACCAAGGATGATGGGTTAAAAGCAGTGGACACATTTTGTTGTCTGCACTGTGTGCTGTGCTTGCTGTGTATCACAATGACAAAAAAAATTACAATGATTTCTTAGGCTGCAGTGTTCATTAAAATTGTAGACCAAACATTGTAGACCAAAGGGCAACAGTTTTTTTCAGTGTTAATTGATTAGTAAAATTATCTACATGTCTGCATGGCCATTCTTCTGGAATTTGGGAGCAGTAATAACAGCCAAGAAAGGTGTTGTTTTAGGTACATAGCATTTGAATGATAGACAAGACTCGTTGTTTGTTTAGTGTCAAACCTGCCTATTTTACTTAAGCAATGCTTTATGACATATACTGTACAGGATTTACATTCTTACTGTGGTTGTATTGCATCAATACCAGGAACACCACTTTTTTGGAACATGTGTTTAGGAAAGTTCATTGAAAATGAGGCACTGCTGCAGCAGAAATTATGCCTTTGCCTCATTATTAAACCAGCAAATTTGGTTCTGGTGTCGTTTTATCCCACCCAATCTCCCACTCAATCTTTGCTATGACACTTCAAGCAGCTTTCCATTTCCACAACAAAAAGTCTGTTAATATCATTTTTACCATCTCGTACTTCTTCTTCGCTGTCACACCCATTAGATGGGTTCATCTGACTTCGCCCTTTCTCTCATCTGGCTGCACTCAAGGCTATTCACATATTCTGTAAAGTCTCCCTTCTTAACCAGCTTTTCATCAGAGGGAGAGAATTTTGCGCTTTATCACTTTTATCATTCTTTGGCCTGCACTGTACCTGAACTTGTGGTCTTGAGATTAGATGGAATCCCAAATGATTCTGCTGGGTCAATGCTTTTTTGAACCTGAAAAAAAGCTACATTTCATTTTATTTTATCATCCAGCATTGTGCTCTTCATATGTGTATGATTCCATTTATTACTTTAATTGTTTATTGACAATTAATTCAAGCACTGAATGTTATGTATTGGCCCAGATATTAGACCACACACCTTTTTTCAAGACCTGTTAAAACACAAATTATCATATGTGTTGCCATCTACTGATATTCAGATTTCTGTATAGACTGCGAAGGAAATATGACCCTATGTATTTAACAATATTGCACAACACTAAATGCACCATTTACATTTGTGACTTATAAGGTGCAATTATTATTTCAATCACTAGTATTTTCAGATCGTAGTACCAGAGATGCTTTGTAATAAATTGGACCACAAGGTCCTATGTAGGCACAAAATGGCAGTCTTGACTACTACTAGAAGCCAAAATGCTGTTCTAGTGGAAAAATAACCTGAGACACAATCTCTCAACAATCTGACATAAATAGCATTTCCTCCTTGTAGTTGTGTATGAATGTGATTATCTTTGAACCAGATCAGAATCTCCTGACACCAAGCTCCTCATCGTCACAGTCCTAACCCAGCATCTAACGTTGCCTAACCTCCATCAAGTCGCTTTACCTACACGGCTCAATAGTTCCCCTGAACTTGGTCGGGGGAAGAGGATGTGGGAGGAAGCGGAGTAGCTGAGAGATCTAAATCCACAAAGAGGAGTGCGTGTGGGAGAGACTTTTATGTACCTGAGTAAAATGGGTGCCGCTGGCGGTGGAAACTTGGAAGGGTAGTCGCGCCCGTGCTACCGCAGTTCAGCTGAAGATTCTCTCCGGGCCAGCCTGGGTTACCTTCAGAGCAGGTTGTCTTGTACTTGTTTTTTCTCTATAATAAGCAACGTGGGCTTCTTTTGGCTGGATGTGAGCATTGTTAACTCACTAAATGCTAATGTTGTTCATAAAGCTGGAAGGGGAAATAAAAGTGTAACCAAATCTTAACTAAGACAAAAAGAAAAGTTCTGCATTCCCCTGATGCCACGTCAACTTTTAGCTTATTTTACCAAAAGTAAAAACAGTGTGAGTCCTCACCCCACAGCATACTAGATGACTCCAGAGAGTATCTCCACTTCTTTAGGGCTTTGATAAACCTATTCTATAAAAAAAATGAAAACACACTTGGCAAGTGTACACATGTACACAGATCCACACTAAGAATCTCTCCTTACAATCTCTCTCTTGTGAAAGTGTGCACACACACACATACACAAACAGGACATCCTTAAACTATCTGGATCAAAGCAGACACCAAATCTTTGATTTTTTTTTCCACCACTCTTTTAGAGATCTAGGTAAATACTGGCATGCTTGTGCACTCTCACAAGTGCACACTAATATGGGTCACCAGTACATATGCAGAAAACAGGAAAATGGACCAATCGATGGATGGAGTGAAAAAGCAGGCCACTGAGGGACAGGAATGTTTCTGGCAGAGGGAAGAAGACTGAAGATGGTGGAGGGATTTCCAGGAGGAGGAATAGAGTGTTTGGAGTGTTGCCCCATGGCTGTCTTCAAGCACAAACTACACACCCAACACGGAACAACCGGAGACAGAGAAAGAGGTAGAACATCCCAGGGCAGCAGGAAGAGAGAAGAAAAACAGTTCTGAAAGAGGGAGAGAACTCTGTTCTCGTGTCTAAGAAGATGTTCATGTTCTCCTGAGAGAACGGATCTCGGGCTGTGCAACCAATTTATATATTTATTTCTCTAGAATATGGTTGCAGACGCAGCAGACACTTTTCACAGATCAAAGATGGTTGGATACAGTCAGTAGATGATGTTATTGAATTTATTCAGATGGAGAAAGGGAGGCAGATAATCTTGGAACCAGACGTTCAAAGTTCAAAAAGACAGTTTTTAGACAGAAGTTCACCAGCCCATTCAACAGATTATTGACCTTTTATATTATCTAAGAATTCCATGTACACAAAACAGCCACCATTATTGCCATTCTTTGTAAAGAACATTGGAAACAAATTAAACTTTGTTTGAACATGCTTCCAAGATCCAGTGATGCCCCATGATGAAAGTGAAAGTGAAGTGATTATCATTGCAGCACAGCACACAGTGCACATAACATGTACAGATGTGAATGGACCCACAACCATTCTGATTAAAGTGGCCGCTTCCATAACCGCTAGGCCACCACTGCCCCACTTGTTAATGGTGCTCTATACGCTAATGTTTCCATGGCTTTTGAAGGAAAAACAACAGTGGAAATGTCCCTACATTTCCACTGGTGTTAATTGTTAGTAGACAAAAATTGACAGTCTCTGAGACTCTGTGTATGGAACCATGGACCCACAATCATGCAATATGTTATTTACAGCTTGCATCCACCCCAGTGTAAATGTGAAGGTCATTTTTGCCACAGTTTACAATTTAAATGACACAAATGATGTACAGATACACAGGGAATTATCAACCAAAGACATGGATGTCATAATAAAGCAATTATATATTTGTACAAGAGTGCAAATTAGCTGTTTTACTAGAAGACTATTTGTATGCCTTTGTATGTGCTTCCACCTGTATAGCGTGCGACTGTGCATGTAAATTGTAGAATGTGTGTGTGTGTCTGTGTGTGCATGTGATATAAAGGGAGCCAGTGATGGCTGGTTGAACACCCTGATGCTGGAGTGCTTGAGTGTGATGAGAGCCAGAATGCCACCTGGCCCCCTCTCCACCAGACAAAGGGCCAAGTTTAATTTCCAACCCCCCCACTCCACCTTCAACGCCATCAATCTCCATTTACGAGTCTCTCGGTAAAGGTCAGTTCACAAGAGCGATGGCGTTCATAAAATGACTTTTTATTTATATACGTTTCCCTTCTTTCACGATCACTAATAACCTACTATGCCTTTTACTTCCTTGCTCAAGAGTTTTACTATATTTCTCTGAGGTTTTATATCCTCGTTTTAATGTCTGTACTCAACAAGTTAAGGTCAATGCAGAACTTTTTGTTTTGCAACTAGATTCCTTTTGCATTTGGTTGTAATGCTTTGCAAACATTTATTTGGTTAACTGTGTCATTTTGCTTTGTATGTCTGGATGTTGGCCAGATGTTTGTGGCTCCTGGGATCCCTGAGTCAATTTATTTATGCAGAAAAGCCCAGCTTGAGCCAAACCTGTATTTGAAGAAATTATCACAATCCTGTGTTTAAATGTTCAAAGCAATAAAAGTGAGAGAGAGAAAAAAGACACGCCAGCAATGCTGTATACCATGCCAGGTGAGGCTGCTGTTGAAACATTTAAATAAAACTAAAGTCAAGGTTAGAAATGGTTGTAAGGATTTGAAGTTTAGAGGAAATATATTCAGTAGTTGAAGCATGTAGGTAGGGCAGGTGACGGTTCATGGCACAGTCACTGCTCATTGCAAGCTTACAAATGCTCCGACAAAAACAGTTTGACACTGATTGAATTTTCATGGGTCTTACAAGGAGCTCATTTCCCCAGCCGTTATTCATAAATTAAGAGAGGTCAGAATAGATCGGCCTGCAAAATTGGCAAGGTGCAAGCCATGGAGTGTGAGACTTTGAGGTCAGCCCGAATGGTAACGTGAACTACCTGTGAACTTTTCTGAATGCCTACGGGCACTGGAGCAGTATGGCTTTGTCAGTTTGTGTCCCTGTCACGAGAATGTTGCCATTCGGAGGGCTCGGTGGAGGTAAATTATGCTGTGGTTAATGATAACAGCAGGGGGCAGGCGGTTGCCACAGGAGCTCTGATGGTGGCCTCTGTCCCACAGATGCTTATATCTTCAATACAGCAGAATTGTGACCTTGACTGAAGCCTGCCATTGCAGGCTTGTGAGCTTTCTCAGGTTGAGAGAATTCTCGGAAGCGGAATGTAATGTAATGTTGAAATCTCATGCAGGTCCTGTGCTGGTGTTTGCAGCCAGCACAGATGTTTAACCTGTCATCTGTCACTTATGGAAACAGCTCCCTTGAGCCTCGCGCTGCTGTAAAACTGAATGAGCATCAATCACGTTTTTGCATTTATCACTGTCTGATATGCCATCTGCCTGTGAGGTTTTATTTGTCGCACGTGAGTGAAAATGTGTCTTTACAACGTGTGACATATGCCGTATGAAGAGTCAATAAAAAGCAGTACTAAAAGTCTAATACAATTTCTGCATGCAGAAGCATGGACAGGGTTTGTGTTGTAAAAGTGAAATTATTATTTACCTTCGACCCATGTGGGTTTGTAACAAAATGCCCATTAACCCCCAAGAATGTCCTTGACCCTTGATCTACACCAGATACACCATCAAGCTGGATTCTGATGACCTCATGTACGGAGGTCATGGGAGACTGGAGCACGCTACCGAGTTCTTCACAGAACCTGTGTCCTTTAGAGGTCGAGCACAGTCCTTTAAGGTGAGTGAATGGCAGAATGCTGCCTTTGTTGGTCTATGTAAGTGAAACCAAAATGCTGTCTCTGAATACATGAAACGATTTCTATCACCTGGGAGACAGATGCCACTTAGATGGACAATCAATCATTTGAAGCTATCAATAACTTGACCCCTAATTACTGTATTCATGTAAAAGTATAATAGCTACACAAAGCAACTGATCAGGCCAGTTCACATGACTGGATAGCAGGAGGAAACCAAAGAACCCTCACCAACATAGGGAGGGCATGCAAACCCTATACACATAAGGTCCGAGCTGGGATTAGAACTCACAACCTCAGAGGTGCGAGGCCACGACACAAACCGCCGCGTCACTCTGCAGCCCCTCAGTTGCTATAAGATATCATGTTTGGTGGTGGACTTGTGTGCTACTCCACAAGTGTAAGACAACACCCCCTTAAAAATATAAATATAATTTTTAATATGTTGCATGGAGCTTTTCTACATTTATCACAGATTCTTGTCATATTAGAACATGCTAAAGGAAACTGTGCTTCTGCAGGGCTGAGATTCTGCACAGATGAAATGTTTTGTTGCAATAATATTGATTTTTTTCCCCTCTCCCTTTTGAGGTGCAATGAGCTGGAAAAGCATAGATTCAGTTCATCCTGGGCTATGGTTTTGCGGTTTAGGTCTTTAAGCTTCCCTGAGGCTTTGTGAGGCCCTGTGGCTGAGTTTGATCTCCTTGTGGTCGCACTGCCCTCCTACATGAATTAGGCCAGTGGCCGTGACCTGACCGAGCTGCATTTTTCTGTTAAACACCCTGTTAGACAAGTCCCCAGTGGAATCCCTTGGATTTGAAGAATGCTGCATGTGGTGCTCTGGAAGCAAAAGTCCTGAAAATGAGATTTTATGCCATGGTTCATAATTCTTATTTGCTGGTAGATATAAGTAGTTCCAGTAAAGTGTGACCCCATTACTGAATTTATGGAATTATTGTACAGTGTTACAATCATGTCACATTTTGGTCACATAATATACCTCTCATGTTCTCAAATTTGAAACTCGGAATAGCACACATGCGGATGTCAAAATATCACGCTCAAATTATCTTCCATAGATACGCGTGACTTATTTAGCTTTTTTGACACGGGATGGATTTGAGAGATGATGCTGAATGCAGATGACTTCTGGTCCTTGGTCCTGGCTGTAGTCGTGTAGTTGACCTCATTCTGTGGAAACAATAGGTTTCATTAGCAAATAGAATATTAACATACCTGTATCTAAAGAATATAAAGGGAAAGACATATGCGATTTTTGGCAAGTTACTATAATATTTGCATAATATTACATCCTGAGCTGTGCGATAAAGGACATTGATTGGATCTTACGTAATGTAAAATCTAGTGTTGTACAGATTGTATGACAGATCATGTGCAGAGCTGGGGGATTACATTAGGATTAGATTGGATGTATTACCAGTGCATCGCCATCATTCACAGGATGTCAATGGTGGACCTCATCATGCCATTACTCAGACTTAAGATGCATCTGTTCATCAAATAAAGTGATAATTTCACTTTTTTTTACACATTGGATGCTTTTAAAATCAAACTGTTTTGTCAAGCGAGAGCATTTGGCCACTAGCTTTGGGTGGCAAGGCACATCACTCTTCGACGGCTCCACGGGAGTGCTGATGGAAAACATTTTTTCTGCCTGGCCCTGCTTAACTTCATCACCCGAGTTCTTCTTCTTCTGTCCCTCTCATACAACGCCATTCATTTCTCCAGGCTATTTCCAGAGCAAGAATAAAGTGGGCCTCTGGCAGACAGTTTAAAAGCCCTGTCACCAATCAGTTAGAGCGTGGAAAGCAGGTGGGTGGAGGGCGAGACGGGGAAGTGGGGGTGGTGAGGGGGTCACATTATGACCAGTAGCCTCCAGGTCCGGCGCTCCACTGGCGAGAAGCAGAAGCTTTGGGCAGCTCCATAAATACACTCCTCCAGCTTCATATTGCTATTGATTTCACAATAGGGCACATTTATGGTATAATAGATGTGCCATTTGTTTTCTTTCAAATGGAAAAAGGAAACCTCTGCCTCACCCTTATTGTCCCCACACATTCTTCACTCAGAATGTGTTATTTTGCTCAGAACTCTGATCAAAACACAGTTTAAAAGAAAAAAAAACTAAAACAACACCCATATTCACTTCAGTAATCCCTGAAGCTATTACTACAGATTACAGAACTGTTAACACGTTGTGTTCATAAACAGCTTTCAAATGACAATTGCATCATAATAATTCTAAACCGGGCATTACAGATGCAGTTTGTTGCATATAATGGTAGCAGTATTTTTCTATTGCCGCAAAGAAAAAAAAAAGTTTTCTTTGATAACTTTATTTATCTTTGCCTGTGAACTTTGACATGTGACCCTTTGAAATAAGACCCTTTTGCAAGAAGTGTGTGTGTGGTGGGTGGTGTTCTGTGGAGGAAGTGGCGAGCCTTCTGAATGTGGGATGGATGGATGGATGGATGGATGGATGGATGGATGGATGGATGGATGGATGGATGGATGGATGGATGGATGGATGATGTAAAAACCACAGCATCTGAACACTGCAACGCTTCTTCCAAATGCAAACGAGAATTCTCCAGCTATCTCTGTTTCTGCGTCTGGCAGTTAATGCGAGGGTTTATAGGAAACCACAGAGTGAAAAAAACACCCCTCTTTTTAGCAGCACATCTGATTATGAGAGGAAATGAATTATTAAGCTGCGGCGCAGGTGTCTGAGAAAGCTGCCATTTTAGGGAGACTTACACCATGATTTATTTAAAAGACTGTTGCTTCAAAGTCAGTTTAAAGTTAGACCCTTTTTTTTTTTGTGTCTTTTCTCTCCTTTAATGGGACGCCTCGGCACCCCACTTCTCCACCCCATTTCCCCTCGTAGTGCAGATAAACTCCCCATTTACACTCCAGAGTGTGTCTCCCCGCCGTCAAAGCATGAATCTGACTGGATTAGTCGCACTTACATACTAAATCTTAAATGGCAAACGGAGCTGCGACAGCCGACGCCAACTGTCATTCAGCGCGACCACGATGCCTCTTCAACTTCCTGTGAATTGCGGCACCCGTGCCGGAGAAGAGTTGCCGTCACACGGCGGCTCGGGGAGCCGCACGGGACTTAAAAGGGAGCGAAGGGAGAGAGAAAAGAACTCTGATCTTGTTCTCAAAAGGGGGAAAAGCCGCGCCCCCTGCGCAGACTGGGTGTCCTATGCAGGTGAACTGGCTCTGCTGAAGCCGAGCATGTGCTGATTCAGCCTCCCTTGTTCTCCCTTTTCTCTACTCGTCCTCCCCATTTTAAATGCTTTCTTGCAATCTTCTGTAGCATTATTCTACAGAGAGCAGAGCAGAATGCTTCACTTACCCATTCAGACAGCTGGGAGCAGAGGGACAAAAGTTCAAGTGCCAGAAATGCAAAGTTGTCGCACCGCGCTTCTAATTGTTTCTGTTTCTTATCTGAGGAATTGTCTCTATTATTGTATGTGTGCTCTGTGACCCTGTAAATACGGCTTGGACATTGCTCACCTTGTTTTCATCCACTGTTTCTGAAGAAAAGAGGGAAATGGAGGAAGGATGGGTGACAAAATGCGTGTGTATATCATGTAAATGAGGAACAGAATAGAATAATTATGAGCGTTAGATCTTTGCAGACTTCAGACAGGTTTTCTCTCTCCGCCGGCTGAACACAGCGAATGCTGCCTACTGACAATTCCACTGAAGCAACAAAAAAAGGAAAGAAAAGAAACAAAAAAAAAAGACGAAAAGGAAAAGCTCAGTGATCAAAGGGATTTAAAAGTTCCCTTTCATTTCATTTTCTGTCCAAATCAATAACCATTGCTGGCACTTAGGCTCGATTGAGGAGTAATAAAGTAATGAGGAGGATGTGTGTAAGGGCGTATGGGCAGCCACATCTAAAGTATCTGACTAATTTGCTCCTCTGTCTAACCCACATTTACATGAACTTACACAAAAAAAAAATTAACAAGCATCTTCCACCAGAGACAGAATAGAAACTTCTGAGAAGTTCAAAAAGCTTTTGAAGAAACGATTTTTCATATTTAAATATTTTTGAAGAGTGTGGATCGTTTCTGTTAAGCCATTTAACAGACATGCATTTTGGCAGGATGCTGCATCTGTCATGGATATTTTACTTGAAATTGCATGTGTGAACTAGGGGGAATTGTTTACTTTAAATCAAATTAAAATCATCTCAAATAAAATGCTGGAGAAAAAGCACTACATGAACATTGACCATTGAAACTACTACAGACATTCCACTCCTGTTCAGAAACACGCATTGCTCCCTTGGCACCCCCTTAAGCTGAGGATGATGGGTTCATTTTGTTGTGTGCACCATGTACTGTGCTCGCTGTGCATCACAATGACTTCACCTTCACTTATCAGGCCGGTTAATATGAGCTAGACGTGCCCTGCTAGGGCTGGGATGTGACCATCAGGACATCAGGTTTTCTTTCATGATGCGTAGTGCGAAATGGTTTGCGCTGATGGACAATGTTCATCTCAAAGCCCTGTGGGGGTTCGGTGTACGTTTCAGGCACAAAAGAATAATCCAAGAACGTAATCCTATTTTTCGTGAAAGTGCAACTGTGGGGCTAAAAGGAGCTACGGGGTTATATAAACATAAAACCATCTGACTCTCCTTACTCTGTAAGAGTTCAAGGCAGGGCATTAAAAACCGTGTAGAGATGTGTAGCACATCTCCACTAACTTCCACTCTCATGGCATGTTGCTGAAATAATTCTAGGGGCAATGATTAACTGATTTAAGACTGGAAAAATCTGGCATAAACTGGAGTAAGATTACTAAATAAAGGGTTATGCAGGATAAAAAATAAACTCTGTCTGGTTATAGACCTCTGTCCTTTTTTTTTTTAATCACCTCATAAAATGGTGATCAACGTGTTTATGTTATCCAGCCAAAGGCATTGCCGTGATTGCTTGCACCCCCCCACTCTCAGAATTCCACAAATCTCTCAAAAGTAGCATGGTGGCATTGGGTTCGGGACGTGAGGCGAATGTGCTGCTGTTTTCTTCAGACGGTGAAGTCCTCATGCTGACCACGCCTGCAGTGTGAGGTAGCGGGGAGAGTCGAACACAATTTTTTTGTCTATATTGCTTATATTTTACCTGCATAGTGCAGTCCACTATGTTCACCATTTGCTGTCTCAGATGTGCTTGTCTTTTATGTTAATATTTGCACATTGAACCTGGAGAAACACAGTTTGGTATAGCTAGGTATCTGAATGATTTCAATAGCAATAAGGTTCACATTAACTTTGCCTACTTTTGGGCCACATTGGCAAACGGAAATATTTCAGGACCTTGGAATATTTCACCATGTCACATTTTGACCACAGTGTCATGAAAGCTGCACTTCCATGCTTAACATAGAAATCTAAATATGATTTTTTTTTACTTACATTTATTTGTATATTTGCACTTCCCACCTTCTAAATGTCTATAAAATATGGTTTGCAGAGAACAGTGTGAATGAATAAGCAGAAATATGACTGCATAGCGTTTTGTGATTTATGAGAAGGACATTTAAGTAGCTGAGATTAATTTTGTGGGTTAGCAGAAGTCATTCACAAAATGCAATGCGGGAGCAGGTTGTGGGAAGGTGATCATTTATGCTCTCCGCCATCAAGCAAAAGGCGTGCTGTGACCTGAGGAATCATTGAATAACCTGGAATCATCTAGCCTGCAGTCGATGAAATTCATTGCTTGGCACGGAACAAGGCAATGAGCATATATTTATTATCTAAAGCTGCTATCGCAAGGTACAGCTAATCTAACTTGGTATACGCTTTTGTGGATGTAACTGGCTACAGGGTTTCAGCAGTCAAAATGCAGCAAGGTGAATGTGATTTCACCGTTCCGTGGGACAGAACGTTTTCTGTGCACACAAAACGAGCGCTTGACACCCTGCACCTCATGCAGCAGATACGTTACAAGGAGTGCTCGGCTTCTGCCAAGTGCGCACAAGATATTCCCTCTGTACTTTTCTCTTCATTGTTCCACTCTGTTCAGCGTTTCTGGGTTTCTGTAGTCAAGGTCACCAAGGGCCTTTCCACTTTGTTCTCTCCCAACCTCTTTTTTAATCAACATAAGGGAAGTTGATTTGAAGAGTGTGAAGGTGAAGCCGTCTCTGTGAACAGTGAAGTGAGTCACAGAGGTACTAATGGAGCGGCGCTGGAGCAGACAGACAGCTCTACAGTCTCACCATTTGAAGCACAATGGCCTTGATGTGCAGACCAAAGCAGAGGCTTGATCTGGGCAGGGATACTGCGGGAGATGGAGGTCTGAAGCTTTTGCCTTTATTTTCTTCGCACCTTAACATCAAGTTTCAGTGCATTGTTGTTAATGTCTTAAAGGGGTTGAAGACTTACATCACTGCTTGTTACGGAATGTTTTCAGAATTTAATGTTAAATGTTTCATTTGAAACATTTTTTCATATTCAAATGTTTAAAAATTTTCATTAATGTTTCATATTCCTGCCCACCGAGTCACAGCAGGAAAGCTGGCTCTGAAACACTTCTGGCTACTTGCCTCTTTCCAGGGGGGCTGTTCCTATGTGTCTTTCACATTTACAATGATATGTTCATTATTATCAAATGGGAGTTTAGTAAGTAAATCATTTTTATAGATTAGTTATAGATTATTGGATTAAAAAGGAATATAGTGGGAAACAAATCTAAATTGTATTCTACTATATTAACTATATACACCACATTCCAAATCATTATGCAAATTGTATTATATTGTATTCTGTTATCCACAATTAAACTCATGGATGGGATTGTTTCTCAAGGTTCTTGGGACTACTGAAATCAATCTCGGACACCTAATTAGTTTAGGTTGTCAAATGAGTCCAATTATAGGAAAACTACTGAATACGGACATTCCACATTATGAAAGTGATAGAAAGTGAAGTAATTGTGAACCATTGCAGCACAGCACATGGTACACACAACAAAATGTGTCCTCTGTATTTAACCCATCACCCATAACCCATCAGCAGTGTGTGTGTGTGTGTGTGTGTGTGTGTGTGTGTGTGTGTGCGTAATTTGCTCAGTGAACCACCTTGGCTGCTATCGTCTAAAGGAGAGAAACTTATGGTGTGGCCCATATCCTCCCCTGACCTCAGTTCTATTGAGAACCTTTGGGGCATTTTCAAGCAAAAGATCTATGACAGTGAGAACAGTTCCAAACAGCAGCTCTGGGAGGCAATTCTGACATCCTGCTAAGAAATTCAAGCAGAAATGACCATTTCCAGTTCTATCTATATAATGTTTCGAAGCTCTGTTGTGCTTTTTTAAATACTGCTAACATTGGGAGTTTTTTTCAGGAACATTCAAAGAATACTCTAATGGTTGCATCGACTACTGTGGACAATAAAAGAAAAATATAATTTTCGTAGTAATTTGGAAGGTTCTGTATAATAGTTTTAATATATAATATATATTTATATTTATAATATATTTAGGTTATCGACAAATTAAGGACCTAAATTCATCACACATTTTTCAATTAATGAATTCAGTTTTAATTACATTTTTTACATCAATTTTAATCCATTAATTCTTAAAAGCCAAAATCCCTGTGAGGACCAATACTTTCATCTGGTCAAGCATGATGTCAACTGTCTGCAAACCTTTAAAAAGGACATGCACATCACGGAGACTACGGAATATGGCTCTATTTGAACATAATGCAACAGATTCATCAACTTAATCAGCCTTAAAACTCTTTCACTATCTCCTTTTCACCTTTATGTAAAGATTATCTCAGGTTAGGATGAATTAGGATGCATACATGTCACAGGTCAAACCCGGAAGCTAACAAAATGCAGTTCATTGTAGTAATTTAATTTAGCAGATTAAATATTCATAAATAAATAAAAAAAACATGTTCATTTTTTTAATTGAACTTAATTAACCAAACTTAAATATTGCTTAAATGGTGCTTGTGGAGTATGGTGGTCTGCACTGGTCCTTCTTGATGAAATGCATTGAGCAAATATTCAACTCTCTCACATTTCTTGCTCGCCTACTGCGCTCAGGAAAACTCCAGTGTCTGTTTGCGCACTGTCTGACAAAGACACTAATGCATGCAATGTTGTGACAATGTGGGTGACAGCTGGGAATAGCTGGAGCCCCTACAGGCACAGCACAGACTCGCTTTCACACCACCTCTGGTGGCAAGCGTCTGACTCGCTATTAAATCTAATTGGTGGATGAAACCTGATTCATTGGCTCCCGTTTCTTAGCATGGAGCTCTGATCTTGTGTCCTCGAAAAATTCAGTGAAATTGAAGTCCTTTCGAGTGAATGGTTTTGCGCTGGTCTGATCTGATTCTTCTAAAGATGTGCATGTACAGTTTGTCTGTCTGTTGGCTGGATGTGTTAAAACAATAAAGCACCCCTTTATGTGTGCGTGAGGGGGAGTGCGGCAGATGTTAACAAGAGGTGACATCTCATATGAGGCACTGGATTACAGAATGTAAACTTTGCCCTGTTTTCGTTCAAGGGGTGCATTCCCTTACTTCCTGAGGTAGCCTAGCTGAAAATTACTCTTGCATTGATCTTTTTTCTAAAGAATGTAATAAAGTTATGTGAGCAAGAGATGAATGTCAGTGTGCTGCCTTTAATCTGCAAGAAACATCCTCTGCTTTCTGTCTAGGTGAATCATATTTTATAGTGCAGACACAGAGAGATTTTATTAATCCCCAGACTGTACAGATTTGCCATTATAGCTGCTAACTTCCAAGCACGCAGGACAATAATGCAAGAATGCAAGTACAGGTCCGTCGATCTATCCATGCATCCATTCATTCTTCTTTTCAATCCTCCTGGCCCAAAAAATGATAATATTTCTGAAGAAAAAAAAAAAGATTATTATGGTACTGGTGAACAAGAGGATGTACCGTTGGCTTCGGTACACCCCAGGCATCCTCCGCACTTCACTTTATAAACTAAAGGAAAAAGGTCGCTCCCTATTTTAATGTTGTAATTTTTAGGGCACTATTTTCATACTGGTGCCAACCGTGGAGATTGTTCCCTAGGGCAAGGTCAAGTATGTTAATACATCACAGGTGCAAACATTATTGAACATAAATGACATTATAATAGTCTTTACTCATAAATAAGATTGGGAAACAAAAAGATTCCATGGGTGGACACCATGGACAGACCCATGCTTTCCTTCCATTTTGTTGACATGGAATTGGAGTGAGTGTTCTTGCTCCAGTTCACGAGCCCCTTAGAGGCAGCTCTGCAGTGGTTGTCATCCCCGCAGAGAAGAAGCCACCTTCAGCTGACAGAAGACGTGCACGCTTTGGTGCCCCTATGCTTCAGGGGAACGCACGGAAACACGGAGGCTCGGAAAGTCCAGCAGTCCATCATCCACTCACCCATGCACACGCTCCAGCACCGTTTTTAGTAAACAGAGAGGTGCTAGTGTCTGGAAAGTGTCTTTTTTTTTCATGGCTTGTTTTGTATGATAAAATATGTCTGACCACGAAGGGAGCTGGTCCAGGCTGTAGGCTTCACCTGGAAGCCGTGGTTTTAATGTTGAAAATGTCAGTGATGAATTAGCTGGCCTGCTTGGAGGTTGGCGCAAGTGATGCTGCTGGTAATGGACTGCACATTGTGATTACCCCTGCTGATGAGCCTAGCTGAAGGATGGTTATGCAAAGAATCAATGAGGCCGTTAATGCCTTTTTTTGTTTGAAGTACTTTTTAAGAGATTCCGCTAATCACCACGGGCATTTAAATTGAACAAGATATTAGCATGTGCGTAATTCAGTCAGCGGTGGCTCGACAAATGCACTCGTTGGTAGGTCCCTGTAACACTGGGCCAAATGCCATAAGCACTAAGAAAAGTTCCTTGCTCATGTTAACATTTCTTGTGTTTTAGATATTTGGCGTCACCCTGTCCAGAACTCATGTTTCAGACATGATAATCAGCATCTTCTGTCCCATTTTAGCAAAGTTAAAAAGGCTGAGGAGGCCCAGCTTTCGGTGGTGTAGCCATGTTACAAGGAGAGTGGGTCTCTCTGGGTTTGTGTCTGTGTTTCCTTCCACTTGAGGTAAACTGACCCTACCTTAGTTGGTCCTTACAGGCCTTATCTTATAATTTGTTAACTTCTCCAACTCTTGACTCCTTTAAAAAAAAAAACATTTTTTTTAAATGAAATACCCCAAACAAACTGAGAATATCTCAGCAACTTCAGGGTCTTTTAGTATAATAATATTAGTAGTATACTATACTAATAGTATTTTATAAAAGGATTATAAAGGTAACACTTCTGAGATTACTGTAGGAATCAGCATATATGAATAAAATGATGATGAACACAAAGCGGGAAAAATAATCACTTTTACAGGGATTCAGACATCTCAAAGTTTTAGTACAGCACAGTACAGCATCTTGACCATAACCTGAATCAAGATAATGCTAATAAAATGAGACATTACAAAACCTATTTATGGGATGATGAATTTAAGAGTTGTCATCAACTGCTTCTTCATCTCCTTATACAACCATGGAAGCAACCACCACATATCATTAGATCATAACACTTGTTCTGGAATACTTCCTTGTGTTTCCTGATCATGTATCTACATTGCTTCCAAATCTGTGGCTGAACATAAACTGACCTTTGTGTCTGTTTAATTCACTGGTGTTTCCTGCCCACACAGTCACAGCAGGAAAGCCTGGTTGCAATCTGCTGGCCCTAAAACACTTCTGGCTACTTGCCACTTTCCAGGGGGGCTGTTCCTATGTGTCTTCCTTTTTTCTTAGCAAGAAGACAGTCCTGTCAGTAGTCTTTTTTTTCTACAGTTAGGATTCGGTTTTTCTGCCCTTCAACAAGTAAATGCCCATAATCCATTGCTGGCAAATGACGGGCTGTAGTCAGACACTACCCTGCCTAGTATATTCTGGTGAATAATCACAGAACCCATCGTTGTCCGAGCTGGCAGTGTATTCTCTGGGTACTTGGGAAGGCAGTCCAGAGCCAGTAAATATTCTTAGCCTTATCACTGCATTGTCAAGTTCTTACTTTTTCCAGGGCCAGTGGGAAAGATCTATCAAGATGATGAGAGACTGTTCGGCTGTTTTGTGGTTATATTCCTGACATGTGATATCAATTGACCAATGTAAGAGTACATGTTTGGGAGCTCGTGTCTTTGATTTTCCTGTCATGATTTGTATTCTGGTAAGCATTTCAGTGCTCTGGGCACCAACATCCTGTCACATTTTAAAAGCAAACACTCATCTTGGATGTGGTAGTATTGTGGATATGACCCCTATTTCCAGCCCTCCTGGAGATGATGCACCACTTTCCTCAGTAAATGTGGGAGTTTCTTCAGCCCATCCAGATAGTTGCTCCCATTAGGCTGACAGTAGTACAACAGCCAAGGACATGAAGCATCGCATCTTCTCAGCAAGCTAAACATTTCGAGTAGCTGGAGAGACATCTGAATATTGCGGACGTAATATACATCTGTGTGCCTTGTGTGCGTGATAGCTCAACATCGCTGAGTGCAGCAACCTCATCTCACTGTATCCGTGGGAAAATGTCACCTTTTTTTGTGCAATCCCCGAGAGCAGTGCTTTGTTTCTATGGTAACTCTGGGAAGTACGTATATGTAGGCGCATGTAGGTACGAAGTGCTTAGCCTGGGCAATCCTTTGCAATTCAGCCATAGCACAGCTCTGCATCTGTCACTGACCGTGAAGGATCTGGCACCGGTCACCACACCGCTGGATACTTGCATGTGATGAATCAGCTGAGCTGTATTATTTGATAGGTTTGGTTTGCGTATGTTACCGTGAGAAGAACCCTGTGTGCTCTCTCCTTGCACATTTGCCGCTCCGTTGTCTTCATTAGCCATGTTCTGCAGAATTCCTGCTGACGACACTGTCACTCAAAAATCGTTATCTCACTGTTGCTATTTTTTTATCTTGATGTTGAATTTGCCGTTGTGCGATATTTCAAGGGCAGAGCTAATTCCCAAAGGAAAGAGAGTGTTAATTGTGCACCGCTTCCAGCTTGTCTCATCAGTTTTTAGTTACTGGAATTCAAGTGACATATTCATGTTTGAGGAATAAAAGGTTTTCTTTCCTCTTCAGAATTGCCTTTTAATGTTTGCATTTAAATCCTTTGGATCCATGCACACACACAGCAACCCTGTTTCAGGAAAACCCATACTGACTATGAAGTTAGCCCTTCCCATGGCCTCTGTGAAATTCTGTAATATACCCTTGACCTCCATGTATTCAAGCTTTATTCTTAGAACCACAGTGAAGTACCAGCAATGTGAAAGTGAAAGTGAAATGGTCATTGTGAAATACTGCAGCACAGCACACGGTGAAGCAACAAAATGTGTCTGGATACTTGCACATCCCTTGTTCAGGGACACAATGGTAGTGGGATTTGAATCTTCTGGTTCATAGGCAAGTGTGTTACCCAGGTAAATTTGAAACAGATGACAAACATATGATGGCATAATGATGGCATTCATTGGAAATGACCTGAGTCCAGACATGCTTTGTCACCCAGTAGCCACTCATGTGGACGCATGCTTCCCTTGTGCTATTGCTTTGATACAGTAGTTATATATTTTCAATGTCATGGACTGGTAGATTATTTTTGGCTTCACTTGTGTTTAGGGCACCTCCTCAATTTAAATTTAATTTCCCATCTCTCTGTCTCCATTTGAATACCCTGGCTCAACATCTTGTAACATCCGGGACCATTCCTATGAATAAGTGGTGTGAAGTGTCTTTTTCATCATTCTGTTCTCCCCAAACCAAATTACCTGGTTTGCATCAGTGCAACCCTGTTCATGTCAATGTTTTTCAAATTGATAATTTGTTACAAATCTGTTCAGACTTCCAGTCGGGAACCATGCATCTATGAAGAAATTGCAATGATCAAATCGTGTGCTAATATGTCCATCCCTCTGTACATGACTCCAACATCTACCACCACTTTTCATTGTAGCCTTGTGCTTCTCCAGTCACATACTGGGCTAGTGGACATGGCTTAAATTCTACTGTCACAGTTCCCTCAACTCCAAAACAATTTGAGCATATTATAAAGGGACAACCTTAAATCTTGAGCTTAAAGGACATTTATATAGTCGAAGAGTGTCTTAGCTATGGCCCAAATTTGGACTTATTGCGACCCTATGGCCCTCAAATGCTCCCATGATCCTCCTGGTGGGTAAAGAGAAAGAAGACAGAGATCAGCCCTGTGATGTGTCCTCATCTCTTCAAAGGAGCGTGTTTTTATTCACAGAAAGGGATGTTTTCACCCTTCAGTGTTTGTACTTTTTTTTTTTGCAGCCTTATTGTCAGTAATTTGTTTTTGCTTCAAACCTCTCCCCTCCCCAAAAATAACACTTTGATGTGAGTGCTGACGGCTCAGACATCCGACCATCTGCACCGGGATTACAGAGTCCTCTTTAGTGTAAATCAATGCACTGTATGAGAGCTGGCTTTGTGCTGCTCGCCCAGTCGCTCGTTTATCTGAACAAACATTCTTCTCAGCCCCCCACCCCCCTTTGTCTCCTGCCCCGGGGACCCCCAGCATCCGTGTGCTTTCCTGGTTCTTGCAGTGCCATCTTCTGGCGTTTTCTGGACATCTCTCACAACCAGTTCTGAAAAAAAAAAAGTCTAAAATATGAACCAGTTTGCATTGGTTGTGCACAGTTTTTTGGAAGCCTTCAGGTTGAATGGCTTGGAGAGGGATAAAAATCCCAAAATCTGAACACAAATTTGATGCAGTATGCTTGACCGTTGCCTCTAGTAAAGAGTTATATGAATTCAGAATCCTCAGGTGGGCATCAAATTGACTGTGACAGGTCCAAATAGGCTTATGGCAGCAATCAAGGTATGCACACATTTTTTGATGAATTTTAATGTCATGAAAAAAAAACCTTCCCCTGCCGTGTCTTATCAACCCCACTCTTTGAATGCATTTTTTTTTTTACTGAAGAACAAGTAAGTTTTGAACGTTTTCTAGTGTTTGCGCTTCATTAAGCTGCTTCCTGAATTTTAATTTCATTTTATTTCTCAGAACATTCTCAAACCCCTGCATTAAATTAATAATTTGCTTACATATTATAAATTCTGTATGTTTTCCACAGTGCAATAGGTGGACCCCCTCTCGCTGTCCTTCTTCCCTCTGGTCAATGTTATAGGTGCAGAGTGTCAGGGGTCATCAGTGACTCTAATGGCAACTGCATCACTCCGTCCAGAGGTTGCTCACATTATTGTTTTAGCTCAGCAGTAATGGTGCATTAAAGGGCTTTCCCCTCAGTCTCTGTGAACTATATATATTCGCTCTTGCTTTGTAAGTTAGCTATCTCAAATTGGCTCTTAATAGCATCTATTCATCAGAACTGGGTGAAGTGAAGCTTGTTTTTTAACCTCTGATGATCTCGCTGTGTGGGTGCCCCAGCACTGGGAACAGGCTATTCTATATTCACTCGCTGGCCACAAGTAGGCCAGAGTCCATCAATTGCGGATGTGTGTATAATGTATTCTGCTGAAGCAGTTCGACCCAGTGCAGCATAATAATCTATCTCTCTTGCCCTCTCATTTTCTCCCTCCGTGACCCCCTTTTTTCACTTGTATGATCTCTTTTTCTTTTGCCTCCCTCTGTCTCTGTGTCTGGGCTCTACAGGTCTACGTTCCCTGTAGAACAGCTCTTGTTCTGGCCGCTGAGGAGCTTCATTACTGTGATTAAGCCCAGGGGCCTGGCTGTAAAGACAAGTGGAAGACTCTGCAAAATTCTACAATCTACTACTCCTTCCCTCTCTACTACCCTACAGATCGATAACAGCTCAGACCTCTACAGAAACCTGGCGGGTTATGGAAAGCAAGGACAACTGGCATGGAGCAGTGTCAGCACAGAAGAACTGGTGCATTCTGGAGTCCCTCCCCTCAGCTTTTATACCCCGATTCACCTCATTAGTTGATGAAGGCCTTCATGAATCTAAACTAACTACTACAGCGTTGCAGGTCCCTAGGACTGAAGCTAGAGGCTGGATGTTGGCAACATTTTCAATCACATTTTGCAGTAAATAGCTCTAATCCTGGAGGGTTTCTTGGAGCACTTTTTAAACGTCACTTCTGTCATTTTCTGGTCCCGTTCCAAAGGTTCCAAAGGGGGTGCAAATGTAAGTTTAGCAACACTCACTCACTCACTGTCCATCTCTGCTTAATCCATCGCCAGTCCACCTACTGTGTGTGAGAAAGTGGAGGGCACGTGTGTCATCACAGGGAGAGCAGTCATACTTCACACAAAGGCTAGACCATGTGGCCCACATCTCTGATCCACAACTTTAAACACCATATAAAGATTTTAAAAATATGTAACCGTAAAATTGAACAAAATAAGACCATAGTTATGTGGGAAATGTACATTTTACATTTACGGCATTTATCAGAAGACCTTATCCAGAGCAACGTACAATCAGTAGTTACAGGGACAGTCTCCCTGGAGACACTGGGCGTTAGGTGTCTTGCTCAGGGACACAATGGTAGTAAGTGGGGTTAGAACCTGTTACTTTATAGTCTTCTGGTTTGTAGGTGAGTGTCTTACCCATTAGGCGAGTACCACCGCACCTCAACCAACCCAATCACTCCATTAAGAGAAGATACCTTCACGTTGCATAAGTTGTCTCTTGCTCTCTGTTCTGTCTTTCTCTCCATCTCCCAAGCCAATTTTATTTCAAAACTGTAATAAGCTGTGGTGATTTAGAGTGCCATTAAACACTTCTATAGTATTAGGTGACATCACAGCACTATCTGCACCTCTCAGAGTGTGTAGCTCCCAGGGTCACATGACAAATGACTCTGTGAAGACGAGGACCCTTCTCTCTCTACAGGGAAAAGTACTATATCCGGAAAGCAACAGCAACTAGATAGGGAAATACCCCCCCCCCCTTAATCGTTTTAATGACCAATTTTTTTTTCCTCTAATTAATTTAATTACCCATCAGCGTAATATATTGCAACACTTTAATTTCTCTTGTGCAATCAGCTCCTGTGCTTAGATTGTAATGTGGCTGTAATTCAGCGCCGCTGCCATCGCTGGCCTGAGTGAGAACATGTTTCATTAGCAGGATCGCATTTACTGGGTATAATGGACAGAGTCTTTTCTAGAAAAGGTCCCCATTTGTCTTTCTTTGTGAGGGCGCAGTGTCTCATTACAAACCTGACAAAACCCATTCATGTTTTTGCTCTTTCATATCTCATCTTGTGTTCATCTTTTCATGTTATTACCCTCGCAAGTGCAGCTTTTACTCCACTTGCGGTGGACCAAAATGCTTCTGTGCTAACCTTTATGCTCCATGCATTGAGAACGAATCTGCTCATGTAGTGTAAATGCCAAAATGAAACTTTGCTTCAGATATTTGCCTCCTTTTGAAAAAGTAAGTCTGCCTCTATGTGCAGTAAGTGAATTTCAATAAAATGTATTAAAGCAAAGTGGAGATGTGTCTAATGTTTCATGTTCAGTTTTGCTGTCTGGGCTTCTGTCCAATTAATGTGACGGGCAATGTAACATTAATAATTTGTCATAACTCCTAACTGTTAGGGCACTTTAGGAAAAATCTTGCTGAAATGCTTCGCTCACGACAGTGTTGCAGAAGGCAGTTTTTCCCACCTGTCCTCACGGAGAGGAACCATGCATTAAATAATGGATTTTGGTGGACAGCTCCTTTAAAGAGGAGCTACAGATGCCCTTTGGCTACAGGTCTCTGGAGAGAGGAACCTGGCTGGCTGGGTCTCTCAGTGTTGTAACAGCAGCATGGGGCTGTGGAGCTTTGCCTTTGTTCTCCTCCTCCGACTCGTTATTGACGAGCTTCTCGTGTGCCAGGAGCTGATTTATAGCCATAATTATGCACGAAATTAGGCCCAGAACCATACAAACATTGCAGGATCTGGCCTGGTTCAGTGATGGCACATTTTAACAGGCAGTCGGCACCCCCTCTGCGGTTGATGTGAGAACAATGCACACTGTACAAAATTGCAGATGCAGGTTATTAATTGCAGAATGATAATTAATTCTGTGCTTTTGTAAACCTGCCAGTTATAGTGATGAAGAGTGATGAAGATTAGTTATGAGGAGGACAGCCTTTGTGAGGGATATGTCTTTATAGAAGTTACAGGTTGTAAAGTCATTCAAAGACTGAACTCACACCTTACAAAGAAGAAAGAAAATGGTGGATGATCAAGCCAACATAGCCCTTTGATCAATTATTACTACTCTCCTCCCTGTAGCAACAGTGCTGCGCTACTTTTACTGTTTTTAAGCTACATTGACCTATTCTGCCTCCGGAGGTGTTGATTTATTTTTTGAAGTATTCTGTGGTTCTGTTGTGGTTCCCTCCTACAGCCATTTATTTTTTGTGTTGTCACCTAAATGCACTAATGGGGCAATGATCCAGTGCATCTCCAAAACACTTTTATTTGTGAACACTAGACCGAAGCAGAGGGAAAAGTTTGGTGTAATGCTCATGCAGTGGTGAAGGAGACGCATCCTATGAAGCTGCAGGATGCATTTGTTAAGTTTGAAGTTCAAGACATCATGCATTCCAGAGTCAACGTGGCATCTCTGACACACGTGAAGTCAGCCGACTGCACACATGAATGTTTCTTAAAGGAGGAAAAGCAGCTTTCACCCCCACCCAAAAAAAAAAAAAAGCTGCTGTAGTGGTGACGTGTTCCCTGAACCGGCTTTCCTTTTCCTGTGGAGTGAGCCGGTTATGTTCAAGGTGGCTGAGATAGGCATGTGGACATAGTGCTGCAGGAGCAGGCCTTAAAGTTATCGCATTCAGGCACCCAGTTTAAAAATCAGCTGTAGCTCTGCGGATATGACCAGGCCTCTAGTTCAACAGGATTAATGTTACAAATGCTCTTCATGTGGGGTGTGAACCAAATGCACTTCATTCCGGACTTCACTCCCTTCTGGTGGGTATGATAGGATTGTATCCAGCAGATTGACGGTCTGTATGCAGCCCGCCATCTTCCATCCACTCCAGTGCCATTTTGCTCTCGAAGGGGTATACAAAATATATATTTTAAAGAGATTTCTCTGCAGCAGAGAGGAGGGAAAATGACCTCAATATTCAATGGGCGACTCCATTTTGATTTGTCCCTCTCTTTTTCCACTGCTCTAGGCCCGAGGAATAACAGCCCTGACAATCATGCGGAGGGAATGGTACGGGAATGCGCTTCAACGCGCGTGATGTCAGCCCCTTTCCAACTTTTCTGTTAGACCCGAGCCCAAACCCGACCTGTCCACTTTTTCTTACTGGTTCCTATAACACTTCACTCAAGCATTAGCCCATCTTGTTCCTGGGGCTGTTCAAGACAGAACTATTGTCCTTCAAACCCTCTTTTTCTTCCATCTTATATCTATCACTCACTCATTCATAAGTCCTGTTGCTAAGGGTCCGGCTGCTGGAGACCATCCCAGGACACCAAGTGCAGGGCAGGGCGCCAACTCACCACAACTTCATATATATCGTGACAGATTATTCAGATTCAGATGAGATGTGTCTGATTAAGACATATGGGAATTTGAATATCTTTACTAGGGTTACTTTTCATGAAAAAGCCATTTGGATTTTTCAAGCCCTCTCAACAGCAATGAGAATGAAGGAGAATATCCATTTTTGACAACAGATTCGACAGTATTTCTTACAAGGCCAGAGCTCTTGATAAAATCAAGTATCTCGACAATTGCTGATAATAATAAAACAGCACAGACCTACTTTAAACAAGGTCTCAACTGTGTAAATACTGCCATCTATGGGTTATAAAAGGGTGACATAAATTCTGGTCAGATTGTAGACCCACTGCTATCCCATTCCAGTCCGGTCTAATAACTACAGGCAAAGCAATAATCTATACCATTCCACATTTATATATAAAGCACATTTAAGACAACATATTAAAAGAATTAAGAAAGGACTGCATAAGAAGCAACATAAAACACTGCATAAGAACACCGTACAAGAACCACGTCACACTGGGTTAAAAGCCAGGGTGTATAAGTGAGCTTTTAAACGAGATTTAAACACAGTGAATGACGGGGCCTGTCTGACACTGATTGGTAGGTCATTCCATAGACGTCGGGCGGCCACTGCAAAGGCCCTGTCACCTCTGTGCTTGTAATGTGACCGAGGACTGGACATTAGTCTCTGGACTGAGGACCTGAGAGAAAGGGGTTTAGTGTAAGAACAGAGAAGGTGTGACAAATAGGCTGGATTCCATTCCCGTTAAAGTGTTCACTGATCATAACCCTCTTGTCTTCCTCACCAGGATGAAAAATGGCAATCAGCGTCTTATGCGCTGGTCTTTATATTTACAAGGGTTAAATCTGGAGATCAGGTACAAAAGGGGCTCTGATAATGTTTTGGCGGACGCCTTGACACGCTCCTACCAATAAATAATTTTTTTTTTTTGATCAACAGTAAATGTTGATTTTTAGTGGTGGGGGGTGTTACTTCCTGGTATTTTTGGGTGTGTTTCTGTTGTGTGTTTTGTGTTGTTTGCAGGAGCCTGGTGATTGTAAATTGAGTCCACCTGTTCCTGCTGTGGGACAGACGGAATAAAAGGAGCCTCAGTCTCCTTTTTCGGGGCTGCGCTTGCCGTGCCATACCATTGCCCTTTGACATCACTTCCGGGTTCCCCTGCGCTTCGCCTAGGAGGCGACGCAACTTGTTGCGTCGGCCTGCTTCAGCGTTTGTTTGTTTTTCTCTTTTTTTCCTGTTTTGTTTGCTGTTATTCGTTGTAATTTGTTTTGTATGTAATTCTTTATTTATATATTTAGTTGTTAATAAAATACTGGTTAAAATTCTCCGTTTCGTCTTAGTAGGTTTACGCTTGTGTCCTTTCTTTTGTTATGGGCCGAAAATAGAAATGAAAAGAAACATTGTGCTTTCGCAAAATATCTCCAAGAGGAAGTAAGTATAATGAGAATATAATAGGAGCCAGAGGTGCAGGGGTTAAGGAAGCGGTGGCCTAGCGGTTAAGGAATCAGAAGGTATTAAACTATTCGAGGAGGGAGGATCTGTTGGATAGAATCAGAAGGTTGCCGGTTCAAATCCCAATCTGCCAAGGTGCACCGTCCCCACACACTGCCCACTGCTCGCTCAGGGTGATGGGTTAAATGCAGAGGACAAATTTCATTGTGTGCACCGTGTGCTGTGCTGCTGTGTATCACAAGTGACAATCACTTCACTTTTATTTTTTACTTTTCGTCGTTGAAGATGAGAAGGAGTCATTAAATAGAGACGCAGAGGCTTCTATCACACAGATCACACAATCGAATGTTGGAACTGTGTATTTTCATCTAAGGTGTAAATTAGTATTCTGGCGGCTATGGTTACCGATAAAGAGGGTCGCGAGGTGACCAGACCGGCTGGTAGGTTTCCCCGACCCGCCCGCAGTTGGCCGGCTTCTGTTTTCATCCAGTACAGCAGGGGGCAGCAGTGCGCTCGCAGACGTTGTCGTGTCCGCGGAGTCTGTCAAACGCGAAAGATTTTCATCCGGGCCTTTCTTCACAGGTTGGCCGCGGCGGCGAGGGAGAATGCTATCTTCTCAGGTGCGCTTTGTTTTGGTCTGGTGCTGGAGCTCCCTCAGTAGTTAGCACCCGTTCGTAGCCCTTAGTTGGTGCTGCTGCCCAGTGCGAGATGTTCAAGAAGGCCAAGAGGTGCAACTTCAGGCGGAGGAACGACTCTGATGACGAAGAGAGCGAAGACGCTCCACGGCCGCCGCTAACGCTTCAGCCACAAGCCCCGCAGCAGCAGCAGCACACTGCGCCCCTGCAGCCATGTGGCCCCGCGGCCGCAGAAAGTGCCTCCGAGCCCCGTGCTAGCAACGCCGAGAACTGCGTCGGGGCCAATTCGGGGCTCCACCAAGGCAACGGGATTAACGCAAGCGCCCTGAAGGCCGCGAAGGAGAAGAAGCGACCCAAGGAGAGCCGCGGCGCGCCTAAAGCGAGTCTCCTGAGCTTCCACGACGAAGAAGGTGCCCGAGTTCGTGTGCTCGCCGACGAACTAATTCACACAACATCTATTAAGTTGGTTGTCGTTAGGCCACGCGAAGGCGCTGCTGTATGTCAGGCGTAAAGAGTTTTTATTTTAAACTAGGTCGCGATAATGTGGGATACTTAAGGTGTCCTTCGATGTAAAGGCTTTTGATAAATTAAATATGACCTGAGATCAGGTCTCCTCTGTCTGAACTACTCGGTCGGTCCCCTCTTGCGAAATGAATTAGCAGATTTCCAGACAATGGACGTCTTATCCCCTTTTTGCTTTTGTGTAACGGCAACGTGTTCGTGTCCCAGATGATACGGAGGTGTTCAGAGTGAAGAAGTCCACCCACAGCAAGAAGATTGTGAAGCAGCTGAAGAAAGAGTATAAGGAAGATTTAGAGAAGAGTGGGTGTGCTGGCCAAGATGGCAGTGCCACTGACGGTGAGTGGAACGTGTGTCTTACTTTGCTTCTCTGGTTTATTGCGGTGATTACCAGAGCTCCTGACTGTTTTCCCACTACGTACCGTTCTAGAGACACAATGCACCGAGCCACACCTACACGCTGAAATTCTCTTTTAAAATAACTTTTAGGTGGGGCTGGGCAGGCCCTTCATGCTCCAAAAGAGGAACCGAGGACCGATGGCAGTCGGGCTAGTAGTGAGCAGGGAGAAGAAGAAATGGAGGTGGACAGCAATGATGACCCAGAGGAAAATGATTCAAAGTCTGGTAGAGGGGCCTTTAATGCACTGTCTTCTCTGAGTACACTCAGGCCCGGTGAGCTTTCGTCTTTATTCCCCTTGCCATTTATTCAACACTTTCAATTTGGTTCATATTTTTTAATGAAGAGCCATTGTGAAAGCAGGTTTGTAATCATTCATGTGGTGTTTCATTATAATGATGGTCTGTACAATTCAGCTCAAGTCGAATTTAGTTCCATGGTTGGTAGTAACCTAGTGGGTTAGGCTAGGTTCAAATCCCACTTATTACCATTGTGTCCCCGAGCAAGACACTTAACCCTGAGTGTCTCCAGGGGGGGGCTGTCCGTGTAACTACTGACTGTAAGTCGCTCTTGATAAGGGCGTCTGATAAATGCAACTTTCTCGGCTGGCCATGTTATTACACACAGCGTCCTTGCTATCCCAGATCTAAAGGGTAGAAGCTGAAATCTGATGCAGACCTCTGAGAACAAATGTCACATGGCTACATCCACAGGCGAAATCCCAGATGCTGCATTCATCCATGCAGCTCGCAAGCGCAGGCAGCTGGCACGCGAGCAGGGTGGAGATGCGCCGCTGGTGGAGGTGGAAGCCCCCAAGAAGCGGCTGATGCGTGAAGATGAGCAGGATGGCAGTGATGAAGATGAGGACGAGAAGAGGATTGTCTTCAGTGGCGTGAAGCAGAAGAGTCAGCGGCAGATGATTGCGGAGGAAATAGGTTAGTGCCCCGACTGACACAGTAAAGAGCAAATTAGAGTCTTCATCTCTCACTATTCCGTTGATCTGCTTCTTTTGTGATTGCCGTTTCCTGAGCAAAAATAGCTGTTGTCAACGATTGCATAGCAGCATTGGAGGAGGTTGCATTATAAGAATTGTACTAGTAGAGACTAAAGGTGTGAGCCTTCACTGGTACCTCGATTCTGTCATGATTAACGATGCATCATATTAGTTTTTTCACATTACTTCACATTATGTTTTCAAATACATCAGTTGAGATGAGAGTTAAGGTCTCATTCACACAGACTTCTGAACCAGGTGCTTTTCTGGCATTCGTGTTTTTTTATACTGTAGGGCATGACTATTGACTTTTCCCCTTCTGTTTAGGTATCGAAGGCAGTGATGATGAAGCCCTGGACTCTGCAGGCCAGGATGAAGAGGTGAGCCGCTGGGAGCAGGAGCAGATAAGGAAGGGAATCAGCATCCCACAGGTGAGCCTGATGCAGATCATCACAATCAGACTACCCTCATGATTTACCTCAATGATTTCCAAACAGTGCTACATGTCATTGGAAAACTGATCTGCAGTCAGTCTGTCATTTGCGGCATTGATCAGACACCCTTATTTAGAGCAACTTACAATCAGTAGTTATGGGGACAGTCCCCCCCACAGATATTCAGGGTTGCTCAGTGTCTTGCTCAGGAACACAATGGTAGTTGGTGGGGTGTGAACCTGTGACTTGGTGGTCCTCTGGTTCATAACCCACTAGGCTACTACCACCCATTTCCTAATCTTGTTTTGGAATTTGGGGAATTTACTGATCTCTGTACTATGAGACGCTTGGTCAGTGTGGCTTCAGGGCTTTGTCGTAATATTAAACAGTGCAACAACTAAGCAAATAGGGTTAGGCATGACCTAGATCATGAAATAGATTAATTTGTTTAGTAATAACACACCCTGTTTTCTGGAAACAGTTTTTTCTGTTGTTAGAAGTGACCCCTTTTACTCTAATGTGAAGTACTTCTGGATTAGTGCTCGAGTTTTTTTTTTTTATGGGCTAGAGAGGCACCATCGAGCCACATGATGTCTCTGTAATCACCTCCCTATCTTCTTAACTGGCACAACTGTTTTGAATGTTATTGAAGGATCGATGAAAGAGTTGTAGCAAAAATGTAATGTTATAATTGCAAGTTGTCTTTCTTTTCATCTTTTTAAAATATTTATTAGAATTTATTGTGTTTTTTTTATATTATTTTAAACAGTACCGATTTCCATGGCATATGTGCCAAATTATTGCAGCACACCGGTTGAAAACAACAATTCAAACAATGCCTTGTCTGTGGGAAATGGTAATAAAATGTTTAAAAGTCTCACAGGGAGGTCATGTAAAAATGTAGCATGTTGCGAAATTTTTACAACAAATCTGGCGTACCAGATACCACCCCGAAAATTGGTATGCTGCATTAGTGACTATTTATGTGTTTTGTATCTGCAGGTCCAGACCAGCCAGCCAGAGGACACAAACGTGTATTACCAGGCAACCTTCGATGGCCAGAATTATGGAGCATCGTACAGCGTGCCTTACACCTACGCTCCAGTAGGGCCAGACAAGGCAATCAAAGCTGACAGCTCAATATCGTACCCTCCCCCTAGTAGTGACTTGACTCCCATCACTACTGATCTGGTAAAGAAACGTCTTAAAGACAGGTAGGGCTTGACCTATTTTCCATACCAGCGGTTCACCTGCTTCTTCACCCAACTCCCCATACCCAAATCTTCACCGCACGTCCTTACCTTTCTTCCCTGAAATGTATGTGTTCTTCACTGCCATCAAACAACGATGGCTACCTGATAAATCTTAAAAGCGAGGGACTGTTCTTTTGTGCTTTTGTTGCATTTAAAAAACTTTTTTTTTTTTGCTTTTTATAGCTGAAATGCATCCTTGGCAAAAGAAAGCTGTAGGGCTTCATTGATCTTATCATTCACATTCCTCTGAACCCTCTTTTTAAAGTGGTGTCCAAGGTCATGTAGACATTTTAACAGTCAGACACCATGCTTCATTTATCATTGTCCCGGGCACCAAGATTTTATAGAACCCAGGTCAGGTAACATTGATGCCAATATTTTAAATCTCATCTGGTGTCCAAGTAGCTCTGTGTTTTTAAATGTTCCAAATGAATAGAAGCACCCAGTCTTGGAACAGTTTGATTTGAGAGTAATGGGACAATGATGACCAGCCTGCCTTGAACAGGTTACCGTTATGGCACACGGAGGGATGTGACAAGGACTTGTGCCTCTTCTGTGTGTCCAGGCTCAGCTTCATGCGCCAGGGCCACAGTGCCAACACCCGGCGCTACGAGCAAATCCAGGAGGATCTGCAAATGTCCAATACCACTATACAGAGACTAGAAGGCTGCTCCCAAGATGTCGCTGACCAGTATAAATTCTTGCAAGAAATGCGAGGGTATGTTCGAGACTTGCTTGAGTGTTTCAGCGAAAAGGTAAGGGAGAAATAACTTTGTCCTTTTTTTGGCTTGCTGACCTAATGCCTTGTTTTTTCAATATGACCCATCACACGCAAATTTTATTTTTTGTGGTGCTTAAATATTGTGCATTTTATTTATTTTATTGCCCCCACCTTTGAGAAATGTATATAAATTATAGAAGACTTACTATGTCCAAGTACTTTTAGTCAAGGTAATAATTGAATGTGTTTAATGAGAAATAAATGGCATACTAAGCACCTATTTTTTAGATGTTTTATCTGTTTGTCACTTAGTCAAATGAGACTGATGAACTGAGACTGAAGTAGATTTTAAGTGACAGGCATGACATTTTAGTGATAGGATCAAATGGCATGTCATTCCACCTGCATGTAGTGTGAAGGGGGATGTGTGTGCACCATAAGGGCAGATGTTTGGGATGTTGACTGGGCAGACAGAATCCTTCTATTAAATTTTTTTTTTTTTTTTATCACATTCCTTCCTTTATTATTGCTTTTAAATGTACACCACATTTCCTCAGGCATCTTCTGCAGTGATGACGATAAGCAGGCTGAGATGTGCTTTCATTTCAGTGTGGAGGTGGTGATAAGTGTTGGCTGAAAAATGCATTAGTTCACCTGGAAAAAGATTTTTCTTGTGATATGCAATATGCGTATGCATATACTGGCTGCAGAGTCTGCTGCATTTGAGGACATACACATTATTGTTAATGTTTTGTCTGGTCTGGTCTTGTGTACTTGTTTGATAAAACTCTGCAGTATCTGAAAGCTGCTGCCAGAGTGTGGATTGTGCATATAGTTGTCATTGATCCAAGCGCCAAATTCTATGGAGGGGGCAGTGTTTTTCTTAAGTACATGCTTGTTGCACGTACCACTTAACTTTTGTGTTTGCCTTCCAAGAAGGAGTTAAATTCAATTTTGTCCCATCACAGCCTCCAACACAGAGTCCTGGAACCTGGCTGGATTGGTTTCCTGCCTGTGTGAGGCCAGCTGTCACAAAAGCCATCATATCTTTCAGGTACCGGCCATCCTGGAGCTGGAGGCTGCCATGCACCAGTTACTCAGGCAACGGGCGTCGCGGCTCGTCCAGAGAAGACAGGATGATATAAAAGATGAATCGTCGGAGTTTTCAAGCCTTTCAAGTCAGTCCATCTTGAAGGTTTTTATTATTTATTTGAACGGCCTTTTTTGTTTCCCCCGTGTTTGAAGGTGTGTGTTTTGTGTGTGAGTTTTACGGGTATTAAGAATGAATGGATAAATGGGCCCCTGTCAGGGTCAAATCTAACGATCCTGTAGTGCTCATCTCAAGACTTGCTAGACAAATGAGAGTGATTATTATTACAGCTATTGTTCCGTGAATTGGAAGTCCTTCACTCGGGGAAAAAGACACTTTGCTAATCTGAACAGAGTCTGATGGAACACCGATAGTTTGTCACTGATGTGTTAAATGAGTTTTTGTGAAAGTGAGCTTTTGATACATTGTGTACACATAAAAGGTAAGTAGATTAAAACCAAAGTTTCTCCTCTTCAGTTGAGGTTCAGTTCTTCTTGAAACTAAATCTAAAAGTGTAGTACTAAATTTATGCCACAAAGTGTTTCCTTTGACAATGATTGTACTAAGGCCAGTTGTTAAGTTGACTCTTTGGTGGTTTACAGATGACTAGTTTATGAAGATTAATAATGAAAGAAACAAGTTAGAACAATAGTGTTTATGGTTATCAATCATTATGCTGTTCAGCTAATTTGCAGTCTTCCTTTTTTAGATAAGGCTGTGATGGCACCTAATCTTGACCCTTTTGGACGAGACCGAACTGCCTATCAAGAGCATGCCAAGCAAAGAAGAATAGCTGAGAGAGAAGCAAGACGGTATGTCACATAAATATGTGTGCATGTTTTTTTTTACTGCAGTAACATGTGGCTTATGTTTTTGTAGCAAACCCCAGGGCTGCCCAGTTAATAACGTAATCGCCACAATTGGAGTAGTAGATGTTGTATTACAAGTGTTTATTTAAAATAGTTCTTAGAATAGTTTTAGGATGAAATAGTTGAATGAAGGATATCTCACATGGCAACTCTTGTCCAACTGGATAGAACACGGCGCAGGCAAGCCAGGGAGCAGTCCGGGAAGAGGGCGGATCATAAAGAGGGCCTGTCTAGTGATGATGAGGAGACCTCCACTGACATAACAAGCTTCGACCTTGAGAGAGGTACCTATATCTTCTGTATTAGAGTGAAAACATATTTGACATGCACAAAAACATTGCTCTTTTTCATTATTTTTCTGGGGAACAGTATATCATTGTTCAAAATTAAATATGAAAGCCTAAACATTTTTGTGAACGTTACATATTTCACAATTTCAGCTCAAGTACTGAATAAATCTTTGCACATTGTGTCTGTATAATAGAACTTGTGCTCTGGTTGGCATCACTTGTACAGAGTTTTGGCAAGCTTGAGAAGCCAGAACACTTGTAACAGTGCTCTAGGATGTCTTGTGATCATGTTAGTGGGGTCCAAAGGTTCAACGCTAAGAACATTAAGACCTTTTCCATAATTTACCAGAAATGTGTGTGGATTTTTCTGTTTACTCTCATTGCTTGGTTTGAATGTGGTATAATGTGTAGGGTTCCTATGGTCAAACTCAATTTGAAAAGACAATTTTCCAGAAGAGATACGAAATAAACAAATATAAATGGAAATCTGACACATGAAAGCATAATGAAGTACATGTTTCTCACACAGTCTTACCGGACCTGTTTACAACAACAATGTTTAAAACATTGTGGGGCAGTGGTGGTCTAGCAGTTAAAGAAATCAGAAGGTTGCCGGTTCAAATCCTGATCCAACGATCCATTTTTTTTTATGTACTTACATTTTCCATTTCTCTACTTTGTTAGTGGATAGTGTAAAAAATTTATCGGATGCATCATGATGCATTGATAATTGTAATCCAATCATGAAGCCAGTGAAGGTTCACTTCTCTAATGTGAACCAGAAAATGGCTGTCACAGGTTTAAATCCCACTTACTACCATTATGTCAAGAAGTAATTTTTTTAATTTAGTTATTATGCACTTACATACATACTTCTTTTAAAGAGCCACTAAGCACAAAACAGAATAATGTTTTTGCTGGATTTTATATTGTTTGGATATTTTCATGAACAAAACACAACCAGCCACTGCATTTATTTACATTTTTAACCAGCATTAATGTAAACAGGCAAATAATTAAACATTTTAACATTCATTTTACCTTTAGTTTGGTCTGCTACATGGGCTGTGTGTACAGACCGGATTTTTTGTTTTTTCGGTGCTGAAAGGTGATTCTCTGGAAAATGAAATCAAAATGCAAAAAAATTCAGTAATATTTGCACTTGTCCTAATATTTAAGATGGGTAAGGTGAGTCATTTCTATGTATTTAAGAAAAAATAAATCGTTACATGTAGTATTGCAAGACCATGTTTGTGTTGCTGCTCAGTTGTAACAAGTGCTTTTTTTTTTATTTTTTTTTTATCAATTTAGAGCGCATTTGTAAAGAAGCTAAAAAGGTGTTTGAGGACGTTGTGGAGGACTTCCATTCCTTGGACAGCATAAAGTCCCGCTTTGAGGAGTGGCGCAAGTTCTATTTCAGCTGCTACCGAGATGCCTACATCGGTCTGTGTCTGCCCAAGCTGTTCAATCCACTCGTCCGGCTGCAGCTCATGTCATGGTGTCCACTAGAGGTAGCAATCCCTCCATACACGTTCGTTTAAAAATATATATTTAAAAAAAAAAAGGTTAGTGGTTAGTTAAAGGTTTACAAAACCTGGTTACAGATTTTGGTAGATGTTCATGCAGAGTGTCTTTGTTTTCTCCGGTAGACGGACTGTGAGAACTTTGAGTACATGCTGTGGTTTGAGTCCCTGCTGTTCTATGGCTGCTCTGACCAGCCCAACACACAGAAGGGTGATGTTGACATCAGCCTGCTACCATCTATTGTGGAAAGAGTCGTCCTACCCAAACTGGCCGGTAAGAAGATTATAGTGATTTTTTTTTTCGATTAAAAAAAAAAAAAAACTTTTGTCCCAGATGGGCAAATTTTAAAAGGCATACATCTAACATTGTAACATTTATTCGTATTATTTAACCCATCGATAGCAGAAACTCTTTTTGATACATTTAGTGATCAGCAACCTGACAGTGACTTGTACTCGGTGCAACTGAATTTGACATTTCATATATAAATAAGACTTTAAGGTGCATAATGGCAAAACTCCAGGTAGAACTGGTGGGGGTACGAATGTGTGGGGGATCCCTCTTCCTCTGTGTCCTATAGCCAGGACAGGGAAGACTCTCAAAAGCAGATTATTGGTCTACATGCTATGTGCTTTAATGTGTGTGTGTTTTATTTATTTATTTATTTATTTTACTTGCATTTTCCATTTCTCTACTTCGTTAGTTGTGGCAGACCAGGTATGGGACCCCCTCTCCAGCACTCAGACCTCCAGGCTTGTGATGTTCATGCAGAAGTTAATCAAGGGTTACCCTACTGTACTGCATGGGGACAGCCGAAACACTCAGGTGAGCCCTCTTGTACCCTGCTTCATGTCTCTTTCATTCGTCCCATTAAGGGGTGGACTTTTCCTCCATAAATATTAGGGCAGCACGATTTGGGGAAAAAGACATATTGCAATTATTGAGATCAATAATGCGATTGCGATATGATAAAGAGCACTTGCTTGTATATCAATGAAAAGTCGCATACAAATTACTAATAGTGAAATGTTTAATTTCAAAGTGAAACATACAAACTACTTATAACAACTTGAAATGCCCAGTGCTTTCAAAATACAATATTCTACTAAATTAAATAATCACAAAAAAGTATTTACTTTAAAAAAACATTACTGTCGAACAACAAACCCTGGTAAGGCTAAACAACTGTTTTGATTATATTTGGATATTATAAAATCCTGTATTATAGTTCTTACGTTTAACCAAAACGTTGTTTGGAGGCTGACTTGAACACAGGGATGCATAGCTTTTCTAGCTTAGCCTAGCTTAGCTAAGGTTAAGACTTATAAAACGGGATTTTATAATGGCCAAATATATTCAAAACAATTGTCCAGCCTATGAAATTGTCCAGCCTATGAAATGTTTGGAGCATACAGCAGTTTGTACAGCCCAAAGCAGCACAAGAGTGAGGCATTTTTATCCACGTCTCTCCATAGACATGTACATGCTTCACTCCACAGCAGAGCCTATCACAATATGGCAGCGACGTTTACGTACGTGTACCCATATGTCTATGTGAGTCACGAATCTGAGGTCTCCATTGAACCGAATCGAAAGTCATGTGACCAAACAAGTCACATTTAAATCGCAGCTTTTTGCGTTCATGTAATCGCACAGACTAACATCGTGATTACGATTACATTAATAGTGCAGCACTAATAAATATGAAGTTTTTATTACATGCGTCATGTACTTTGACATTTGGCAACTTTTTAGTTATAATAAAATAAACAAGTAATCAAACATGCTTTTCCATTGCATATGAAACAAAATGAAGTAATGTGGCCTTTTCTGGATTTTAGGAGGTTCTGAAAGTCATTGTGCTGCGGATAAGGAGAACACTGGATGATGACATCTTCATGCCTCTGTTTCCAAAGAAGTAAGAGTTATGGACTAGACTGTTGGGACACAATTCTCAAGTCCTATTGTCAGCCTTCTGACTTGTATTGCTTAAATTTTAATAGCTTATTGGAGAACAAGAATTCGGGCCCATACCTTTTTTCCCAACGGCAGTTTTGGTCTTGTGTGAAGGTGAGAGAATGACATTCTCTATCGTAGAATGAACTTTTTTTTTTTTTTTTTTCCTGGAAGAATGCTAATGCTTTTTAAACCTCTGTCTCTGTGAACAGCTCATGGGGAACATCCTGCAATGGCATGGCATCCTGTCCAACTCTACCCTGAGGGAGCTAGCAGTGGACAGCACTCTGAACCGCTACATCTTGTCTGCCCTGCAGACCACTGAGCCTGGCGAGGATAGCATTGTCAGGAGCCAGAGAGTGAGGGATCATTCCTCCTTCTGACCAGTAGCACGTTTTAAGTCTTCATTTGCGCCGCTGCAGGCCTCAACTCTCTGCTTGTGCTCGCTGCTGCCCCCAGGTGGTGGACTGCTTTCCTCAGCAGTGGTTCAGCGGGATGAAGGGACAACAGACCCTGCCTCAGCTGGAGAACTTCTGTAGATACCTGAAGTACCTGGCCAGCACCCTGTACCGTATCAGCATCAGCGGCTCCGATGTGGAGAAGAGGAACTGCAGGTACATGGTCCAGCTACCGTGATATAGTTTTTTTTTTTTATTCTTATGATTTTTAGATTTTTTTTTTCCCCATAAAATCATAACTTTAATTCTAATCCCAAACGAATTGCCTAGTTTTGCCATATTCTTAAAATATCCAAAATTGCTGATTTAGTGAAACATGAATTTAATCAGGAATGTCTCACGGTGAGACCTGCTCATCTTGTTCCCTTTGCTGTTTATTAGGGAGCACATCAAGGAAGTGCTGAAGCTGCTGGGCCGTATGAATGCGCTTGACCACGTGATTGCCGTGGCGACTGACCATGGCATCAAGGACGTAAAGACACTACTGGAGAACAAGTGAACAAACGGCTTGTTCGGTGGTTTCTGCTCACCTCCGGCCCTTTCTGAGAGCTTTGTATATATTGTTGATACTGTACATGTCTTAAACACCCCCCCTTGTCACTGTTGCTGTCTCTTTCTGCTGCCAGGTAGTACTCTCAGCAAGATCCAGCATCATGGCTGAATTTTATGAGGAGGGAAAAAAAAACTGAATAGGGTTGGGATTTGGATGCTACGTGTACATAAGAATGCATCATATTGTTGGATCAATTTGATTGAAGCCAACGCGTTTCTTTATACTCTGTAGGGACTATTGTCGCTCAAGGGGCTATTTTAGCTCTATCTAAGATTCCCGTCTACCCCATAAATCAGTGGCACTTGAGCCACTGTAGCGCCCCATAATTTTCATGCTCAACTTTGTACATTTTATAGTTTTTTTTTTTGGGGTATTGCGTTATTTTAAGAGTGATTGATTTAGCCATGGCATGTATTTTCTACTCTCGGGTGGGTGGGGCACATGGGTTCTCAGAGGTAAAAAAAAAAAAAAAAAAAAAACCTGTGCCAAATTGTTCCCTTATGTAAAATACTCTTTCAGGACATGGGCTTTGATCACTCCTGAGGTGGGGGGGGGGTCAGCTTTTTAATTTTTCAGGTGTCCTCTGTGTTTTTATTTGACCGAATTAAAGTTGTGCGAAGATACGTTGTGTCCTGTCCCCTCTGTTCATGTGTGCTTCTGGGTACGAGTGTGTGTTGGGGTGGGGTGTGTGTGTGTGTGTGTGTTGGGGTGTGGGTGTGTGTGTGTTGGGGTGGGGGTGTTGTAAGGCTCCAGTGGGTGACTGACTGGGCGGAGTTGGACCTGTGCAACTAAAACGCGCGCCGCTGCAATCCGACCCTGTCTTGCATCACAAATTAGCCCGCACCACCTGTAAAGAGCGCAATGCTATATAACCCGGTCCCGCGGGGAGACGGAAACGACTCGGCCTTTATCGAAGAGCGGACCGGTGTCGCGCGTTCCACGCAGCGCTGAACGGTAGGTCCCGCGCGTCGGACGCCCGAAGGTGCTCCGGGTGCCGCTCGGGCGCGGCGTTTTTACCGCGAACGTGGGAAGAAATGGGGGTTTTGTTGGCCTTTTTCACGAACGCACGCGGTTGCGATTAGCGAGTCGTGACCTGTTCACGGCGAGCCGACCGCGCACATGGAGGGAGCGACTCCATGCGAGTTCCTGCTGAACGTGGGGATGTGGTTTACAGTACGGGGTCTCCCCGGTTTAAAGCGGACTCGCACGCTTTTTTTTTCTACTTTCAAAACTTCTTTCACAATTTTCCCCTTCCTTCTTGTGAAAACCTGTCGTAAATTGGAAAAAGAAGAAGAAAAAAACTCGTGAATAATGTTGCGTGAATAATATGAAGTTGCAGCGTGTCCTGCTGCAGCAGCGCTGCTGTACAGACGGAGAACATGAAGATGAATCGGCGAGGGCTCGATGGCCTTACCTGCGTTTACCAGTCGCGTTGATAAAAAAAAAAAAAAAAAAAAGTAAAAAAGCTTCCATGCCGTCGTTCTGCCTCAGATGCAACGTTGTGGGAACGTTCTGTTCCGGTTCCTCAGCGTTGTTACAGCAGCCTGAACTCCTCCCGCAGCGTCGAAAGTTAAAACGGACGCATTCGTACGACCAATTTGGCCATAAATGTCCGTCTTGTGGGGAATAATAAGGATTTTTGGAGCGGTTTTAATCACAACCGGCCACTGATAACGGGGTGAATTAAACTTTTCTTTTTTCTGCAGTTCAGTTTGTGGAAAAACCAAACTATATCGTCCATGTTGGTCTTCCAGCCCGACAACAGTAAACGCTGCTGCTTTTTCAGCGCATTAATACCATTAACCCCCCGATAATGTACAGTGTTTTGGGGAACCTGCGTTTACAGGTGGCTTCTGCGACATTCCGAGCTGATTTCCAGTGAAAGGTGGCACTTTTCACTTCAAGCCTGCAGTAAGTTGATGTGGAAGATTGTCAGGTTCTTCGTTTCTTTACCACTCAATGTTCCTCTAAATATCAATGTAATTAGTTGTCAGAATGGAAATATATATTAATCCCTGCTCCCAGTGTAGCTGCTGTTTGGGAAAGTTGCCGCTGGCCTCACTGATGTCAGCTTGGCACCACTCCACACGTCTCCTCCACCCTCCCTATCAAACTCGCTCACCCTCTTTTTATCACATGACATTTAGTTTATTTATATTCTTTTTTTTTTTTTTCTTTTTTCTCCCTCTCCAGCCCTGTTTAAATGACTATTTTTCGCAGTGATGCTCTTCCCAGACCACGCAGTGCTGGTGACCCGTAAAAACCCCGGCCAAGGCCTTGTGGATGCTTGTTCTGTTTGGACCTGACGTGTTCACCTCTTTTGCTCAGTACTGTTTATTTTTGGAATAATGTTGGATATGTATATATCCCATGAAATATCCCTAAGATATAAAATAAAAATCCAAATTTTAGTATCATTTATCATTAAACCTAGCAGTGTAAACTGTAACCTTTACACATGAAGGTTGATTCATCTTTAGAAGAAAGGTTGTGTTGCATTATATATATATATATATATATATATATATATATATATATATATATATATATATTTTTGGAAAGTCCATCCTAAAATATATCACGTCTATCAATTATGAATTATCAGCTTGTATGAGTTGCCTTCATCCATTCTAGTGAGTCATCTGCTGTGTGCGCCAGTGTTTTGTTTATATTATTAGTACACATTTTAATATACATCAAGTCATTTGGGTTTCAACCACGGCCAGTTCTGGTCCGTTTTTGTTGATTTGATGCTATAAGGGCGAGCAGTGGGTCGACTTTGTACCTCGTGATTGTTTTAAAACAAGCCAACCTGTGTTGTCGACCCCTCGTGGGTATTTTTTTTTTTTTCCTTCTTTAGCCGTAAAAGTGCCCTCTGTCCCCGGCTCCCTGAAGTATGCATTCTTTCATCACTGGCTCCTTGCTCGGACAGAGGCATTTTTGTTGCATCTGTTATGTTTTGGGACACTTTTTCTTAAATGTCTAAATGCCCTGAACATCAGGGCGTTTGCTTATTTTTCTTGTACTTTCAGAGCGTAGCGTACTGAAGTAAAGCAGGGGTCATGAGCTATGAGGATAAGGCCCAAGTGTCGCTCCTGAGGTAAACCGTCTCGGACCCAACTTCCATTTACTTGTTTGCTACTGTGCAAGAGATGGATCAGAAAAATTCCCCCTTTCCTCTCGGAGACCTCATGACCTTCTGATATGTGCCTAATGATGTAGCATAACAGTGTCATGTACGTTGCGTCGCTCCAGGTCCCTTTAACATGCCCAAATCAAATCAGGCATTGATTTGCTCTGAATGGGCCTTTTTTGACTGTCGCCTTGTTTTCTGCTTATTGCATTACCCATTTCCCTGGCAGGCTGTAAACTGGAGCTTTATTTGTGTCCAGTCTGAGCAGTTTGCAGGCGGCAAAGCAGCTTTACCGTGAGCGTAAACCTACAAGTGCATCATTGATAGGCTGTGCCTTTAGCAAACAGGCTGTGCGCGCATAAGACTTTTGTTCAGGGAAGGAGGGGGGGGACATGTGCGTGAAATCACTTCAAATATTTTGCGTGCCTTTTAAAACTGTACTCTGGTGTAGTAAAATCAAGAAAAGTCGGATTGAAAGTTAGCAAGACATTTACCTCATTTATCAGACGCCCTTGTCCAGAGTTACTTACAATCAGTAGTGACAGGGACAGTCCCCCTGGAGACACTCAGGGTCAAGTGACTTGTGTCCCTGAACAATTGTAGGATGGGGATTTGAACCTGTGACTTTGATCTTTTGGTTCTTAGGCGCGGTGTCTAATCCGTAAGGCTACTACCACCACTACAACTTTATATGTTGTCCGATTGAATACGCTTCATTCATTACCATGGCTGTTGGACCCATCAGACAGAGCGATTAAGAGCCCTGTGCTATAAAAGCATTTCACTGCATATAAAAGCATTTCACTGCATATCATACTATGTATGTGTCAAATAAAATTTGAATTTGATTTGATTTAATAGATGTTGTGCGTGAAGCTTGTGTAACTTCAAGGGCCTTCTCACGACTTGCTTAATTGCAGTGTATTTTTTCTTGTTCAAAAGTGTAATTGTTTTATAATTTAAAACAGAGTTTAAAAGAAAAAGGATCCCAAGCACTGTTGCCTGGTCTGATCGTTTCAAACTAAGGTGATAGTAGCCTAGTGGGTAAAACACTCGCCTATGAACCAGAAGACCCAGCTTCAATTCCATTGTGTCCCTGAGCAAGACACTTAACCCTAAGTTGCTCCAGGGGGGGACTGTCCCTGTAACTACTGATTGTAAGTGGCTATGGATAAAGGCGTCTGATAAATGCTGTAAATGTAAATTTAACTACAGCAAGTACTCAACATACTTATATTAGAAATAGACTTATCAATACCGGTTCTCAAATACAAAATCGCCCAGCCAGGCAACATTGCGCACAAGACCCTGTCTCCTCCCACCTCCTCTGGTTTCTGTCCCCTTAATAAGACTAGTTCACAGCACCGTCAGCAGACGTTCTCTGTTACAGTCTTTTCAGGACCACGTTCGCTACCAAACGTGCAGGCGATCAGCACAAGATTTCCGATTGACGAACGGGAGAATGACATTCCCGAACTCAACGTTCTGTAGAAATACTTTCATCATTTGCAGCTGGAGTTTGTGCTCTGCAGGTGAGAAATTGTCGGGTATGTTCAGGTGCTGGTCGTTTCCAGCCAAGGTAGTGACTCATTTTCAAGGGTAACCACACCTTCTTGTGACCAGTGTTTTAAAAAAGGAAAAAAAGATAAGTCAAGACAAGAATGGGCAGTGCTCAAATTTTGTAATGGAGCAAACCAGCAGGGGCACTAGACCTACAATGACGTTTAGCGTTTTTTGCAATTTTACGGGTGTGTGCATTACTGGCACTAGGCGGGGCATGAGAAAATGTAGAATTAAAAAAAAAAAAATTCTCCATTTCAATCCTGAACAATAAAAGACCTCTCTCTTGTTAGCTCTTGTTGGGTGTGCGGTTAAAGCAATGACTAACTACCCAACTGCACTGCCTTATGTGCAAGTGCACCCTTTGCCAAGGTTATAGTCCCAAGCCGAAATGTTAATTTCACACCAATATATAAAATAAATATTGATCACGGTTCTTAAGCGTATGGTAGAAAACGTGAATGCCAGCGAAGATTGGCTGTATTGGTATGGGATTCTCACATGGTGTGGAAAGCAGCAGTATTTTTATAAAGTGAGTGGAAGGATGAGTAGAAAGAAAAAGAAATCATTCATTTTTAAATGATTACTAACAGATTTGTTGTAACCTTTTTCACTGACCGACTGTATGCATCACCGATGTCCATTTATGATTGTCCCAAAAGCGTTGAATTATGATGAATGTTCATCTAGAGCTATTTATTTTTTTTATACAGACAAAGAAAAATCTGTATCTGATATGGGAACTAAATTAATAAAAACTACCCAATCAGATACTTTCTCTTTTGAGTCGATTTGAGCTGGCAGTGCGAAAGTGAGTCTTATTTGAGTCGGATATGGTGCTGTTTGTATGAAAATTAGCCTCTGGTAGTTCACAAGTTTTACTGTATTTGGTGCAGAGGAGCTCCGCTGCAGCTTGTGTCATTCGTGATATATGGCACAGGTGGCATGTGCTGGGCGTGAAGTGAGATCTGGTAATAACACAGTGTATCAAGCCTTTGATTGGCTACTATAATGCCACACCTTCGCTTTGCCCACCTGCTTTTTTTAGAAGGCGAGTGTGTAGAGCTTGTGTCTGCCCATGCGATATGCAGACCTCCCCCACCTCTCCTGGATTTTTCATGCGGTTCTGCCCTAACCCCAGTGTCAGATGATGCCATGTGCACTCTACCTTGCACAACCCCGCTTCCACTATGGAAGTATGGGGATTTATTTATAATGCCTGGCTTTTTTCCATGTCCTTGTTCACTGGACGATGGGACTTGCGTATTCAGGCTGCAATCAGGGCCTGTAAACCTTTTATGTATTTGTATTTTTTTTTTTTTTTTTGCATGCAAATGCATACCTTACTTTCACATTTGCAATTCCTTACATTTTTCAAAATTATATAGTAGGTGCAGTTGGTTTCTGCATGCAAGCAAATTTGCATTGCATAACAATCAAGACTCCTATAGATGCACGTATGGCTGATTACATAAGTTCTTGCCCAAGGGCTGCATGGTTTGTTGAGCTGAGTCATTAGCCACTGCAAAAAATGAAGGGGAAAATAGTGCTTTTTCTGTGTTAACATGCGCTAGTGACTGTTTCTGGGCTGAGTTGCAGGTACTGTAACCTTTGCTGTTGCTTTGTGTCTGCTCCCTCGGAGACGTTTGATGGCAGGATTTTTCTGCTGTGACTTCATTAGTTGCCGTTGACCCGAACGGAGCACTCGGTGGTTTGCAGTTTGAGGCATTTTGGTTGGGCGGGTAAACGGAAAGTCAACAATTTGAGGTGCCGCTGGAGTTTTCTCCTACAAGGGGTGTGTGTGTGTGTGTGTGTGAGTGAGTGTAAAATGAAACATCTTGATTCTATCCTGTGACCCGAGTGTGTTTGTACAAATTAAGCGGCGAAGAGAGGGTCATAACGTGGAAGTGCTGCACGCCCATCTCCGGGGCGGTTCGAACAGGCTCGCTCTCGCTTGCGCTTGTCGGTCTCCTGGAGAGCGCTGGCAGCTCTCGAAAGCCGCTCTGCGCTGCATCCAGCTGGACTGCAGTCTCCCCAATGATGACTTTCCAGACTTCATTTCAGCTTTCATGGTCGCCGTCAGTTGTCTGCTGCAGGGGTTTGGACACTGGTCATGTACAAGTTTTATTATTGTCGCCTGGTGCTGCCTAGCAACCTTGGACTTGAAGAGAATATGGGTTCATGAACTCTGTGAGGTCAGTCAGGATGTGACTGTGGCAGGTGTAGCCCACCATGCTAAGGGCATGGCGCTTGTGTCCTGCCTGCATTTGGGCTGCTGTGTTTGGCTGTGCTGTGGTGGGTAGAGGGCAGCGGATGATTGACAGCCCTGAGGTCTGGTGAGGTACTGCCACTGAAGCTGCCTGGAATAGCATAGCCATGTGATGCATCAGCTTTCTATTTGCAGGCTGGTTGTGGAAAAAAAAGAGGCCGGGCGGAAGGGTGGGGTCCAATGACGGGCCTTCATCTCTCTTTCTATTAGACGCCGTTCGGATGTTGATGTTCCATGGATACGACCCAGTGCTACATTACTTTCCTCGGCAGCAGATAAGGAGTGAATTGCAAGGGTCAACAACGTTCTTCCGATGTGGGGCTTTTCCAGCGTTTTTTTTTTAAAAGAATCGCCAAGACTCAATTCAGAATGCTGCCAGATCGAAGGAACAGGCTGAAACCGTTATCTGTAGAAATGCAGACAGACACGGAGCAGCGGATAATTAGGATTGGAAGTCTTGCCGAGTTTTCACTTTCATAAAAGCATAGTGTTTATTTCTGGTTGCCTGTATGTTGTATTATTGCCGTAATCTCTTTTTAATGAACTTCCGACGTTAATCATAAAATTAAGCAAGCCCAGCCAGAACCGGTAATCATCATACTTTTCCCGAGCCCTCTGCAAACGCACTCCGGATTCCGGGCAATGGATCAGATTCTGCTTCAGGTCGTGTTGTTACTAGGAGCGAGTACTGAGGTTTTAGGTGTGAAGATCTGTGTTGTGCGATTGGACCGTATTTACGGTCGGACATCTGATCTGGGGAGGAGCAGCGGGAGACACTTTTCACCTATGGAACTTTCCGCTGAGAGGTGGCATGATCGGAGGCTGCTTTCCAGCTGCACCGTTTTTTTGTCTTTATGCGTTTTGGGTCGTAGCCAAAATCCATCGTCTATGTCACACATGTCCGCCAGGGGACAGAAGTGCACCTCCAAAATTAGAGGGATAATCCCACACCCATTATGGATTTCTGAATGCATTATTCAATGCTGAAGGAAACAATTGCTACACTTTAAAACTGAAGACGGGAGCGTGTAATGGGATTTTTTTTTTTCTGCTTTGTCATTTGTCTATACATGGAGGCCACAGGTGGTTGTGCTTTGCATGCAGAGCCCTACCCAGTTTGTCCAGCTTTTTTGGTTTTAATCTTTATTTATTTTCCTGGGTTCAAGTTCCCTGTGGGTTTTTGTTTGTTTGTTTTGTTTCGTGTGTATATTACTAGGAATAACAATACCCTGATACCCTATGTTAGTTGCTATAACCCCTGCCATTATATCTTGTTTGTAATAATGTTAAACGTTCTTCATGTTATTATAGAAGTTTTCGATTGCGTAATGTTTGTGGTGTGGCACTCCCTATGGGTTGGGAACCCATGTCAACTCTAATGTAATAACCATTATTAAGATCACTTTAAATCTGATTAAAGGATTCTGGTACTAATGAAATAAATATGACATTGAGCAAAGAAAGTGGTAATGTGAGTTCATATAGTTTATTGCGTTTTGCAAACATTATGTATTTACATATTGCATATTGGAGCACTAAGGTTATGTTCATATGTTGAAGTAAAAAGTGGTCAGTGTTTGTCCTCAAAATGTCCTCTTTTTCTCACACTAGGTACCAGAGACGTGAGGAGTCAAATCCTGAGTGCCTTATTTGACTGATTATCGCTCACTCACACACAATCATGGCTCTGCAAAAACTGATGGGATTTGGGAAACAACTGCTGCGGGTGAAGGTGGTGAACTGCAGCTCAGAAGAGTCACGTCTGGCCCGCTGCCTCAACACCTTTGATTTGGTGGCACTGGGTGTTGGCAGCACGCTGGGCGCGGGCGTTTACGTGCTGGCCGGCGCAGTTGCCCGGGAGAACGCTGGACCTGCGATTGTTCTGTCTTTCCTCATCGCTGCCTTGGCTTCCGTCCTGGCCGGGTTGTGCTATGCCGAATTTGGAGCACGAGTTCCCAAGACTGGATCGGCCTACCTGTACAGCTATGTTACAGTGGGAGAGTTATGGGCGTTCATCACTGGCTGGAATCTGATCCTCTCCTATATCATTGGTAATAAGTGTAGCAAAAAGAATTTGTGATTTATCAGTGACAAAGTAGTCTTCGAGGACTAAAGTAGAACCCATTTGCAGTGATAATATTCTTGTATTATGTGAGTGTAGATCTACACTCACATAATACCCTGCTAATGCCCTGATAAGTCTCATCTAATCGCCTGTGAACCTCAGGAACCTCGAGTGTGGCCCGGGCGTGGAGCGCCACCTTTGACGAGCTGATTGGCAAACACATTGAGCACTTCTGCCGTCAATACATGAACATGAACGCTCCTGGTATACTTGCGGAGTACCCGGACATGTTCGCTGTGGTCATAATCCTCACCCTGACAGGTATAGCCTGAGTGGAGAAATACCTCAGTCAAATTTTCTTTTTTACTTTTGATGAAACCATTCCCTGGACCGAAATTGTTTTGCTTTGTTCAGGCCTGTTAGCTTTTGGTGTAAAGGAGTCAGCCATGGTGAACAAGGTCTTCACCTGCATCAACATCCTGGTGCTGCTCTTCATGGTCGTTTCAGGCCTGGTCAAGGGCACTCTGCAGAACTGGCACCTGGATCCCAGCAGCATACTGAACCTCACAAACTCTTCCAACAAGTAAGCAACTGTTTCCCTTTTTTTTTTTTTTTTTTTTTTGCTGTGTACTTATTGCTCATTTGTTCAAATGAAATTGTGATTATCCTTCACAATGCAAAGTAGTTTGACTGATCTTGTTTTGGCAATTGTTGTTAAGTAAACACCGTGAGGTAGAACTTAATGTTCTATGATCTAAAAATATACTGAAAAAGGCAGTTCCTCTCAGCCAATTACAATGGCAGAATGGTCATATGCCATATTGGCTCAAATATATAATTTACACTTTTTAACACTTGTTAAAAAACTTTATTTGCAATTGAATTTTTGGCTATGTTTTTCATTTGTTACATAGTCATATATAAAGTTTTTTTTTTGCTCCAAAATTTGAAAATGTTAGTTAACAGTTGTTCTGGTTTAATCAAATTTCTGGATTACATTGCCGTGTAATTCAAGGTTAAGGAGCACTGCTCTAGAACATTATTTATAAAAAAAAATAAATTATTGTTCATGAAAGGAAACACTTAGTCGATTCTTCTCTCTCTCTTTTTATGAAACAGCGAAACGAACCTCCTGCCCACCGAAGAGAGTATGGGAATGGGTGGCTTCATGCCCTTTGGCTTCTCAGGTGTCCTTTCGGGGGCCGCCACCTGCTTTTATGCATTTGTGGGCTTTGACTGCATCGCCACCACGGGTGAGAATCTGTATGGGATGGAATAGGATCAAAGACTTTAGCATCACAGCTACATCAAGGCCGTGTTAGCTTGTAGACATAGTCCGAACCTCTGACTTAGATTCCTGGCATAAATATTTATGCAGTGAGGCCATTTTGCTTGGGGATAGCCAATTTTGTATTTTTACTCCGTGTTCTGTTTACGCAGGTTCAAGGTCTGTGTGTGAAACAAAGGGACTGTTATTCATGAGCGTGTTGTGCCGCGAAAACTCTGTTGCCTGTTTCTTACTCCCCCGGTCCCACTCTTATGTATTTCATCATGGCCAACTCCCCCGTCCTCCTGCTCATGTCATTGGCCAGAGTATTCTGGTGTTGCCTCGACACGTTTCTGAGGCCAGAGATGGGAGGCGAGGGGGGGCGAGCCATAGAGGACGTCTGGTTCCCATGTTCTGGCCCCTTCATTCCAGCCCCCAGCCCCCCCCTCAAGTTCAGTGGGCAGGATCATACTAACCCTATACTGCTCTCCCTCCCCATTAATCTCGCCAAGGTCAAGAGAAGGCCTGTGTTCCAGAACCGACTCAAACAAGCTTTCTGATTGCCAAATGAAGGTTTTTACCCGGCATACAAGCATTTAATGTGTGAGGAAAGAAAATAACTCTCATTACTTATAATGTACGGGCTGTTCCTGGGGTGTTTTAATACGGAACTGAGGATTTGAACTATACCGTCAGTGTGTCATGTCTCTAATCATGGGAATATATAATTTATTTACTTATTCCCAAATTGGTGCACCTTTGAGGAAATTACGTCCTCACACACGTTATGTGTTTGTACTTAATCATACTGGATAACTGAGTAGATCATATCTCATTAAATATTTATACAGATTTTTTTCCCGTTGTTATTCTTCCATGGATTTGTTTATCTTTGTTGTTGTGGTTCCTTCTATTCAGGCGAGGAGGTGAAGAACCCCCAGAGAGCCATCCCCATTGGCATCGTGTCCTCCCTCCTCATTTGTTTTGTGGCATACTTTGGCGTGTCTGCAGCCCTCACCATGATGATGCCATACTACATGCTAGATAAGAACAGCCCCTTACCTGTGGCCTTCAAGTACGTGGGCTGGGAAGGGGCCACGTACGCTGTGGCAGTGGGCTCCCTCTGTGCTCTGTCAACTAGGTAAGTCCGCCGTGTGGACGAGGTGGGCATTTCATGGGGTTGCATGAGCGTGGGAGAGGTGGAGGAAAGGCGCATGTCAGTGCTTGAGTTATATTTAACAGAGGTTGTGCATACAAGCCTATTGCTAAAAATATATAATGTTTGACTGGGGGTTGTGGGCAATAAATCTTGTTTAACAGTAAATCAGACAGTACCTTGTACGGAATATGTAAAAGGGTCATCGTATATTTAATTTTAACTATGACTTTTTAAAATATGCAGTAAAGGCCAAACGTTTGGACACACCTTCTCGTTCAATGTGTTTTTTTCTTTATTTTCATGATAATTTACATTGGTAGATTCTCACTGAAGGCATCAAAACTATGAATGAAGATATGTAAAGGTGAAATAACTGAAAACGCGTTTTATATCCTAGTTTCTTCAAAACAGCCACCCTTTGATCAGATCACTGCTTTGCACACTCTTGGCATTCTCTCGTCACCTGAAACAGTCTTGAAGGAGTTCTCAGAGGGGTTTAGCACTTGTTGGCCCCTTTGCCTTCACCCAAACCATCTCGATTGGGTTCAGGTCCGGTGACTGTGGAGGCCAGGTCTCCACTTTTTGTTAAGTACTTAACTCCACATGTGTTCATTCATAGTTTTGATGCCTTCAGTGAGAATCTACCAATGTAAATGGTCAAATAAAGAAACAAAGTGTGTCCAAACCTTTGGCCTGTACTGTATATTTTTATTGCATTTTTAATTTTATGGCTCTTGAAGTCAATTATTTTACAGATTAAAGTGAATCCGATCATTGGGTCCTCCTGTCTGACTCTTCTGCATGAAAAATCTCATCCTAACAATATATACCTCACTGTTGTCTAGCACAGCGGTTCTCAAACATCACAGAACTCTGAATAATCATTAATAAATATGATATAAACTTTTATGTTGTAGACTGTATTAAACTCTTCCAAAATTATGGGGGATGCACCCCCTTATTTGAGAATCACTGCTCTAGCACATTTTGATTGTACTTGAAAAGACCAATGAAACCCACCTCAATATAATTTACATCTGATCTCAAATTTGTTTTGACTGAAAGACATTTTAAAAGTGCTGATATCTCTTTAAACTTTTTTTTTTTTTTTTTTTTTTTTGCTGGTTGTAGAGGGAAGCATCTCCTCCCTTTCCAAGTTGCAGATTGTAAGAATTATTTCTAATTGCAGAAGCTTAATCTAAAACCAAAGATCAGCATGTCACAAAAAAACCCCAAAGTGCTCATCTGTACTCTAATACAGTAGTACACAGGAGCTCCAACTGTTTGCGCTTATTTTTTTTAAATGTGTAGAACTCAGGCCTAGAGAGTGAGGTTTTTGAGGTCTAGAAAGATTTTGTGTGTGTGTGTTTGGATGTGGTTTACTGACATGCATGGCGTGGATATGTTCTCTCTATCTCCCGGGCTAGCCTGCTTGGTTCCATGTTCCCAATGCCTCGTGTCATCTGGGCCATGGCTGTGGACGGTCTGCTCTTCAAATATTTGTCTGAGATCAGCCCACGAACCAAAACCCCACTACCTGCTACTATAACGTCGGGCGTTGTGGCAGGTGAGGACTGGTCTCAAACCTACCAATGCAGACCGCTGCCTTCAGTCTTCCCCAGGATGTGTGGTGACAACACGCATGCGTCATTTTCACTGGCTAACAGGGGAAAGGTTTTTTACTTTTTATTTCATGGTGGATTCAGGGTCCTGTTCCTAACCACTCTCAATCATGGTCAACTTTTTTTTTTTTTTTTTTTTTGATTGAAACATTTTTTTGAAACACCCATCCCCTCCATTCTGTGCCTAGTCTCCTAGGCTCCATGTTTCCTCTCCCCCGTATAATCTTTGCCATGGCCCGAGACGGTCTGCTCTTCTCATTTCTGGCACGTGTGAGCAAGAGGAAGACGCCCATCATTTCCACCATGGCTGCCGGGGTCATGTCTGGTAAGCTCGGAAGCGAGCACTGAAATTAAAGGGGTCACAGGGTCATAACACAGCAGGGGAGGGTTTCATAAGCAATGACTTTGATTGGTTATCCAGTCTGGTAAATATAGAAAAATACACAGCCCCCTCCACCCTCCTACCTGTCATGAGCAGTCCAATATTAAAAAGATGTTAATGAAAAACATGAAAGATATGTAAAATTGTTATTGGTGTTATGAGTCAGATTAATAATTTTATTTTTATCTTTTTAGTATTCTGTAAAAAAAAAAAAAAAAAGTCTCATGGACATGATGTCATTTAAGTATCTAAATTTATTTGAGCTCTTTGCACTGAACCCCCATATCCACCAGGGCTTTAGAGTGCAACCTAATTTCACAATGGTTCTGACCAGCCATTCAAGGGGAAAAAATCCCTGTGGAGTTTATAGACACACATTGGGTTCATGTCGAGATTGTGATCAGAGATGGTGAAGGGTGGGTCCCTCCTCTGATTGGCCAGATATTCCTGTACGTTTGAACGTGCGCTCACTACAGTCAGACCAAGAGGTGAGTAGCCTGGACCTGTCAGATAGACAGAGTGCAGGTAGCCACGGATTAGAGCTTCAAGTCCCAAGCCCGTCAAGTACAGGTTTTTAAAAGCCTGAACCTAAAGTTATTGTGGCAACAGATCCCAACAATCTTGACTGTACCAACATGGTTTTTCCAACTTTTTCCACACAACATATTTTGCTTTCATAACAGCCAGAAGATCATTTCAGCACCTCAGCTTTCATTTTCATGCTAATTGAAATGAATCACTTGACACCCATGTAAATTGAAAGAACTTTAATGCTGAAAAAACAATGCATCTATAAAACATTACATAGAGTGATTTAATGTGCTGGTTTAGTGTCCTCTCTCCACACTGCCTTTCAGCCACATGCAGCAAACGGCTCGTTATTATCTGATGACAATCAAGTTCAAGCCCTTAAAACACTTCCACTTGATTTTCACATTTGCACATTTTATTTTTATTTCATTTAACTTGTTTGAATTTCAACTCTGTGAAGCGCTTTAAGCACCAACACATTTTCAGTAAGTTACCTTTCTTGTAGAATTGTGCTTCAAATGAATAACTTTGTTAACCAGATTGACTCGTAAATTATTAAATAACCATATTGCCTATATGCAAAGCAATTTAAAAAGAAAAAAAAAGCCAAGCTATTGAACTGCATTGTTAAAAACGATGTCATCGAAAACGTTGTGCTAGTACACTAGTATAACCAGTGAAAAAGTTAGTCTAGAGCCCTGACCACATACAAAACCCCCTAAAAGAAACATGTCTTAAGTTGAAAATCTCTCTCTGTTTGTGGTTCTAAAGGTTCCCTTCGCTCTTCCATTCTCCACAGCAATCATGGCCTTCCTGTTTGACCTGAAGGACCTGGTGGACCTCATGTCCATTGGTACACTGCTGGCCTACACACTAGTAGCTGCCTGTGTGTTGGTGCTGAGGTATGTGGTAGTGTAGCTGGGACAAATCAATTTTGGGTATCAGTGATACAAATGCCACACTTTGAACATTTGGGAGATTTAAATCATATAATTTTTATATTTATTTAGTTTACCCAAATTCCATAATAACATTGGCATAATTAGTAAATTACTGTCTTAGACATTGTGCCAAAAACATTTTTTTTTAATTCTTACTGTCTCCATTTTTTTTTTTTTTTTTTTTTTTTTTTTTTTTTAATGATCTATTATCGAATTATCTGTTCCAGTCCTTTTTTGACTGCTGGTCACTTGCCCTGTGTCTATTATTTAAACAGCACTGATACAGATAAGGTCTGTAACACTTCATTATTGCTTCTCATTTTTAGACCATATAACCAAGCTGGTTCAGACATACGGAAATTTGGACAAATGTTTTGCTCTCAGACTGTAGTTCTTGCAAGATCCAGACCTCTGAAGCAGCAGTGGACCCGTCCCACCTAATTATGAGGATTATGCATAACACATGAACAGCTTTCCATTAAAGGCCTGTGTATGTGGGTTTGGTTCAGGTACCAGACTGAGCAGCCTAGCGTGGTCTACCAGATGGCCAGTACCCAGGAGGAGCAGGATCTGACCGAATCCATTGCCGCCCCCAGCATAAGCATCCTCCCCGGGGTGGAGGAACGTTTCAGCCTCCAAAACCTGCTCTTCCCCGACAACACAGAGCCGTCCAACCTCTCCGGCTTCATCGTTAACATTTGCGCCAGTCTGCTGGGTAAGCGAATACTCTGTGTCTTTCTGAATAGAACCATGTAAATAATGAATACTGCACTAGAAGATGAATAAGTGAGCATATCATTCCATTATTAGTTTCCATCACCATCCATCCCTGGATCACACAATGGGGAAATCACAGAGAATCCCATGATTCGATGCATCTATACATTGTCAACAAAGAAGAAAAAAAAAAAAGATAATCATAAATCACTGCATTATATTAAACAATATGCTAAAATGTCCTATGTAGTTTAACTTTTGGGAGAAAATGGCCTTTTTCTGCAATAAAATGCAGGTTTAAGCATTCATCTTCCTATCACAATCATTAATATATCATGTTACACTGTCATTTTGTTCTTAAACATCTTTAATGTTCCTCTTCGTTCTTTTGCAGGATTGCTGATCCTGGTATTCAGTATTCTGGCTGTGCAGGGAGAAGCAGCGACGTGGACCACGGCCACCCTTGCCATTCTGGCCACAATCTGCCTCGCTCTCACTCTGATCATATGGCGTCAGCCAGAGAACAAAACCAAGCTGTCCTTCAAGGTCCGTAACTGTTGCCCTTGATTTTTGCCTGTTTTTATTTACATCTCCCCACGCTGACTCCTCCCACCCAACATAGCGCTTCTCGGACTTCTCTTCTCTTGGCAGGTTCCCCTGCTGCCTTTCATTCCAGTTGTCAGCATGTTTGTGAACGTGTACTTGATGATGCAGCTGGACAGAGGCACATGGATTCGCTTCACAGTCTGGATGGCTATAGGTGTGTTGTTGTTGTGTTTTTTTTTTTGTTTTTTTTTTTTTTTTTTCATGAAACATAGTTTATAATAATAAAAAATTCAGGTGTTTGCAGTAATACATTTTATACTTCTTGTGTTCACTCAGGCTTTTTGATATATTTTGGCTATGGCATATGGCACAGTTCAGAAGCTGCCCTGGCCCGCTCCAGCCATGATGAAGAACTCAGTATCTATAAGCCCATGTCAGTGATCAATGGAGAAGCCATGTCTCCAGAAAAAGAAGCCTTCCTTGGCAATGGCATCAGTGCTAGAGGGGAAGATGAAGGAGATCTTTTGGAGTCCTAAAGGCTTCCTGAAGAATGTTGATCTTTCAATGACCTTTTTAAAATGGCCACCCTGTAGTATTTTAAGAACGAGAACTCTCCCCTCCGTTGCCAAAAGGGAAACCCAGACAGCGCGGTGTGTGACTGCCTTAGTCGTTTGCCTTTAGGGAGGAAGAACTTGAGCTCTTATCAGTGTTGCAGGCCACTGCCTGGTCATCGAGTGTGTTGTGGTGGCTGATCCAGTTTGTTAGCCTGCATACTTGTATTTCCAAGAAACCAAAAAAACAAAAACAAAGGCGCAGGACTTATTTCTAGGGGTTTCAAAAGTGGGCATTGCTAATACGTTGCTTATTAGCATGTAGTGGCTTTTTTTTTTTTTTTTTTTAGATTGGAAATTTTAACTAAAAAAATTAAAAAGTGCTAAATTTAACATTTTTTTTTAAATATTAGCCTTTTTGAACCCTTGATATGTGCATTCCAGAATTTGATCTGTGTAGTATTACCTGAGTTACCATCTGTGCCTGCCAACATCTTTGCAAAGGTCTTTTCATAGCATCTTTAAAGTCTGGCTTCTCATTATACAGTATGCTGGAATAAACATCATTTCTACAAGCCAAATTGTACCACAAACTAGAACAGGTACTAGATAGACATTTAAATATGCTGTCCTGCCTGATATTAGCCCCATCTGGAGGCTTGATGCAGCAGTGGAACCTGTACCCGGTTGGATGGTAGAAGCCACAGTGCTGGAAACTGTGTCTCATTGCACAGCTATGCAGACATAAACTGAACCCAAGGGGCCTTGCTTTTAACAGAGTGATGTCGTTTATGTTTAATAATGTTTTATTGGCATGCTGTTAGTCTTCCGTTCACATCTTCAAATGTCAAGCTTTTTTGTGCCATCATGTACCCTGAACGTCCATAGATGTTTAATTAAAACGCCTTACCCTGGAGGTACGAATTTCAAAGCATACACGATAGTCACACAGTCCTACAAATGATTTTATTGCAAATATAAGTATAGTGATATTTTTCTTTTTTTGGGTAATGTTGCCCCCATTCAACGGCATATGAATGTGCTATGAGTAATCTGATATTAAAGACAATCAGTATTCATTATATAACATACTTTTACATTTTCTGGTGGTGAATTATACTTCTTATATACCACAGAGTGTTTTAGGTTTTTGTGTGGCAGTAGGCAGACACGTTTATAACATATTTGTCAGTGTTCATGAATATGTGGCCGTGGTACCTTTTTCTCTTTGTGAGGCCATTGTTCATTGTTTTCTTTCAGGCTGCACTATCATTAACTTCTTTATCTACTAAATAGAGAGAAATGTAGTTTTATGGCATGATTTGTTCTATGCATCCTTTTGTCATTTTTCTCTGTCAATTGGACAGGTCCTGCTGTCCTGAAAGCATGCCAACTTCTGTGAAATATAATAATCATACAATGCAGGGCACTTTTTAAGCTCAAGTAAGCCATTTTTAAAAACTGACATGCAGCACCTCTCCATTTAAACGTGCTTCAATATAATGTGCCATGTGCCAAATTTTTTTTTTTTTTAAAGTATTGGTTAAGGGGCCGCATTACAAAGACCAAATTAATGGGTCAGATTTCAATAATCTTTAGTATTGCTCTGATCATATTGATCATGTAATAAGCATGATGAGAAATGACTTGGTTGTTTTTAATAAGTGCTCTGTTAAATTTTTGCTCACCTCCTGGCCGTGTGGTGGCTTGGCCATCTTGATCACCCACCTACTTATTTTGTCCCACAAGGCTACGAAATCTGGAGGGCATATTAAAATGTTATATTTATATGATGTGCAACAATTGAAAAAGATAGCAGTTTTTAGTTATTAAACGCCTCTGTATGAATAACACTGTTCTTCTGTCTGGAATGTTATCCATCTCTTGAAATGGGCTTCAGGAGTTTTTTCAAAACATCACTGAACCCTTGCAGATGACCCTGTGCTTCTGCTTGAGTGATCATTTTAATCATTAGTTTTCCATTTTGTAAGAAATGTGTTCATTTAATTATGTGGTGCAGGTATCGTTTGTGTCTGTTTTTATACTGTTTACTACGCTGACTAATAGCTCGTAATTTCTACAGAGTAGAGCCCGGACAGATTAGTAACTATAAAACAATAAGGATTAAACAGAAATATAGTGAACAATTATCCCCATGGACTGAATGCTTTTCATGTTGTTTTGTCACTTATTTGTTTGTGTATTTTCTTTCTCAAAAATGGGTTCATATGTTACATGTTATTGTGTTTGTGTCCAGTGCGGGACAATTAATAAAATGTGCACCATTATACTGAGACCAAAATCTCTTTTTTTTTTTTTTTTGCCTTTATTTTCTGCTCTGCACCACATGCACCCGGGATATGACTGCCTCCGAAGAATGATGCAGGTATTGTGATCAGCAGTAGGTGGGTTAAGCGCCCCTGCTGGAGCAAACCATCCACCCATCCAGCGACCCCTCGCTGCAGTACCCGCTCTCGGGCAGCAGGGGGCGCTCCGGACCTGCGTGTTGGGAGCCGCCGTGTCAGGGACTGGAGGCTGTGGAGGAGAGCAGCGTCGTTCCTGCCTCTCCGCCCACGTCGGAGTACAACGTGGATCTTTAGCCGCCCTGGAGAACAGTCTGGAGCTGCGTTCCTTCGCCTCTCTTTCCTCCAGTCCTGCTGCTGTGAGGTGAGCGGTTTCCGCCTTTTTATTGCGTTTCGAGGGACGACGAGGTGTCGCAGGTGCGACAGTTTTAACATGCCGCAGTAATCGGTACAGATCTGTAAATAGTCGCTCTCCGTATAGGATGTTTCTGACGACACCCTGGTGTAATATGGTAACGCAGGTACGTGCTCAGGTGTGAAGTGAGCCAGCTATCGTTGGAAAACGTTCTGAAAACGTTAATCGTGATTTGCATAACGTTCACGTGCATTACATGTATTTCTGGAAAGTTTTTATTCTAATTGCCAGCATCGTTTCCGGTCTATATAGATGCTTGAACCTCAGATAACACTGCAGGTTATACTGTAAAGCCTGGTTATATTGTATGTCCAACCATTACATAGAACTATTGTTCACGTTCAAGTGTGAACACGTGACACTACTAGGACATGGACAGACTGGACATACAGAAACAGATTTAGCTACCTTGGGTCCTTAGGGGAGCTTCAATAACCTTAAAGATGCACACTGGGAGGACGGCAGGACTTAGGTCTATTTGTTGGGTGAGCGGATCAACAAACCTATAAACGGCATGGACTGGACAATTCCCGTTCTTCTTGCTTGAGTTGACAGATAGATGCGGAAGATGGAGAATCTGAACAATGAGTCGAGCTTCTTGGATTTCATGATGTCGGAGTCAGGCGCCATAAATCTAATGTCAGTAGCGAATGGGTTGGAATGGGGTTGTGGATAAAATGGGGTACGAGCTTGAGGAACGTTGGGATCCTTCTGCTTGGGTTCTTCTAGAGAAGAGAGGAGATTAGTCGTGCTTTACCCCCCCAGTCTGGCCTGTGGTTCACCTCTCTATCAATAGAATGGTGCTGTGATGGATGTGCTAAAGAGAACAACACAATCACACTGCAACACAAGGCTGGATTTAGCCACCATGGCTCATTGCCAGTTTGTATTTTTTCCAATATTCCCATGCAGCGGAATCTGCTCTTTATCTGAGATCCTGTGAATTCTATTTTTGAAACATCAATGTAATGCTTTCTACGTACATCTGTCTTGGAGTTGAAGTATTACCCAGTTATTTGTCACCCTGCTTCCTCACACTCTAAGTGGTGTGAGCAAAGTTTCCAGATACGTGATTGTTTCAACCCTCGGTTGTCCATAAATGTGCTTAAATGCACACAAAACTGCCAATATTCGTATTTACCTACATACAGTACAGGCCAAAAGTTTGGACACACCTTCTCATTCAATGAGTTTTCTTTATTTCCATGACCATTTACATTGTTAAATGATGAACACATGTAGAGTTATGTACTTAACAAAAAGTGGAGACCTGGCCTCCACAGTCACCGGACCTGAACCCAATCCAGATGGTTTGGGGTGATCTGGACCGCAGAGTGAAGGCAAAGGGGCCAACAAGTGCTAAACACCTCTGGGAACTCCTTCAAGACTGTTGGAAAAGCATTTCAGGTGACGACCTCTTGAAGCTCATTGAGAGAATGTCAAGAGTGTTCAAAGCAGTAATCAGAGCAAAGGGCGGCGGTTTTGAAGAAACTAGAATATAAAACATGTTTTCAGTTATTTCACCTTTTTTTTAAGCACACTCATAGTTTTGATGCATTCAGTGAGAATCTACCAATGTAAATGGCCATGAAAATAAAGAAGATATTTATTCACCATTAATTACAGGTTTATTCCACATGGAACAATTTAGGTTTGATTTATGATTGACCTCCGCCTACAACCAGGGTTCCGGCATGTTGGCTAGATCATGTAATGGCTTGAGCTTTCAGGATTGTTCCATATAAAACATTTTTAATGCTTGCTGCGGCTGTAGTTCTTCCTCAACAGCTTGACAAGGCTGCATGGTGCACATTATTAAAGTTGTTGTGTAAAGAGTTGTGTAAAGAGTTTGTAGAGCAGAGGAAGTCAACTGCAGAGAGTCATATGGAGGTCTTATTCACGAGTTGCCGGTTTGAACGTTACATTCATTCTCCCCAGGGTGGATAGAGCTGCCCAGCATTTCTTTGTGTCAGGCCTTTGTTGTGTCATGTCAAGATCTATTTCGTTCCACTGCAACGCATTTGCCAATGCTGAGAGTTTACTCGTACAGAAGTAGGCCTCACAAAACACATCTAAATACTATTTAATTTGTGCTTCTGTGCAGAAATGTTTATGAAATGTCATAAATATGTGATGCAGCATGGTACATCAGATAAGCAACATGCATTGAGAATTTGTAGCGCTGTCAATTAATGTACATAATATATAACTGATTCTGTGCCGATATTTTGTGGTTTCCAAACATCATAGTAATGATATTCGATGCATTAGATAAAGACATGCATGGTTCCATGTAAAGATAATCCAATTTATTTAAGCGCAACCAGATATTTGGAGTTCAAAGTTGTTGTTTTTTTACGGTTTCTTCTTTTTTCAGTCAGAAAATGGAAAATTTGAAAACGTGAATAATAATTATATTGTTAGTCTTATACTGGGTGGAGTCCTGAGAAGACAGCACCCCATTTTACATCACACACCGTTTCACCCACACAAATTTATGCCTAACTTCTCATATACAGACACACCCCCATAGCAACTAGGATACCAATCAGCCGACATTTCGTCAGCACCTAGGTGGGTCTTGGGAGAAAATATCACTACAGCATTAGTTGGGGTCCAGAAGAAATTTAGTATGTATTTCTGATCCTCTTAATTAAAATTGGATAATAATTACATAATGGCCAAACCAGGAAATTAGATTTTTAAAATGTCCCTTTGTGATAAAAACTGAACTGTAAAGTGGATTGGCATCTTTGATTTGTTTTATTCTTTGCCTATCCTACTGCCTTCTCATTAGCTCTTGCCACACCTCCGCAATAAAAACGCAGCCAGTGATTAACTGATTGCTTAAAGCCTCTCAAAGCATTTCCAGTGGCATGACTGCCATCCTCCCACCTTTTACCATTGATTTTGTCCTTCAAAATGACCTTGATGTTCACCCTCTTCTGTGGAAATCCTGGCAAATGCAGCAGTTGCAGTCAAGGGACTCCAAGCTGCACAGATGATCCATTGTACAGGCTTTCCACCAGCAGCCATTACCACCCACACATAAGCTGTTCTGTTTTCCCGTCCCTGGGAAGTCACTTAATGTCGCCAAACTGTGAGCGAAGGCCGTTGTTTTCTGCCATGCTTGTCTTGGCAAAAACATCAGACTGATCCTATGGGGAAAAATATAGAAGTCACCCCTTAGCTAGCGGGCACTACTTCCCTTAAAGGTGTGTCACCTCTCATTCACCCCTCTATACTTCACCCGTCTGCTTCGTTGATTGGCCAAGTTCATGATGTGCTTTAAGTATTCATGAGTAGTTTTCCTTCATCTTGATTTTCAGGTCAGTGTTTCACCGAGATTCAGGGCACCGCTGAAATGGTGTTGGGCCTTCCAGTGTTTTAGGTACTATGAATCTGGGTGAAATAATGACCTGGATCTCAAGAAGATTTCCCATGAAGATTTGGGAAATGTATAACCTTTACATATTAAGCGTGTGGATTGGCAGATCTCATTAGGTTCAATACTATCCTATTTGGTATATAGTGTCCAATCTTTTCACTTCCCCCATTACCGCTATGACCAGCATTTAAAAAAACAGTAGCTTAGACATATTTTATACAGTAAGAAATGTTATTCCTAGTATTTTTTTTCTAATTTGAATATTATTTATTATACACTGACATCCACTGTCAGTCATAGCAAGTGAATATTTTAACTAAACTGCTCTGAGGATATTAATATGTACACTATATTGAAATACACAGCAGTTGTGAATATTAACTCTGAGTCTTCTGCTCAACATTCCATTAGAGTTTGAGCACCAGTGCCAAACATGTACATGCACCATAGTTTTGAGAACCAAGGTTGTAGACCATTGGTCACTTCTACAGTTCTGCTATGATTTATAATACTGAATCATCATATTGGTTAATTTTGCTTAGGTCTAGCCAAACTAGCCAGATGGGCGGGGCTACAATCTTGCTACAACTATAATATGTTATATAAAAGCCAAATGTATGATCAATAGGGATGTAATGAAAGTCATTGTGAGAAAAAAACTGTCCACAAAAATTACACTAGCATTATAACCACGTGACAGTCTATACGTGATTCATGGGACATTTTGATAATACAAGTAACTTTATCCGCATAACAAGTGGTCAGAACTATGAACAAATGTTCCACATTATATGGACAATTAAAAGTGTAAATATTACCCATTTTTTTTTTTAGCATTTAGGTTTCGCCATATATTGTTTTTTTGTCTTCTCATGCCTTCATGTTATCAGATACAGGCTTTATGAGGTTGAAAACGTGCTTTTTCATTGTCATGCCTACCGTCTGTATTTTTGCCTTCCGTCTCAGCATCAGTTCTCATTAATGTGATGCGAGCACATTCTCCTCATTTCCTTCTCCCATCACATGCTCACTCTCCCCCATCTCATTCCTTTGTGTGTGTGGGGACATAGGGCAGCCCCTCCTGCTAATTAATCACCACGCTGTCGTCATCACAACCAATCGAGGGGTGTCTGCCACCGTAGAGGCTAGAAGAGAGGAAAGCTCTTTTAATGAAGAGGTCACTAACAGCCCCTTCCCCCACATACACATCTGCTGAGATGTTTTTCTGATAGATAAATTATCATTGGAAATGATCATTAATGTTTCAATTATGCAGATGGAGTCATTCTGGCCAACAGATGAGATGTTTGCTCTCTGGAAATCTCTAATTGAATTTCCTAAGAGAGAATGGTGTGAACGGTCAGAAAAGAACCCACAGTCCTTCCCCTTTCATAATTATAGTGTAATATTCTATATTATTCTACTCATTGTTCATATATTCAGATACTGTGCTCTGTTGAGTGTATTTACCTGAAAATTGATAAATAGCTGCTACGTGCTATTGCGTATGCAAAGGAAATGTTCCTTGTTCCACCAAGATGAATCTTTTGTAGGTGTCTGCTTACAGCTTCATGCGGTAAAGCCTCTGAGAAATGTCTATGGTTGATGTATTGTTTTAATATTGTATGCATATGGTGAGGGTCTCATTGCAACAATTTTTTCTGTACGTCTGCACTAAATGCATTTCTGATATATATATTTTTTTCACAATCAATGCATTAACATGCAGCAATAAAAATTAAATGATTGTCTAAAGGAGATCGATTTTGCAAGAAGGGTCCTGGAGATATATATACATATAAAGAGAAGGAAGCTGGGAATGAGAGAAAGGAAGAAAATGAGCTCACTAGAAACATGGACGGACTTCAATAAATCTGCCCTGTTATTGGCTGAGGCCTGTCACCCCGGTCCCTCGGGCTGCATGGGGGAAGTGTTAACCCTCGCAGGGAAAACCTTGTGGGAGCTCGTGGAAAGCTTTCCAGGAAGATTGGACACTTTCAGCATGAGCCAACCAAGGAAGTGTTTAAATTTTAAATAAACCAGTTTACTGTAACACCTTCACAGTGGGTCAGCATGTGAGCCTGTAGCAAACTCCAACACACACACACACAATACCTCCACATACATGTTTCTGTGGCTTGTATTAATTTACCTAATTATTGTTATTATGGAACAAATAACAACAGATTGCCTGGTATTCCATAATTTCTTGTGCAGTACTGATATAAATTCTGGTGTTTATGGTACACCATGTGGCAGCGTGACAACGTGAGTGATTTTTTTTTTTTTTTTTTTTTTGGAAACTCGTAATTGCCTGCTGTAGCCTGTGCAAAAAAGGCACCAAAATGCATATCCGAGGTAGGTATGGCTTAATTAATTATTCATAATCTAGACATCATATGCTGCATTAATTAGTGATGAAAGTTGCATTAATGGACCTTCCCAGAGAAAAAAAAGTCACCCTTCCCCAGTGAAGATCTTTTTTTTATTTTGCTAGACATTAATATGGTAAAAGTTATGCACTAAATCATCACACCTCTACCGCCAGAAGTGCTCCGACAGGCATCTTATCATCGTTCCACAACTGTTTAGGTGTGGTTGTGTCTTGTTCTGAATTAGGACACGTAATGGGGAACGATCAGTCCTACAGAAGCAGATAAAGGTCTGGCGTGGAACAGAATTTCTGCGGCTTTTGTCACAACACTGTGGTGTCAGCCTCTCTCACGGGAAGAGTTTGTGTTCGGTAATCTCCGTCTGGATCAGAATCTCAATTCTCCACTGGAACGGAATGTGGCCACTGATTAGGGGACCTTAACTGACATTAGAATGGCGTGTGTGTGTGTGTATGTGTGAGAGAGAGAGAAATGAGGTACCAGGACAAAGGAGCACATGGAAAGGGGTGGGGGTTTAGGGTCTAGGGGGTTTGCAGATGGAGTCATTTGTGGGAGGAGAGGGGGAAGAAATGAAAGTGTGACTGCATGTAGGTGTGGGGGAGGCAGACTGGAGATGTGCAGAATGGATGCGGGCTACAGACTCACCTTTGTCCATGCTTGAAGCAAGACTGTCCCACTGACCCGTTTGCCTGCGAGGAAGGCGATCCGTCCCGGACAGATCAGGCAAGGTGCTGCAGGGAGGAGAGGAGGGGTAGGGAGACCGCAGAGTTGGGGCATGGTCCCGCCTTTGTTCCATTTTTCATGACCAGGGTGGTGATGCAGGGATTAATTAGGGTGTCAGAGGAGACAGACATGTCAGAATGGAGAAGAAGACAGGGCACGGGGGGGAGACGCTTGGAAACGCAGAAGCCCCTCAGTCAAACACAGACTTGCTTTCCTCCAGAAATATGTCATTAGGTGCCACAGCTGTGGAAAGAGCATCCCGCCGTGAATTGTGTCAGGCTGGTGTGTCTGATCAGTATGTGTCTGGTGCTGTGTGCGCGTGTTGGCTAATGTTGCATGCGTGAAGGAGGGGGTGTGTGCCTTAATGTCTGCTCCCCTGATTTACCGCACGTGTGGCGCTGTGGCTGTTGGGGAAGGTGGTGAGGAACCCTGAAGAGATACGGCGAAGAACACGGGAGGAAAAACAAACAAAGCCTGAATGTGTGTGTGTGTGTGTGTGTGTGTGGATGTTGTGGGTAAATGGCTTTTCTATTCTTAAAAGTGTTGGGCTTGACAGAAGCGAGTCTCCTTTTGTTTGTGTTAAAATGCGTGTGTACAGCATGTTTGTGTGTGTGTGAATGTCTGTCTGTGTGGGTGTGTGTGTGTTCGTGCTCATGCTCCCTCGGTACCAAGTTCCATTTGCATCTTCTGTGTGCGAAGTGGTGACGAGAGCTTTATGATGCTATAGCATCTCTGTAGGTTTCATTGCTTTGTTTTGCCATGTTCCCAGTTCCACTGCACATTTGCTAAAGGAGACAGGAGTGTGTGTGTGTGTGTGTGTACAGATAGCAGCTGTCTGAAATTGTATTTTCCGTTATCACTGACATGCTTTTATATGTATGCATTTATGGCATTTATCAGACTCCCTTATCCAGAGCGACTTACAATCAGTAGTTACAGGGACAGTCCCCCTGGAGACAAGTGTCTTGCTCAGGGACACAATGGTAGTAAGCAGGATTTGAACCTGGGTCTTCTGGTTCATAGGCGAGTGTGTTACCCACTAGGCTACTAGATTAACATTTACATTTAAGGCATTTGGCAGACGCCCTAATCCAGAGCGACTTACAACGTGAAAAATGTGTGTGTGTGAGATGATATATATATATATACACACACACACACACACACACGTACAGTGTATGTGTTGAGTTAAGATGTTGTGATCATTTGTAGCAGGACAGCTGGCTGCAGTCCTGGGCTGGAACGTCCTTCAGGAGGACCCTGCGTATTGTTTTGGGGGTTATGAAAGACACCCCCTGCTGTATGTGTAATAAGATTCAAATAAGATGCACAGGTTGTACTGCTATACTCACTGTGTGTGATAGAAAATATTCTATACAAAATGTTGTGTTTATTTTAGCAGCAATATAGCAGCAATCCACACTAAGAATTCATCATCTGAGAGGCCCGTTGTAAAAACAACTTTATTTTAATCACAATATCAGCCACAATATTAATGTTTTTTTTGTTGTTTGGTAATCTGGAAAAAGACACAAATTACACAACTAACCTAGTGTGAGAGATGAACATAAACAGCCTGCACTGTCTGATAATCTGGCAGATTGTTGCTTCACCTATAAAAGCTCATAGGAACTGTCAATTATTTCCCTTTGCTTTTAAATTGCAAATCCTGCAAACCGTGCGTATATGTCATCAGACCTGTTTTCTCATTGCAGATATAAAGAATGTTGTCTTTAGGAAAGGGAATTCCTAACTCAGCCCTGTAGGGGTAATCAGCATCAAGAAAAGTAACTTCTGAATGTTGGTTTTCAACCGCAGAGCAGCTTCATCCCAGGTGAGACATGCTGTAGGAAGACTGAAGGACATGCACGTTTATGTCACGCATAAGGGAGTGTGATTTATTATAGATGTTGAAAGTTCTACATTTTGCACCTTCAGGTCTCAGAAACCGAACTCTGATAACAGATTGCTGCTAGCCTTTATTCCCATGTAAAATCTGCTAACCAAACACATTTCTTGGTAGTATGCTGCATTGTTGAAAAGATGATTTCTTTAAATTGGACATTTTGAGTAAATAAAATGTACCCAGTTTGTTTACCTCTTGATTAATGTTCGAGAATCTCCTTGGGCGCCTCACACCTGACCTCTTAAATAAAGCCAATTGACAGGGCTGAATATATTGCCAGCTTTATGGCAGACTATTACATAAAGTAAAATGTAATTATGGCACATAGATACATCCCATGGCCCCACTGGTAATTGGGATGTTGCTCCTGAGGATAGTTTTATAGTCACCTCTACAAACGGCCCTTCATTTTTTATAAAGGCATGCTTCCCAAGGATTATGTCCCCGTTTATATGTCTGAAATCTCATTTGGGGGACAACACTGTAATGAGCCATTGTCTCCTCTGCATCTTTCGCACTCTAGCGTGACCTTTTGCGATAAAGGCATTACTGATTATTCGCTTGACAAATGGATTTCCGTGTGATATAATTACGATGGATTTGGCGGCGGTAGCACAAAGAAGCATTCCTCTGTTTGGTGGGCATTTGTTTAGTTCCTGTATCCACAAATCAAATTATGTTTTTTTTTCCTTCCTTCTCCTACGCAACAATAAGCTTGCTCCTTACTCCCAGCTGCATGGTTTGTCCCTATGCAATAAGTTGAAGCAGGAAGGGAAAGAGGTTATAAAACTGGCTGTGATCAGTATGGAGCCTCCTGAGAAGAAAATAGTTTGAGAAAAATCTAAACCAGCCAAAGGCAAGGTGGCTCTAGTAATGTAATGTAAATACTTTTTATTGCATTGCAGGGGCCAAAATAAGAGCAACATTTCAATAAGCGAGAAAAACAAGAAATTAAGCGCATCTATTTTGTGGCCTGTGCGGGTGACTGGCAAGATCTAAATATTGTAATTTTTTTTTAAATGAAAGGTGTGACTTTTCTCTGAGCTGAAATTGAACAGGAACATCAGGAACAGCTACACAAAGAGAAAAATGTGATGCTCTCTTCCTTTCTTGAATATTGTAGTACGTAGAAATACATGGTGGTAGTAGCCTAGTGGGTAAGACACTAGCCTGTGAACCAGATGACCCGGGTTCAAATCCCACTTACTACCATTGTGTCCCTGAGCAAGACACTTAACCTTAAGTTGCTCCGGGGGGGACTGTCCCTGTAAATACTGATTGTAAGTCGCTCTGGATAAGGGCGTCTGATAAATGCTGTAAATGTAAATGTAAATATGCATTTTCAGCTAATAAAGTTTTAAGACATCACAGTTTGTATAATACATTGTATAGGAAGAATAACAAAAAACTTGCTCAGTGGTGATCTCACCACAATTGGTCTGTTGGCACCAAAGCACCTTGATTCTTCTGGTGATTCGGATGAATATAACTCCTGAATCCTTTTCGAGATCTTCATTCGCTCACTTGAACAGGTGATGTTTCAGTGATAATTATTGGTCTTAATTAGAGCTTCATGGTCTATTTTTGTAGCTTAAACCCAAGATCATGATTCTCACCTGTAATTCAACACAACGGTTTAGTTATATGTTATAGATGTCTGGAGTCAAAGTAATTATGTGGTTTTTATGTATTGAATAAGTGGTGATTCATTTGTTAATTAATATAGATCCTGTTCATTCACAGGGACCACTTGACGTTAATCGTTAGCACAATAATATTTAGATGAACTCAAAATGTTCTTCAGAATGTCCTCGTACATTCATTTGGGCTCATTAATGGATTGAGACGATTATGTTGGTCAAAGGTCACTCACACATACCACAAGTATGCGTGTTATCTGAAATCCAATTGGTTTGCATAGGCATGTCCATGTTGAATTATACCTGAATTAAGTTCCACCCAAAGAACAAAGGTTTAAAGTGGAAATTGTCTTGCCCATTGCCCCATGGTTTTTTCTCTCTGTAGATGGATTGCAGAATATTTTTGTCACATGGAAGATTGTCTTAGGTCTGTAGTCACAGCAAAAATGTTGTATACTTTATGTGTTGTCTTTTGTGAGTAAAAAATTATATGGGATCTCTTTCAGCCTTGATTCACATGGATTTTTTAAAATGATAGTTATGTCCTATTATGATCCACTCGTAGGCCATTTAAGCCATGTGATATTTAGGAAAATAGTAGTCTGTTGTAGTGAGACAGGCTCACCAGAAGAAGACAGATTGGGACACATGAAAGCTGAGCATCTGTTTTTTTTTTTTCCCAGATCGATGTGTCTCCTCCAGCGCCGCACTGCAGGTGCTGAGGCGGCATTTACTGCTGCTGCTTTCATCCGTGCTGTCGCCACGTTCTGTTTTTTTTTTTTTCCTTCTTTTTTTGAACTGATGGATATCGTCAGGACCGGCCTCAAGCTGTTCTTATTTCTGTTGTCGCTTTGACATTTGCCATTGCTCAGTGGCTCCACAAAAACCATATGCCAGTCGCCATGTCCACTGCTGCCACTCAATGAGTGAGCTCATCAGATTTAAGCACATATTTAACTCTCTGCCTCTGCATTAATATTTGAAGTAGAACGGTGTAGCATTTAGTGCCGCTTAATATTTGCTTAATTTTATATATAAATATATATATATACATTTTTTTTGTCTGAATCAGTTCAATTGGTCCTTTTTGGTGTGTTTTGTGTGGCTCAAAGAGCTACTCTTTATCACATTCTGCCAGGTCCCCATTCAATGGATGAGCTGAAACAAGAGACATTGTTTCATGGCTGCCGTGTGAAATGGACAAAATTGCTGCTGTATAACAGAACTAGAGGCATGTTGCTTTGATGCTCTGTATTTATCTCTAGTGCCTGAAGAACAGTGTGCTGGGCGCCCTAGAGGGTAGAGCAGCCATTAAACTGACATATCCAGTCAAGGTGTTGAGTTATAACCGGATTGCCGCGGCCTGATTACCGACGTTATAACCTTGCGTGCCTGTTGTCGAAGCAAGACCCGCCGGAAGGCAGACAGCAGTCTCAGATATGATGGTTGTGTGGGGTCACTACAAGTTCAGTACGGGATGTGTTCCTCGAGTCTCTAGCTTTTGGAGGCATCACTGTGCCAAACATCTTGCTCCGTTTTTGGATTCAACAAGATATGTCATGGGTGAATGTGAGGAACATAAAAAGGAACCCTGGAAATTTGGAAAAACAAACATGAATGCGTGTCAATGCCCAAAATGAAAGTAAAGCAGCTTCTGGGAAGTGTTAATTTAATGCCCTGAATTTATTTGCCCTGAGTGGTATTGGCTTCCCTCATAGTGATAAAATATTTTATTTAATTCCATATTATAATATGCTCTAAATCTACATGTACAAGCAATAAAAAGGTTCAGATTAGTGCAACAAAACCAAATGCAGATACTCGAGTAACGAAACGGAAATATGGGCCACCGCGCAGGAACCCTAATGGCGGAGCTGTCACCAGCAGATCGTTTTCTGTCAGATCAAAATGCTGGCTGTGGCTTTGTGGGTTTTTAAAGTGGTGACTAATATCACCTCAGTGACAGGAAGCCCCCGACTGTGATTAGGCAGGGGAGGGGCTGTCTGTGGAGAATGCAGGGAGGTCAGGATTTGGAATTGATCTGCCACACTCTTCTGCTTTCCTCCGCCCAGCCGAAGAATAAGAGGCTTGAGTCGTCACCTATCCTGTGGACCAGAGCACCGTGGCTGAGAAGTAATTTGATTTCAGAGAATTGAGAGATCTCTTTCCCTCCATCTTCATCCTTTTCTCTTTTTGTCAGTAATTCAATCTCCCGTTTTAAAGTGTTTATCCTGTTTCAGATGGGGATTTTATGATGGACAGCTCGCAGCTCTCTGATGGGTCTTGCACCTTTTATCTCTCTGTGTCTAGCTTTTCTTTTCTTATCTCACTTCGCTCTCACAGCAAAATAAGTGGCCAGGCTTTACTTAAATAGGTTAAAATATTTCCTCTCACGCATCTGTAAATGCCAGTCACACACTGCTGTGGTCACAGTCATCTGCAGCGATGTGAAATTTATCATCCATGCTTTAGTCGTTCCTGTTCTCACACAGCTGCCTCTTGGGACCAGGGGTGTATTTCAGTGCTGGATCGCCCTTCAAAATGGTCCTTCAGAATGACGCCATCAGCTTTGTTCATCAGACAGATTAAGATGATTCTGCTGGAGGTCAGTCCAGTAGAGGTTCATTGGGATTCCTGAGAATTATGAAAAATATGTCTGTGAATTGTGTTGCAGAAAAAAAACATTATTTGCTGTTCTGACCCTTCAAACCAGCATAACATCTTATAGGTGTGCTTGCACAAAGGCAGGGATGGAATTCAGGTGTATGATCAATCAATTATACCACATAGGTGGTATTGATAATTTTCACACATAAGTTGAAACAAGGTAATTTACTGAAACAGTAAGGCAGATTGGCTTCAAGTTTTTTTTTAGATTTGTTGAAGAATCACAAAAAGATGTGCAGCAGTACGTCAGCTTAGAACTGGCAGAAATCCAATGGACCCAGGTACACCTATCTACTGTCTGGACAGGTCTGACTAGAAGTGGTCTTCATGGTTGCAGCTAAAAACAGTTGCAGCTAAAAAGCCATACTTCTGACATGTAGCAATTTAACTATGCACGAAAAAATAGGAACTGGGGTGCACAAAAAGAGCGGGTGCTCTGGACCTCAGAAAAAGACAAAAGTGGAGCATGATGGAGGTTCCTTTGCTCGTGTTTGGCAGCATTTCTGCAGAGTTAGAGATTTGGTCAGGATTAATTGTCCACGATGCTGAGAACTACAGGCAGATAATTAAAAGAGACAGAAGCATTTGAGGAAGCCTACAAGCACAGAAGATATGTGGTCATATTTCCAATATGTTCAGAACACACCCAGCACGGTTCCTTCAAAAACTGTGGGCAAGTGCTTCTAGAAAAACTGATTCTGTTTTGAAGGCACATCAAAAATTGATTAGAGTTACTGAAGCATCAAGACTGTCCCAAGTTTTGCATGAAAGAAGCACTCATGTATTCTAACCTCACTCATGTTGAAGGTTCCATCAGAATATGGAACAATGCAACAATGGCCCACCTCCCATCCTCGACTAGTGCTACAACTATGTCTACTCTGTCTACAGCTAGGAGCGACCTGGTTGTTGTTGGTTACCATAGGAAATTCACACCACTTACATAACCACACTGCAACAGTTTTTTGCAATAGTTACTTTGTTTTTGATATCCCAGTGTTTTGTCATGGTGCTGGCAACATGGCAGAGATGGAAGACGCATATGCTCAACTTCAGCAGACATATTTTACTGAAACGACATGGCACAAGGACAATACACAGCACAATACACACCAGGAACAACCTTCAATGACCGGGCAGCAACAAAGCGGAAACAAGGTGAACAAGTAAACAGATTTACACACAATACAAAACTCTGGTCCGTACTACGGGACCGGTACACCTACCAAAGTTTCTGATTTCAAACAAATATATTGTTTAACAAAATTGTATGCACCTTTAAAACCTCTAATGCACAAATTAGTATTTAAAATGTGTAAATTCCTCAATTTAGACAAAAGTTTCCCTTCCATATTTTTTGTGATATTTCACATGAATCTTGTGCCCTTGTCCGGATTCTAGCCCTCCCTCACTGCCCTGTCCACTATATTCCTATTCCACTATATTACTATATGGCTGAGTGATTCAGCAGTGAAGAATAACAGCAGCGATGGACAAGGCAGCAGGCTCTCTCCGAGCTATTTTCAGCAGTGATGGAGGACCAGTTCATAAGAGCGTTCCGTCTGTCTCTGCGCTCAGGCATTAATTACCTGCCTGTCTCCACGCTGTTGTGTCAAGGGGGCTGCTTACCCTCAGCTCTGAGGCATACAGCAAACACCCGTGAGAGTTAAAAAAAAATAAAAAGAAGAATAATGCAACGTGAGAGGACGGGAGAGCAATGTCTCTCCTCCGCTCACGTTCTATTGTTTAACCAGGCACTTCCTCTGCCTCGAGTGCTGCATTGTAATGAATCCTGGTCTGGGAAAAATGCATAAGCAGCTGAAGTCAAGATGGCCAGCTAGCTGGCCCTGCACAAAAATGTGGGTTTGTTCAGTTCACTGACCCATTCTGAAGAAGTAGAGATAGTGCAGTCTGAGCCACCAGGCCTGACCAATCACTGGCTTCATTTAAATCTCCATTTCATCTTCATTTATGTCATTCACTCATTTAGGTACATATTATGCATTATATTTGAATGCAGTATGTGTTTAAATGTCATGGATATCTACTAACTGAATCTACTCTACTCTACTGACTGTGAAGCAGATATAAATAAATAAATAAATAGATAAAACCAGAACTAATCAACTATAATGAGTTTTGCACATCATATTTCATATTTCATCTGTTCTGCACAACACAACATTCACAAAAGGAACCACTGGTTTTATTCTTCTGATTCACGGCACTGCTGCCATTGTGAGAATAAACACATAGTACAACCCACTTTTCACAAGACATCCAGCCTATGGGGAGCTCCTGCCACCAATGGTCATACCCAGATGCACACACACACCCACATACACACACATCATCAACACCGGCATGTCTACAGTCTGACTCAAGCCCATCAGCCGGCAGCATCCTGGCTGCCCTTTCATCACCTCCACCTCCATGTTAGACCGTCTGCTTGCGTTTTTGCAGTGAAGAGGGTCTGACGCTATGTGTCAGTGCCAGGAAGACCCCCGTAAGATTGCCCGAAACACATTTCTATAGTAACATCGTAATACTGTTTCCTACCTTAGCCCTTATGAAGCACGTCAGACATTTCTCTGTTTTTTTTAAATAAATTTTTCAGGTTTATTGTCACTCAGTGCTGCTTCCACATCATCCTTTTATCAGCCCTCGGTCCTTATATTCCCCCTTGCTCATCAAATAATGAGTCTAAATGAGCGTTTTAAGTTAATGGTTCTGTTTACACAATGAAACAATTGACAAAATGAAAAAAAATTGAGGTGGAATGTTTTTTTTCTTTTCAAAATGCAAATATTTACCTCCCTCTTTTACAAGGGTATCAATTATATCACACTGAATTAGGCCCCGTTCACAACGTCTGGCAACAAGAGAACAGATCAGATGGAGCGAGGGATATGTTGTGCGGTGTGTACATGTTGAGAATATTAAAATACTGATGTGATGTGGAAGAGCAGGACACAAGTCAAATGAAAACATGCCCAGGAATTGCTTAAATGTGAATGGATTTTTCCCCTTACCTGAATTTTTTTTTTTTTTAAATATCATTTTGCATAATTTTTCACTTTGAGCATAAACACTCATGTGTAAAATTGCTATACGTTTCAAGATGAGGTCTCTCGGCATGTGAGGGAAGTGACTTGACAAGGAGATGAAGCGCCACAGACATCACTGCGTGCTTTGGGGAGTTGCTCTGTGCCTGGTTGTGGTACAAGTGAAGGCTTCCTTACTGATTGTTCCAACATCAAGAACATCCTTTTCTCATCCTGACATGATCTCTGGGGCCTTCTTGCACTGAACGGTTTATAATGTGGCCCACAAAACATGTTATGTCCATCAACTTATCTGGAGGAGCATTTCTGAGCAGTAGTTACGGTCTATTTGAATCTAGGGACTGATAAGACAAAAAGCAAGAGATATGCACTTCATATGCTTCCTGAAATGGGGCAACCATTTGACTACAGCACAGCACACATTATAAATAATTCCACAATCACAGTTTCAACTCAATATCAGAATATCATGCTTAGCTCCAGCTCTGCCATTATACATTTCTCAATTCATTCCAGTAAGGGGGTATTTAAACCGTTTTCTCACATCTGACTCATGGTTTATTTATTAGATGCATGCAGACTGTGACTCGGCTGGGTTAGACGCGCCCTTGCATGAAATAGGTCAGCCTGAGATGTTGTTTGTTCTGAGGTGCATGTCTGTCCAGGTCTTTGCAGCAGGGCTGAAAGAGAGGGTATACTTTTACGTTTGTATACTTGTTTGTTTTATACGTGCTGTCTGTTGCCATGACTGTCATTTAACACATCACTTGCTTCACAGCAAATATGAATACAGTGCAAATAAATTGATCTTTTTGATTGGAAACAAAATAATATGTACAATTTGTTTGAAGAAATGATGGGACTGTTAATGCAACTGACAACTCAATCAACCACCTTAATTTAATGACTAGTATAGTGATGATTGATTATATGAATAGCACATACAGTGGGTGAAATAATTATTTGATCCCATGCTGATCATTATTACAAACAACTGATCAGTCTCTGGTAGGTTTGAACAATGACATTTGCTATTATCCAAAATAATAGCAAAAGGGATCATAAATTTAAGGTGAGATTGTGAAATTGGACATTTGATCACAATTCTTAAATTATTAAGCTAAACTGAGCACGGTTTTGTTCTCACCACTGTACATTCCAACTTCCAGCTGAGTGACCTTCCAAATGTGCGGACACTGAAATCCATCACCAGTGTCCAGATCGTTTGATGAGGCTGTTTAATTAGGTCTGTCTCTTTCTCTTCTTTCTCTCATATCCGGTAATTAGTAAGGGGCTGCTGTTGATTTCAGGTCATTAAGAGTGACACCAAAGCTTGGCGATTCCTGCCACCTCTCATCAGGCACTTTCATCCTCCAGTGTCATGTTAAATCTGTCGTCCCCTGTAGGCGTCACTTTTTGCAGCTCCTTTGTCCCCAGGTGCTGGTCTTGGTTTGTTGCTGACTCTCTTGCTGACTGCAGCTGATGTGGTCCTTATGTTTTCTGATGAAAACCTCCTGGGGAAATGATGTGCTTTATAGCTGGATGCGAACAATGCTGTGCTGTCAGTATAGTTCATGATAATTGGAAATAAAAGAAAAGGAAAAAAACAGGAACTAATATCTTTGTCAAATTATGTTTGTTTTTTAATGTCTTGAATATAAAAATCAAAACTTAAAACTGATTTGGAAGAATAAATCTGGTCTTACTACAACAAAACCACAATACATCTATCAAGAGAGAACGAAGCTGAACTGTAATGCACAGCGCAAAAAATTGGAAGGATGCAGTGAAGGAACTAAAAATGAAATGGCAAACCATCCAAGATGGTCTCTGAAAGCCTGGCCAGAAATGTAGACAGGTTCACAGAAGAGCACGAGAATGCCTGGCAGCTCATAACAAACTCAAATTCTGCAAGGGACCATTGACAGAGGGAAAGGACACAGTGGGTAAGAACAGTCCAGATTAATGTTGTGTGCTTTGTTCATACATACAGTCAGAATGAGAACTGTAACTCATTTACATTTACATTTGCGGCATCTATCAGATGCTCTTATCAAGAGCGACTTACAATTAGTAGTTACTCAAACAGTCCCCCTAGAGCAACTTAGGGCTAAGTGTCTTACAAAGGGACACAATGGTAGTAAGTGGGGTTTGAACCTGGTTGTGGGTGTTGTGTTCATAGGCGAGCCCACTACCGCCCACTGCTCCCTCACTCTCTACCCATTACGTTTATTTCCAATCAGGGTTGCGACTACCGATGCCGAGCCCATTGCAGGGTGGTCATACACAGACCACCGACTCACCCATACACACCTATGGACAATTTAGAGCCATCACATACAGTTCACCTAATGTACATGACTGTGGGTGGTGGGACACCGGAGAACCCAGAGGAAGTATGCACCAACATGGGAGAGCATGCATACTCTGGCATTTGAACTCACAACTACGTGTGCTAGTATGGAGAGGAAAAGTTCTTCAATTTAACTCAGAAACCACTCTGAAAGTGAGCAGTGGAGAAGCAGCACAGTGTGCATCAGCTCATCCTCAGCTTATTATTGTGAATTCTATCTTTAGGTCAAAGTTAATTAGCTTCATCTGGAACCCTCAAATGTCTGCTGCTACACTTGAACTCAGCCACGACCCAGAGCAACATCCGCTGTCTCTCTCCTCATATATCTTCACGGTGGGACAGAGAAGATCCTCAGGCTGCCAAACCAGCAGTCAGGCTGACTCATTAGGGTACAGCACGGCCTTCATGGATTTTCAAAATCAAAGATCAAAATTGGGTCATTTTGTCTACAGGGGTCGGCCTAGAGTTTGCTTGTCTTGATAAATTGGTGATGTTGAAGTGTGTATGATGAGTGTGTGTGTTTGGTCAGAAGCTTTTCCTGCTAGGAGTTTGGCTGCGACCTGGCCTCTTTAGAAACTGCCTGAATCGATTTTTCATGTAGTATCTCTATTCCACTGGAGAAATGTGGGACATGGTGGGACAGAAGGTTTAATGTAACAGCACAAACAGATCAATACTTTGGAGGAACATTGTCAAAGAAGGCAAAGTCAGGTTTTGTCTCAGTTAAACTGTGTTTCAGTTCATCTAAATCACAATCTCTGACTACCTTTGAACTTGCAAAATTCTCTTAAGAACTGAAGAATCTTGTTAGTATTGCTTATATATGCAAAGTTCCCGCATAAAGACAGTTAAACAATGCAGCAGTTCTCCTCAGCTACATCAGGATGGCGGATAAATACAAGTTTGCCTCCAGACAGGGAGGCTGAGCTCTTCAAAGGTTAAGCGCCGACCTGGGCTGTCAGTCGCTTTAACAAACCTCTTTCATCACAGGACTCTGAGGGTGGACACCTCAGCTATGATCAAATTCAGCACAGACTGGGAAGCAGGCGAGAAGGAGGCTCTGCCCACAAGAGCATAGAGAAATGGGCTGAGTTCAGCCTCCAGTGCTTTAGTAATACTTTTTTACTGTGTGTGAATCATTTGGTCCTGAATACATTTTTGTCAGATCACTGTTAGTTCATATCTGACATTTTATTAGACGAAAGGATTCGAATTCCTAGGAATGACAATATCCCATTATATCCCAATATCCCAAATGTTTTCTGTAAGATTCTTTGTTGTAAAGAGTAAATCTTTCATGATATTCTATAAGATACAGGATTCAATAGCACATAGTTACTACTGCTTAACTCCTTGGTTATTTATTTTCCTGAAAGCACTGGTTGTCGCTGATAAGTTACTTAAATAAAGCAATCTGAAGTGAAGACTGAAAAGACAATTGTAGGAAGTCTTGCTGGAGAAAGAAGATAAGGAGACATCTGTTGAATGGGTATTACTGTCATGTGTTTTAAATATTCAAACCAAACATCAATCCTTCAAGCATACTGTGGCTTGCAAATATTTCTGCATCCTTGCTTAAAATGTCTTATAATAAATAAAACCACACAAATATACACTGAAATTTACAGGTAACCAAGAATCCAGACCTGAAGAGCTCAAATGTTGCCACTGTGACACTGTGGTTTCTCTTTTGTTGATGCAAAAAAATAGTAATGTTTTGAAAAACCTTATTTCAACATCCCTTGAAATCCAAGATTTGCCCCATCCAACCCGAGCAGAGGGCAGAGCCCTCCTAAAAAATTCCATTAGTTTTTTTTTTTTTAGGAAATCAGCTCCAAAAGATAGAGCACTTCAAAGGGACTTTGCATCAGCTGTCTGGGGGCATGCACTTTTAAATCTCCACAAGGCAGAGAGAGTGACAATATTTCTCTCACATTTTCCATTCCCGCAAGCTTTATGTGATTGGAATATATAAACTTTTAGACCCAGATTTACCCAAAAACCTGATATTTAGTGTTAGACCTTGTTCTGCATCAAGAATTGATGCTCAAAAATTTGGGGCAAGACTAATATCCTATAAATTATGGTATTCTGTAAAAATTCCTAATGCAGAATGGTGCAAGTTTTGTCAGACTTAAACAGATTCAGTTGATTTATTCACTTGAATAGATATAAATAAACAGAAATATTGTATCATGGTATTTATAACAATGATCAGTAATATGTATGCATATTCTAAAATGGTTGTCGTATACATATGCTAAAAGTGTGTGCCATGCAGATGTATGCGCCTGCACCAATTAACAGGATAAATAAGACACAACACTGAAAGCAGCTAAATAAAGAACACTTTCTGCTGACTAAGTTCCTCCTGAGTACACAGAAAACTGGTAATGCACGGTATATTAAATGTATAAAAAGTCTACTTTTGTGAGTAAAACACTGCATTCACCATCTGTTTCAGAAGCTCGTGGATCTGTATAAGCACCTGGAAATGAAAAAGACCATTTTTAAGCAAACAGTGTCCACTTTCAGACAACACATCTGCAGTTTGATTGTTTCAGAGACCGGATTCAAGAAGACAGTCAGTTTGAAAAGATTGGGATGAGAGTAGAGAGTAGATCTTATTAATCACTGATTGATATCTTGGTAACTGACTGCTGGGATATTCTGTGCTTGAAAATATAAGCAATTAAGTGACACTGAGAGCATTTCAGCTAGCAAAATGTTTTTTGCTTCATAATGCTTGTCTGCATTTACACATCTTTTTATGTTTATGATTTACTTTCGTTTGGCCCAGTGAAAGCACTTGGTCCAAGCAGTAAGGGAAAGAAAAATCAATGAGATTGATGAAAGAAGCTTTAGCCAGTAGTTAGTTAAGCTCTAGCTGTAGAACAAACAAGTGTACTGCGTGTTTTGATGGATTCGGGCCCATCTAAGCCATGTGTCTACCCAATGATAGCCAGGGTGATGGGTTAAAAGACAAGGCTCTGGCACCACTGGCTTAACATTAAACCTGCCCCACAATTTTTTTACTGGAAGCTCATTTCATAATGCAGCCTGGTCAGTCCCTGATGCTTTGCAGTGATCAGCCCTTTTGCATATTACAGCTTTACACACAAACAGGAAACTAAAGTAATTACAGTTACAATTACAGTATTGTTTTTAATATCCTGTCCTGTTTTTACATCCTGTTTTTCTTTTTCATAAAAAAAATACTGCAACCCCCTTCAAAAGTCTTTAGTCCGTTTAATTGCTTTCCATGTTTCCTAATGCATTACTCTCACATGGAGGTTTGAAACTTTAATGACTGAATAAGCACATATGCTATAAAAAGGACAACGGAAGGCTTCCTAGAGTTAAAAAAAGCAACTTGATATCAGTCTTCTGTGACTTTTATATGTTTTATAATGCAGCATTATGTGCTCATTAGATATGGAAATGCATTATTTGCAATCTCAATAGGTTTTTTTCTTGTTAACACTATCTCTCACAATACTTAATGGATATGATAAATAAAAGTTTATATTCACTAAAAGTTTTGAATATAAACATGTCCTACAATGTATAGTCTTCAGTGAAAGTGAAGTGATTGTCATTGTGAAACACTGCACACAAATCAATGTGTCCTCTGCATTTAACCATCACCTTGGTGGCAGTAGGCAGCCATGAAAGGGAACACATGAGTGGGGACGGTACCTTGGTCGGTGGCACCTCAGTGGCACCTTGGCCTTATTTGCTCATTGCTATTGCTTTAGTTACATACACTGTACATTTTGATTGAACAGTTTGACTTGGATTAGCGTGAGTGTGACAGTGAAATCCATCTGTACAATCAATAGAATGTAACAAGCAAGGAATTGTGGGAAAAAAAATCGCTGTTGTTTTTTATCCTAAGCTCTGAGATATTTGACATCACCCCGAAACATTCTCTGTGTTTCTGTCTACCGAAACAAACCTCTATCAATTTGAGCAGCAGACATAATTACGAAGAAACAGCAGTGGTGTGTGTGTGTGTGTGTGTGTGTGTGTGTGTGTGTCTTGAATCAGCCTTCACACCAATTCTCATGTTAATTGAAACACCTTGGAAATAGCTTGAAGATTAAACGTCACATACAAGTTTTTCCACTCTCTAATTTGACTCTTTTTGCAAATGAAATCCATGCAAAGTTTTAGACATTTAGATTCCCAGTGAGATTTTCACAATCTTTATCCACCAAATGATGTACTTATATGTACAGTTTTAAAGATATTTTATAAAAAAATGTTAAAAGAACAGTGGTGGCCTAGTCGACTGCACACTCATGGTGATGGGTTAAATGCAGAGGACAAATTTGCTATGCTGCTGTGTATCACATGTGACAATCACTACACTTTCGAAATTTTATAATAGTATTATCACACAATCAATGTTTTATAAAGTCATAATTTGTCAGTAAGAGATCTTACCCTACCCTGTTTTTTTTTGCAGGGTGGGTCTACAATCCTGCATCTTGATGTCCCCACGAAAAGTCTTCAGTTAAAGAAATGGATCAAACATTAAAATAAAGTTCAAACTTTATGCCATGGACAAGTGAGATGCACCTGAAGAAAATGTGAACTTGACTGTTCTTCATCTGAAAGGAAATTGAAAGTAAAGACGGACAAATTCTGGTTGTGAGAGAACAACATCCTTGAATGGCAGAAGGGGTAGCAGAAAAGTTTCCCAGTGTCTTAGACCAGTTTCCCATTGTCACAATATGAATTTACAAAGTAGTGTCCAAAGTACTCTGCAAGAGGAGCTTAAAAACAACAATAAGCAGCCAGCACTCATCCCTGTGGACGATGCTAATGCAAATGAAATCCTTGCTGAACACATCCATATGGAGGAGGGGACCAGGGAGGATGGCAGTGCCTTACCGCCACTGGTGTCCCAGACTGTATCCCAGAGTGAGTCTCAGGAAAATATGATTATCTGGACTCCAGACTCTCCTTGTGAAAGCACTGGTCTAGCAGAGTTTGAACTGCTGGAGTGCCAAGAGCTGGAAGCTTTCCTTTTGGAGGGTGGGAATGATACCAGTCAGACAGGTAAAACTGAAGCTGCTATGAAAGGCATTTTAATGGACAGGTGGCCCATCTCAAAGAACTACACCACTGACATGACTAATGCTGAAAGGGATAAAAATGATAATCCCAGTGTCCACAGAACAAGAATGGGAAAAAGCACCCAGGACCTGACTGCCACTGTCTCGCAGTCAGCAGATCGAGGTCTCAAAGCAACTCGCTCTGGATCAGAGAACAACGTGTTTGTCTCCTGCCTCTCCACTGTCCCCAACTTGAGCGCAAGCTTTGCCAGTGCCCTGGACACTGTGGGCTGCTCCCATCCCCTCGGGTCTCAGTATATGAACCCTACCTCAGCCAAGAGTCAGCTTCCTGCCCCAGCAATCTCAAGCAGCTCATCTGGGAGGAAAAGCAGGGAGCAGTCATTTGAAAGGGACCAAATCCACAGCTCTATGCAGTTGCGTCAAGTGGATCATACGCAGCACTCTGACAGTCATCCCGCCATAATAGGCAACATAAACAAGAAGTTTTCAACCAACAGGCCAGCCACAGGGGACATGAAATTCAGCCAGGTCAATGCAGGCTGGGATATGGAAAGTGGGGCATCCACTGAGGTAAAGAGGTACTTTGGTGACCGTGTGCCACCTTGTCGTAGACAGCTTGTTCGGCCATTTTCTCCTGAGACTGAACCTGGGCAGCCTAATTCAAACCGAAGCAGCAGTTCATCTCCAGCCCCTCGACCACAGCACAAAGCCAATGGCCAACGTCCTGTCCACAAAGTTGTCTTGGATGCAAGTAGCAGCTCTTTTTCCTCAGGCTTTGGCTCAGGAACAACACCGGCTAGCTCTCGTGGAGCCAGCCTTGAGAGAAGGACCCGAAGAAGCAGTGGGAGTCCTGCCAGACCTGCCACCCCTCCATCCCCAAGAGTTACAGGGTCACCACAGAAATATCCATCTGTCTCACCTCCCAATCTTCTGAATGTACGAACCCCTCAGCCTGGATATAACAACTCCCATCCTCAGGGCTACCCAAGTGGTCTGCGATTCCCTGTCAAGACCAACTTAAGCACAAGTATCCCAAAACCTCTCCTCCAGCATCCTCCAAACGAGAGGTCACCACCCAAGTGCCCCCCAAAACCCAAGACTGTACGGCCAAAAATTATCACCTATATTCGTAAGAGCCCTCAGGTGAAGGCCCAGTCCCTGGAGTCTGGTGGATACCAGGTGTCCTCTTTGCCATCCAGGCTCAACACCTACACAAGTGAGTCCAGGTCCGGAGAGGATCCTCGTACTGCTCCTGTCCTCAGTGCCTCCAACCTCCTGTTTGATAAGTACCGCCAGGAAATGCAAAAAGCCCATCTGTTTTCTACTGGCCAGGCCATGTCAGGCATCAAGCCTCCCTGCCACACCATGCCCCACAAGCCAACAGGCAGATCAGACAGTTTCTATGGATCCCTCAACAACAAGTACATGCCTGCAGGGGTAAATGTTCATTTACAGTAATATCTATGTGCTTGTATTATCAACCATCAGTCAATTACAAAGTGCTACAAGACTACCAGATCCAATTTAATTGTTAATTCTGATGACTCAGTTTCTAGATTTGAGTAGTAACTGGCAAAAGGCATCAGGTACAGCTAAAGCAAGTAGTTTCCAGGTCTAAATAAGAATAGATTCCCCTTGAGATGCCTTATAATTCCCCTTATAATTAAACTCCTTCTGACGTTTTTACGTTTCAATCTTAATGGTCTTATCATATGTGTTTTAGATGGGTAGATCTCCAACCAGCCTTGGAGGAAGCAGCAACACCACAGAACCCCAAAAGGTCACCCAGGAAAGTGGGCCTGTTGTACGCCCCCAAAGGGGGCTCAGACCTCAACTTGGACTTGGGGCCATCAACAGAGCACCATCCATGAAGAACAGGGCCTTTGTTACAGGTCAAAGCTCATCCACAGCCCTCAACCATCCTTCAGTGCAAGCTGTCAGCCCCGCCCCAAAGAGTATCCAGGACAGCCATGGTAAGTGAAGACCAAAATTTCCTAATTTTCATCCCACTGTAGGCATTTTTGAAGGAGGTACATGAGCGCCTTGAGAGAGCCTGATGTTTGAGCTTTAACACAGAGGCTAATTAAAGGGATCCTCTGTATCTCTTGTATATGTATCCTCTGTATCTGTATATATGTATCTTTTCATAGATTAACGTAAACATCACCTATTTACATGTCATAGAAAAAATATATAGGCCCCTTTAAGACCATGTCACTGCAGTACTACTTCAGGTCAGGAAAAGGAAATGCTAGATTCTGAAAGCTACTTTAATATCCCTTTGACAGCTGCTTTTCCTCATGCATGATGGTAATGTTGAGTCTTTAATGATTACTTCATCCATATTTCATACAAGTCATGGAAAGAACTCACCAACTCCCTCCCTCCTGGATTTCTTCCAATCCCTTGTTATCTGTCCACAGGGGTAAACGTTCCAATCTACATACGGTTATCACGTTGCCCCATCATAATCCCCATTAATTCATACCGATGGAGCTTCCGTGCTGTTTGACCCCCAGGGGATAGGAAGACTTTGAAGTGCAAAGCAATTAGCACTTAAGTAACATTAGTATTTTCTCTGCAGGCACTTTTGCTGGGGCATACAAGCTGCATAAATGTGCACAGTCATACACACTTCATTAGACCTCCATATACTGGTGTATCTTAACAGGGTGCATTCTGGGTCCAATTGTGATCAATAGAAAGCTTACCATTTTAAATGAAAATGGGTGGTTTTCCATTTGGCTATATATAAAATTTATTTTATTTTTTGTCATTTCTATTGACTGTTGTAGATCAGTGTCTAAATATTATGTACTTTCATCAATGTAATTTAAATCCAGCCAAAATCAAACTTTATACCTGCACTTTCTAACATGGCAAGAAATCTTTCAGAAGTGTGCTGGGATGAGCCAGTCCATACATTTGCTGTCTGGCCGTGATTCAAGCAAGACTGCTTTTCTTCTGTTACAATTGAAATTTTTTTGTTGGCATATGAAAATGAGTAAAATGATTGCATGTTTTGATGGAAACGGAAAGGTGCTTTGGTTTGTCAGTGCTGGGGCCATGTGACTGAGTCCCATTGTGCTGTCAGCAGGGCAGAGAACAGTTGGCAGCCATCATCAGCACAGCCTCTTAGGTTGTGTTTAATTAAGGATGGCCACCTTTCAGCTTTTACATATGTACTGAGAGTTTATATCCAGTACAAGCCGCAGGGGCTCTTGTGATTCTCTGCATCACTCCCGTTACACTGACACCCAAATCTCTCTTTTTTTATATACAGCTTCCCATCTATCCCCCATGTCTGACCTGCTTCTTTCTTGAAAGTATTGCAGCTTGCACAGGAAACAGTATATGCACTTGCACCTCAACATGAAATATGTTCTCAACATGCCACAGAGCATCAAGTAGTTTATCAACAGTCATCTGTGAATAATTGATGCTAAAATAAGACAGTGAAGGATTGAAGGTCACTGTGCACGGCTAAGGTGCAAGGCATTTTTGCAATGCTTGTGTGCCGCTAATTAAAGTGAAAAGAGTGTTCTGTTGGATCCTCGCACTCCTGAAGTCCCCGCTGTTCCTCACAGTGGGAGCTGTTCCTTCAGCACCACACACCAGATATGACACGTGCACTCTCTCACACAGATACAAATTACACATGCCAAATAAAACTGATAATTATGCACACACAATAACAGACTACATATTAATGCAATGCACATTCATTAAGTGTTTATATTAGTATTACAATATTGGTAATTGTTATTTATAATACTAGACTAAAAATAGTCTATTTACACATTGTTTTCATTGCATTATTATGACCACATAAAATGGGATTTGGGGTGTATTGGTATTTTGGGGCTCTGTTCAGAAATCACAGAGCCTGTTTTGAAACCCTGAACAACCAAACTGGGCATAGACAATGGATGAATGAGTTTAGTGAAAGGTAGTGTTCCATTACCTTTATATATCAGAAAATACCACACAACAATGACAAGAACAATTTTGGAGCACCTCTGTGACCAGCTAACAAAAGACAACATTTTGTTATGTCATAATAATTACACAAATACAATTGTTGATGGCCTTTTAGGGTTTCTTGGCTCACATTTTCCAATCCTGAAAGAGAGCAATTTTGTATTTGCAAGCAATTTTACAATTTTACATAGACTGATTGTCCTATTATCTTCTTCTCTTTTCAGCAGTTGTCTTTTAAGTACCCTGTGAGTAATCCTGCATGCCCAGTTAAAAGGCTCTCTTATGCATTTTAATTGTTATAATTGCTGATCTCAGCATCTTGTTCGCAGCTGGAGAGCATTTGAGCCCAGCGTGCAGCAGTGTGTGAATGAAACCAGGAGTCAGAACACAGTGTTTTCTGTGCTGCAGACTTGAACAGTGAGGCATTTTGAAATTTAGAGGACACCACAATTATGTAGAAGGTGATGAATAGATGTATGGGGAGAAGGTGTTTTCCCTAGTAGCATGTAGCAGCTGTTCTTTACAGTGAAGGCTTAGCAGCACCATTGGCTCGATTTATAGCAGTCCTTTAGTTCTTGATACAGACTAGCAGTGGAAAAACTCTAACTGCATCATATTGTTCTGGTTTAAATAGAACCAGATGTTCTGTCTGCAGAGTTCCATTTAGGCCAGAGGCTATTCTTCTGTTTCATTTGAATATACTGTATGACAATAGAAAGTATAAAACATATGAACATTCCTTGAATTGCCCCTAGTCCCCCTTTCACTTGAGTCTGATAAACATCACGTTGTATGTTTTGCTTTATCTTTAGCATGAAGTACAGTTGCATCTTACAGGAAATATTGATCTGAAAGCACTTCTTAATCTTAATTTAACACAGGATTAAGCATGTTACAGTAGCACCTGTTTAACATGTGACAGTGATACCGTCGCTCATATAGCTGATACCTAGTTCAGACTACCTGATTTTAAGATCTCGTTTGTGTCAACTAATCAAGGCTCTACCAAGATCAACTAATCATTTAGTGTGACCTGGTATCTAACATGCTGGGTGAGTTGCTTATGAAAGCAGCCAATGTCAGAATATCAGAAAGAAATGTAAACTGAAATGAACGTCATGGAGTCAGAACTTTAACATCTTGCTCTTGCTCCATATCTGTCTGAGACTTAACATATTCTGAGCCAACAGTGTTTGAGGAGAGAAAATATTCCCTTTGTAAGTTCTTTCTTTCTTTTTTTTCTACAGCTGCGTATTTAGAGCAGAAGAAGCCCATCCCAGCCCCAGCCCCAGCTCCTAGGTCGCTGTTGCCCAAACCAGCGCCGTCCGGCCTGCGTCCTCCCGGGTTTTCATGCCTGCCCCCTTCGCGGCTGGCCACCTTTGGCTTTGTGCGCAGCTCCAGTGTCTCCTCTGTTTCCAGTAACCATTCCACTGACAGCACACGTAGCGACCCCTGCCGACCAGCGTACCGTAAGTTTCCACACTTGCCTTCTCCAAGGAGATATATTTGCATATGACAAATACCACAGAAGGGTTACTACAACACTGTCTTGACTGGCTACATACACTTGTGCCCAGTACATACTGTATGTGTGCATGTATGCTTTTATAATTCAAGCAAAGTTGTTCAAACAAAACAAAAGCTGTGGAATTGAGGCCAACCCTGCAAAGCATGTTTCCATGACTGCGATTCCTGTAGGAATGCCTACAGAGTGAAAACAACAGAAAAACACACACAGTGGCAGGATAATGAGTGTTAAAGTCATTCACCTAATAGGAGCTGCCTGTTCTGGGGCCAGCTGAACAACATAAGGGATTACAAGGGGTTCAGATGAGTGCTGAACAAATAATGGAATGAGACTTAAAACAAGGGAGCCTCACCAAAACAAACGCAGCAGATTCAAATGAAACACCATGCACAGTTTCAGCATTTAGCCAACGCTCATGTCCTCTTGTCCATATCTGTATAGCTAGACTTAAATCAACAGCTGCTGTTCAACAGAGACTGTCAGCTAAGTTGCGTAACCATCACAAGCCACATTAAAGTGCAAAGAACCGTACAAACAGCAAAAAGATTTAATCCTGTATACACTCTGGGGTGTCTGTAATCGTTTCTTGAAGATGGGAAGGGACCATTTAAGAGTATAGTGTTTTAAACTTAGCATGGGAAGCCAGTTTAGGTTTCATTGCTGAGGTGTAGGTGTAGTATACACAGCAATAATGTATACTCTAGAATTTAGACTACTATATTGAATTACTACAAATGTATTTAATCAAGCTAATTGCTGAAAGAATGATATTGTTGCACAGAACATATAAACATATTTTTTTTTAAACTGTCAGCACTTTGCCATTAATAGAAATGTGTTTTTAATTCATTCAGTATATTTATTGTAAACCTTTGTTGCCACACCATTACAGAACACAATGGCGTTTAAAAAGCAATGTTGTTTTTGTTCATAAAAAAAGCAATAATTAGAAACCTCATTGCTTATAGATTTTTTTTTTTAAGTTTTAATGCTGTCATTAAAATGTATTTTTTCCCATAGACACTTTTTTGCATGCTTTGCCATCTCACATCATGTTAATTGCTTTCACTGGTCTTCCACAGCAAACCTAAGACCACAGCATCAAGTTCTCAGAAATGCCGAGGCAGCCCCTCATTTCTTCAAAGAAAAAACCCGCTTCTGAAGAGATGAGGGATGCGCTGCATGTGTTTTTTTAATGCGACCTACATAAGTAATGATACGTTACTCTTCCCATGGTTACAGTTGACGTAGACGTTCTTTGCAATAGCACAGAGCTGCACATGCTGGGCTCTGTAGCCTGTCGTCACTCTTTCATGTTTGGAACAAGGAATCCCTCAGCACTCAACACCCCTGTGAATCATCAAGAGAGAGGGGGAAGAGAGCTAAAGAAAGAGAGAAACGGAGAGACTGAAATGGCAGGAAGTAAGAACGATCCAGATCTTGAGAACAGCTTCACTGTACTATTCCAATAGAAGCCAATGCCTTGCACTTCCAGACATAAACAATACATGGATCATTAAAAGGGGAGTTTCTGAGTCCGTTTATAGCTCTGGGAGCTGGGGTGTATGTCAATGTTCCTTAGCTGTTTATGGTGAGATATATTTTGCTGATTTCAAGATATATTTCTACATCAAAGCAGTCCACTTCCCTCTCATGTTGGACGTGTGAAGGACATGACATGGCTCTAACTGTTCGACCATCTAACAGACTCAATATGTCTCTCTTTTATAAAGACAATTATGTCATTATGCAGGTTTGCACAAAAACAACCATAAAAGAACACACTTAATTTACAATTTAACCAATAAAAAACCCATTGACTTTGGTTGACTTTGGTGTTTGGCTGGACTCCTACTCCAGGTACTGTCACTAGCCAAGTAAATAAGCAATGTTTAGAGCTGGAGAGATCCACCCTCTGTCATGAAAAATTTGAGCTGCAGTGCTGAGAATGCATGATGAGAATTTATGATGCAATGTTTTGCCCACGTGTTAGAAAGCAGTGCCCTTTTGGGATTGTTTCATTTAAAATGCTGAATGGTTAAATACTTGTGACACATCCTGAATGATTATTCAGCAGGGAATGAAGCCAACAGATGACCTTTCTGAGAAAAAAGGCTAAATGTGGCAAACAAAAGGCAAGGACATTTGTAGGACACAACACCACCATTTCACTCTCCCTAGAAATAATGAGTGAATTTGGCTTTGGCATCAGGATTCTAATTGTCTCAACTATTGACCCAGGTAATGTAAAGACACGCAGCTCCTCAGGGATGAAGAGTCTGGAGACATGCATCGACCCTTTTCGCTCCTAAATGATCGGTGGAGGCCATCTAATTGGCCAAACAGGTCTGAATTAGAGGGTGTGAATTATAACTGAAGAGGAGGAAAAAAGGATGGACAGATGGAGCTGTCATTTGTGTTTGCAAAGGACAGAATGAGCCAGAGCTCAATATGTAGTCTTTACCCTGCTGAATTGCGGATTTGTTGCAGAAATTGAATGTTTTAATCCTCCAGGGCAGTGGGGAGGCAGACTCTGCAAGCAAGGACTCATATTGATTTTCACAACAGAGTAGTGACATCCAAGTGACATGTCTCGAGGTGTAATGTAGTATTGCAGAATAAAGGTAATCTGATGCAAGGAATGATAACATCTCCAGAGAGTCCTGTGGTAAGAGTATGGCAAGCTGAATGCCTGATTTGTCATAGAATTATCCATAAATGTCATGGAAGTTATTATATGGCTTGGACAGCGTCAACCTCACCATCCTCACAACATGACCACAACTTAGATGGACCTGACCATTGGTCACCATCCATGGTCCTGGAGGGTGCACAACCTGCATGTTTTTGGGTTTAGTGTCATTTAACACACCTGTCTCAACCTCTTGGCTTCTTACCACCCAGATCATGAGCTGAATCAGGTGTGGTTGGACATCCTAAGGACTAAGCAAGTCCTTGTTTGCCCTAAGTTTGTCACCCATGTGTATCTTGACATGGGTAGAATGTAACTTTTGAGCACATAGCTGACATGTGATTTCTTTATTATTGATTTTGAACCATGCTTTGAATCATTTGGCCTCTCACTGTGCAGAGTTGAAAGACATCAGTTGTTGTTTGACCTTAACAAACATCCTTGCAGCAAGTGCCCAAGCTCATTTCTTTGTGAGAACAAAACGAATAAAAGATGAGACAGAATGAACAATACGGCACCCCACCATGATCTCTCAAGCTTGTACCCTATGAGAGTTTCTCCCTTGAGAGTTTTCCTGTTTTCCCAGTGGTGGCATCAACTGCTCTGCACATTATAAGCCTCAGCCTGTCTCTGCTAATCACACCTTCGTTCTACATGGCAGCTGAGCAAATGAATATAACAGCTTTGAATTCAGACCATAATTCATTTGGGCAGGGGTTAGTAGAACCGAATGTCCTAGAGAACAGAGATTCATGAAATATGCAGTCTGACCTGTCCCTGTGAGAAGAATTTAGGAAACACCACCGTATACGTCTGCTGTTCAATCCTTATCAAGCTGGCAGGTTGACAGAGGTAATCTCACTCCTGCCTGAAATACGATCTCCCCATGCTGAAAATTTGAAGGTGGATAGTGCATAGTGGAGAGGGTAAGACTGAAATATATCTAATATCTGGTGAAGGAAGTGGAAGCTATGGTCTGGGGACCAGGAAGGGGTGTCAGTGTACCAGTAAAAGCTTTCAGGGATCAAGATAAATTATTGGAATTCTTAGGAGAGCTGTCTCAGAATGAGCCCCCCTCCCCACTCTCTTTTCAACTTTGCATTGGTCTTTGGTGACCCTGTCTGATCCCCAGCATCGATTATGCTTCCTCTACAGATATCTAGTCATTTATATTTGGATGAAGTCGTATGCAAACATTGGAATAAAAAAAATAGAATGAAAGTCCATGAGGATGTTGAAGTAAGTAATCTCACTACTGGATTACTGTAACTCTCTTCTATCAGATCTACCTTTGAATGCCATCCAACGTCTACAACTAATACAAAATGCAGCAGGATAACTGGTTTTCAACCTTCCCAAATTTCACTGTGTGCACCGTGTGCTGTGCGGCTGTGTATCACATGTGACAATCACTTCACTTTAACCCCACTGCTACGCTCCCTCCACTGGCTCCCAGTAGCTGCCTGGATCAGCTTACAAAGCCAAACATGGGGTAGCACCATCCTACCCCTTATTAGACCTCGAACTATGTAAAACAAATTAAAACGCTATATACTTTGCATGTTTTATTGTTGTTTTTTTAAAACTCCAATTATAAAATAATGCCACTTTTTCAGGGATATTTCAGGTGAATATTCAGGTGAAGTATGGTTAAATGGGTTAAACAAATGTCATAGAAATGCTCATTTCTATCTGGCCTTAAATAACTAAATTAATTATTGTGCATACCGTGTGAAATTGCATCTTCACATTGGCATCAAGGGTTGAGGCAGGTCTGACCTTGGGCCCATTCTGACTTCCCTAAAATAATTTGCAGAGCTGCTTGTGTGTGTGTGTGTGCCTGTGCATATTGGTGTGTTTGAAGGTCAAAGAAGGTAAAGCTGTCATTTCTATTCATCTTCCCATTGTTATTATGAAGGAATTACATTGACTAGAACTGGTCGAGAGTAAGGTGAGAAATTAAATTTTTAGATGCACTAAAATGGACAGCTTGCTAAAAAAAATCCACCCATGTGTGAACCAAATTTCTGTTTTTAGAAAAATTCCCTTCACCTACACTGAGCCTGGAAAATCCTTCTTTGCTGACTGCAGTTGGAAACAAAACAGCTTGTGGCAAGAGGCGAGAGAAAAAGGCTGAGAACTTACAAATGTTAAAGAGCAGACAGGAGGTGACAGGGAGTGAAGGATGGCGAGAATGAAAGACTTGGAGTGATGGATTTCAATAACAAGTGAAAAGGTGAGACTGGTAGCGAGTGACACTGAGCAGGAAGAGATGTGAGGCAGTGGTCCCATGGTACAAGTTACAGATGGCATCACTCCACAGAGCTTTTGTGAGTCACTCTGACATGTATGTGTGTATGTGCCAGCATACGACACACAGCCTCATTGAAACACACAGCATCCATTGGCATGAATAGACCCAGGCCTTCTGCTGTTTTCATAGGTTTTATGTGAATATAATTTCTTTCAAATAATTCTTGGTTCATATGTTTATGATTCTTCATATATTTGTTTGTCAGCTTGCTTGAGCTTCTTGTTATCCATTGCAGTTGATGACATTTAAAAGTAATATCCAATACCTATTGAATATATATATTGGCATAACATCGAGGATAAGTCTTTACTGAAGAAGTAGGGCATTTAAACAAGTTACTCTCATTAAGTACACTGTAAAATCGAACAAGTTGCCTTTAGTTGCAAATTTATTTCCTCATATATTTAAAAAAATTTACTTGAGAAAATAAGTACTAATAACTTGTTCTTTTTACTTTAGCAGAACTTATTTTTTATATATATATATTTTATTTATAAATAAAAAATATAGATTTTTTTAATAATTCTATTCTAACTGTGTCGTTAGTGGTAAGCAGCAAACAACCACCTCAGAGGAAATGTAAAACTCCATCAAATAACCACTAACTAAAAAAAAAAAAAACATTTTCTTAACCTCCAGATCTTAGTACACTGCAACTTTACAAAATAACAATTCCCTGAGTTAAACTGCCTTGTATCGCCCCAGAGCATTCTGGGAAGCTCCGCCCCCAAAAGCTACAGTATCCACACTAAATTACCATTTAAGCTGTACTTTCACAAACTGCTAAATCATTTCTAATACTAAATCAGGAAACAAATCAAGAGAAGAATGAAAAAATCTAATTGTTATCTTGTGTAAAGTCAACTGAAATGCTGCCACAGTTAATTCAGCTAAAGGACATGAATTTTCTTAAGCTTTTTAAGTACACATTACTTATTTAATAAACTTAGTTAATAAAAATTAAGTTGTGTTCACTCACTCTTAAATTCATTATGACATTTTACAGTGTAGTTTATATATTTCTACTATATTTTTTTACATTGAAAGCACTGCAAACATGTTACACTTCACGAGATATAGGAAACAGCCAAGCTGCTGAGCTCATGAAGTCATTGAAAGTCTTTTAACCAGTTGCTAGTCATAGATTCAAAAGAGAATCCTTCCACTGTTTGAAGGATACAGAAGAACAGTTATAACCGCGACATTCTTATTTTGCTGGGGTTACATATTATTCCAAAGTAATGTGACAAGAAAATCACGGCATGGTTATTTACTTGCTTCCACATTCTTAATTATCATCAGTAATGTTTTATGTTTATTTTTTTATATACACACACACACACACACACACACACAGTAATATATAAACATTAATAAGTAAAAAGTGAACAATAACCAATAGTGGCATTTAGAATTTTTTTAGGATTTAAAACAAAAAAAAATTCTCTGGAACAGCTGAATTGTAGAATTTTCAGTGTTCTGGTTCTCAGTTTTGCTCATCTTAAATATTTCATTTGTTGAACCATTTTTACGACAGTAAGTGGGCAATTCCCATGAAAATGGGCATTTTTCTTTGTACTGGTTCCCAGAATACAGTTACCTGTCAAGAATGTACCTGTTCTGCGTAGAGAATTCATTAGTACCCCCCCTCTCTCTCTCTCATTCTCAGTGTCATTCTCTTTTGTTCAAGACTTCAGCTCGGGCACGAGTAGCATGTGCTAAGTGCTGACTCATTCTTTAAAACGGTCTCTCTTTTTAAAACTCTTCTCTCTCCTGCCATCCTCTCATCCCATTTCAGGAAAGCCCTGCGCCTATCCTTTGTGTTTGTTTCTTTCTCTTCCTTTGTAGAGTTGGATGCTTTGCCAAATGCATGTATTAGATGAAAGAGCAGAGCACAAAAAATAAATTTTTTAGGAAATGCAAAAACATTTCTCTGAAAGCTAGAGCTAATGTTCTTTTGAAAAACATATCAAATGTGAGAATTGAATGTTTCATTAAGAAATTCATATCTGATTTATTCATTATTATGAAACAATGCAAGATGATTGTGTCTGATTCTCACAGCATTTCTGTGGCTTCTTCAAGTTGTTTCTGAACAGCAGGGAGTCTCTTCGTAGCAACCTTCTGCAATACGTTCCTGTAGTCATGCTGGTTATTGGTTTTTTTTTTTTTAGTTAGACGCATGCAGAATCCAGAGACCCTGCAAAATGTTTTAGATTTGGTGTTGGTCACACATACTGGCTGTGCTTCATTTATGAACATTTTGCTCCGTTTTTATAAATAATTTCTCGGAAATGCGAACGTAAACCACAGACCTCTCCAAGGCTTCCTTAGGTTGCTCCATATGTTGTTTTGTGTGAGTTTTTTACTTCTGTTGTTATGTGAAATAACCATGAACCCTGTAGAACTTTGGTGATATCCCAAAGCCTCAAAGGAGTTGTTAAATCTCCCCTATTATGAACTTTTTTTTGCTTCTATATAGGTCTTATAATGAGATTTCCCCAGGACGCGCCGTTTCAGTGTGTGTAGCTTTAAATGCAAATAAGGAGGAGAAGTGGGCAGGGGCATTCATGTCATCAATAAAATTCACCAACCACAATGTTTGATTCAAACAGAAAGTCACATCTGCGTTTTCCAGAAAAAAATTCATTAACCCACCCGAGTCTCACGTGACAGAACTAAAAAATACATTTGTGCTCATTTTTACACACAATCACTGAGCAACTGTAATGCTTTGCACATTTTCAAGCCATGGCGGTCGGTGAAGTTACTTTTTTAGGGGACAGGTGGGAAATTCTCTGGGTGGACAAAGCATGAGAAATGGGAGGTAACCTTTCCCCTAACATTCAAGATCCAGCCTGCTGAGCTGCCACTGTCTGTACTGCAAAGCATAATGGCCAAAGGACTCTTTACACCTATCACCTTTTCTAGCCACTGCAGGATAATTGGGAACCTTTAAAATATTTATTTTCTAGCCAAACCCATGATATTTATTTACTTCAGTTGTTAAAAAAGCAAAAGTTAACTTTGCAGGGTAGTTGGCAAAAACCTTTATGTTTCCAAGTTCTTACATCACCTCACTTATGTGCTGTGCAGTACAACAACAAAGAAAACATGCTTTAGTTTCTAAATTAATAAGTAGAAGAAAGTGAAATTGGTATATGTATGTATGTGTCTGTGTGTGTGAGTGTATATATATAGTATTTTGTGTGTGTGTGTGTGTGTGTGTGTGTGTGTGTGTGTGTGTGTGTGTGTGTGTGTGTATGTATATTACTTCAGATGTGCAGAGCTGAGCCTTCCATGAAGACTACCCTGGTTTAATAAAATCATGAATGCTTTGAACACATCCAAATTTTGTCCAACTTCTGTCCAGTCATTTAACAATGTCATATCAAACTACTGATGTGGTTTTGGACACATAAAAGTAACTTCCAGAAAAATATATATTTTAATATAATATAATAATTATTGTATCAGTCTTTTTGTTTCAGTTCTATCAGCTGCAGCTGTAGATGCAGATGCTACAACACTTTGCTATCAAATACTACAAAGACCCTATACAAAACTAAATTCCAACAAAGACGTTTACTAGGTCTGTGGGCTTTTGTGGCCTTATGGAGACTGACATGATTGCCCTTCTATCCTATTTCTATCCTTAAATCCTGTTAAATCCTGACCCTCTTTCACCAATTCTAATTACTACAATTTCCCATATTCTATGTCTGACAAAAAAAACAGTAAGAGCCTGCTGAGCTGCCTGACCTCCATCCACTGGCACTGCCTCCACTTTTCCCCTTCTCACAGCTGGAAGGTTATCCTGCTTAAGCCATCCAAATATCCACAATCTGAAAGAGCTGCTTCCCAAGTCTCATCCACTGCAGTCGGCTGCCTCTCCTTTCTCCACTCTCTGCACACATTGCCAGGCAGACTTCAACATTGATACATCCGTTGTCCTGTTGGGGAGATTTTTTTTACTTATCTTCAGAGAGACAACATGTTTGTTGACAAGTGAAATCCCTGGATAACTTAATGGATGATACCCCTTAGGTGGAAGAGTCACTAAATATCAGTAAAATGTTTGCTTTATGGAAAAACATTGTAATTCTAATGGGTGCTGCCCTCATTCAGGATATAAAGACATAAGCATCACTGAATCACCAACCATTGATGAATATTGGAATTAAATAAGTCATATATTATGACCATCAATCTCCAGATCTCAGACCAGCTTAACACTTACAGCAAATTCTGGACAAAAACTTAACATCACATTTTCAACTATCATCAGAAAATCAAATATGGGAATTTCCAGTGGAAGAATGGTGGCCTTCCCTGCCAACTGAAGACGTTTTAATGGCTTCAAAATGCCCAGCACCAATCAAAAGTGAATCTGAACATTTCATTCAAAGATTTCTGCACTCATTAGTGCGTGTCTCTGCAGGACGTGTTGTAACAGGAAAGAGAGAAGGATGTGAAGTTCCAGTGTCTCATGTTCTTTTGTGATACTCGTTTGTACCCTGATATTTATGGAATTAGAGCACCTCTTATGTTTGTCTTCCAGTGACAGGCTAAAGACTCTGCCATTGTCCAGGATACAGGAAGGTGTAAGCCTTTTGTACGTGGAGACGCCTTTTATTCTCCTCCTACAGAAGAGGCTTCAATGCTAATCCTCTTAACCTGCCATCATACCTTTTATGACTTTTCCCTTTAAAAACTGCAGCAAATTTGTCGTTGTGGTATTTTTTTAATCTTCATCTTCATATTTCATGCAATGCATCTTCCTTTACAAACTGTTTTCATTATTTCAGTCCTCTCCCCTAATTGAATGCTCCAGGCAAACCTTCTTAAACAGCAGGGGTCCCCTCTCTCTTTCACGCCATCAGAAACCCTACATCTCTCGCAGTCCTATTCTCTGACTGACTAGGAGGGAAAGCACTGTTTCAGCTCGACACCCTCGATGAGGCATGTGCTCTTCATTGCTGTGAGCAAACCAGTGGCTGTAATCAATGCCCCGAGGGATCAATATTTTCCTATGGAGAATTTAATTGTCTGACATCTAACTTGGAGGTCTGGATCGATTGTGCCCGTTTGGACCATGTTTACATCTGTGCACTGCCCTCTGGTTCAGAGTGATAGCTTTTGGTATGTTTTTTCTTCACTCGTTTAATTCTTGAATAACTTTTTTGCAGGATAAAAAGGTTTGCTAGGCCCAAGGTCTAGATTGGTTCCCTGCAATTTTGCAGTCATTAATAAAAAATCTTCCTCATTCTATACCAAGGGGTGTCCAGAATCTATGCGAGTTCTAACTTTGTCTCTCTAATCAATTTATAAATGAAACACACTCTCGTCTGGCATGGAACAGTTCATTGACAGATTTGGACATCTGATAGGTTATCTGAAGATCATGCAAAATATTGGACACCCCTGTCCTAGATCATCTCACGTTGAATTTTTTGCTTGCTATTCCCAGAGCTGTGTCCATTTTTTACATAGGGGAGCTGTAACCATGCCTGCCTTCCTGCTGTAAATCTTGCAATAATTCATCCCTCTTTGTCTGACTCATTCTTTTCTTTTCTCCTCCACTACACACTTCCTGATTTGGGTGATTTAACCAATTTACCAATCCCAATTTTCCTCCTCTGCATTCCCTCTCTCTATGACTTGTCTGTATTTTTCTATATTGGCATGCCTGCCATGTCATCTCAGCATCTCAGTGCCATTTCCAGTTCTCAGTCAATCATTGTTTTGTTTTCATTACATTTTGGGAGACAATTTGTTTTTCATTAAATATGCAACAAATACCTCACTTTAAATAACTTTTTACTTATTTTACTCTTTTAATTACTTATTACTCCCCAAAGAGCAAATGTTTTTATTGAAATGTTTTAGCAAGTTTACTAGGTTGGTCATTAGACAACTTATTTGCACATTCACAATGCTTTCTTATATGACACTGAATATTGTTTAACCTTCTATGTGAATAATGAACACAAATCAACACTGATTGTGATATTTTTCTGATTACCATTTAAAAAGGCACCAATCCCAAGACAAGTAAATCATCAGACTGTTCTTTTAACAAGTACATTTGCTTATTTATAACTAGATTTTCTGTGCCTGAAGATTTTACCACAACTTAGATAACATTGCTTTCACATGATTACTATCCAGGCATGGTGGACACATCACATGATAAGCTCTTTATGGAACATTAAAGTGATAAAGGGAGGCAGGGAAAGTTTTTGGCCTGGTGAATCTCTGAGCTGCTAACCCACTTCTTCACAAAGCTCACACCAGGGTGCCTTCCTTAAATTAACTGATGCTCACAGAACCATTTTACCAGTCCAGCCAATCAGAGGCTTGCCTCCCACTGTGCAGTACCCTAATCTTCCTGCAGAAAGCCAGGGGGACTTTTCCTACACCCCACTGATGAGCCTCTCTGTCCCAGGGCCAACTTTGTTCTGCAGTAACCGTCTTGCTTAGCTGAACTTGTGTGGGTTTGCATTTTTGTAATTAATCTTTTCATAGATTTTGTCAGCACTGTTTGTGTTAAAAAGCCCCATAAATAATTTGGCCTTGCATATTCTTGTTTCTTCAGGCCATTCCAGAGAATAATGTGGATGTCATTTATTTGGTGGTTTAAATTTAGATTCCGAGATCTAGGTTTGGAAGTGGCACATTAGACTGGCACATATTACTTAACTTTAGTGTACTCGAGCCAGGTTAAATTATCTCACCTTTTTTGTTCTTGCTGGTGGTAGTGGTACTACAGAATGGGATGTACGTTTTTTTCGGCCCCACATTAATTGAGAGATATCTCTTCATCTTGTGGTGCTTGTCAGTGTCAGCATCTCTTCATTCATCTTCTTGTTGTGTCTCTCACCTCCATCACTGTGCTGAATTTCCGGTGACTCATTCTATTAGTCTGTAAGGGCCAAGTCACCATTTCATTGCTAGTATTGAGCCGTTATTGACTGGGATGCTGGAACGTGGGACTTGGGTTGTTGGAGTCTATGCCACATTAACAGGCCATTGAAGGGTCAGTGAAACCTAGGCAATGACAAACTATTTGATCTGTGAGGAGTCGATGAGACGATGAGATGAGGAAAGAGATGAACAAAGGAGAGAATGAAAGGTGGAGTACTGTAGCTGAGGGATGTACACTTTCACTCTAAAGTATTCACACTCTGTAAGGTTCCAGTAGCAATGAACTTCACATCATTAAGCATTTTCTGAAATCTTGTCAGAATGTCTGTTACTGAAGCTGGTTATTTTGAAGGTAACATAGAGGTAAAACTATGTGAAAACTTTTACAACAACATATTGTCAATGTCCTTCTCAGGCCCCAACAGTGAAGACCCACCACTCCACAGAGTGGTTGCCCAGGTGTCAGGAGACGGTGTCCGGCACAGCCTCCAACCGCCTGCCACACCCGCACTCGCAAGGCGGTCTCTGCTGCCTCCGCCACGCGCCTCCCCTTCACGTGAGTTTATCTCTCTTAGCATAAAGCACTTTAGCATAACATAATGCATTCCAGTCATATTTATAACACTGTCGGTGGCATGAAATGTTAACAGGTTTTAATAACAAATCACGTGGAACATGCAAAAAAGTACAGAGGGTAAAATGACGTATGACAGAAAAAGGACGGGTCATGGCAAGGATGCATTTATATTAATTATAACAGCTGAAACAATCAAGGTAATCAGGGCAAGACAAGATAAGACAAGACAAAGCAAACACAATTCTGCAGTCAGGAGAACGTGGGACTATAGTGCCAGGAAATGTCCAGGAACATCATATAATTGTCCCCTTTTTTGGTTCTTTTGAATGTACAAGCATACTCAGACTAGCTGGTTAGTAAGGGTAATCAAATCCTGGCTTTGGTCTAGTTTTAATAATCTAAGCGTACTTATGACATGAGAAAGTGGGACATAGAGTCTGAAGTATGTGCTTCATTAGCAGTCGCCCTAACAGGCAGGGCTAAATCGGAGAAGCTCGTTCTCGCTGAGCTGGTACACTGGAACATGCTGATCTGCCTGAAGGTAAAACTGTGCACTGCTTGACTTCTGGAGATGGAGACTTTGCAAACCAAAAAAAGTGTCTCTGAGTGAGTTCAAACGCCAGAGGAAGCCGAACAAAGAGGCGGTCATGACTCATCTTTTTTTTTGTTAATTCTCAGCTGTTCTCCACCACTCCATGTTCTCTGAGTGGCTAGAATTACAGCCACTCACCATAGCCTGAGGGCGGAACTCCAAAAGTGTGGTTGTGGGAAGGAAGTTGGGCATTCGCTGTGATTAATCAGATGGAGAGGAGAGGAGAGGAGAGGAGAGGAGATATCTTGTTCAATTATTGGCATCATTAAAAAGTAATCAAAAGATCAAAGCATTGCAAAAAAACACTGTATCACAGTTTGTGTACTTTGCCTTCAAGGAACAGTGAGCTTATCTTGATTGGAGAGCTTTAGGAGCCCGTAAGCAAGTTCACCCCCTCATAGCATAAAATAGACAGAATTCAATTCAAAGCCCTATTTCCACAAAACTATAATTTTGCATGCATGGGGAATGTTTGCTAATCTCAAGCACATTTTTAGGATTTACAGAAATAAACAGCTATAACCAAGGACTGATGTATTATTATTTCTGATTCATTCAGTCATGTTTTTTATGATCTGTGTAATAGAGACACACATACCGTCCCATTGCTTCCTCTCCTGTTTCACTCATTGTCTTCACTAATCCTCATCAGTCATCATAAACTAGGTTATAGTCATCTTAGGACCTCATCTACTTCCAAGAAAGCAGATAGGTATTCAGTGATTTAATACTCTGCCCTTTATGCTTTGTCTGCCGTGGACATTTGTGAGAGGGCATATATAATGTATGGCCGGCGGTGTTAAAACTTAAAGACATCGCTGAGTCATGAGACCGCTGAACCCGGGATGCACTGCTTTCTATTTTCTATCTTTGTCCTCTGTGATTTCTCTATCCCAGTTTTCTTCTGGGTGTTGCAAGCACTCACCCAGCACATATGCTGGTACTGTCTATACGCTAGCAGGTAAGGAAGCTGACTCAGAAGGTTGCCAGTTCGATTTCTGAGCTGCCAAGGTGCCACTGAGCAAAACACCATCTCCCAGGCGCCTGTGGGGGATGGGTTAAATGCAGAGACCACATTTGCACTGGGTGATGTGCTGTGGTGTGTCACTTTTTAAACAGGGGTGCAGAATTGTGATTGGCCATGTTGGGTGCACATGGTGCTTGGAGAACCTGGTCCTTTTCTTCCTGTTGCCCCATCACTCTTCATAATGTACCTGTGGAGAGGGGTGGGGCCTGCTGAGGTTTCTATTTCTTTGTCGTGTCATTTCGTAATGTGTCTCCCCGCTCAGTAAAATAAAGACCCTTGAAGCTGGATGAGAACTCTGTGGCCCATGGTCCTCAGAAGCACCAGAGCTGTACTCTGCCAGGACTGGGGGCTCTGATGGGGGGTGAAAGGGGGTAGGGGAGATATGGGTGGCGTCCTAGGGCATCTCTGGAGCTGCCTGATACATGCTGAGATGAACTGGCAGTAATGAGGTGCCCTGGGACTAGTGCATCTGCCAGAGCTGCGTGTGTGTGTGTGTGTGTGTGTGTGTGTGTGTTTAAGATTGGCAAAGCAGTGTGGGGTATAAGAGAAAATCATTGACCCCATAAAATGTTTACATTTGTTTTTTCATCTGTGACAAAATATGTAGTCACTTCAGACAGACATCAGTTATATATTCTTATGATTTCAGCGCAGTCATTATCATTTAAATACCAAAAGGTCACGAAAGTCATATTATTTTGTTTCTGTTTCTTATCCATGTGAATCACAAGCCAGAAAGAGCTGAGACCACAAAACTCACATGTTATACTTGATGGGGTGGTCGAACAAAACTAATGCTTCATGCACATGCACTCTGACATGTTCCGATTGCCCTACGGATTAATTGCCATAAATGGACAATACAGTAATTGTTGGATTATGTTTCTTCAATGCCAGTTCCTATTTCAACACAAGTGTTTTACAGATGAATATTGACAGTGACACTACATTATGTTGTTAAATTGATAATGTGCTGCATAAATATGTACTACAATGTGGTGCATGATCATGCCCAACACTCAGGAGAGGGGCTGGGGGAGGGGAGTGTCATTTTGGCTTGTGGAAGTGCACAAGGCAGCTCTGCCATTTTGTGCTTCACTGCATCTTATTGAAATCGATCCACAGGCCACTGAGACTAGGAGAGGAAATGCATGGGGAGAGAGAGGAATCTGTGTGTGTGTGTTTGTGTCTTTTTCATGCATACTTATATATATTTGTTGCTACATTTGTTAAAAATGCATGAACTCTGTGAATTTTAATTTTCAATTATTTTTCAATTACACACTAATCTGTTTTTTCAACATTGTTTATGAATGAATTATTTGCAGTCTCCAGGAAGGAGTTCCAGAAGAACACTGAAATCACTCAACCTGCGCTCTCCTCCCCCAAGAGACTGGCTGTGGTTTCTCCTAAACCACAGTCACCAGGTAGCTTCACCTTTCCAACTATGATTAATTACAGGATCCATGAATCCATATTTACTGTATTCTTTAGCAGCATAAGCACTTCACACATGTTAGGCTGTGGCTCCTCACTGAACACTCATTACAGTCAATTAACTAAGAATACAATGATTAAGAGAGAAGCTGCCCAGTCTACTCAGAAGCACTGGTGGTTATTTTCATGATCATTCACACACACCACTACATGCAAATTGTGACAAATGAAATTCAATAATTCCTGTATCTTGTATGTGACAAACATTGCATGTTTTCTTAGCTGTCCCACCACCAATAATTTATTGAGCCATGTCCCATAATGAGAAGAAAAATGGCTGCAGTATATGCCAGTGAATATGCCAGTGAATATAGGAATCTCATTGTCTGTGTACGTGTGGTGGTGTACTGCTGCGTTGTGACATGACTGTGCTGGGCCTTTCTCTGCTGCCCCCTATAGGAAATACCAAATTGTCACATGTACATTTATTTCCGACATCATCGTGCTGATGAATATTCCTGCGCCATGTTTTCCCACGGAGGGATTTGAAGGCTGGGATGCAGCAGATTGTCTGAATATAAGAAATCTGTCAAAAACATTTCATTGTGTTGACAGGTTCATGTGGCACTTTTGATCATTTGGTTACATTGATTGACATAAAGGTAAACCTATGATCAGTTTTATGTATGACAGACCCTACTTTTCTGGTTCGTGTTTAGCATAGATTTGCTCAGTCCCAGAAACCAACATGGAGATAAAAGCCAATACATAGCAGATCTAAAAGACCTGACAAATAGATGTTAGAAGATTGAAGTTAAAGATGCTGAGATTTGCATTTGGAGTGACAAGGATGAACAGGGTCTGTAATGAGTCATTTAGAAGGACAATTTTGGTTGGAGGTTTTAGAGACAAAGCCAGAAAGGCAAGATTGCATTGGTCTGCACAGTGAGTAGGTTACTGAGGATGGAGCTCTCAGGCAACAAAAAAAGAGGAGGAGGGACGTGCAGGTGGTTGGTGTGAAGGAGTAAAATGCAGAGGATAGAAGGAAAATGTAGACAGCTGAGAGTATAGCAACAGCAGACACAGTCCCGCATTAAGGATTAACCACACAATTTCAGTGGCAACATGGCTAAATATTAATTGGAAACTGAATGTGCTGTTTGTACATTTGCACACTGCCCCATTTGTTGAAGGCCCCTGCATTTGTTGCTTCGTGTTTTAACAAATTAGCCGTGTTTATCTCAGTGTGCGCCAGTGTAAAATGGCATCATTATAGGCGATTAGCGCCTTTCCTCCTATTGAGCTAACATTAGCATAACAAGACATGTTCTCCACATGAGCCTCATTCCTCCAAGTAATGATCCCCATGCATCAAGCTGTCGCCCCAGCTCTTCTCACTAAAGACGTGAAAGTGCTAATCAAATTCAGCCCACAGTCAAATTGGCCAGTTGTCCCCTGTGAAATTCTCCACAGCTTCTGAGAACTGGATGCTCTTGCAGGTTTGTGTGTTCCGTCCCAAATCTTCCCACATACTGACAGGTGTCTGCCTAATGTCCTTAACATTTTGTTGCATTTACATATATTTTAAGTTGTTTGTCCAGACCAATCCTTGTCCTTGTTCTTAAGATCCCGAATCTGTTCTTCAGCTGCCTGATAGCAGGGAAAAAGTTTGTTGTTTCACATTCTCTAAGGCTCCCATGGACAGACATAGAACGTGAATTGGAGATAATGCCACAAGTCCTGCTGCCAGTGGTCTGCAGGGCCAAATCCTGGGCAAATTTTGATGAATTTGTTGTACCTGGTGTTCCTTTAATGAAACAGTTCAGGAATCAAGTGCACAATCCTGGACTGAAGCAGGAGCCATGGAGCTTCATGCTGCGAACCAAAAAATACACTGATTTCTGACCATGAAGAACAGTGCTGGTGTCAGTTTGGTGTCAGGCAATAATCACATACAGTGACTATAACATGCATAAGCATGAACTTCATTTCCATTTCTTTTTCCTCTAGCACACAGTCGGCAGAAGGCAGTGGTACTGGCCAGGACTGCAGTACGCAGCGTCTCTTCTGAGAGGTGCAGCCCTGACAAGGAGCGACGTGGACAAGAGGATATACAGCAGCTGCAGGGTCGCTGTGAGGAGCAGGCCAGGCAGCTGGATCTCCTGAGAGCTGAGCTGAAGAAGACCTCCCTGGGACTCGATGCCCTGGTCATCTGCACCCAGCACTTCTGCTTCAAGGTAATCCAGAGGAGCTCAAATAAAGAAAGAGATTAGATCTCTCCGCTTCTGAGAAAACAATTCAGTCAACATAAATCACTGCATTGAAAACCATGGAATCTTATTGTTGTCATCGGAAAATAATTAAATTGGTTCATGTAAATTCAGTGCAATCTGTAGTAATCTCTAGTTTGCCCACAGTGTCACAATTAGTCACCAAATAATAATCGTACTCACTGTTGCCAGCACACTACAAGCCACAGGAAAAATAATTAATCTGGTCTGGTAAGATTTACCGGATGTTTTTTGATAAGGGAAGTGCCCGTCAGTACCAGGAAGAGCCCTGTAGAAAAAGTAATCTGGTCTGGTTTGTAAAAGTTTTGTGGACTGGGAAGGATGAGGTAATCATGTGAAAGAGCTGCTGCTGCTGCTGAATGCCGAGGTTGGAGTGCCTCACAAGACTCTTACACTATGCTGGTGAGTGTGTGTGTGTGTTAGGGTCTTATGAGCAGAATAATGGCTATAATTTGTGTAATGATGGAGGTTGCTCAAGATTTTGTTATTTTAGCATGATGAAACCAACAAAGTACACTTCTGAGGCTTTCATATATGATCCACCCACCTCAGCTCTAATAGAATAGAACACAACACAACAAAAGTGAAGAACTTTAGGTGGACTTTAGTGTTCATTTTGAGGGGCTGTATTGTGGATCTGGTGACCGTAAGGACTCAGCAGGATTAACACATGCAGGTGCGGAACAGCTATTAATGTTCTCATGAGGAGTTGGGTTGGAGGAGGAGGGGCTGTAAAACAAGGAGGTTTACTCCCTGTCTGCCACCAACTGCTAGTCTGACACAGACGAGCCTAGAAATCTTTTAAAAAATAATAATAATAAATACACACATAAACACATACTGACTCTTCAGTCCTGCCATTACCATCTTTTTCTCTTACTGTTACCTCTGTTTTCCCGTCAGTCTTTTTTGACACTTCCATCTGCACCACTCCCCTTCCCTCACTCTCTCCCTCTCATGCTCCCCTCTCTCTTCTCTCTCTCTCTCTCTCTCTCTCTTTAGCCGTGACTCAGCTTTGTGCTGCAGTGAGCTCGTAGCTGAAATAAGGACACAGAGAGCATGGGCCAGTGCCAGCTATGTCTGCCCAGCTTGGTAACACACATCGGCATCTGCAGATGTATTTTGAAGAAGAAGAGAGCAAAAAAAAAAAGACTTTTTATGCTGATAAGTTAGGCTTTGTGGTGAATGTCTGGACTTAGAGGTTGTGTTTTAATGTAACACCACATGTGTGGGCTGCCGTCTGGCAGCGTAACCCGGGCCATTGTTTGCGGCTGAGTGGTGTGTTGGGGTGAACCATGGTGAGGTAAGCCCTGCTGAGGGGGTGTGTTTGTGTGTTGCAGAGCGAGAGCGCCAGCGAGAAGGAGCTACAGCTGTCCCAGGAGCTGAGTAGGATTAGGGATGAAGTTGGTGAGTTTTCGGGTGGGAGGGACACCATCTATGAGAAACCAAAGATTCTTTTATATAAAATGAATTTTTGCAAAAGTATGCATATCTGTCTGAAGGTAAATTCTGGACATGTGCAGAGTTGATGTTACAGTAAAAGTCATCCTTCTCCCTCTCAGCTTTTAACACAGCACGGTGGGAGTATCTGCAGAAGGAAAAGGTGGAGCTGGAGATCAGCTTTGAGCAGGAACTCAAGGAGCTGCAGGTGCAACAGGAGGCAGAACTTGCAGCCTTGGAGACGGAGCTGAGGAGATGCCACTCAGCCGAAAAAGAGCACCTGAAGGCGGAGCATCAGTCTGAGGTGGAGGAGCTGCGCACCCAGCAGCAGGAGCAGGTCGGAGCGAGTGGCATATCTGTTTTTCCTCATTGTTGCTGCACTGCTGCCGTTATCTGTATTATTAATTCTATTGATTTGCCACCAAATATTTACACGCACATGGCATAATTTCAAAATGTCAAAGAATGTGTGTGGGTGTGGGTGTTTGTTTGTGAAACAGGTTGAGGAGTTGAGTTTGCACCATGATTCAGCCATGAGCGAGCTGAAGATCATGCAGGATCTTACACTGGCAACTCTGCAGGAGGAGCATGCCCGCACCATGAGAGGTTTGTGTGTGTGTGTGTAAAACAAGGGGTACTTATGATTGTCTGCAGACGTGTGTGTGGTTACATTATTTCACCTTTCTCTCCTTGTGTGGGTGTGTGTTTCCAAATTAGATCTGAGAAAGGCTCATGAGCAACAGAAGATCTCACTTGAGGAAGGCTTTGAGAAGCTTAGACTCTCATTACAGGTGACACTGCAGAATATGATATAAACTTAATGAACTGAACTGATGTGTGTTGGTTTATCCCTTCAGGACCAGGTGGACACATTAACATTCCAAAACCGAGCCCTGAAAGACAAGGCCAGCCGATTTGAGGAAGCTCTCCGAAAGAGTACCGATGAGCAAATTGTGGTACTACCCCCCCCCCCCCCCCCCCCCCCCCACACACACACACACACATACACACACAGGTACAAAAACTGGCGTGATGGATGGATGGATCGGTGGAAGCAAATCTCAACAACTGCACAAGGAACACTACTTTTCACATTCCACAGAATAAGCAGCTGCTAGTGGAATTGAACTTCATGCTTGTACTGTTACAGTTTTCCTTGATTGCTTAAACACTAAATTAAAACGTCTCCCACATCTGGCATATTTTTACAGTTAGTTAGAAAAATATCAGACCAGAACCTCCATGTACCTCTCATTTAAGCAATTCAAAAGGCATGAAATTAGATTGATGTTGCATCTGTTTGAGGATTGTGCAGATGTTTATGACGCTCTGTTTGTCATGTTTGTATGGTTGCAGTAAGTAAAGTTGTTTGGTGAGCATATTCAACAAGAGAAACAATGTAAAAGTACCATAAGAACAAGCACTGGACAGATCAACAGAGTAATTGATTAAATCGAATGAAAGCTGATTTCTGGCTATGATGTTGGCCGCGCCCTATTTCAGGTGGATGATGTCACACTGCAAAAATGTTATGAGCAGCAGAACCTTGAGGTGTTGACTTAGCCTTAAAATTCTCCAAACCTCAATCCTCAGCCCTCAATCATGTGGGATGTGCTGAGCAAAACAATTCTGACCCATGGAGGCGCCACCTCGCAACTTACTTGAAATATCTGCTGCTGACAGCTTCACACCAGATGTCACAGCATACCTTCAGAGTACCTACCTAGTGGAATCCATGTATTGTGTCAGGGAGGGTTTTAGGTGGCAAAGGCCACCTAACCAGTATTAGGCAGGTGGGCCCTCACATCTCTGAAAATAGTATTGTGTCCTTAGGATGCATTGGCTCCTTACCAGCACATTGAAGAAGACCTGAAGAGCCTGAAGGAGGTGCTTCAGATGAAGAACCAGCAAATCCATGACCAGGAGAAAAAGATTTCAGAGCTGGAGAAGATGGTAGGCTCAAAATGAAAGGCTTAAACCTCCTAGGCTAGTGGGTAACACACTCACCTAGGAACCAGAAGACCCAGCTTCAAACTTACTACCATTGTGTGCCTGAGCAAGACACTTAGCCCTGAGAGTCTCCAGGGGGGGACTGTATCTGTAACTACTGATTGTAAGGCGTCTTGAAAAGGGCGTCTTATAAATGCGCTGCATGATTTTAAATCAATTTGTTGTTAACATATTGAGACCATTTAGAGAAGACTTTAGAATATTTAGAGTATTTTGCTTACTTTATTATAGTACTTATTTTTCATACATTAAAAGTGTTTAACTTTTGAGCCACCATAATATTTTGACCCAACATATTTCATAATGCCATGGCACTCTTGGCCCACCAGGAGGAGCCATAACCTTGTTTATCCTGATTTGCCGCCTTTATAAATTCCTGCCATGTGCTTCGTCTATAACACCCAGTATTACATACTGAACTAAATAAATGACTTGGATTGAGGTTATATTGAAGGGGAGTATTTAAGAATTTAATGCTGGTGTCTGTGTTCACTTTGTTTTTTGAGCAGGCCCTAAAGAATGTGGTCCTGGAGGAGCGGGTCCAGGTGCTACAGCAGCAAAACGAGGATCTGAAGGCTCGTATCGACCACAACCTCACCGTGTCCAGGTTAGTTTATAATCTCATATGAAAACCCAGACAATATCATTAGCTTTCATACCTCATAATAAGATGCAGGGCATTAGTGAGACTGGTTGCTACTAATATGGTTGAGTTCTATATTTGAATATTTATTTAATTATTTAAAAGTCATGGTTATATTGTGTTTGCATTTAATTGTGTCACCATTATGACATTAAGAGAAGTAGGCTATATATCCTAATGGTCATAATTTCTATTCATCAGAAATGTTGTGTAGTTGGAGGGGAATGTTTGTATGTGTGTGTATCTTGCATCATTATTCAGCATCTAGTTTTCCTAAATTCGCCAGCAGAGCTGTAAGGATTGGATTTGATATTAAACTAATTTGAATGCCCTGTCCTGCAGTGGTGAAGTGCAGTAGTCTTGTTATCACTAGCGTTGCTCTGGTAAAGGGACTTCTGGGTAAATGTAGTGCTGGTGAATGCATGATGAGCATTTTTCTAATTTCAGGCAACTGTCAGAGGAGAATGCCAACCTGCAGGAATGTGTGGAGAAAGAGAGCAACGAGAAGAAGAGGCTGAGCCGCAACAACGAGGAGCTGCTGTGGCGCCTCCAGACGGGAGAGCTGAGCCCCCACATGTCCCCCAGTTCCTCCCCCAGCCACAGAGGCTTCTTCCCAGGGCCTGACATTCCCCCTTACACCTGCTCTCCAGGACCGGGAACACCTACTCATGCCTCCTCCACTCCAGTGACACCCACGCACAGGGTGGTCTCTCCCGGCACACCCACCCATAGAGGTTCAGTGGGAAGGGCCTCTCCAGCCCGGTTTAACACGCTGCCCAGATGAGCTCCCACAAAATTAAGCTCAAAGGGAAGTGCCCTGAACTTGCCCTGAGTTGCAACACTGAATGACTTCGTCTTTTTTTTATATTATTATTATTATTAAAAGCGTGACAAGATTTTATCACAGGAAACACCCTCTGTAACGAGACCTTGAGTCGCATTGCTTAGTAACCGTTGTGGCAGAAGTGGTAAAAGACACAATGATGAACCCCATTCTCTGGGGAGGGACGAAGCCCTGTTGGTGAGTGCAACCTGTAAACAGATAGCAGAGGTCTGTTCTGGGCTCCTATTTCCTCTGCAGTCATTTCTGTGTCGCTCTGATGAGAACCCAAATCATAGGGCTACATTCAGTCAAACCATTGTTTTTTTGCTAAACAGGTAAAACAGCATCAGAAATATATTGTTGAAATATAACAATTTAATTTTGGAACAGACCTTTAATCACAATTCAGACCCCCCCTTATACTGAGATATTATTATTGTTGTTGTTGTTGTTATTATTGAAAAGCACCTTAGATAGATTTCCCCAAGTTCCCAAACTTTATCCATGATCAAATTGTCAATTGCTGTTGAAGACTGGCTAACAATGCATTCCACTTTGATCAGACAAAGCCATTGGTTGTGAGTGAAATCCCAGTTGACCTCTGATTCCGTCTTGGTCTTCCAGTAATTCCACTGAAGATCACGTCTCTGGTACATCTCCCTCAGGTTATCGAACAGCGTCCTCCACAAGAGCAACTCCAAAAGTGCTATCTGCTGTATCTGCATTACACAACAGACCAGGGGCTTCGGCATTCGCTGGCGATCAGAGTTTAAAAGCACCTGATTGCGGGAATCATTGTAAATTAGCATCAATTTGTAATGTGACTTGTTTTCATTTTGGCTATATGATGTGCATGTGTGTGTTTAAGTCTTCCAGTCTTGATGTGAAATGTTGACTTCTTTTTTGTTATTTGTTCCTTTTTTGTATTCGGTATGACCATCTGCACATCAGATGCACTGAATTGTGAATATTTTTTTCTTATTTCTGCTGTTCAGCTGACTTATTTAGTGTGAACAATGAGGGGAAGAGTCTGATGCACTGCTTCTCTCCATCACCAGTGACAATACACCGTGAATGTTTTATTTATTTATCTATTTAAGTATTTTTTTTTTAGTTGAGTTGGAATGTTTAAAGCCCAGGTCAACACTGCACTGCTGGAAATGAATTACCTCAGTAGACTGTAGAAATAAATAAATGAGGTAGTGGGTTAGAGGGGGTAGACTCATTGTACTATAACATTCAGGGAATCTTTTTGTTGTGTTTAAACAGTTGTGATATTAATAACAATGGGGTATGAATCTGGTGCAGGACGGCGAATTGTTTGTATGGGAAATGCAATCAGTTGTTTGTTAAAGACTCCAGAGGGCACTGAAACTAATTTTATTTCAAAATGATCCACAATGGGAATTCTCCTCCTCCTCTGAAAAGCCATTTTTATATTTCAGTGGTCCTATTTGATAATATTGCCTACATATGACTGAATGTGAATATTGTTCTACAGTGGTACTTATGCAGGGTGACGTTCTTTCTCCAGTAAGAAACTAGTTTTACTCCTAATATCATACACAATTGCAGTGAAGTATGTACACTGAAAACAAACTGTTTGCTGCATCTTGCTCTGTAATGAACCGAGGAACAGTGTTCATATTCATTCATCATAGCATCAGCAGTCATTCACAAACTGTGAAGTACAGATATGTAAATAGAATATTTTTTTGTACCTCAAAAAAATTAATTGGGAGGAAAAAAGTTTCACAGTGAAGTTCTGAATATACACTAACCTGATTTTTTTGTATTGTGTTTCCTACATGAATATTAGCAGATTTTGTTGTTTAGGGATCCTTTCGAATTGCCATTCTGCCTCATTGATCCCAAAACAGAACCAGAACCTGAACAGTTGGGTATTTTCCTCTTTTTTGTTATACGCCTGTCAAATGTGAATACAGGAGCTTTCAACGGCAAGTTTTCAGGTTTGGTATCCACACTCAACCACAAATGGTCCAAAATCCTGATCCCACTTCACTCCAGACACTGTTTCGTATAATTTCTGCATTAATAAAGTATAGATACTGGAGCATTAAGTAGTGAAACGGGAATAAGAACACAGAGGAGGAGGATGGAAGTGGTTCTGCAACCATGTGATTCAGGCAAAATGCAATTTTCCTCAGTTACCAAATGAAAATCCTCCTGTGTGTCGTGACCTCTTCAAAGTTCAACTAAGCTACACCGAACAACCAGCTGCAAAAAGAACATTACTTTGTCTCAGAAGGATGACGGCAGTTCCGCACACTTCTGTTATCAGGCCCAAAGCCTTCCGTGATTAGCCCAGGAAGGGTGTGGTCTTTAAACTTTAAGGAAGGAAGAGCAAATGGCGGCCATGCTGGTGAATGTTGTTACCTCGCTGGGTTTGGCTTCTACTATCAATGCAAATGCACAGTGGTAGCTGTGTCTAGTTGTCAGGTTTTGAAACCTTTTTTTTCCAGAGCAAACATAAATGTTGCTAGAACTCTGTATGAAATTATGAAATAAGCTCTATTCATCAGGTGCTAAGATTCTTTGTTTGTCCTGTGGACATTTTCTATGTACTACTGAATGTCAGCTGTAGTTGTCCTTGTCACAGGATGGACAATGTAGACCAGTAATGGAGAGGGTGTAATGTGGAAACAGGAGATGTGACGTATTCCCTTTTTAATGTCTCTCTGTTGTACAGTTCCATTTGGTGTAAATATTGATATACTTGTAACTTTTAACACCGGTTTAGTAGCAATATGCATGTTTGTCTTGGCTTTCTCTCTCGCTCTCTTTCTCCCTCTGTTCTTTTCATCTCCTGTGATGTCAACAGTGACTGTAGCATAGAGGTTAAACACTGAGGAATGAAACGCTGTATTTCTATCTCAGCATCTTTGTATGCACTTTGTCTGGGGAAGGGGGGGTATATCTATACATCTAAAATAAACTGTTGGTATTGGTATTCATTGCTTTTTGTTCCATAACTGCACCCTAGATTATTAATGCTATGCTATAGAGTTTATTTTAGACAAAAAGAAAACGTAACATTTCTTTAAATAACTAAAATAACTAATATTTGTTTGTCTGCACTAGCACATGCTTATTGCCTTTTATTATGGGACGGACTAGATTTAGGATCAAAACCTGCAGAACTGTCTGGCTCCATAGTCGTATAAAGACGAGAAGTCCCTTTTCTTCTCTCTCCCTCTCTCTCTCTCTCTCTCTCTGTGTGTCTCTCTCTCACTCTCTCGTATTTGTACACACACACCTCAGGGGCGTGCACTCCAGGGGATTAAACCGCTTCACAAACACAGCGTCACTGCTGAACAGCGGTGGAAGTGTGGCGGGCTGCTGTCTTGAGTTCTCACCGTGCACTACAGCAGCAGGGTAATGCGGGATGTCTGTAGGATACCCACAGTTCCTCAGACACAAGATGGGTTTGTGTCTACAGAGTTGGACGTGAACAATATTCCGGTGGTCTGAACTTTTCAGGTAAGACTTTTTCCCCCCCTCCCTCGTCTTCTCTAGGTGCTTTAGATAGACGGGTAGTTTTCACTCTGCTGGAATGCCGTGAACTTTCTTCTTCTTTCGTGACACTGGACGGAAACCACCAGAGCTTTGCACACATTCTTAACTCAAGTGAGGTGTGTCTGTTTACTGTCTGTAGAACAAGGCAGCACCGCGTCATAGGAGGATCTGGTGTTCACGTCAAATGGCATCAGGTTTTTTTTTTTAACCTTTGTGACCTCTGAGAATCCAAACACTGCAAAACACTCTCAGTACGCTGCTCTCTCCGGCAAGACACAATATTGCTAAAGGTGCTTTCAGATGATAACTGTACTTCCTCTTAGTGGCATTAATCTGCATTTTTTTTTACAGAGCAGCATGGGTCGTTTGTACCTGATCGAGCCGGTGGTGGGGGTCTACGCCTTCGCCATGTTCATGACCTTCCCCCTGCTGCAGCAGTACGTGTACAGGCGACAGTGGGAGCGGCTGCTGGGGTCCCCGTACCCCACCCAGGCCAACCACTCCGTCTGCTCCAGCAACCTGAGCGCCCAGCATGAGGTACAGACAGAAGGTCACCATTCCGAACAAATCTATGAAGCAGAAAGAAGGAGAAAGGGGAGGTGTAACTTAATCCAACAGCAGTCAGGAAGGGAGCGAACCTTCCGGTTTTGTTTTTTTTTTTGCTTCCTGGTTCGTCTGTTATCTTTATTGTGTGGCTGATCTTAATTCATTTCCATAATTTCCTGATGCACCACAAACATCATCTTATTGCGAGAGATAACAGAAGCACTTCTGCTCGTCTAAGGTGCATAAATCACACACTGACCTCTCAGTAGTCATGTGGAGAAAATTGAGAGGCGGGAAAATGGTATTAAAAACTTCCACATTACCTGGCAGCCGTCGGCAGGACGCTGCAGGTAAATATGCTTACTGACCGTGGTGTTTTCCATTTCTGAGAAGATAAAATATCGTCATGATGTCCTGACCAGCCACCAATGCGAGACTGTCTGCTGTGACGAGTGTCACTTGTTCCCTGCCATGCGATTCATTCTCATTTCCGTACTTAAATGTAAATTCTTCTTCTTTGGCATTTATGATTTTGCTTGGTTCTTGTTTGGTTTCGGCAGTTTATAAAACGTCTGGTTACATTTGATCCTTGTCATGAGGAATGTTCAGAGGGTTAAACTGATGAGGAGGTAGAATGTTGGTGTAATGATGAGGATGGTTTCTACACCACAAAATATTAATATCATCACATTACGAGAAACCACTTATCCTGGGTTCTTTCCCTGATCCACCAAGTTCTTCAGTGGTCAAACATCATAAATGAGCGTAAAATGTGGATGCACGTGGCCATTGTTGTCTCTCTTGTTTTCTCAGGCTGTGCAGAAGGAAACTTCACTCTTTTTGCTCTACAGTGAGCTCTGCTACCTCTTCCCCAGCCTCATAATGTCACTGCTGTTGGTCTCCTACAGTGACCACCAGGGCCGTAAGGTGGCCATCATCCCACCTCTGGTGGGCGACTTGATCTTCTCCTTCTGTTACTTCACCGTCAGCCATTTGTCCCTCAACCTGAACTACCTTCTGGGGGCCTCCTTCCTCACGGGACTGCTGGGTGGGCCGAGCTCCCTGATTGGTGGATGTTTTGCTTATGTGGCTGACCGCTGCAACGGAGAAGGAAAAGCCCGGGAGAAGACCATCCGCATGGCGGTGCTGGACATGCTGCTGGGTGTCCTGTCTGGTCTGGCTTCCCTCTGCACAGGATTCTTCATAGAAACGGCCGGCTTCACCTGGCCCTTCCTCACCACCGGCTTCTTCCACATGATCAACCTGGCCTACGTGTTCTTCGTACTGGAGGAGTCCATGGTCCGCCCTGAGCTGACGGACTTGGCCTCCAGACAGCCATCCGAAGTGGGTCCGGCAGCGGTGGCCTCTCGGCTGCAGGGCGTGTACCTGCTGTTCGCTGCGTCCACGCGCCGCCGCAACGTCGCACTGGGGCTGTCGCTGGCGGCCTTCACCTTCTACAAGGTGGCCAAGCTGGGCGGCATGTCCCTGTTCATCCTGTACGAGCTCAACGCGCCGCTGTGCTGGAGCGAGGTGCTGGTGGGCTACGGCTCGGCCCTCTCCACCGCCATCTACCTGGCCAGCTTTGCCGGCGTGTCTCTTCTCTCCCGGTGTGTCCATGACGCCTACCTGGTGCTGCTGGGGCTGCTGTCGGTTGCTGCCGGGCTTCTCATGGCGGCATTTGCCAGGACCACCCTGCTCATGTTATTAGGTGAGGCGAATGTCAGAATCTAACAGAAATAAAATGGACCCCTCAGTTTATAAGAGGAGTGTGAAGGATTAATGTCAGACAAGATCTGGTTGAAGCAAGATCTCTTGCTTCAGATTAATGAACATACCTTCATTATGTTCATTACTATACTGCAGTATTTTTGCCTTCCACAGTGAGGCTTCCTCTGCTACTGTCAATCATGCCCACACCAGTAATGCGCTCCATGATGTCCAAAATGGTTCTGCCCTCAGAGCAAGGTAGATCCATGCCTCATAATGTTACATGTACACCGCATGCTATGTAGACCTTAAGCTTCCATTCCTTTTGCTGTCATAAATCTGTTAAAAGGATGCGCTGAACAGCCAATTTGAATGAAACTTTATCACAGGAATATCTCAATCTACACCGTTACGCAAAATTGAAACCTCACTTGGCTGCATTTGACTATGCACACATGCAAAGGGGAGAGCTGATAATTCCAGAAAGTCACAAAATATATATTTTAATTAGATATATAAGACTGTGTAGTGCCGCTGAATGAGGAACTGTCTACAAACTACTGCAAGCTATGCAAAATGTTTACAGAAAAGGAAAGTCGGCCAATTATCAGACCTTTCATTATAAATATGTGAAATATGTGAAAAAACACAAAGACAGCAACACATACTAAATCAGTCCATTTTTTTTGGTTTATTTTCTGCAAAATCCCTACTATTAAAACCTACATGGTAATCTGCATAATCTCTTCAACCATGTCAGATCATGGCACATCAGAGCACAATGACAGTCGCTTTCTTATTGTTGATGGACTTTGACAACCTTTGACATTCTTCTGTAAATTAGTTATTGAACATCAGGAAAACGTAATGATCTGATTTCAACCGCACTACAGTTGAACTGGCATATTACTGGCATAAAACTCACTGCTTCTGCATGTCCAGGTGCTCTTTTTGCATGCATCGCCTTCATGGAGATGCTCAGCGTGGGAGTGGCCTTCATCATTTTCAGCAGCATATACGCAGCCACAGTAGCCTGGTTCTCAGGGTTCAGCTTCCTCCTGGCCTCCGGCCTGACTCTCATCCCTGCTGTGCTAATTTGGTGAGAATTTGGTGTTTCTCGCACAGTGTCCATCTTCTTCACTGTCCACTGACTGTGTTCGCAATGATAATGTGTTTTGTGTGTGTGTGTGTGTGTGTGTGTGTGTGTGTGTGCAGTGTTGTTCTGTCACTGCGTCTGGACACGTGTGAGGAGGACGTACTCCTGGAACAAGCACCAATGGAAAGCACAGGAACATTGCAGTTGCCACAGTGGGACATGAGTTGACCTCTGACCTGACAAAGACTGGCTGTACTTTTGTGATCTTGATTTAGTTGTGATGTGTATAATAAAATGAAGAAATGAAAGCATGTTTTTTAATAATTAAGGATTATATTATTCCAGGGAAAATCTGATTTAAACTACTTCAATTCATCAAGGTCTTAATAGTAAAATAAATAAGGTTTCACAAAAAAGGAGGAGGCAAAGTCTTCCACATATGTCCAGACATTCACACAATTTACTTTGCCTCCTGTAGATGTTTCTAGATTATTTGATCATTTACATAATTTGTTCTTTTAAGAGTAGATGCTGTGATTTTTTTTTCCTGTTTTGTGAATAAATGCAGGATTTAGATAAAAGGCATTTTATTGAATACACCATAATATTGCATTGACAATTGCATGGGAAAATGTACATAAAATATCCATCTGAAAGCCTCAAATTTTCATTGAAGCATGATCCTGATACTTAAAAATTACAGAAAAAACAGTAAGGTGTAAAACATGTAGTCAGATGCTACCAACATTCTATTTCCTTCATATTGGGGGTGACATTCATTAGAGAGCATTTGCTTCAATTTTTTTGAATAAAATGGGTCATGATGTCTATGGGCAGGGGGAAGATGATGGTGGAGTTCTTCTCAGCAGCGATGGTGTTGAGCGTCTGAAGGTAGCGCAGCTGCAGGGCTGAGGGAGACTCAGCGATCACCAGTGATGCCTCCTTCAGGGCACGAGAAGCGTTCATCTCCCCTTCAGCAGCAATCACCTGTATACACACACCACAAGGAGGTACCATAGCCTAAATGACGATCACAGTGGCCTCATAATAATATTCCTAAAAATACCACAAAAATCTAAGCAGATAGAGGAACAGATCCATTAATGATTCCAAAGGAGAAGTATAGGAATATAAGCAAAGTAATACACATATACTGTGATGTAAAATATATGTAAACTATAGTATATAAAGTGCATCCAGAAAGTATTCACAGCACATCACTTTTTCCATATTTTTTATGTTACAGCCTTATTCCAAAATAGATAAAATGCTTTGTTCCCCTCAGAATTTTACACACAACATACCATAATGAAAACATGAAAAAAGTTCACTTTGAGGTTTTGGCTCATTCACAGCCTTTGCTCAGTACTTTGTTGATGCACCTTTGGCAGCAATTACAGCCTCAATGCTTTTGTAATATGAAGCTTGGCACACCTATCCTTTGCCAGAAAACAATTTTTTTTTTTTTTTTTTTTAATAGCAGTGGGCAGCCATGAAACGTGACCGGGGAGCACTGTGTGTGGCATGTGATTCTGCTTTGCTTAGTGGCACCTTGGCGGTTCGGGATTCGAAACAGCAACCTTCCAATTACAAGTCTGTTTCCATCCCCGCTAGGCCACCACTGCCCTTTATGGGGTGTTGCATGTACAATGAATGTAATCCATTTGGAAAAACGTGCAAAAAGTGATGCGCTGTGAATACTTTCCGGATGCACTGTATGTGTGCATGAATTACTGTACCTTCGCTCTGGCCTCGCGTGTGGCCTCTGCCTCGGCTGCCATGGCTCTCTGCAGCTGGACGGGCAGCTTGACATCCTTAATCTCCACCCGTTCCACCTTGATGCCCCATGAGTCAGTGGCCTCATCCAAAGCCATCTGACAGGAAGGTAAATAGGCCACAGAAGCCACAGATTGACTGAAATTCCCCATGCCGTACACCAGAGGGCGCACTCCACCATTATCTGACAGTGGGGCTTTCCATTGTTTACCATTTCATCCCTCCTCACCTGCATCCCAAGAGAGATTCCCTCACGGTCTGAGAGCACTTCTGCCAGGTTCTTGGTCCCCAGCATGTTCCTCAGAGTGGTCTGGGCCAACAGACGTGTGGCGAAGTCTGCATTAGAGACGTTGGCCACAGACAGGATGGGGTCACTGACCCTGAAATAAACCACTCCATCCACGCACACAGTCACTGAATCCTTGGTGAGAACCTACAGGACAAGACATCTTCATACCATTTTATATCTATAAAGAATTTGTACCCGCAGCCACCCTCATGTTGACCCTTATAAATATGATTCAAAATCTTACCTCTTGGGGAGGAATATCGAATGAGATAGTTCTCATGTCAACTTTAACAAAGGAGTCGGTACAAGGTAGGATGAAGAAAATCCCTACAAGACAGAAAAACATTTTCGGCTCACCCTCAGGCTAAAAAGAAACGATTGGAACAGAAGTGTCATGTAAAAACACACACAAAACTAATTGTGAGCTTCTGAACCACACCTTGCCTTCAAAAGAACCTGTGTCCCAACATCTTTTGAAGCGTGCAAAGTGTATATTTAATTCATTGGTTTATTTCAGGAAGGCGTGGTTGGGCAATAAGTGTAGGTATTAGCTGGCTGGGCAGTGGTGGCCAAAGATTTGTGGGTTCAAATCCCAAATTGCCAAGGTGCCACTGATGTGCCGTCCCCCACACTCTGCCCAACAAGGGTTATGGGCTAAACGCATAGGTTGTTATTAGCTGGAACAATGCTGGTTGAAGGGTAAATCTACGTTTCAGAAACTGAATAATAGCACCAGGACAGTCATTTAAGACAAGATCAATGATATTTCAGTAGGTGCAGCCTGGTTATTAGAGCCATGCATTACAGTGGCCCAAGCCAATAACACGCAATACCACATACAGTTGTCTGCACTGTGCTTTATTGTGAAATAATGATGCTTTATGAGAGGCAAGCCTGTGCTGTTTCCATTTTTTTATTTGACGCATATTTACCTGGACCCTTAGCTTTTTTGTCCATAATTCGCCCCAGTCGGAAAATGACAGCACGTTCATACTCCTTAACAACCTGCAATATAGAGTCAATCATTTACAACACAGATTTCTTCCTTCATGATGGTCTCTGCAAAACAAGTCTGCTTTTCTTTAACAAAACTGCAACTCCAAAGCGTGAGTACTTTTTACATCCTCATCCACCCCCATCTTTACTGGCAAGGGGGCAGTTGTGGCCTAGCGGTTAAGGAAGCGGCCCTGTAATCAGAAGGTTGCTGGTTTGAATCGCAATCCGCCAAGGTGCCACTGAGGTGCCATTGAGCAAAGCACCGTCCCCACACACTGCTCCCCGGGCGCCTGTCACGGCTGGCCACTGCTCACTCAGGGTGATGGGTTAAATGCAGAGGACAAATTTCACTGTGTGCACCGTGTGCTGTGTATCACATGTGACAATCACTTCACTTTACTTTTTATTTTAGATAATGGGGCAGTGGTGGCCTAGCAGTTAAGGAAGCGGTCCCGTAATCAGATGGTTGCCGGTTTAAATCCCGATTCACCAAGGTGCCACTGAGCAAAGCAGCGTCCCCACACACTGCTCCCCGGGAGCCTGTCATGGCTCACTGCTCACCAAGGGTGATGGTTAAAATCAGAGGACACATTTCATTGTGTGCTGTGCTGAAGTTTTTCACAATCACGTCACTTCTTTTTTTGATCATGACAGGAAGAACACATAACCTAAGACAACAGTAGTCTGACACTAAAACTACCCTAGTGTTTATTGAACTGCCTGAGAGAATATTAACCAGCATAGCATATCTGCATTTTACATACCAAAGTATCATAAACCCTGAAGCGGAATTTGTATTTTATTGACATGAAATACTGACAAGGGCCTTTGGATCACGACAGGCTTTATAGATTTCATTTTTTGTCTAAGATCTTTCTAATGAGCTCTCCCAACCCAACACACTGCCTGGACTGTACTGGAATTACCTTTGGGCATATGAATACAGATACTATCCAAAACACTGGCAGGATGGCGACTATGGTTGACAGGATGACAAGAATCCATCCGCAGACACCAAGTCCCCGGTCCTCCTCACCTAAAATAGAACATGTGCAGTTTAGATGCTCCCATATATATATATATATATATATATATGTATATATATATACACACACACACACAATCAATTTAAAGGTGTTAAACAATGAAATCCCTGAAATCAGGGGAGAAATAAATGAACACTGACGAACCAAGTGTACGGATTGGTTTTACTCACTCAAGTGAGGAAACATCTAAGATCCATGCTGCTTTTTAACATTTTATATTGCCAAATCCCAGCTGTGAGCCCCATTACAAGACCGCGCATTAGTGAATAATTAGTTATTTGACAATGTCATGATGTCACATGCAGACAGTTTGTTTGCTCTGATGCCACCAGCAGGTGTGTTCATGTTACCCGACACGGTCCACTGTAGACCTGGATGTAGACTTTTAATGTTTACTCAGGATATTGCACCATAGAGGCACTTTATCTGTGCAGCGAACAGAGGGACGAGCTCGCAAGTCATTTTGTCCCAACTCGTGCGCCACCTTGAGCCCTTGATGGTTTCAGTCACGGGAGCCTTGGAACTTGGACTTAAGGGCTGTAATCTTACAGCCATGTCTTACATGCATATTAGTGAGGGCTGAATTTGCTCAGAACACAATGCAATTCTTTTTCCAATTCTATATTTTGGGAAATATTTTGTATAGTCAGAGGTCAATACTGGTCACTGGCAAGCCACCCAATTACAGAATTTTTGTACATTGTATTCTAATCTACAACTTTTTTCCAGTCAGCCTGGAAAAGGGGTATCTGTAGGAAAAGATTATTATCTGTTAATAAATGTACATCGTGTTAAGGAGTGGCTTTTGGTGAAAAGTTAGTGAATTTTGCCACCGTTCATATCAACCATACTGCTCTACAACACGTCTCAGCACGGGAAAGGACGAAAAGCAAACGCATTTTACCAATCAAGTCCTCCCTGCTCTGGCCTCTTCTCTTGCGGTTCTCTTCATGGGTCTCCATTTCCATATGTTGCCGGCGCCCAAACGTCCAGGACTCGGTTTGAAATGCGGTGGCGACAGATTCTGCTTTTAAAGAGGCAGACACTGTTCTGCGGAGTGGGCGTGGTCACATCTCCAATGAATCACACAGAATGTAGAACATATTTTAAACATCCACAGTACCATGCTGCATGAGATTTACTCTGCTCCTTTTCAGCAGAGTTGTGAATGGTATTAAATAGATAAATGGATCAGTGTTTACTGAATAAATCGAGGTAGGTCTGTTGTGGTTCGCATTTGTGAGTATAAAGATTTACAGTGGATATAATTAGAATGTTACAGCATTAAAAATGTAAATACATGATTGCATCTATAAAATGACCTATAATTCCTTATACAACATGCATAGAATGTACTAGAGAATGCAGAAATATCAGTAAGAGAACTTGAACTCAGGTACATGGCTTGTTGGAAAAACTCTTTACAATAGACTTATGCACACAAGACTCAAGAATTCAAAAGAACGTGTATAGCAAAAACAGGAAAATCTTTTATTGGTTGCAGTGTGATAAACACAGCTACTCTAACCCGACTGACTTTGCCTAATAACCATGATCCACTGTTGCTGGTACTCTCAATGGGTACGTTCCGTAAAAGTCATGTTCTACAGTATTTCACATTATTCTGTGTTTGAGTTCTGCTCTCAATATACAAATAAACATCAGTTTCATATTTCATACATGCCTTTTTACACACACACACACACACACACACACACACACACACACACTAGCTTCCTATTTCATTCTGCATGTGTCCATCTGTGACACAAACCTGGCTCATGTGGATTAATTGCAATAAAATAAAAACATTTTAAAAAGCAGAAAACACATACTGATCTTTTCTTTAAAAACCTGCAAATACAAAAAAGGAGAAAACATTCAAGCAATCTTCCTTGGGTGGTGGGGGGATAGTCTAACATTTGTCTATTTCATACACGTGGAAAAAATGAGTAAATATACTCATTCTATCTATTCAGTAAAAAAGGCAATATTACAGCACCTCTTATATTCTACTATTTCATACTTGCAAATTCTAAGGAGATTCTGCTCAGAAGCCAAAGAATGATCTGTTTATACATGTTTATGGTGCATCTCCACTCTAATTGTGTACATTTACACACTTTATCAGAGTTTGGTTATACTTTCAGGGAATGAAAAGTAAATTATAAAAACATTATGCACTTAAAATGCAAGATTCAGTGATCCTTCTTTCAAAATTTTGAAAGGGAGTGTTCAGGATGATTTATACTTACATGAGTCATGCCGAATTTCCTAATGTTCTAAACTTACTTCATATTGCGCTCAATCCCATAATCCCCTACACTGATCTTAGCTCATATTGGAAATGCATCGTTCGTCTAATTGATTCCAATTACACAAATATCTGAGCTCTAATCAAATCTACACCCTGATGTAGATTTTTACACACACACACACACACACACACACACACACACACACACACACACACACATCACTGCCAGCTCACAGCCTCGGTCCTGTTTTACTGAGGTATAATGTTGTGTTGAGTGATCTATGATCTCTGGAGCCTATCGGTAGATGTGTAGAAGGGGCGCTGGGGCTTGTGAAGTCACTGCCAGCCCAGCTGAGGGTGCAGGCCAGGCTGAAGGGGAAAAGGGGCTCCTGCGGTGGGAGGGTAGCTGGGAGGAAACCCGTTGGGCTGGGGTGGGTACGCATCCAGAGCAGACGCTGAGTGGGCCTTCAGAGGACGTGGAGAAGGGGACACACATTACGACTGACCGTACCAGGCATTCACATAGCAGCAATAAGGACAGGAGGTGGAAAACAACCTGGTGCTCAGCATGGTTGTGAAACCGCTTTGGAAAGACAGTTACTGTAAATGTATTGTGAAACAGTTAATTAGGAATAAAAGCCATGCTAAAATATAACTAATAACTTGCCAAAACCCAAACGGTGAACATCAAGCTCACAGAGCTCTGTTTGGCACCGTAATTCGCATCGCATTCATTACAAATCTGAATGTTATGCAGTGCCCATGTACCATCCTACAGCCATAGTCCGAGTGACTTTTCAAGGCTTACAGGGTCACCCAAGTGTTGGACTGGTTCGTGTTGAATGTTGTAGAGACGTAGACCATGGTTTACCTCTCCCCTTATGGAAATGCAAAGATCAAATTAGAACAGATTTCAGAAACTGTTTGTTTATGGGAATAGCTTTTACATTTGCAGCATGGTCTGCACTGCCAGCCTGTTTTGGATAACAAATCTAAGCTTTCAATTGGTTCGTACTGCTGCACACGATTGCGCCAACTCCACTAATGGGATGTTTTCATCTGGGGTGATTTTAGGAAGTGCCAACCTCTGCCGATTAATTTCCCATGGGCACATGTATAATTACTGGCATGGACAGTACTCATTTTACTGTAATCTGCAGCAGTGCGGTGCATCTGGTTTACCTGCAGCAGTGCCGACTGCACAGCAGGGTTGTGGAGTCCGGACAGAGCGGCAGGGGAGGCACTGGGAGAGAAGCCGGGAACACCGGGGAACGAAAGGAGGCCAGGAAATCCAGCTCCACCCGGGGCCTGCATGCCACTGGTCAGCCTGTATGCAACAGATCCATTATTAAATAAGTGTTATTGCAATAAAGAGGCTCGCAGAGGGAAATTCCAAAAAAAAAAAAAAAAAAAAAAACAGCCAGAGCTGAACTTTGCCTCGGTGAGAAATTTACTGCCCTGATTTCATGCTTCATGTGAGTCTCTGGCCAATCCCTGAACTAGACCCTTTTTCAGAAGCAGGACAAGTTGGACTTTGAGCCTTTTTTCGAAACCCAACACTGCTGCTTTTTGATTGTGGAAATGTGGAAAATTCCTTATCGCTTATCTGTCAGCGGTCATATGACACTCATTAGGAAATGATGAAGAGATAGCGGTCAATTAGCTCAGTCCTTCACTGCTTTATGACTGCCCCTCCCCTCTGACTTCACATATGTAAATAGATAAAATAATTTGTGCGCACACACACACACACACACACACTCACCCAGGTTGGCCCACCAGCGCTGGGTTGAAGTTGGAGCTGAAAGCGGAGGCGAACCCTGGCAGCACGGGGGAGGTGGAGGGAACACCAGCCGCCGCAGCCGCCACCACCGCCGCCTGCAGGGGGGCCACCGTCGCCACTGAAGTTGATGCTCCTGGGAGCCCCATGAAAGAAGACAGCACTGGGCTGCCTACTGCTGCGGGCCCGGAGCCCCCAAACCCAGAAAAGGCCGGGCTGGGGACTGGGGGCAGGCCGGGAAAGATGGAGGGTGCAGTAGTGAGACCCAAACCGAATGGTGCTACGGCCGGAGTTCCAGAGGGGCCCAGTCCAGAATACACAGTTGATGGTGGCGGAGGTCCGGCGGTGGAGGCGGCGGATGATGCCGTGGAGAGAAAGTGTGAAGCTGGGCTGCCAGCAGACTGGGGACCGAGGTTTGGGGGGAGACCATGAAGCCCGGGGATGGGTGCCGGACTGGGCAGAGAGCCTTGGGGTGAGCCACCGAGACCCAGGGAGCGAGCCAGAGCAGCAGAGTTGGGCATCATCAGGGCGCTGAGGGAGGGAGTGGCCGAGCGGGAGGGACCTTTGAAGGCTGAGGGGACAGGGCTGCTGCTCCCACCACTGTGTGAGCGCGTTGAGCCACCACAGAGATGCTCGCCCGCAAAAATCACTCCAGCACCCACCTGGCCTGACTGAGCGGTGGAGGGTTTAGGGCTGGGGATGGCGCCTTGAAGCTGAATAGGAGTGGACCGTTCCTGGCCAAGACCCGAGGGAGTGTAGCTACGAATGACTGACTGAGATGAGGGTCCAGCAGCAGGTAAGGAGGAGCTGCCTGGAGTGTCGGATGGAGCTGGATAACTCAGAGGGGAATGACCCAGTGGGGAGGGATCAGCAGCACATCTGGAGGGAGGGCCAGGGGTTCCAGATGGCGTGCCTGATCGGGAGGCTCCATGGAAGGGTGAAGGAGAGAATCCACCAGAGGGCCCAGGGGTCCCACATGGTGGAGCACCGGGCACAGGGGTGTTGGATTTGATAACTGAAGAAGTGGGGTTAGCAGTTGGGGGCAGGCCGGGGAACGGCGACTGGACAGGCGTGGTCTGGCCACTGTGGTTGGGTGTCATGTGGGGCGAAGCAGCAGGCAGTGGAGGGCCCTTGATGACTGAAGGGGATGGGCTGGGAGACTGTGTGAGGGTGTTCTGCGAGGGAACCAGGCCGGGGAACACCGGAGTAATAGGGGTGGTGGGGGCCGGCTGGCTGGAAGGAGTAGAGGGGGTGGAACTATGAGGTGAAGGTGAGGCTGGGACATTGGAGGTGGGGTTCTGTTGACTGGCAGATCTGGAGAAAGCTATAGAAAAATAAAAATAAAAACCCTCATTAATAACTTTTCCACATATTCAATTAACATTCAAACACGAATGTTAATTGAATACAATAAATATGGAATATCTTTCAAAGACTTATTAGATTTACCCAACCAACAAGATGCAATAATCAGCTTTTTAAAAGGATGTAGCAATCAAATTTCACTATTTATAAAAATGCGCCTTGATCTTTAGTCAACTAGAGAGAGAGAGAAAAAAAAATGTCTGGCATTTATTTCAGCCAAGAATTCATCATTTTTGTCTATGATTCATTAGCCAATTAAAGGTGTAAAATAGGCAGTCTACAGAGCCTGAGGCTTGTTAGATAAAGGGACTTACTATAAGGTAACTACTGATATCCCACAGCCCCACGCTGATTATTGCTGGGCTACACTGTGCATGATGCCATGAGGGTGCAGTGAATTTTTGTCACAAACACATAAACAAACACATGGTGGCCAATCAGCAGAAGTCATGCACTCCTGATTGACACACAAGAGCAGAAAGCTGAAAGCAGCATAGCGCAGCACCTGGGACCCCAAAAACCCACAACACAAACGTCCACAATAAACAGTACAAATTACCAAACCAAACCAGAAGTATGGAATATAAGCCTTGAATACGTTTAAAATGAATAGTTTGATAGAATACAATATTCAGTATTAACCAATGTCGACCAGATGGGTTCCCCTGCTATTGCTCATTTTTCCAGATCCCATTGCTTTTTGTTCGCTCATTGGGGGCTCTGATTCAAGATAGGCACTTTTTATAAATAAAATTTAAGCTGACCAGCCATTTAGATCAGAAAATGTTGCAACAAGTTTCCTGACTGAAGCTGATAAAAAGGGAGACTTACTGCTTGAGTAAATGTGACTCATAATTACAAACTGATATCACAAGAATGAAATAAAATACCAAACACCTGAATGAGCATCAAGGTGAACTATACACTCATTTAATTAATAATGTCATCCAAATTAAATGGGGAGGATATAAAGATTTCCCATCATTGTTTTGAAACCTTGAACCTTTTTGCGATAAAGGGCACTCTCGCTTCCTAACATCCACGTACCATATCGGCAATAGTCAAGAGTTATCGCTTGTTCTTTTGCAGGATCCTGGCTTGGAGTACAAAACGAGAGGAACCCTGAATCAAAATGTCTACCGCAGCACTACAAACTTCAAAACCAGGAGTAACCAGCAGAGTCTCCGGACTTAAACTCCATTAAGCGGGTTTGTAATTAACTGGACAAAAGCAACATACAAGTACTATACATTTGTGGAAACTTCTGAAGATGAATAGATTTTCTTTGTAGAAAGAAAGTGTTAGATTTGATCAGCTGTTATATTTGATGGGTCTAGTGTGGGAAAGGATTAAAAATGCATTTCAGACCCAAACCCCTGCTCCCCTAAAAAAAAATAAAAAATAATAATAAAAATAAAAAATGTTTTTTATAGGACTCAGAAGTCAATTTGTTTGAATATGTAAAGTAATTCCACCTTCCCCAAATGCAAAGAAACACTTAATATTATCTCCTCTTGACAAACTGAGAGAAAGAAAATTAATTAATAAATTCCCTGTCTGAGGCATTATTCCCTTTCACTCCAGGCCATGAATTCATGCTAAAACAGCTTTGCAGTGAAACGTGGGTTAAACCAAGCCAAGGTGTTCACATGCAGAAAACCCTTAGACAACCCCCAACCACAGTTCTCACCTAACCAGTTCCATGAAAGTCTTCAAACAAAATAATATGCCTGTAGGCAAATAGGATTAACCCTCTATTGACACGCTCTGCTTCTCTCACTTCCTGCTCGCTTTTCATTGACATCACCAACCAGGGCTCCAGACATCGCAACTTTTTCATTAGGAACTTCCTGCTGGAGGACCAGGTTAGGAAAATGACTTCAGTTGCTTCAACAATACAGTTTAAAAGAAATAAAAGGTACAAAAATATGTTTTCGATCAGTTAGAATGATGAAAAAATCTGTCCCTATGAATAGAAAAAAATAACCAAGCATATGCAAATGGTTACTCACTCAGAGCTGCTCAGGGTGACATTTTAGTCAGGAAATACTGTGGGTCATGGGACTGGATTAGGTTCGAGTGGGAGTGAGTTTGTACACAAATCTATGCATTCAATGTAGAGTCATAATGGGAGTCGTAACCTGAATATGCGTGCAAATTAGTTTTTTTTGTTCATTTAAGAAATATGTTGAAAGCAAAGAATGCTATTAGGGCCAATTCCCATGAAGTGTCTTTTGTTGAGCGCATTTCCTTTATTTTCAACGGAGCCGGGCTGCTGCGCTCAAAACATGGGAGTGACATGTGAGAAGAAAAAAAAAAAAAAAAAAGACAACGTGCACATGAGTTCTGATTATCTACCTGTCAAATTAGCTTGGACATATTTCACTTATTTCATGAACATTGATCTACAAAAGTGGTTAAGGAACCACTGGCCTAATCATAATGATTCTATTAATGGTTAAACTTGCATAATACAGTCTGGAGCCCTGGATAAAACTCATGTTAGAGCTCCAATTTCACCTTCTGCCCTTTTTACCCTTTTTTAATCTCAGTGGAGAGGTTGGGGGTCATCTGCATCATCCCCGAGCAGCAAAGTTAAGACGCATGCTATGAGCGAGAGGAGGCGAGTGAAGGTAGCGCAGCAGCTGCAGCCTCTACACCCAGGCATAAAACCATAAACTGGCCAAAGGTGTTCCATACCTGCAGAACTGGGCGTGGCACTGTATGGTGGGGGTGGCACGCGGGCGGTGATCACCCCACCTACTGACATGAGCCCTGCATTGTTGTACGCACCTAGGCAAGGTGTGTCAAAAGACTAAACATCACGAGCACACATGTGCAAACACACACAAAAAACAGACTTACACACACACACACACACACAACTTCCCATATCCATCACAACGAAAAGCTGCAGACTGAAACTCAGAGTTACCTAAATACACCTTTTTTCTCTCAAATAACAGACATTACAGCAGGTCGCTGTCCCTTGCTCCTTGTCCCTCTCTCCCTCTGTGTATGTAAGGTGTTGGAGTCTTACTCGGAGCAATGGTGGCGTGGGGTCTGCAGGGAGGGATGGGGTATGGCACTGGCCTGTGGGGATTATACGTGGATGGAAACTAGAAGAAAGAAAAAAAAAAAAAAACACACAACCCAATAAATCCAAAAGAAGTCGGTCCATAACACGAATGAGACGAGTTCAATTACAAATCAGCACAATTTCAAAAACACTGCTCCAAAATAAATATATATCATCACAGAAGTTCTGGGTCAAATTGACATCCAGATACAAATTCAACACAGAACAGGGTAATGTCAACAGCTTATGTTGGTCTAAATCACAGAAAAACTTAATTTAGACCTGTTCAACTGACTGGGCCTACCTATGAAAGTTGCTTTTATGCACTTATGCTGGTTTTCTAGACAACATGTATCATAACATGGCAACTCTCCATTTCTGAGTCTCAAATCCAAACCCAGCTGTTTAATTTAAACCTGCTGTTAATGAGAATGACAGAAGTCAGTCATTTAATTACCGGTTTGAAAGGTCCAAGAATTCGGGCAGCAATTCCCTTTGCCTCTGTGCTACCATCATCTGACTCCTTCTTGGCAGGGACTCCACTTGTAGGTAGAGGTAAAGGTGCTTTCTGAAGTCAAAATGGACACTCGTGTCGGTTATTAGCATCAGGGAAAAACACATTTTGTTCTGTGACACCAGGGCCCCCTAGTGGAGCTGCCAGTAAAGGCCCTCACAACCAGAAAAACAAGACTAGAAAATTATAAACGCCCCATCTGATAAAAAAAAAAAAAAAAACAATAATGATAATATATATGTATATATATATAAAAAATAAAAAAAAAGTTGATGTGCTTACTGGGAAGCTGCCGGTCACCTGGCTGGGTTTGCCTTTGGGATATGGATTTCCTGGGATCACCCCACAGGAAGAGATCATGGCCACTGGGGCTTTGCACCCAACTTTACACACCTACAAGACATTGTCGTTAACAACTAAATTCCACCAATTTAGAGGGGTTTCACCACAGAATAATCAAAATATCAAATATTCTAAAAGGGACATAAAACAACTTATTGCTCCAATACCTTTTAAACAGCAGGTGCAATACTGCGACCTTTACCTGTTCAAGGATCCTACGGGCGCGCTTTTTCTCTGACAGGTGCGTGCGGAACATGTCCTCCACAGGACGATAGTTCTGCGCGTCCGAGATGTTCCTTGCAAACGACACAAGGCCGCAATGATCAGACAGAATGGTTTTAAAAAGTGAACTCACTCCCGTACTAACGTGTTGAGCGAATACTTACAGAGCAATCAGCTCCAGAACCACGAGCTTGTCTTTCGAAAAGGTGAAACAGTTGAGAATGTTTGCCACTTTAGTCGTGGGGATGGCGACCATTTTCTGCCAAGGGAACACAGCGGATTTTGGGTTAGAACACGTTACGCGGCCACGTGTCTGCGGCCTTCATGTTCGATGCCTGAAATTTGCACCACCGTCCAGCACAGTGACGTTTACATCAGTTAATAAGTTAAATAAAGCTTCTCACGTGCTGCAAGGCTTTCACCGCCTTTATCTGCGCCTCGGCCCATGAGAAGTACTTCAGAATGTCGATCACCTGCAGAAAGTGACAGGGCAAAACATTTACATTTACAGCATTTATTAGACACCCTTATCCAGAGCTACTTACAATCAGTAGTTACAGGGACAGTTCACCCCCCCCCCCGGAGCAATTTAGGGATAAGTGTCTTGCTCAGGGACACAATGGTAGTGAGTGGGGTTTGAACCTGGGTCTACTAGGCTACTACCACGTTCCCGCGACCTCACCTGCTCGCTGGAGAAGTATCCGTGCACCTGCTCCACGGCCTTCACCCTCTGGTCGGTCAGGACGCACTGCGGGGAAAACACACCGCTGTTTAAGCCTGAGAGCCGGTCGACTGCAGGCAAGTAACGCGCGTCCCACCTTTCTGATCTCGTCCAGCACGATGTCAAACGACTTCTTGTCCATCTTGAACCACCGCTGCCAACCGCGACGAACAACGTTACCGGGGATTTCGGCCAATATATAACTAGCTGCGGCTAGTTGGGTGGATTAGTGACGTCGGCTCATGATAACTGCACGATCGTCCCTGGCCTAAACGGCTGCGCTCACTAACTGTCCGCTAAAAGACGCGCCGGCGGCTTCTGGAAAGGTGCGGGCTCCCCTGGAACTCCGCATCCTACACGACACGACTGCTGAGCTCGGTTAGCATTAGCTCGCGTTCCGCTAATGCACGAGCACCGACTACCCGGTCGTTAGTTCGTTTGTTTGTTTGTTTCATGCGCATGTGTCGATGCAACAGACAACCGCGTCGTTCCCCGTCGCACAAAACTAGTAACCAAAGTAACGGGCCATTTTAAAACCAAGGGTGTGAGTCCAGGTCGCGGCGGGCTAATTCGAGAAACGAGCGAGGAGCGACTTCCTTTGTTACAGCCAGTTGTTAGGACCGCCAGGACCCACGCAGCAGGTTGACGTTTCACCTGCCCTAATAAAAAAGAGGAAAAATCACTTCTCACACGTATGTTTATCTGAAAATAAAAACAACAGATACAGTTCCCTAAAGTACATTTTTTTAAACTATTAGACAAAAATATTTTGTGAGTACATAAATAAAATGGTTGCGTCTTGCATCGGTAGCAAATTAGGCAAATAAAAAGTTACAAAAATATAGATATAGCGTGTGAAATTAATACAACTCTTGCGTTTTATATTGTGTGTTTGTAGTATAATTATTAAGCTAAGGGTCCAGAAGATTCATTATTAATACTATTTTGTAATTCTGAAATGAAATCACGTTATTCAAATTGATTTTAAGGCGGGCATATCACAGAACACCATGCCGGAAGTAAACACAAAAATGACTCCGGAATGAGGAGCGCAATAATTTTTGTATATTAAAACCTGAAGTAAGGAAATGGACCGATTCGTTTGGTCTAACGGCCTGTTGGAAATAAATGAGACGCTGGTCATTCAACAAAGAGGCGTCAGGCTGTATGATGGGGACGACAAGGTAGTCGACTCGCTTAGTCGCGATCTAGTTAGCTCTAAATGTGGACTTTCAGACGACTAGGATAACTGGTAACCTGCAAATAATGTACTTTATTCTGCCTTATTATTCCTGTTGTATTTCACATTATAGTAACAGACATAATTTGCATGCTGGTAGCGCCACAGAAGATGATAATGTACGACTGTTCTTGCTGATGAATTTTTTTAATTATTCGTGGATTTCAGGATAGTGTCAAGTTAACAGATGTGGAGCTGTATGAGGAGAAATTAACGTGCTCTCTCGACAGGCCAAGTTGGATGTAGGAGTTGTCCTGCTCAGCACTCATAGGCTGGTTTGGAGGGATCAGAAAAATCATGTAAATCACCTTCCTCTCTTTTTGTCTGCTTTCTAAATTCAAGGATTATAATACCATAAATGTTCTCAGTTAAACAAGCATGAACGATAAATACCTTCATTTTGTTGATTACATTTCTGATTTGCCTTTGCAGGAGTGTTGCATTTCCATACCCTTGTCCCAGATCATCTTTTTTGAGGAGCAAGCTGCTGGAGTTGGAAAGAGGTGATCACAGCACAGAGTTTCATTTATCTGTGTGTTTGTTATTGCACAGGACTCAGTGTGTATTTACAGCTCTGGTTAATGTAATAATAATAATATGTCATATTGAATGTACTGTTTTTTTTATTGTCCTTGCATATCACACATCATGGTCATCCTGCAGTGCAAAAATTGTAATCCATTTGCATCCGGCCCCTACCAACAAGGAACCTGGACCTTATCAACACAGCAAATTCTCCTACATCAAGCTGTCCTTCAAGGAGCATGGGCAAATTGAGGTACATTTCCTTTCTGTACATGCACAATAGGTTTTTAGATTTTTTTTTCTTTCAATATACTTATTTAACAGTCCTTATTAGTTTATCTGAGTTTGGTATATGCAGTAATATTTCTAAAATACAGTATTTGTGAATGTAGGTTAATTTGTTAACTTGATACACCTCACTGTGACTTCATGGTAGCTACTAAAAGTATTTATCTTGACAATTTTAAATGTTTCAGTTTTATTTGTCTCTTTTATATTATCTTTATTTGATAAATGAATGCCAGAAGATCTGTAATGACTGTGCTGTATTTGGTGTGCAGTTCTACAGGAGACTGACAGAGGAGATGACACAGAAAAGATGGGAGAACACGCCTGCCTCCCAACCCATTCCTACAGCAACTGCTTCTCAGGTCAGTGATGTGGCTGAGTGCTGGTTCATGTTTCATGAACCCATGGGGAACTGTAATTAAAAAAAGTCTTCCACATGTTGGTGCAGTTCTATCTAATGTTTATGCTCTGCATGGTTTTAATATTCTGTTCAACACTTTGTGCCTATGCAGTTGTTTTAAAGGCTTTATAAATAAAGTTGAGTTGCATATCTAAGATTTATATATGAACTTGAAGCTTTAAGGAGGGAAAAAAACACATTTGCTGTGTGAAATATTTATGACAGGAAGGCATTATGTCCTTGGCCTCCCCTTTTGGTCTGATTCTTTTGCAGAATGTGTTGCTGTGTGCATGTCAATGCATTTTTCCTGGGAAAAAAATGTTTGTGTTTCTTTGATATATGGATTCCTAGGCTGGAAGGACGCGCGCCGTGGGAATTGTTGGCATTGAAAGGAAACTGGAGGAGAAGAGGAAAGAAACTGATAAAAATATTTCAGAGGTGAGTGAGACTGAAGAAAACATATCCACAACACAGTGTGTTCTTTTATTCTGCTGTTTCTCTTTTACCGGTGATTTCCTGTCTGTATGTATGCAGGCATGCATGCAGGAGTGTGTGTTTGTGTGTGTGTGTGTGTGTGCTCCATTGCCATTTTCCTCGTTCATTTGTCTTTGAATGAACCTCTCCTCTCTCCCTGTACCAAGCGGAGCCCTAGAAATATCACAAATTTTTCCTGTCAGTTTACCTGAAAGCATGGCACCCTGATGTTAGGCAGAGATTAGTAAGATCATCTCAATGGCATGTTATTCAGCAGTTATGTCTGTGCAAATCTGTTTTGGAATAGAGTGGATCTGAATCTCATTTGTTCCACTTTCCAGCATAGGAATGTTTATTAGATCTGGCCAATCAATGGATATTTTGGTCACAATATATGTGGCTTTGATTTATACAAAAAAAAAACTCATGTGAAATTAAATCTAGCATCGCTTGGAAATGTCAGGGGGCAGACGTTCAGTTCACCACAGAACACAATAATGGAGTTGAAATAGGAACATAAAGTAATAATTCAGTGGGAATGAGTATTGAATATGTATAAGTCTATTATTTATCACGATTCATCATCCTTTCACAGGCCTTTGAAGACCTCAATAAACTCATGGTGAAAGTAAGTTGTTTTGTCTGAAATGCCGTTTTTATGGCACTCAAATACAATCTTATTACTTCATGTAGTCCGCTGGTTTTATTTTTAAATTAACTTTAGCATTAAGTTTCATTGACAGAACCAGTATAGCCCAGTTTGAGCACTGGCAATTCTTCATTCTTCAAAATCCCGTTTTAATATTGATCCTTGTGAGAGCGGTATTCCTTTATTTTTTTAATGTATGGTTCGATAACACTGCGCTTTTATTTGTAGGCCAAAGAGATGGTGGAGCTCTCCAGATCAATAGCCAGCAAAATCAAAGAAAAGCAAGGGGACATTACAGAGGATGAGGTATGGTCACCTGCTGCTCACACCACTTTCATCCATTTGCACACAAAAACCTGATCATATGGACCTGAGGCAATAAGCTGCCATAGCCACAGGGTGGTCGCAATAATCATCACACTGTGAGTGTCCATAATTAGTATGTTTCTCACCAAAATTGGGCAGTTTCCCTCTGCAGTAGAATTATTTACATCATATCAGAAGAACCTCCTGTCATACCTTGTGTGCGTACTCAAGTGCTCCCTGTCCTAGAATTAACAAGCTCTGCCAGATCTCCACACAGATTACCTCTGCCCTGCCCATATGCTCCACCTTGTTGCATCATTGTGTTGCAATGAGAAGAAATCTTGATCTGTCTGTAAGCCCTGTGCTTGGCAAACATTATAGTGTAATCCAAGTGTGGCCTGATGTCCCTCTGGGTGTCCCTGATGTCATGAGAAACACCTCTTGATGTGATTTGACATCCTTGAGATTTATCCCGAAATCTTAGGTGACTTCTGCGTGTCTTTGGGTCATGTGTATCGCGGTGACCGCTCTCTTGTCTGCGACAGACCATTCGCTTTAAATCCTATCTCCTGAGTATGGGAATTGCAGACCCAGTTACCAGGGAAACTCACGGCTCTGGGACCCACTACCACATGCAGCTTGCCAAACAGTTGAGTGACATGCTGCAAGCCCCACTGGAGGTAAAGCGCTTGGTTTCAGGACGGTTTCCAGACGCAGCCATAGTGGTATCATTCTGAGTGTGTGTTTTTTTTCTTCCCTTCAGGAGCGCGGTGGAATGATGGCCCTCACAGAAGTATACTGTCTTGTAAACAGGGCACGTGGAATGGAGGTGAAATAATATTTATAAGAACACCCCTTGTTCCTGCCATAAACCTTCTCAGACTGTCATTTTGAAGTTGACTCATTGGACGCTGGACAGGGCCTTTCAGCAGCAGCAGCAGTGTTAAGTCAGATGATCAGTAGTCTAATAAGAGTTGAGTGTGATCAGGATTTAAGAGAGAGAGGGATGAGTGAAGGAGGGCCATCTGGACCGAGTCCTTTCTCGGTTTGAATAAAGATGGTAACAGCTGCGTTATGAGCACTGTGGCGTTAATATGAAAGCATCAGACATGCTTTTAGTTTACTGCAACAAAACCCTCTGCTGGTCTTTACATTTGTTGGCATCCACTACAGCAACGTTGAACAACATTGTGTTAATGTCTATTGTACCAGGTCCTGCCAAATAAATGGACTATTTCTGTAGAACAGCACCAGAACCAGTGTTACTCACAGCTGACATGTAGATCGTGATCATGACGTTCTGTCATACGACATAAATGTTAAAAAAAAAAACTTTACCTTCTGTTAATTGCAACGCATTTTCAAAATACCTTTAAACAGGGCAGTAGAGTAAAGGAGAAATGCTGTCTGAGGATAAGTTTCTTTTAAGGGAATACACGTTTTAATTCGGGGTTTAATTATTCCTGGAAAGCGGTTTAAAGAATATTGAGAACAATCCTGTTTGGATAACCCTTGGTGTCTTTTAGCTGCTGTCTCCAGAGGACTTGGTGAACGCCTGCAAGATGTTTGAGTCGCTGAAGCTGCCCCTGAGGTAGGTGGATGGTGATGTGGGACAAAAGGCCTTAAATCAGTTTCCTCACTGACTTCCCATTCTGGCCGTCTCCGCCCATCATATCCTCTCCACGCAAAGGAAAACATTACGGCTGATCCAGAAGCCGTCGCGCTTGCCCTCATCCAGTTGTTTTTTCCTTTTCTTTTGTCTCCTTTTCCTAGTTCAAGGTGTCACGTCTCACTTTCATACACTGGATTTTTTGTGTTCGGTGGACATGATTTAATATTATTATAACGTATGCTTTATTTCCAATGGATCGCACCAATCATATTGCCTAGTTATGTCTGTAATATTCTTTTCAGGCTGCGTGTTTTTGACAGTGGGGTCATGGTGGTCCAGCTTCAGTCCCACAGTGAAGAGGAGATGATAGTTTCTGCACTCGATAATGTGAGACACAAACATTTGATTTCATCAAAATGATTTTCTTTTTTTTTTTTTTTTTTTATACATGTAGAGAAGATCACTCGGTTTAATAAGGTCCTATGCTGGGTTTTAAATGGTGTTCACAGAGAGGCTTGGTGCCACCCAGATGTTTGAAATGTTCTGCTTGTTTCTCGCTGAGCACTCCTCTCTTCTAGAGTCTTTGTAATGTCTTAAAGATTTATGAGTTTCTGCTGGTAGCCCCCTGCACTATTAGGGCTGCCTGTGCTAAAACAACTCATGCTAGCTGAGATGGTCTCTCTGGGACAGAGTACCGCCAGATGTGGACCAAGAGAAAAAATCTGAACTTTAGTTTACTCTCCTTTTTAAGTCTTGATTTAAGGACGAGGAGTGTGTCAGGCTAGGCGAGTCCAATTGGAATTTTCTGTAAAAAGTCTGTCCATGTCACTGTGGAATTTGCAGGATTTTTTTCCCCCCACTGTTTAAAGTGGAGCCCGCCTCTGCAGGGAACCGCAGGACAATGCAGTTCATGTGACGATTATGGAAACAAGCTAAAGATAAAGAGCATTCAATATCTGTGCGGAATCTGACCCATGTTTAAAAAAGAAAAAAGAAAACTAGTCCTCTTCTCAATTTCTCTGGTCTTTCTTTTTCAGGTGTCAGATAAAGGATCCCTGACTGCTGAGGAGTTTGCAAAACTTCTTGGACTCTCAGTTCTCTTATCCAAAGAGAGGTAGAAATATAATTTTTTTTTAAGTATCCATTTTATATCAAATTTCTTTATCATTTGATTACATTAAGAAATTATATATATATATATTACAAAATATTTCCGCATTCTTTTATTTGGCTGCAAATATTTTGTGCTGAATTTAATGTATAAATTTGCTCTATATGTATGTTTAGGTATTCCAAAGTGTATGTAGTTGAATAACACTGTCTTTCCCAGACTACTCCTCGCGGAAAAGATGGGACACCTCTGCAGAGATGACTCGGTGGAAGGCTTGCGTTTCTACCCCAACCTTTTTTGAAACCCCAGACGGCCTCCAGTGTTCTACCCTGCTCCTTCCTGCTGAGGACTATGGGCTCCATCAAGAAGAGGAACTATAACCCACATACAGGAAGCTGGAGGCCGCAACCTGAACACACACACACACTCTCTCTCTCCCTCCCTCTCACTCTCACTCTTTTTCTTTGGAAAAAAGGAATGAAAAGATTAAAAAATAAAATATATTTTCAATGTCTGTGAATGTCCTATATTTTTATGAATCAGTATCTCGCGTGAAGTATTATTACTCGCCCCGCTGTCTCTGTCTCTCGCTCCTTTTCTCTCTCACACATGCATTATTTGAACAGTCCTTTTGTGGAACACAATGCAGCCTTGCAAATGAGCTGATCCAGAACTGGACTATGGCACTATTCCCACTTGCAAATTAATGAACAAACTGCCATCTGTGGACAGGAAAGATGCTTCTTAAACAGTGAAAATATTGCCCCGCAAAAGAACTAAACCCAAACGTAGTGACACAATTTTATTATGTATTGATCCTGGTCCTAAGCATAAATCCTTAACCAAATGTTTGATCCTATTGTTCCCGTCACTTGTGTGTGATGTTCCAACACTGTAGTTTACGAATGGCTGCATCTGTAGGAAAATAACTACTTGTTTGTAGTTCTGGTGCACGTTCACGCGGGCGCGCTCCCCGGCCGACGGGCGCGCGCACGCGTGAGAATTAGACGCGCGCTCACGCCGTCAGCGCAGCCTGCGTTCGCGCAAGATGCGTCGGAATTAAGCAGACTGCGGCTTTATTATCGAGAGAACACAGTGTGGAGAGGACGCGGTGAAAACAGTAAGTACACAAGCATGCTTTCAGATTAGGTATATGCGTGTTTAAAAAAAATCTATATCTATCTGTGTGTGTGCGTATATTATATATATATAAAGGATTATCAATAACTTTAATTGAACTTGAAGACAGTTGCTCAAGTTGCTGTTAAGATTGTGCTCAGATCGTACTCGGTGCTGAATAGTTTCTCCTTTTAGGTATTGAGGTTCTTTTGTAAATCCTATATAGATTTCAGGTTAAGGCCCCAGATCTTTTACTTGACCTTCATTTGGAGCAAAGGTAACATAAAAAAAAAAATCTTAATAAGGAATAATTTGTTGGCGAAGTTCAAGCGTCGCCATTTGGCTGAACTGTGAGTTATGTTCGGGTTCAGGTCTGTGTAATAGAAGGTAGGAAGTGATGGAAGTGACAGCAAAGTTATTTTTACCTATTGGTTTCCTGACATAGATCCAGGAAAAGGGGTAAAACAAGGAAACACCAAACTGAAGTGGGATTGTCCAGGAAATATCATTGAAAAATCTCCATTCGCAGAGGTTTATAGAAATATTTAGAAATCCACAGGACCCCAATCCATGGATCAAGATAAGATAAGGTAAAAACTTTATTAATCCGGAGGGAATTTCTTTTGTCCTAAAATCATGCTCAAAGCAAAAAGAGAAAAATGAACAAAACAGTGGTAATATTGCAGATAAAAGCAATAAACAATAAATAGCCGTCACAGGTATCGTAAAGTTTCATTCATTAGATAAGCGGTTTTGTAGAGAGAGGCATGTTGTGATGGATGAAAAACCAACATTCAGTAGCATGCAGGAGGGACCCATGAGAAAAACATCAAACCACTTGCCAGTCGTGTATTTGTTCAGTTGAATTTGCCATTATGAAGTGTGCTTTGACTTCTGTCCTGTGCCCCCGCATACATGTATTATTTGTCTGTATTATTTTCAGTTTAGACTGGACACGTTTTGCCTGACGACGGCCTTTTTGCAGTTTGCATGGCAAAATTGCAAGGTCATGTGGTGTAAGACGATTCTGTGGCACCTGCATCGGAATGACACGGGGTTCCGCCTCGCTGTTCCCGTTCCTGCTTGTGCTGATGGGATACGGTGAGTATGGCCATGCCTGCTACTTCTGGACATGGTTCTGGTAGAGAAACCTCAGAAACCTACGCTCCTGGACATTTACATTTACATTTATGCCATTTATCAGACGCCCTTATCCAGAGCGACTTACAATCAGTAGTTACAGGGACAGTCCCCCCTGGAGCAATTTAGGGTTAAGTGTCTTGCTCAGGGACACAATGGTAGTAAGCGTTACCCACTAGTTACCCACTAGGCTACTACCACCCTTTGGACTCTTTGTCAATGTGGACAAGAGCTGAACCAGCTCGTATTTTGATGTTATTCCACAGTATATACATTTTTCTGCCCATTTGTCACCTTGTAGCATGAGAGTAACTATAAATGAAACTTGTGCAGTTGGGTAGAATGGAGGGTGGTGGAGTCCAGAGAGGAAAAAGGAGGGAGAGCGCAGTGAGGGAGGGACGTGCTCTCTTTCCCCCCTGTTTTTTCCTCTGGTCATTTTTTTCTTCCTCAGGAAGTGACCCATTCTCTGCGGCATTTGAAAATCACAATGCTCGGCCGGCAAACTGTGGTGCAGCCTGTGTTCTTTCAAAGTCAATGCGACACATGAAGGGCCCGTCGTATCTAATATCTGCCAAGACTGTCAAAGGAACAGGAAGCGAAATACGTTCAGAGCATATCAGCAACTAGTAAATGATCGTGTAGTTTCACTGCAACCGCACACACGCCTTTTCTGTCTTCTTAAGTGCATCTGAGTAAGAAATAATTTTTCTTGAGGTATCAAATAAAGGCAGGAAATGCACACCGCATAATGTTTGTTTTGTGTACAGTACAGGCAAAAGTTTGTACACACCTTAGATTCTCACTGAAGGCATCAAAACTCTGAATGAACACATGTGGAGTTATGTACTTAACAAAAAGTGGAGACCTGGCCTCCACAGTCACCGGACCTGAACCCAATCCAGATGGTTTGGGGTGAGCTGGACCGCAGAGTGAAGGCAAAGGGGCCAACAAGTGCTAAACACCTCTGGGAACTCCTTCAAGACTGTTGGAGAACCATTTCAGGTGACGACCTCTTGAAGCTCATCGAGAGAATGCCAAGAGTGTACAAAGCAGTAATCAGAAACTAGAATATAAAACGTGTTTTCAGTTATTTCACCTTTTTTGTTAAGTACATAACTCCACATGTGTTCATTCATAGTTTTGATGCCTTCAGTGAGAATCTACCAACGTAAATGGTCATGTCCAAACTTTTGGCCTGTACTGTATTTTCTGCAAAAATTCTACTTTTACTCTCCTCAACCGTGATAGAAACCACAAGGCCCATTTTTAGGAATGATGATTTTTAGGGAGGATTTATCTTATGCACATTTATATGTGCAAGAAATATATGAATCTCTTCATGCATGCGATCAGGTGGTGTCAAACCTTTAATAAAATTTTAATAAAAAAGTAATTGTTATTATTTTGAGGTCATAAATGTATCTTCTGATCTTCTCATAGCCATGGCCAGCCTCCAGCTGTGGCCTTCGGTCCATGTTGCTCTGAGCAATGGCAGCGTGTTCGTGGAGCACAGTACGGATTCGAACGCAACCAGCCAGAACCTGGGCATATCTCTGGTGGACGTGGAGAATAATGAAACCGTGCTGACCAGACAGGTCCCCTTCAATCAGTCTGCGGGGACGATGGAGTTTGACTGCTCCAGTTTCCCCTACGCCGGCAACTTCCGATTCAGGGCCGCCTCCAACATTACCGCGACCCAGTGGTGGAGTCCAGTGCTGCAGGTGAGCTGGCCCACCTTTCACATTGCGGTTGAAAGGGCCAGCAACCGCAGCACGACCTCCTTCCAAATCGCCGTGTCCACGAACGATCACTTCCACGCCTGCCCCACCGACGGGGTATCCAACCTTCTCCTGGAGGTGAGCTACCTGGAGTACAACCAGATTGGGAAGAACAGCATCAACAAAATCAGAGTGAAGATGGACCATGAGATCCAGGCGGTCCGGACTCAGAGCGTGGTGTTGAACTGCGCCTTCCCCTTCACTGAGCGCGACTACATCCGGGTGGTGCTCAAGTCCCCCCACACACTACGGGAGATCAAGTCCTCAGGACCCCTCTACCTGTCACGCATCTTTCCTTACAAGCTGCTGGTGGACAGCATCTACCGGAGTGGATGCACTGGAACGGTGGCCGTGCGGCTTGTCGCGCCGCCTTGCGCCTTTGCCAGCGGGAAGGTCGTCCTGCTCAGAGATGGAGCCAGTGTGGGGACGGACTCGTCACCCAAGACAAAGGACGCAGCAGCTTCACATCTGGCCTTGAACTGGCTCACCCAGGAAGAGAACGAGACGGAGTTCAACTGCTCCCTCTTTGACCCGGGCAAGAACAAGTACTGCTTCCAGTTCGTCCTGAACTACAGCCACTCCCGGAGTACAGCGCAGACCTGCATCATCGTGCAGAGGAAAGCAGGTCAGCACCACCACCGCTTCTGCTGCATGGATTACATGGTTTCACATTTTACAGCATAGATATTTTTCATTCATTTGTCCTCCTGCTCAAACGCTGACGCAGTCAGTACTGTTGCACAGTACTCCAGATGTAGGACACAAAACTGAGATTTAGCAGTTGTTAGTCATACTAAGAAGAGATGTGATTTTTTTTATACAACATATATATTGTATGTACAGCATAAGTAATATTGATCAAATAATATAGATTTAGACATAACTTACAAAAGGGCATTTAAAAATAAATGAAAATAGACTTTGTTCAACCTTGACAGACAAGGAATTTTTCCTTTCCCAGACCGTTTCTTCATCACAATGCCATAAGCCTCCTCAAGGTGTATAAAGGACAATCATGCCCTTTTCAAATAAAACTGCCAGTACACAAGTGACAATGACATTTTTAGGAGATATGCATAGCATACACAGATATTGCAGATAAATGGTTTGAACAATAATTTCCAATTTGGGACAGTCCCACACTTGGTCTCATGGCTCATTGGCTTTAGCACCTTGAAATTTTAAATTAAAATGCATTTCTTAAGATGGAGGGACTTGATGGAATGTTTGATGAAGGCGTGCCATGAGTCTCTCTGTGGATTGTTGGGCAGACGAGTGGGGGCCGTGGCAGTCATGGAGCGGGTGCAGCGTGACATGCGGGGAGGGTGTAAGAGAGCGAGCCCGTGAGTGCCTGTCTCCTCCTGGTGGTGGGATGCAGTGCACAGGCATGGTGAAGGAGCAGTCGCACTGCTCGCTGGAGGACTGCGCAGGTCAGAAGGTCTTCTAATTAATAATAAAGAAAGAAATGTTGCTGCTTGTTCATAGGCTTCTGTTATGAAAATATATTTAAATGAACATTTTCAACTTGAAAGCCAGTAAAGTTTTAATATGTCATAAAAAGGGGGGAATCAATTATGGAATTGTGGAATTTTTCCAGAATTTATTATGCCTTATGTTTCTTTAACTGCAGTTTTACTTCTTTTATCTCCTAGTTGGAGTACTGCCTGTTCCATCCCAAACCTCTGCTCCACCTGCAGAATCTCCACTTGGAGGGAACATGGTTGCTGTGACAGGTATCTCTCTGTGCCTTGTTGTGATCCTGGCCACAATCCTCATCACTGTGTGGAGAAAGGTGTGCCACACTCCCAAGTGCAACCAAGTTCATCGTGGCTCCATGCACTCTCCAGGAGGCCGGAAGAACTCCGACGAGGCTTCCATCTGTGGCCACAGCCTCCAGCGACCCAGCTTCTCTGAGAGCCTGCAGGCCACGACTTTTCAGAAAGTGCCACCACATGCTGGCTCGATGGCTAGCCCAACTGAAGGAGGAGGATTGGGTCACAAGTATAACTCGTCCCTCTCTATGCCTCTGCCCCAAGACCCAGAGCGGATGTCACCCTCAGGCCAGAAGATTATGCCACCAATATTTGGGTACCGATTGGCTCAGCAGCAGCTGAAAGACATGAAGAAGAAGGGACTGAAAGAGGACACAAAGGTCTACCATGTCTCCCAGAGCCCAATAGATGATACCATGTTGGCGACTTCTGTGTCCACCCCTACTGGACTCACTCCTATATCCTTTGACACTGACAGCCAGGATGACTCCAATCTCAGCCCTCTACACCAGAAGTCACCATTTCCTGAGGGTGCCTGGGTGCCCAAGACATCTGCCACCCTTCCTGACAGATTCAGCCCAAAAGTGGACCTTCTGCTGGGTCCTCCATCTTCAGGTTTCAGTGCTCGGAAGAGGGAGCGGACAGCAGACTGGGTGGAGATGGTGGAACGGAGTGGGGTGGGTTACTCCAAGTACGCCAATTTCAGGAGGACTTCCAGCTTCCACGACAGCAAGCAGAACCAGTTTCCTATAACAAGACCCTTTAGGGAACGAAGCATGACGCAGGTTGGCCCTCGACAGATTCCTGATGGTAGCTGCAGGACTTGGGCAGCATGCGAGCAGCCACGACCTCTTTCTATCCCTGAGCGTAAAAACTGGGACCCACCCAAACCCAACATAATGCATGGTTCAGGTGACAGCAGACGCCGGCCATGGATTGAGGCAGCTCCCCCCAGCTATGCGGACCTCAAGCTGAGTGCTGGAGTTTCTGGAACCGCTAGGAATGAGTGCACCACCTCTACTGAGCCCCCAGTAGATAGGCATGGAGGAAACAGTCGAAACACATCTCTAGGCCCGGAAAGGGCCGAGAGAGCAGAGCAGAACTGGAGCCGAAGGGGTCCGTCGCCCATTCAGAGGAACATCTTGGCCAGGCGCCTGCGAGAAGCAACCAGCTCGGCCTCCAGCCAGCGGCAGCGCAGTTCCACTTTCTCTGCCTCTGAGAAGCGGCGCAACCGTTGCCGAAGCCTCCCGCTTTCTGGTGACTACGGCCGTTCCCCCTACAGCCTGACTGAGACAGAGCAGAGAATGATGGACATTTCTGGGTACCTGGGGGAAGACGATGGGGTAGAGGTGTTGGGGGTGCAGAGGCTCACCTGATAAACCACATTGGGTGGTGGTTTTGTCCAGAAGGTTCATTTTTAATTTGAGACCACCAAAAAAAAAAGCACATACTAACAGTTTCTTAGCATTTACTGCTTGTTGCTAAATGAAAACAACTAAGGCCCTCCATGCACACAAATGTAATACCACTCCACCAGAATGTTTCATAAAACGAGCATTTGCTGCAACAAAAATGCTTTTAACACGAAATGCCTTGAACCCCACGCATTTAATTTCATTAATGACGTTTATTCAAGGAATGTATTTGGGGCATTGAAGGCCATTAAACACTGAGCATTACTTGAGTGGCACACAAGTCTTATGTGTTACATGCACTTGCAAGTTAGATTTCAGTACACTGGAATTAAAGCTGTTTTCAGGGACAACATATTTATATTCAGTTTCCAAAGACAATGTAAATACTACTTGCATAGAGAAATTACTTTTGATATTTAATATTTTAATAAATAGATGTGTTTTGTACTGCATTTGCAAATAATTGGAAATAAACAGTGTCTTTACATGACTTTATTTGACATTATTTACAGAGGCCATTTTGATTTGTTCAAATGCTGATTTACTGTACCATGTACAACACAACCTGTCAATTCCTCTGTATATTATGTTAAATGCTAAATACCTTAAATGTCCATTGCAATGACAGCAATAAATGTGAACATGCTACATTATATACGCATGTATATTTTTTTCCATGTCAGAGTGGACAAGGAAATCTCTGAATAGACCTTCATGCTGCAGTGAGGTGATTTCCTTGGCTTGCTAGCCGTACGGTCCATCTCCGCTTCCCAGGCTATCCAAAAAGAGCTGTGGCCGGACCTTCATAGTGGTATGCCGGAGTGAGTACCACAAGCCTCTCCAGGTGCTCCACACAACGCCATTGTCATGCTTGGCCTTGTACGTCCCTCCTCTGTAGAACCTTCCATTTAGATTGGCAGCATGACATCTGCATGTACAGTACAGCAACACAATAAAACTAAAGCAAAAACGTTTGCCTTTTAAATATTGTTCAATGTGGCGTTCAAAAGAAACCAAAAATGTCAATTTCCACAACAGGACCGGAAACCACATGAGTTTATAAATGTGTATGAATCCACATTGCAAATGCCCAACCAATGAGATTAAGTTTAAGAATGTAATGTGCTGATAAATGGTGAAAACATCTGATAATTTTGCGCAGATAAATAGTAGTTGACTAAAGACTGCTGAATTTCGATAAAGTGGGATGAGGCCATGTAACGTCGCCTTATTTTCCACTTATGATCATTAGATGACCCACCTATTATACCACCAGCCCCCTTTGTTCTCCTTGGCACAGCTGCCCTGCAGGTATCGGTCATTGTCCTGGTCTCTGGTGCTGAACTGCATGCCGCTGTGGGAGGCAGACCATTGCTCCACCATGTTGCTACCTCCAGAAAGGGCATCTCCGGCTCGCCCACTGTACAGGCCAAAATGCAGCCTGTACTTACCCTATATACAGACAGACAGAGACTGGGATAAAATTTTGATCTTAGTACGCACCACAGTCTTGAGTGAACCCTTTCTGCTGTGAGTTTGATTTCAATACATGTGACGTGTATTTTTTATAATGACTCTTGCATCGATTTAAAAATATAACTTTATCCCGAAGCATGCACAGCGGGGAATGGGAATGTTTGGGGAACTCACCTTCTCATTAGCTACTCTGAAGTTCTCATATAAAGCATGAATCTTTGCTCCAGCCCAGTCCATCAGGTCGATCTTCACCAGATAACTACCTAAAGATGAAATTTACTTTTAAATATCTAGGATATTTAATTGAACACTTTTAGGAGAACATTCAGTATCTAGTAAAATAGCTGAATAACTTTTTAGCATGTTATTAGAAATACATATAGGAGCCTGAAATGCACCTGCTAATTCATGTCACATGTTGTATAGTGTGTATTATATAAATTGTGTTGTGTATTCTGAAGTCAGGTGGCCATCTTTACATGCTCATAACCCCAGGCGTTCATATTGAAAGCCATTCTGGCATGAGCACCTGATTCTTAGAACAGTATTTGATTGGTAATATGTAATAAAAAAAAATTCCATCAATGTCTTTAAAGCCCTGGTTAGAGTCCAGGCAATCCGCGTGTTTATTAATAGTGTGCTTTTATGACATTTACTTTGACATTTTTTGCATTGCTGCCATCTTGACAGGGTCGCTCTCGCAAAAGTCATTGAGTCATTTGTGTTCCTCACCCTCTTGAAGCAAAGAGTGAATATGATCATTGCCCAGCCAGAACTCATCGTTCCGATGTTCGAAATGTCCAAATCCTTCTTTATAATTGACCCAGTCCCTTCAGACAGTAAAAAAAACCATCCCATCAGGATTAAAATTATTCTGAGAATTACACAACATAAAATAGAATTAATCCAGATTACCTGTTGAAGTCTACCTTTCCGTTCCGCCTTTGCTGAATGACGGTCCAGCCACCTCCATCTTCCATGTCACAGAACACCAGAAAAGGCTCAAGGGACGACATGGGCTTGATGCGATAGAAACCACTCGGGGGCTTTAACCTGTCGTATAATGTGGAACAATCTGGAAGAGAAGAGAAGTCCAATTGTCCAAGGCTGAAGAGGGACACATACCACAATCTTCACCAAATCACCTTGATCGTGAACCAGTAAACTCCCTGGACCAGGAAGGACTGAGGTCACACCGGGCTCCAGCCTGTTGGATGGCTTGTGAGCAGGGAAATGTCTGTGCGACTGAAGGTTCTGCAGCTCCCAGTCCACCAGCAAGAGTTGGTCGTCCAACCTCTGAACGTTGAGCCTGAGTTCAGACAGTTCCTTCAAACATTCTTCATCATCAGCCTCTGCCTCCGATAAACATACAAACCGACCAGCAAAATTATGAGGATGCAGATAGACGAACAAACTTTCCTAATGAATGTAAAACGTACTGTTATGTTGAGTTCCGAGTTTGCCGTTTGGAATACCAAGACCAGCATCACCACAAGAGACATGGTTTTTAATCAACCTAAAAAAAAGAAGCAAAAAAAGGAAATATTGACTGACTTTTCATTGTGTTTAAAAAGAACATATAGAATATTTAAAAGGTTCTGTACCTTGTGGTGCTCCTTACTCCTGGCCGGTCCAGGTGCAAATGGTTCTGCTCCTGCTCACTGTTCATTTGTAGCACGTTATTTATAGTGCTGGTTCCGCATGTTCTTCATTAGATCCCACTGAAGGTGAGAAATGTGTCGTAACATCTTCCATTCCCGACATTCCGCAGGCCTTCCAGGTTCTTGCGGGCGCGAATGCATTAAAAAAAAAAGAGAATCAAATTTTATTTGAACCTTTTATTTAGGTTATTGAGGGTGGTAGTAGCCTAGTGGGAAACACACTCACCTATGAACCAGAAGACACAGGTTCAAATCCCACTTACTACCATTCTGTCCCTGAGCAAGACACTCCAGGAAGGGACTGTCCCTGTAACTACTGATTGTAAGTCGCTCTGGATCAGGGCATCCGCTTAATGCTGTAAATGTAAATTTACTGTCAGAACCTGCAAGGTGAGCTAGTGGCAGTGGTGGCCTGGCGGTCAAGGAAGCGGCCTCGTAATCAGAAGGTTTCCAGTTCGAATCCTGATCCGCCGAGGTGCCACTGAGCGAAGCACCGTCCCCACACACTGCTCCCTCAGGGTGATGGGTTAAATGCGGAGGACAAATTTCACTGTGTGCACCGTGTGCTGTGCTCACTTCACTTCTTTCCCACAAATACAATTTAAATCGTAGTTTTGTCCCAATTCCCAAGAACTGGTGATATGTCAACTCCATCATCACAACGTTACCACAAAGTTATTTCTTTTCGGGTATATTAATTGCATAAACGTTCAGAATGATTCATAAAAGGGTTAACATAACAAAGCCCTCAGCTACGTAAAACCGCGGTTCACCAGTCGAATTCCGTCCGGTTTTCCTGGCGCAGCTGGGAGGAAAAGGACGAGGACCGGCAGGAAGTCGTCTGCAGAGCAGGGGCGGGAAGTCTGGATGGAAGGAGGCGAAAGTTCTGCCCACTCAACCTTTGAACGGCGCTTTACGAGCGGTCACAAGACGCCCGGTGTGCGCGCAAGAGGATGAAGTCGCACGGCGGCGTCGTCCCGGGAGTCCGATGGTGAGTTCTGGTGCGTGTTAAACCCGCCGCATGTCGCTTTGTGGAGACTGCATGTTCCGTGCACGATCCACGCCTTTCGTTGTGTTACTGTCGTTATTCTGACTGTGTAATTTTCAAATGTCCATCAGCTTCGGCGCTCCGTCTTATTCTGTGCATGTGTGCAGATTTTCCTATAGAATTTACAAAGAAGGAAGGAAGGAAAGAAAAAAGCACTTCCCGAAATGTCCTCTGTACACTTTAACCCAGGGTTGGATTCCAAGGAAGTTAATGGGTGAGTTAACACTGTCTTTGTAAAAATTACACGGTGACTGAACTTTTGCATGTACGCACCATGAGTTTTTTTTTTGGTTTTTTTTTAAAGGTTTGAAGTTAAAGAGGAAGCCCAGGTCAAGATTGACGATGGAAAAGAAGAGAGTACCGATCCGGACACTGCATTCCAGTGAGGACACTTTTATGGTTATTGTATGGTCGGAATTGCGGAAACCTCCTTCATATTGTTCCCATTCCGGCCTTTATGTGGATGCATCGGCAAGTTGCGATTTGGCCCTGTCCATAGTCGATCCTCTGACAAGAATTGTGTTCGTGTTTTCAGTCGAATCCGAAAGAAGATTGCTCCTTTTGTGATGTCATTTGGTTTCCGGTAAGTAACCGGGATGCTCCGCTCATCTCATATTAAAAAGAAATTGACTGAGACTCTCTAGAGATCATGCCATCACATTGTCAGGAATTATGAGCTGAACTTGGTCGTGACCGTCCCCTCTGTCCCTGTCCAGCGTGTTCGGCGTGGTGCTCATCATCGTGGACATTGTCCTGGTCATCACGGACTTGGCGTTGCCCCAGGGGAGCCGTGAAAGTGTGGGCAAGGCGCTGGAGGCCATCTCCCTGGCCATCGCTTTCTTCTTCGTGGTGGACGTGCTGCTCAGGGTCTATGTGGAAGGGTTAGTAGGAGCTCCAAGCCAGGAGGAGAAACGGATTTCCATTTCTGCTTAGTCAGTGTGCTTGCACCACAGGAAGTGTTGCACAGGAAGTTTTCCACGCCATTTCAGTTGACTCATCGCGTTTAGTTCAGATTCATCCATGTTTGCTCCAGGGAGGATGCTGGCATGGTGCACTCTGCACAGACACTGTAGGACCTGTGTAGATTTATTTCTTTATTTTTTTTTTTACTCCCTACAGGTTCAGATTGTACTTCAGTTCAAAACTGAATATCGCTGACGCGTGCATTGTCATCGTCACCTTTTTCATCACTTTGATTTATACCTTCTCTGACTTCTCGGGAGCAAAGCTGATCCCCAGGTACCCAAATTTGGCGACGTTGTCACTAAGATTACCTTGTAAGTCATTAATTTAGGATTTGCAGGGGCGTCAAAAGTTTCGTTGGTTCACAGGGTCTTCAACTTCCTCAAGGCCTTGAGAGTCATCATCCTGTTTCGAGTTTTCAGACTGGCCTCCCAGAAGAAGGAGCTTGAGAAGGTCACCAGGAGAATGGTGACAAAACAACTTTGATCCACAGCTTTTGGCATTTAAAGCACCATGCTTAGCAGTTCTTCATTATCACACAATGTTCTATGTACATTTTATATGGGACATTAGGTTTCAGAAAACAAGCGTAGGTACCAGAAGGATGGCTTTGACCTGGACCTCACCTATGTCACAGGTATGTGTGTGTTTGGAGTCTATTCACCAAATTTCTAGTTTTTTATTTTTAAAATAATCTCTCTTTCATGGTTTCCAGAACGGGTCATCGCCATGTCTTTCCCTTCATCAGGGAAGCAGTCTCTCTACAGGAATCCAATTAAAGTAAGCAAACTATGAAGTGAAAAGTACTGGTTTTATACCTCTCAAAAAAATAAAGTTGAAAACTCAAAAATAAGACATCCTGGATCTGAATGAATGTATTACATAGAATGTGCTGAAAACGAAATAAAAAAAAAATTATCAATGGAAATCAACCCATGGATGTCTGGATTTGGAGTCACACTCAAAATTAAAGTGGAAAAACACACTACAGGGTGATCCAGCTTTGATGTAATGTCCTTAAAACAAGTCAAAATGAAGCTCAGTAGTGTGTGTGGCCTCCACGTGCCTGTATGACCTCCCTACAACACCTGGGCGTGCTCCTGAAGAGGTGGCGGATGGTCTCCTGAGGAATCTCCTCCCAGACCTGGACTAAAGTATCTGCCAACTCCTGTACAGTCTGTGGTGCAACATGGTGTTTGTAGATGGAGCAAGACATGATGTCCCAGATGTGCTCAGTTGGATTCAGGACTGTGGAACAGGCTGGCCGGTCCACAGCATCAAGGCCTTTGTCTTGCAGGAACTGCGGACACACTCCAGCCACATGAGGTCTAGCATTGTCTTGTATTAAGAAGAACCCAGGGCCAACCACACCAGCACAAGGGGTCACAAGGGTCTGAGGATCTCATCTTGGTACCTGATTGCAGTCAAGCTACCTCTGGTGAGCACATGGAGGGCTGTGCAGCCCACCAAAGAAATGCCACCCCACACCATTACTGACCACCAAACCGGTCATGCTGGAGGATGTTGCAGGCAGCAGAACATTTTCCACGGCATCTCCAGACCCAGTCATGTCTGTTACATGTGCTCAGTGTGAACCTTCCGTGAAGAGCACAGGGCGCCAGTGGCGAATTTGGCAATCTTCGTGTTCTCTGGCAAATTCCTGGATGAGCTGCACTACCTGAGCCACTTGATGGTTTGTCTCATGCTGCCACTAGAGTAAAAGCACCGACAGCATTAAAAAGTTACCAAACGTCAGCCAGAAAGCATAGGAACTGAGAAGTGGTCTGTGGTCACCACCTGCAGAACCACGCCTTTATTGGGGACGTCTTGCTTATTGCCTATAATCTCTACCTCTTGTCTATTCCATTTGTACAACAGCATGTGAAATTGATTGTCAATCACTGTTGCTTCCTATTGGACTGCTTGATTTCACAGAAATGTGATAGACGTGGCGTTACGTTGTGTTAAGTGTACCCTGTGCATCGTTTCCAGGAAGTTTCAAGGTTTCTGGACACTAAACACCCAGATTGTTACAGAGTTTACAACCTCTGCAGTAAGTAAATGCATAGTTTGTACTTGAAGTGTTTCATTCTTGATTGACTAGTGTAATTAAGTGTTTTTATCTTCAGGTGAAAAGGGCTACGATCCTCAGTTTTTCCATTACAGAGTGGAACGTGTCTTCATCGACGATCACAATGTGCCGTCACTGCAGTAAGTGCCCTTTCCAAACTTGGTAATAATTCACCTATTTATTGAATTCATTTTTTTTTTTCTTATATGTTTTGTCCAAAGGGACATGCTGAAGTACACAGCCAGTGTGAGGGACTGGATGTCTGCTGATTCCAGGAACATTATTGCCATCCACTGCAAAGGAGGGAAAGGTGAGTAGGTTTGTAATGTTTGAAGCATGTCATGCTGCTAAAACATAGAAATACAGATGAACAAAAACAGTCCAAGGTTCCATTCCCTATTACCAAAAATCAACACTGTACCCTTTACTATCTTTCAGTGTATATACCGAGTGCAAGTTACATTTTGACCACTTCCGAAATAATAAATGGTATTTCTTTCAACAGGTCGCACTGGGACCATGATTTGTACCTGGCTTATTGACAGTGATCAGTTTGAGAGTGCGCAGGTATACATGAAGCAGCTTTTCTCTCCTGCTTTTGCTCAGTGTGACATGTAAAGAACAATGGGTCAGTCTTCTGTTTGTGGATTAAGCCTTGTCCTACACTAAAACTTCAATCTTTTCCTTTCAAACAAACATGTGTTCATAGAAATTGTACATGTGAAATCAACCACGTGATTGTGCCCTGCAGGACAGCTTGGAATACTTTGGGGAGAGGAGGACAGACAAAAGCATGAGCTCCAAGTTCCAGGGTGTGGAAACCCCATCTCAGGTTAATAATATAATTGTTGTAATTATTACAGCATCTTTATTCCTGCCAGTCATCTTGGGTTTCTTGTTTTCTGAAGCATTGACCTTGTTGCAGCTGCTATGTTCTCCATGTCTCTTGTTCAGTCCAGTTCAATAAATGCTTCAGCATTTCCATCTATTGAACTAGGATTGATTCTGCCACATCATTGGCATCTTTGTTTTGAACTTCAGAGCAGGTACGTAGGATACTACGAAGTCATGAAGAACAAATACAACCGCCAGCTTCCCCCAGAAAGGCATCTGAAAATAAAGAGCATCCGGATCCACTCCGTAGCAGGTGAAGTCTTCAGATTTGTCAGCTGAGGACTCTGAAGGGTCCATACTAACTTGACTTTTTTTTTTTTTTTTATAAGGTGTGGGAAAAGGCAATGGCAGTGATCTGAAGGTTAGGATTATAGTGAAGAAAGAACTGGTGTTCCAGTGTGACTGTGCCAAGCAGGATAACTGTGCGGTGAGTGAGCAGTGAAATATTTAATTCATAACCAAGTTCACATGAACATGTTAATTATGGTTTTGAACGATGTTATTCTTAATTTTTTTACAGCTGTTTCCAGATGCTGGCAATAATGCAGTGGTCATCAGTTTGCAGGACTGCCCTGTGGTATCTGGGGATGTGAAGGTCATGTTTGAGTCCAGTGCTGTACGTTGTTCCTTTTGATCCTTTGTTTTTATGCATGTACATCTGTAAAAGTTTTTTTTTTTTTTTTTTTTTCCACCGACAAAAAATTGTATAATATATTATGATTTACAGAATCAAATTACAGTTATTCTAAATCTGACTTTTTACTTTGTACACCCAGGGCCTTCCGAAGGGCTATGAAGACTGCCCTTTTTATTTCTGGTTTAACACTTCTTTTATTGAGAATAACAGGTACGCCTTTTGTGTTTTCAGTCTATATCCATGTTAATTCACAGATAAAAGATCCAGCGAGTTTTATATTTGTTATACCTCTGCATTTCACTAGGTTGTTTCTGTCAAGGGAGGAACTAGACAATCCACATAAATCCAAGACATGGGGCATCTACAAGGAGGATTTTGGTGTCACACTGGCTTTTATGGACCCTTAATCTGATGCTCACTGTTCATTCAAATTAAGTATAGAAATGATGGAAATATAAGTAATATCCATTTTGAACAAAGGTAAAACAACTTGAACCATCATTAAGGTTCTGTTTTTTTTTTTTTTTTTTTTTTTAAGCTTATGCTCAACTGCTGTGGGACAGGAAGCTACTTTGGGCTCCATGTGTACAACAATGTGAGCAAAAGGACACAAGAAAATGATAGCTTATATACATAGTGTATATATGTTTATTTGGCATTTAGGGCATTTGTTGACTACGTAACAAATACAATATTGTCTGGATGGTATAGTAACAGCTTCATCACATTATCCTCATTCCCTTGCATGTTCTATATGGTGATGAGAGGTGAAAGCAGTGAATGTAAAATTGTATTGTGGCCCATGAACGCAGTCACTTTGTTTGTTTACTGCTCTGTGGTTAAGAAGGGAATCATTTTCCACTTGTACTGAAGTTGCTGGTACAAATCTAGTTAAACATATAAACCATGTTTGTAGATTTTTGGAACGGTAGCTGTGGGACAATTATATGACCTGCACCTATATTTAAATTGGCGAAAATGACAAACAACTGTTCTGGATTCTTTAAATGTGGAAAGATTCTATTTCACAGTCCATTTGACCATTAAAACAATGCTCCACACCAAATGAAAAGGCCACAGTTTTTCTGAAGTACTTATTTCCCACGCTTAAATAATCCTAATCAACGTCTTAGGCAGCCATTTCTAGTAATCATGGTATTTCATGAAGTTATTTTGGCAGGATATGATTAAAGATTTCATAAGCTTCTCGCCACAAAGCTGAATACACAGGATGCATTTTAGCTAAGGAAAGGTCTGGCTTTGAATAAAGTGCAATTTTTATTTTTTTTTTTCTTTATTTCTCTGGGTTGATCCAAAATGTTTCTGAAACATTAAAGCAATTTAACATGAAATCCACAATTCACATTGTCGGTACCTGAAACACAAATTGAGCACTCAAAAGTAGTTAATGCAAAAGACATTTAATAAAAACTGATGAAATACTGCTTGACTAGAAACTGGATCTGCCAACTGGAACTGGATTTTTAGTTTCATTGAACAACTAAAAGGCACAACAAGGTTTCATACTTTCATCCTCTTTACCCTTTGGAAAGTCACAGCAGAATGTCACAGTTTGTATCTTAATTCATGAACATGCCTTTGAGTGGGGAAAAAAAAAATAATTATGTGCAATACTTCATGCTTAAATATCCTGAGGCCCACAATCAATGAAAGTTCTTGCACGCAAAATTACTGTCATTAATTGGAATCATACACCTAATTTACACATTCAGTAGGCATTCACAGCATTTCAAGAAGCCTTGTTTGCAAGGAAGTCTTTTGTGAGGAATTGCTGGCAAAGAAACAGTAAAAGTGCAGAATAATAATTAGACTTTGTAGTACTTCAGTACCACATGAGTGCACTGTGATTCCCTCGCTTCAATTACATCAACACATCGGCTTCTTGATGGATCGTGCCACCTTCAGACTGAGGCCAGACTGCAGGTTGCACCTCTTGAGCTCATCGGCCCGGGCGCTGTGCAGGAAACACAGAATGCCCGTCTTGCACGTGTCCTTGCAGGGTGCTGAAATATGGCCTTTGTGCATCAGGTACCAGAACTTCTGGAAGTAGTGGTCATCCTTAAGGAAGGTCTGGGTCAGATGGTCCCAGTCTGCAGGGAAGAGGGTGGGCATGCCATAAGCGGTGGTTGCCCGGTACAAAAGGGTCCATTTGGGGTTGGGGTCATGGACAGAGTCGGTGGTGGGAGGTGCGACATGGTAGTTGGCCTCAGTCAGATTAAGGATGAACGTCTCGTAATCCAACACCAAATGTGAACTTTCTGGGTATCTTCCGTCAACATAGTATATTCTGAAACCTGAAAAACATTAAAAGCCATGTTTGTTTTATTTTTTAAAAATAATGAACATTAAACTGTTCTGTACTGGTGTCAAGCTAGTCAATAGGTAGCACATTGTTGTGCAATTAAAGCATACACTTTTTCCATATGGCTTGTGCACAGATGGTGCATAGTCATATGGCTCAAAATATTAATTGCAAAACTGGGTCTTTCATATGTTGCCCACGTCAGTAAAATTAGGCATAAATTGGGTCTACTTCCCCTCTGATTCTGCCAAGCCTGTTCCCTTGGCTGCAATTTCGCTGGATAGTAGGTAGGGACAGTGGGAACCTCGTTCATCCATTCATATGCATCACTGATTAGATAATGAGGCATTTGGCTAGTTACTGCTAGTTCCATTCTGAGATATTTTGACTGGCCCATCCGCTGAAAGTTACTCCCAGTGTTTATCCGGCCAAAATTGAATTTTGTCACTTTGAAATTCGGAGCCAAAAGAAATTGGTCATACCTGGATTGAGGTTGATGTAAGTCGTTAAACTCGGAGCTATGAAAGCTACACCCAGTGGACGGGAAAGGGTCTCTTCGTCGTAAAACATCTGGAACTCGTCTACATGCGTGTGTCCAAAAAACTGCCCTGCTACTGTGCCCTCATACCTGTAACAGATTCACAATAGCAATGTGTGTGTGTGTGTGTGTGTGATATATATATGGCCAAAACTAATTTATGACTATGAACTCATATTAACATGATTAACATGATCTTTAGTATATGATTCAGACTACACAATCATAAACTTTAAAGACTGTTCCTAATGTTCATAACCTAGGGAGCTTCCTAGGGATGCCATATTCTATTCTTCACAGATCATCTCTAAGTGCAATTAAAGTGTCTGCTTGACTGTATTAGTGACCAATGATACCTGTTAAAGATATGGTAGTAGTTCCAGCTCCAGCTATTCAAACAGAGTCCAGGGGGGATGTGACCAATGATATGAACCTGTTAATGTGTCACACACAATCAAACAAAGTTTAGATTGTACAGGATTCAGAATAAGTGGTATAAATAAAAACAATACAATACACTGCAATAAGTGAGCACAGATGGTTTTGTCCTACATTTCTGCCCAGTATTGTCATGCACTTTAAATTGAAAAATTTATCAGCCGATCTAAACCTTGTTGGCTGCCATCAGGTGGCCAATGTTTATCTTAGCTGTTTTATTGGTTAATTGCCTGCAACAGTAGCTTTCTGAGCTGCCATTCTGGCACAGAACCAGTAGATGGTACTAGAGAGCAACAAGTGAAAGCCTATTTACTTAGAAATGTAGAATGTGTCCTTTTTATTTTACCTTTTCACCCTTGTTCTCTGCCTCCTGGAGCACATTGACAAGCCACAGCAGCTGCCCTGCTGGGTCGGTAGAGTTAACCAGCAGCCAGTAATTCTCCTTTGCACAGAAGTTCATGTTGAGTGAGGCGACCCTCAAACCGGGCTGGACCTGAGCGGTGTAGAAGCCGCCATGCCTAATCCCAAAGGAGCAAAAATGACTTGGTTGCCATATAAAGGCTAATTAAATGTGCATTTTTACAGGAGCCAGACAGAAACCCTGTTTACCAGGATTTTAAAGTACCTCTGATCTCAAACAACCCTGCGGTGGTTGAACAAGGTTCTCCTACACATTACGTTCATGTTTTACAAAGAAGAGCTATTCCTTAACCGAAATTTAAATGTCTCATGGTGAGCCAAATATGTTGTAATTTAATCCGTCAGGTCTGGTCTGATCTCATTTTGCATGCTCTGCTTTTGTTCCGCTATGTGCTTGAGCTTTGTTCTGTGCGTTCAAGGAAAGCATGCTTTTTTTCACAGGAAATAAAACATGTGATTTTCCAAATCCATAAACTTCATTGGGAGATATGAAACCAGGGGGGGTTGAAGTCCAGCTACTAGTGCAAGATGCTACAATGTCGTTTCACTATCGCAGAGACTGCTTCAGCACAGCTTGTACCAGACACATCTGCTACATCTCAGATGAAGGACAAAAATGAAACATGCAAAGAAAAATGTGAAAAATCAATAAATTGAACCTGACTGCAATCTTTAAAGGACATGGAGATTGTCTGGCTAAATGTAATGTATGAATCTGAAAGCCTCCAGCTACCTGATTGTCTCCAGAGCTTCCTCAGGCAGCCAGGCTGACCACTCCTCTGCCATGGTGTTATAAAGCCACTGAGATGAATGATTCCCGTGGATGAAGGGTGGGGGGAAGCTGTTGACTGGGGTGCTCTCGTGGTTCCCCACAGCCGGGTACACTTTGACCTCGGGGCCGAGATACTTGTGGATGAGCCTGGAAATGGTGGTCAGTTCGTTCAGCTGCTGCGACCTGGTCTGGGACCACACGTTATGGGCAGGGATGTCACCCGTCCAGTACACCCAGTCCCAGGGCCCGTCCTTGGCCACGTGCTCCAAGAGGTTCTCCACGGTGCGTAGAGGGAGATCACATTTCCCATAGCTGCCCCAGTAGCCGGCACCACGGTGCTTCCAGCTCGGGATGCCTGAGCTGTTGCGGCAGCAGAGCGGGTCTTTGCAGTCGACAGCGCTGCCCTCGGCGTACTCACTGTCCCAGTGGACGTCCGTGAGGAACAGCACCCGGCTCACAGGTGACCCTGGCTTAGGGGGTGACGGTGGAACAACAGGGGGCTTGGGCACTTGAGGTAGAGTTACGTTCCACGGTGCGTAGATGTCAAAGTGGCCACAGCTGGAACCCACCAGGACGGCGCAGGCCTCTGAGGGCCACAGGACAGACTCTTGCAAGGCCAAGATGAAGTCGTCGCGGAAAAGCTCGGTGATTTCGCGGCAAACATGCTCCTCAGCCAATCGCAAGTGGATGCAGGCCTGTCCAACAGTATGGGCCACGCGCTCAGTGTTTGTCTGACTCTGAGGACAATTAAAAGGAGGGGACACAAGCGACACAAGACTTACAGGAAGTTCTGCTAGAACACATTTTTATGGAAACAGGTCAGGCGTTAATGTGTTGACCAAATCAGTTTCGATTTGACTCAGACGTCAGCCACCGCAGGAAGACTAACAGTGCATTTATATTATATATGTATGTATGTGTGTGTGTGTGTGTGTGTGTGTGTGTGTGTGTGTGTATAAAGTCTGTAAAGACACACACACAGCAATAACACATTTTCATAAATGTTCAAAAGTCAAGTATATTTGAATCCGGAGTGAAGAAAAGTTCTATTCAGAAAATATTTTTTTCAAACAAGAAATGAATAGGAAGAGAAATATTATAAAATGCGGCGGGTTTTATTGCTTCTTTAAGCCTGTTTTCATCTGTACTGGGCGACTAGCCTCTACACTTCTGTAAGTGTTTCATTCATTTACAGCCTCCACACTCGTCTAAAACAGAGACGGAGATTTTGATGATTTAAATGTTTCTTCACATGGACAAAAACAACAACTTTCTATCAAAGACGAGATCGTTTTGAACAGAGATTAACCAGACCACGTGCAACTTGTAAAGAAGAAAAACACACAAGAGAGGCTTTCCAAAACTCCCTATTTAGGTGGTAGTTGCCTAGTGGGTAAAACACTCGCCAATGACCAGAAGACCCAGGTTCGAATCCCACTTACTACCATTGTGTCCCTGAGCAAGACACTTCACCCTAAGTTGCTCCAGGAGGACTGTCCCTGTAACTACTGATTGTAAGCCGCTCTGGATAAGGGCGTCTGATAAATGGCATAAATGTAAATGTATTTATGACGTGGTATTAACAAAACTCGAAGCATTAACGTCTGAATGACGCCGCGCCGCATGTATTTTGCTTGTTGTTCACTCGGAGTCTTACCAACAGGGCGATGTCTACGAGGGTGAAGAGTGTTTTGCAAAGCGCACAAGACGCGTTGCGCCAGCTGAACTCGACACGCAGAGCCTGAAGGGGGTCCACGAACTTCAGCCCCTCTGACTGGCCGCCGTGGAAGGGAAACGACCTTCCGAAGGGGGGAACAGCCAGAAGGAAGCCGAGGCAAAAAGCGGCCAGGCGGCACGAGCTGAATGGGTTCATGTTGGCTAGCTGGTTCTGCTTCCTACTCCGCTCTCATACCCAGACCTGCTGTTTATATCGGACCTTACAAAAGCCGAGAAAACAGGAAAAAAAAATGTAACTGAGAGCAGAGGGTCGCAGTAAGAGCGTCCGCACGTCCGGCGCGCTCCTACGCTACTGGCGTAAACAAGCAGAAGCGCGGCCGCGGTTCAACTGCGGTGGCGCGCATGACGTCACTAAAGCCCGCCTGACTTCCAGCGATCTCCCGGTTAAGGCCGAAGAGTGCGGGCTCCGTAAAACAGCGCAGGCCGTCTCGGTTGCCACACGCCAGCTGACGTGTCGTGTGATCGAGACGCAAACGCGGCCAAAGCGTTTTTCGCAATCGCCTGTCACATGGCGGTCACGTGACTCTGCCGTCAAAACAAGGCTGTGTTGTGGAGGCCGCATCCAGTTCTTCTGCCCGGCAGGGACGGTGGCTAAAAGCGGCCACCCTCAACACACACACACACACACACACACACAGACATATATATGTACAGTACAGGCCAAAAGTTTGGACACACCTTCTCATTCAACGTGTTTTCTTTATTTTCATGACCATTTACATTGGTAGATTCTCACTGAACGCATCAAAACTATGAAAGAACACATTTGGAGTTATTTACTTATATATATATACACACACACACGCTATACAGTATATAAATGGCAGCAACCACAGATGCTTGATATCTAGAGGATTTGGTTGCCAAGTCCACACCTTGTTTACCTTTTTATGATGGCTTCTACGTGGTCAGCAGGGTGGTAGTAGCCTAGTGGGTAACGCACTTGCCTATGAACCAGAAGACCCAGGTTCAAATCCCACTTACTACCACTGTGTCCCTTAACCCTATGTTGCTCCGAGGGGGGGGGGGACGACTGCTGATTGTCGCTCTGGATAAGGGCGTCTGATAAATGCTGTAAAATATAAATGTAAATGTCAGCAGTATGTTTAAAGATTAAACATAGTGTGACCTGGTGCTGTCTTCCCCAGATATGCCGCAAGCATCAGGCCTGGCCAGCTTCTTTTGTTGCTCTGTGGCCTGCTTCTGATGCTCACCTGCCTATTGGAGGTGCCACAAAGCCGGACAGAAATTTAACTGCGAATCGCTCTGCGTTCTGACACTGAGCCAGCACTTTTCTTCAGCAATCGGAGCTACAACAGATATTCCGTTGGACTGACCTTGTGGCAGGTTTACCGTTTCTTCCTTTCTGACCACAGATTTGGAGATGCTATATGCTGACCATCTAGCCATCACAATTCCACCCTTCTTGTTAATGTTGCTCAAATCCACATGCCTGCAAAAAAATGTTCACTTGCTGCCTAATATTATATGTTAAAGACAGACGTGCTTAAGAAAGACATACACAAGAAAATTACATTAGTATTTTATTTGGCTGCAGGAAAAAAAAAAAAAAAGTCCATAGATAATACATTTCCACAGTGATTAAAATAATACGAACACAGAATAACAATCACACAGACAAATTCATCATCAATAAAAATAGTTTCATCACAAAAAACGTGTCTCCTTCAGTTTCCCCAAGCAGACAGCTGCAGTGGCACATAGCACTTTGGTGAGTGGCTTTTTAAGGCAATACTGGTAAGCTTAATGTCTTAGTGTCAGAAAACAGGGCTGGACGGACCCTTGGACCTTCACTTGTCCTGCATCTTCTCCAGAATGGGCACTATCATGTCAAACTTGGGTCTCTTGGCTGGATCCTCATTCATGCAGATGCGCATAAGTTTGCAGATGTGAGGGGAAATGCCAGGGGGGATGGTGGGTCGAAGACCCTCTAGCGCCACCTGGGATAATGCCGTAGAAGACATTAGAAAGGTCAAGGACACTATGCGAAGGCAAACAGAGGATCTGTTATTTTAAATCTATGTTATACCTTCATCCCTATCTCCATGTTGGAAAGATCTGCGAAGGGCACCTCTCTGGTCACAAGCTCCCACAGCAGCACGGCAAAGCTCCACATGTCTGCAGAGCGGCGGTTTAGATCCTCAGACTTCTTCTGCAGGGCTGCAGGAGGGGGTTCATACAGAAAGGGAAATAAGAGTCTTGAAGTGAAACAGCCAGAAAGAACTAAGCAAAAGAGGCTGAGGTAAACAGAATCAGCACAAAAAAAAAGAGAGTCACTGTGTGAACTGCATAGCAGGATTATAAAAGAACCCAAGGCAGCAGAAGAATGTTTCAGATAACTAAGGCCAAAATCCAAGATTGCCCAATAAAACATCAGATAAGATTCTTTTTTGCTTATTTAGCTAACAGAGCATTTCTGGAAGTCATTATGGTTTCTGAAATATATTCTAAATGGCTGCAGTCTACACAGGCCAGCATAGCGGGAGAGAGAATGAGAGCGAGAGATACCCTCAGGGGCCATCCAGGCTGGGGAGTACATCCTGCCAGGACACTGGAAGGAGAATTTGACATCTGCCATGCTTATTCTCGCTGTCATGTCCTCATCGATCTGTAAAACAACGCACCTAGCTGTGGTAAAGCAGTTCATGCATTTGAGGTATGGATCCTGTAATTAGAAATTTTTTTTAAATGGCATTTGAGACTTTACGTCAAGGTAGGAGACCCATTTGTACCTACATATATGCAGATTTGACCCAAAAACATTTTAACTTTATACAGAATAAGAAATATTTTATGTATTATGTAGAGAATTAGAGATAGCTGCAATTCCTCTCTGCTGACAGAAGTGCCTCACCATCACACTTCTGCTGTTTAAGTTGTGGCGAGGAATCATGGGCTCCAGAGTGTGGAGAAAAGCCATCCCACAAGCTATATCCAGGGCAAACTTCACCGCCTGAGTCTGGTCCACCACAAAGTCTGGGAGACGACCAGAAAAGGAGATCAAAAGTGACTGAAGGAGCACAAAACATCTTTAAATAGAAAAATGTATGTTCACAAGCGTCACCTGAACCTGAACTGGAAGAGAAAAAAAGCGCTCTGTAAGTGAACTTAGAAGTGAAACGAGAGAAGCTTAGATCAGCAGGATTTTAAGGGATAGCTACATAAACACTGCTTCCTCAAAATAAAACCCTTAGGCTAGAATGAGTCACTTTCCAATGCTCTGTTTATTTCAGTAAACAGGATTATATAGTCTATTTTAAAACTACTGCAGAAGTAAAAGAGAAAGGCCTGGCAGACTCATTCCTCCACTGGCAATCTGCATCAAAATAACAATCAAGTATTTAAAGCTGCCAACAGCCAAAATACAAACCAACCTATCTTAAGTCAATCAATATTGCGCTCATGTTCCATGCTGCTCACTAAATATATACAGTTCACTAGAAGACCCTGTACTGTAAACCTTCCCATAGTCACAAAATATTTTACACAACAACATGGTTCAGGAAAGATACACCAGGCCACAAGCAAGTGAACAGATACTCACTAGTGCCTTCGTGGAGCACATTGAACAGAGATCCGTATGGCATCCAGTGTGTGATGATGATGGGGTGTGGGGCTGGAGGGGCTTGACACGCCCCCAACACGGGCAACACATTGGGGTGAGAGAAGATTCTGGAGGGCATTGGCATTCAAGAGTGAATTGGATTTTGCCTCAAATATCAAATATCGGATTTCCTGCCCTTTACAAACAAGGAAACTTTGCCTGCCATGATGACAACGACCAGTTAAAGTAGAGGTCCTACCTTTAAACTTCTACTTAAGTACAGTGCTAAAGTGAAATAAATGATCAAAAAGCACAAATCATTGAAGTTAAACAATTCAAAGGTTATCTGTGCATCAACACGAACTGCCTACACCAGACATACTGCAACAGGAAGTAGTGTTATTATAAATTCAGAAGAAAAACACATGACAGTCACACCTAGTTTATTCAATGTAGTCCTCTACAAAACCAGGAACTCACTGAACAATTTAGACCTGGACTATTGACATATACCTGAGTTTGGGGTACTCTTCATTAAAGTCACGGCTCTTCCTTGTTGTCCAGTCCCGAATATGCAACACCTTCACTACAATTTCATTTGCCTGCCAACGCCCTTGCCAAAGCTGCAGATAAAAGAAGGGAATCAAAGGTTTTACAGACTCAAACTGCATTTTGGAGGCATTATTTTCACATCTCTCTCAATGCCCCTCTGTGTTTGATAAATGGAGAAACTCAAATCTGATTATAATATTATAAAACGTAACAGTGCACTGCAATCTGTGCACCGACTCAAGTGATTATCCAGCAAGATTCCAATTTTCCACTGATAAATAGTGCAGACTATACTCCATTTAATCTGACTGAAGAGATTAAATGATATGTGCAATACTGTAAACTGCCGATGAGCAATTTGCACCAATTTTTAATCAGGCAACAGATGCTTTCTGATGGAATCAGGAATGTCCCTGGCAAGGGCCATTTACCTAACAATGCATGCCACATGACAGAACGTAAATCCCACCAAGACTTAATGAATATGAAAGCATGAATTACAGCACATCTATAACCATCAGTCATGGCAGGGATAGGGGCGAACCAAGACTTCACATAAGCAGTGCGAGATGCATAAACTCACCTCCCCCGACTGGTTCTCATTGATCTTGGTGAGAAAAGAGAGCTGCTTGAAGTCTACACCGGCGTGTTTGTTCAGTGTGGCGTTACCTGCAGGCAGAGCCATCCGAAAGGATGGGAATGAATTCTCTCTCAAGTGCACATGATGAATGTGATGCTTAAATTATGCAGGCTGCTACTCACGGGGTCTTGTTCGCATTGTTCCCTTCCAGAAGGTGTCCTTAAAGGGAACTTTGTTCATGTTCTGCCCCTGCTTCTCAGCTTTGTCTGAGGGGAAACAACGCAAAAAGAAGTTCATGAGACATATTTAACAAAGCATAACTGTAGTTGAGAGGCCTTCTGGCCTTTTCTCACTATATTCTCCACCTGACTGTATTCTCTAGCATTGCATGTCTTTCACCCTAGTATCCACGCCAACATTTAGAACAAAAACTATACATTTTTTGCATCATTGACATGGTCAGTTCATCTGTGGTAGATGTTCCAGTTCCAGTATTTAATGATGCAGGAAATTCATATAGAGTTCTGCAGCTTAATTATGGCACTACAGAATGTACACTGCTGTTTAACACTGCAGTCTATGGCTGCATGTACCTCCATCCAGCTCAAATGCCACTTCATATAAGTGTTCATAGTGTGTTACACACAAGGCTACTACCACTGTGGTAATCCATTTAAAATGGTTTTAAATAATTGAATATTGCAGATGTCTCATAAGGTATTTGAAACCCACAATTCCTGAAGCTGATAAATTTGCCTCCTGGTACAGTGATTGTTACTATTAGATAAATAGATGCCTTTATTTTCAATATACAATTATAGTGAGATAACGAACCAGCAGATGCACATTTACTAGGGTCAATGTAGAATAAGTAAAAATGTAATAAAGTACACAGTCTAGAGTATTTAAAATTTGAAGGAAGTAGTGGGTTAAAGTGAAAGGTAAGAGCAAAAAAAAAGTAAAGCGGTGCGATACTGCACTTAAACAGCTATTGCACGTCCAAAGACACAGAGTTGGGTAGGACAGTCGGAATTACAGCTGCTCATATTTATAGGTAAAGCTCTATGCCATAAGAAGGGCACACATGTAGCTGCTTAATTCACCATACCGTAACATATGATCAGAAACATGCAGTGCTGAATTATACAAACCTCTTAAAAGATTACTCAGGTGTGGTTTGGCCTTGTCCAGAGGAGTCTCACCATACTTATTACAGATGCTCACTTGGGCACCACTGGCGACCAGATCCTAATTTAAAAAAAAAAAAAAAAAGACTGATTCCAGTCACATTCCAGTCACACATAGTGATTACACATAAATCCGAACTGAACTGGCTGCAATAAAACTTTAATTAAGATAGAAGTATTAATTTCACGGTAAACCAACAGTTATGCTTGAGGGTACACAAAACACAAAAATAATTAGTTAGTTCAACATTGCCATTTAAAACATTAATTCTTCAGTAATCAAACAATTTAACATTAACTTGCAAAGAATAAAAAAGCTGCACTGACACACCGTCAACTGAAGGTGGCACACTAACCTCAGCCACCTCGTCGTGGCCCCAAAAACTGGCATAGTGGAGAGGGGTGTTGCCGTGCTCGTTGGCAGCGTTCAGGTCGGCCTTGCATTGGATCAGCTGCATAACACCAAAACCATACTAATTAACCACACTCCAGCACCCAATTAAAAACGATCCAGTGTATCTCGTATCAACCCAATGGTCTGACAAACAGGGGCATGCAGTACTACTAGTTAAACTACATTAAATACCATATTATTACATTTGTGTCATTTATCAGACCCCCTTATCCAGAGTGTCTTACAATCAGTAGATAAGGGGACAGTCCCCCTGGAGACAGTCAGGGTTAAGTGTCTTGCTTAACCCCGGGGACACAATGGTATGAAGTGGGGTTTGAACCTGTGGTTCAACTTTGTGGTTCAAAGTGTGTTACACACTAGGCTACTACCACTGTGGTAATTCATTTAAATTGGTTTTAAATAATTGAATATTGCAGACATCCAATAAGGTATTTCAATCCCACAATTCCTGGAGCTGATAAATTTGCCTAACGGCAGTTCAAATTAGAGTTGTGGGAGATTTAAGACCACGTAGGCCATGTTTCAGCAATCATTCTTTGAGGAACTGAATCAAAAGTATATAGGAACATGAAATGCATTTACTTGTATTAATATTATTTGAGAAAAATATTCATTATTACCAGTTCCTTCACACCGGTTTATGCTCTTGGGTAGGGAGCACGCTGTAATTTCCATTTAAACAACTTAAACCAGGCCAGGCTAAACGAATGGATGAACATTCCCTGAGTGCAGATTTATCTTTCAAGTCATTCAAGTCAAGTCATTAGATTTATCTTTCAAGTCAGATTAGGGATTTTCACCGATTGAACTGCAGATTACCACAGACAATAACTTTTATGTGTCCCTTGCGGAAAAGCCCGAGTTTGAAACGCACTTACCCAAACAGAGTCAACTGCACAAAAACATTTCAGTTACGAAACGTCACACTTTACACCCAAGCAGTACCAAAGAGACAAGAAGTGGCTATGATGGCATCTCTTACCAAAGCTGTTCAAATAAAGTTTTATCCATATTTTCTGAGCAAAACTGTAGAAAAAAAAAAGGAAAAATGTAATTACAGTTATTCGGTTGCCCACGCCCAATGCTACTCTGTGCTTGTCGTCATTTTGCTGGTAAGGAACATCAGAACGGAAAAGGATTCCCATCTTTGAATTGCTCCTTAAATCGTTTTCATTTTGACAGCTTGGATTTTATTTCTATTCATATGTCATTATTCTGCTCTCCCCTTAAAATGCTGGCTTTGAGACAGTTCCTTATTGCAGAGACAGAGAGAGAGAGAGATAAAAATGATTGTCTGCGGTAATCGACAGGAAGCTTCCAAAAATGCTTGTGCGGAGTGCCTGAAATTGGAAAAAAAAATATATATTTGCCCCTTTCAGGTCAACAGATTAAATTTGGGGGTTTCGAAGTGCCATGAGGTAACCCCGCTGCGATCACCACACTCACCTTGGCCAGGATCTCTCGGTGGCCGTGGCTGGCTGCCAGGTGCAGGGGGGTGTCGTCACCGCGGTTCATGACGTTGATGCGCGCCCCCCTCATGATCAGCATGTCGACCACGCCCGAGCGCCCCTCACGACACGCCCAGTGCAGCGGGCTGAAGCCATGATCATCCCTGAGGACCAGCGCAGACAGAGTGTTACCAGACAGGAATGTCCGGACAACTGCATCTAGCATTTGCTGAATATAGTACATTCATGGCATATTTCAGACACTCTTATCCAGAGCGACTTACAATCAGCAGTTACGGGGACAGTCCCCCCTGGGGTTAAGTGTCAGTTCTGGGAAAGTGTCTTGCTCAGGGATTTGAACCTAGGTCTTCTGGTTCATAGGCGAGTGTGCCTAGGCTATTTCCACCCTACTGTAAAAGCTCCTCGGATAAGATGCAGGTTAAGATGAAGATTTTATGCATTTGAATCTGTATCCTCAAGAGGGATTAAACCCTTTTTGGATTAAATAATTCCTAAAATCTGCAAGAATTGTTCGTCTTTACTTGCATCACTCTCCAGATAAATTCTATTTGCAAATTAAAAAAAAAAACGAATTAATACCTAAACCTATAGTTAGTTACTCAACAGCTATAACTCCATCAAAATATGTAAATGCAAGGATAAGCAATGTAGGCATGAGAGTGGCGTGCGAAAACTCTCGATGCTTTCTGAAGTCACAGCACTGGCTCAGACAGGCAAGATTGGGTCATGAAGTGGTGCAACCGATTTGCAACCAAATTGGGAATTTTCTCCATAAACTCCCCGTGCTTCGAGCAGCAGACACATATTAGGTCCATGACGTCTTCTAAACCCTGTGCATTTGTGTGCACTGCAGTCAGACAGAGAGAGGGGAGTTGACTGGACCAGTCACAGACAGCGTGGATGTAGCCACAGATTAGGCCTTAAAAGTTTGACATGAGCACAACAAGTACAGATTTTTAAAAGCCCGAACCAGACATTATTGTGGTGGCAGATGCTGGCCTGCATGATTGTAACAACATGCTTTGTGCGCATTTTTTCACTAATCCAAATTCTCACCTGATCGCTCATTTACAACACAAGCCCGAGTAAAAAGACAGAAATTAAATGCTGAAAAAGCATAATGCATCCAAATGCAATAAACTTAGAATAGAGCCATGTGAAGCCAGTAATTTTGTGCAATGATGGTCCCTTTTAACCAGTGTCCAAAAAGTCACCTGACCTCCATTTATTTATACAAAAAATGTAGTAACAGCATTGCATTGGTCAGAGTTATGAGTTATGTCAGAAAATATTGTTACAGCAACGTATCACGATATTTTATGTGATAATATTGTATCGATACAGGGACATCAAATGTCGATATTTCTGTAAACAAATTTAGACCACCGTGTGGTGCTGTTGAGCGTTTTCTTTAGCAAGGTCAGAGGTGAGAGTCGGCGTGTGACTACAACCTCCACTCCTGTAGATGGCGCTGCTCAGCTGGGTACTTTCAATTACTCACAAAACATGACAGACCGATCGCAGCATCTTGTATTTTAGGTTTTCAGTGAACCGTAGAATATTGCAATATGTTGTAACGTGAGATCCTTGCCAACACACACCCCAATGACCTACAATAAGATTTCAGGAAATCTTATGCAATCTTGTGTATTATATTCTCATTAAAATAATTTTTTTGCAACCATGTGAAGTAAAATGGAGGCCTGAGAAAGAATAAAGCCTGGCGAAACGGACGTCGGGGGAGGGCCAGAAAACAGCCGTTTATATTGAAGGCATTCTGAAGGGACATGGTGGGATGGTGCAGAGGACCAAGAGATGGACCTAATTCACCTAATGCTGCAGTCATTAAACACATATTACAGTGCAACTGACTATACTTTTTTGAGCAATTTGCTGATTACGTGATGATCCTGAGTAAGATAAAGTCCAGGGGTCTGTGCATGTAAAGCAGAAGAAATTCACACAAGATTCACATGTGTTTGGGGTCGTCACACTCCATTATCCTTTATGACAACTAGACCCTGGCCCCACAAGTTCTGAAATCAGCTCTGCTTTAACCCTACTTGCTTTTCCATACACGTTTGATGAATAGCATCTCCCTCTCTATATATGATTTTTTTTTTTTCAACCAACAACGAGCTCTAATGCTGTAGGTCACAGGTCAGTGTTCCTGACCAGTACTGTTGCTCTCTATACGCTGACAAGGGTCTCACCACTTCTTAGCATTCCCTTGCACCTCTGACCTCAGCACTACTGGGGTCTGTAAAGCAAAGCAGCTCCACTCATGTGGATCAGCACAACCACACACACACACACACACACACACACACAATCTTTATACACGTGGGCACACCAACCCATGTCTATTTGTGAGTGGCTTGTGGGTTGGCTCTGAAGGGGAAAATTCCAGCATTGTCTTCATTTAGTGCAATTCATGTGGCCAGTGTTGCACACATACAAATATTGTGCTTAAACCCCAGCCAGACATCCAGAGTGAAAAAGGGATAAGCAAAATGTGCTTTTAAATGTCTGGAAATCTGGGACAAAGACAAAGGGGAAAGAAACATTAAAACATGAGTGGAATCTTCAGTCTCCCAGTGGGAGTTGCAGAATGTCCTTTATTTCCGACTTTCGAGCTACACTCTCTCACTCTCCCACCCAGAGAGCGGCGGGAGCCCAGCCGCTCCCCGAGACCTTGAGAGAAGAGCTCCAAACATGCTGTGCTATCAGAGAGAAACCATACTGTACGCTGTGCGATCACACAAAACATGGATCTGAGGGAGAACAGAACGAGCGGGTAAACAGTTGCACTTTGGAGATGGATGCCAAGCAGACTGCAGGATAAAAAAAAAAAAAGATCTCATTCCTTTTAACCCTTCTAATACACACTAAAGTGAACAGACAACACCCATACACCTACAGGCATGTGTAGTGAGGCACTGAGAGGTAAACTGTAACAGATTTCTATTTAAAAGTAGACAAATCCACATATTAAAACTAATTAAATTACCTATTTTGCAATTAATTTGTCACAGAAATGATGTGAGCCAGATGTTGATGAGGTATACAAACCAAGCCAAACGTTTTCTCCACTAAAGCATCCAATTTTCATCCAATTAAGCATCCAATTTTCATTTTGGCTACAATTTCCTATTGTCATAACAAGACTAACTTAATTATCTCATTTTAGGCAAAATTCCTCTAATTTCTTTAGTCATACAAGAATTTTAATGTAACAGAATGTTGTTGGATGACAAGATCATGAGATGATGGGGCAGTGGTGGCCTAGCGGTTAAGGAAGCGGGCCCGTAATCAGAAAGTTGCCGGTTCAAATCCCGATCCGCTGAGGTGCCACTGAGCAAAGCACCGTCTCCACACACTGCTCCCCGGGCGCCTGCCATGGCTGCCCACTGCTCACCAAGGGTGATGGGTTAAATGCAGAGGACAAATTTCACTGTGTGCATCACTTCACTTTCATGATAAGATCAGGATTATTATCAGTTCCCTACACTTTCATATGCTGCTGCAAATTAGTTGCAATGTTGGTTTCATTTCAGAAAATGATGCCAGGTTCAAAAAGCTGCAGCTTCCCATCATCAATCAGCGAATAAAAACATCAAAGGGCAGATTTGGGATTGACATTACAAATATTTTACAATAGTCACCACGGGGTCATAAGACAAGAAACTGTGGAGAAGTTATGTCAGCATGAAATAAATAGTAACTTAAAGAAAGTGAAGTCTCATTAAAACACTTGTATTTGGAGGCAACGACTGAATTGTCAATATAAGATGATGCATTTTTTGAGAGGGTGAAAAACTAAATCTTTATATGGTAATACAGTTTAAAAAAAAAAAAAAAAAAAAAGGGTTGCTCTCTGTGTACTCAACAGTGGAAACAACACCATATGTGCTACATTAACCACGCATAATTCCATTAGAAACACATCTTTTTGTCTTTTTCTGGCAACACAAACTGTATATGAGCCCTGACTCACTTATCGGGCCATAAAGCCTTAGATTTGTGAAACTCAATTGCATAATGCATAAAATAGATTTAATGTTTTATTTGTTTCTTTACGTGAGAGGCAGGAAATGCTTCTGCACTGTACCACGAATGTGACTCTACCATAAATGTTTCCCCACCGTACCGATCCCAGCTCTGAGCGAAATCATACTGCAAACACGAACCATACTTGGCTTCCTTTCTGGCCATGCACACTGCTTATTTACATTCTGGAACCGTCCTCAGCATCCGGATGTACACACAGTCTTTCATCGGGACACTCTCGGGGATTCTTTGCACAGTTTACGGTTTTGATTTTACTTTATATGCAAAGGACATAAAAATTTTCAATTAAACAAACAAATAAACCAAAAAAAAGGAGACGATTCCAAACCCAATAAAAATACACTGCCTGCGTATATCTTCTGTCCAAGTTCATCCGAGTGAGTTGGATTCTAATCTGGAAAAGTCAGTCAGACGAAATAAAAGGCAACAGGAAACTCTTCCCAAATCCTCTGCTTCTTCCCACAACGCAGGCTGCTGGGTCTAAAAAACCTGAGCTACCCTGCTTCTAAATTTGGTAAAAGGCATCTGGACGGCTGTTGCCCTATCGTATTTCTTGTATAGTTTGCCAAAAGTAGAAAATTAAGACAGCTGTGCTTTGGCACAAGAATATTTGGTCAAAATGCAGTTTGATGCACTATTTACGGACACTGCAAGGGATAAAAAAAAAAAAAAAAAAAAGGTAAAATGAGAAAAGCCGATGGATGGAAAGTGCGCTGGTATGTCTGAAGCCAGCGCAGTGAGCTCATTGCGTGGAAACTATTTGTTCCATTCCAGCCCCACTTAGTCAATACAAGCGCCGGTCTGAGTCAAGGTGGCTCCCTTTTTTTTTTTTTTTTTTTCTTGTTGCTCTCCCTCTCTTCCCCGGAGTTTGTATATTTTCTAAGGGAAATCAATAGCAGGGGATGAGCGCTGATGCCAGAGGATCAATCTGCAAAATACATTATGCAGCGGACCCTGCAATTTAGCAGCTTCTCTGCGAAATGAAAAATGAAAAAGACAAAAAAAAATTTTTTTTGATTTTGTGCCTAATGACCCGAGCCTGACCGACCAGCATCGTTCGCATACCTCCTTTTAAGACGAAAACTCTTTGACTGAGGTCTGCCAACGATTTCCATAGAGTAAACAGCTTTGGGAAGCAGTCGACAACACAGGAAGGGGATGAAATTAAACGGTCGTGGGACGAGGTCAGACATTACGTGGCCTTGCCGAAGCCCGTCCTCCAGGAGCCGGCTGTGAAGATGACCATCGCCGTCACGCTGCCATGCAGATAAGAAGAATCCTGCAGAGGGAGGACCCCCCCCCATTCTTTAAAGACCTGGCTTTGTATCCAGCTGCAGATGTCTGGAACTAATTACCCGCAGAGGACTTGAACCGGCGACTCGAACGTGCATAGGAGCGACTTTCTGAAATCGTGACGCACAGAGCAACGCGTTCAAAGTTCCCTACTAACAGAATGCTAGATGTCTTCTGCCCTATATGTGCCGAGAGCGTGGATCCCATCACTAACTAAGGCCGGCCAATGCAGCTTAAATATGTAACGACGCCAGTATTTAAAAAGAACACGTGAATACATCACACGTCACTGCTAATAAAAAAAAATAAAATTATTAAAGCATTAACACTGTCCTGTAATAAACTCCTCAAAGTTTAATATTTAATCAATCAAATGTGAGCTTTGTAGTTTCTTCTGAAATTGATAAAAAAAACATATACAACAGAAAGGCTCCCTTCTCTGATGATCTCAGTGTTAATGCATACCAATCTAAAAAGAAATTATTACAGAGAAATACAGAAAATATTTGTTTTAGGCTGAATCCCCCACCAATCACGCTAACAATGGCAAGATCAAAGTTTGGGTCCCCGCTGGGGAGCATCTTGAAAACTCTACTGCATGTTGCTTTAGATAAAAGCGTGTGCTGAAGCGCTAATGGAAAAGTAAGAGAAAAGCCCGAGGGCAGTTTCTGGTGCGCTGGAGAGGTTGATAACAGTGCGGGGGTCTGCGCGCCTTCTTTGATGAAACCGAGCAGCCGTGACTCCTTGCCGCACAACGAGCAGATGAAGAAAAACGTGCCTCCGCCTCGCAAACTGGCCCTGAACGCGTGCCGCCTAGGCGGAACACGAGCAAGCGGCAGGCCGGCGGTACAACCTGCTCAGGAGGAAGGGTGAGGGAGATGAGAGCTACGCCGAAGCTTCTCCAGAGGAAGCCATGAACATGGCGGCCTTCCCAGCACCATCTCACCCTTGATTGAGGTCATTCTCTGTGTTGTCCAGCCACAGGCGCACGGCTACGGCGTTGCCTTCTCGACACTGAGTGAAGATGTCATCCATTGTGGCGCCTTCCGTCTTTTAGTCTTCTTCCCCCAGTCAGCAGTGGCAGATGGCCAGTTTCCTAGTCAACGATAATAGAAGGAATGAAGATGTCAGGTTAAAGGTTCTGCTGGGCCAGCATCTCAGCCAGGTCAGCAGGGGAATGAAGCTGTCCTACCTGGACTATCTGATGGCCAACTTCAAAAAAAAAAAAAAAAAAAAAAAAAAAAAGTGAAGTGATTGTCACATGTGATACACGGCAGTACAGCACACGGTGCACACAGTGAAATTTGTCCTCTGCATTTAACCCATCACCCTGAGTGAACAGTGGGCAGCTGTGACAGGCGCCCGGGGAGCAGTGTGTGGGGACGGTGCTTTGCTCAGTGGCACCTCAGTGGCACCTTGGCAGATCAGGATTCGAACCAGCAACCTTCTGATTACGGGGCTGCTTCCTTAACCACTAGGCCACCACTGCCCCATCTTTCCTTCAGACTCTCAATTAATGAATATTAATCTGCAATCTGGAACTCATGTCGGGCTGGGCATGCAACTTTTTCTTCCTAAAGAGAAGATCACCTAACACACATACACATGTTCATACACCCAGTGCACTCTTAGGGTTACAGTAAAAGCCCATGAACTGGCGAATAGGACACAGCTGAAGCTGGGATGGCAGAAGCCTTGAACCAGTTGAACACAAAGTCACAAGTTCAAACCCTGCTTGCTACCATTGTTTTCTTTGGCAAGACACTCAACCCTGACTTGCTCCATGGAGACCGTCCCTGTAACTACTGTCCCTGTAGGGTCATAGTAGCCTAATGTGTAACACACTCGCCTATGAACCAGAAGGTTCAAATCCCACTTACATTGTGTCCCTGAGCAAGACACTTAACCCTGAGTGTCTCCAGGGGGGGACTGTCCCTGTAACTACTGATTGTAAGTCGCTCTGGATAAGAGCGTCTGATAAATGCTGTAAATAAGAGAGAAATTTGACAAGACAGGCAATATAAGATCCAACCCAAACAAAAAAAATGTGCTATGATGCAGCAGTTTCAAAGCACATATTAAAAAAGCACATATTATTACAAGAAGAACAGAGATAGCGTTTTTTTTTTACACCACATGTTTAGGCTAAAACTGCATTGATTAAACAAAAGGAAACCAATGGTCAGCAACGCAACAACTTGTGGATCATGAACGGGAATGAATGGAGCGCATGACGTCACAGTGGAAGCGCGTAAACGTCAGGCTGGACCCGCGCCGCTAGCCTAGCTTCTCCGTCCAGAACCACGGCCTGCCTGGCTCGAAACAGCGTCCGAACGCCGAGAGGGCGAACGTCCGCCATGCCGCTGGCGTGGTGTTCGCTCCGGGCGGGTTTACATACAGCCGCTAGCTCGCGTTCTAAGCAAGTAAACAAGTAAATCAAGTGTCATCAGATAGCTCGCAAAAAGTCATTCGCGGCATTAAAGGATTTGGCGCCTAATCGCATCAACGAAAGTAAAAACGATGCGAATTACCCAGCAGCGCGGCGGCTACGAGCGTCCAGGTCCCACCATCCCAGACCGAGGGCGACAGGACGCGCAGCTATTCTCGGTCCGGCGGACTGGGAGTAATGGGAGGGGGGGGCGCAGTGACGCCCCCTGTCGGGCAGCGCGACCTGACGCACTGTGGGGGCGGCGAGGGCCGAAAGGGCCTCGGTTGTCGTGCGGGGAAGCGGATGCAGAGCAAATAACAAACTCAGCCGCTCCAGACCACACAACCCGCATCGTTCATCCAGCCTTTGTGGTCCTAAGCGACGCAGCATCAGGGCTTCGATGTCAATAAGGGGCAGTGGCGGCCCAGCGGTTAAGGAAGCGGCCCCGTAATCAGAAGGTTGCCGGTTCGAATCCCGACCCGCCAAGGTGCCACTGAGCGGGCGCCTGTCATGGCTGCTCAATAAGGGCGCTTCCCAACGTGCTTCCATGTTACAATCAATGAAGTGATCAATTCTGGTTCACTAGGACCCCCAACTATGAATCCAATCTTTTTATTCACTATGTTGTAGTTTCATTATTCTTTACTGTTAGGCACTGTGTTTGCAGGCCACCAACAGTAGCACTTAATAATCAGATATCATTATTGGTGTTTATTATATGATGTGTTCTGTGTGTTAGTTTTAGAGTACAGAATTTCTGCAATTAATGGTAATCAAATAGTTTTAATAACAGCAATGTGCCAGTTGTAATGATTTTGTGCATGGTGGTAGAAGACGAGTAGGTAACACACTTCGCCTATGAACCTGAAGACCCGGGTTCAAATCCCGCTTACTGCCATTGTGTTCCTGAGCAAGACACTTAACCCTAAATTGCTCCAGGGGGGGACTGTCCCTGTAACTACTGACCGTAAGTCACTCTGGATAAGGGCGTCTGATAAATGCCATACATGTAAATGCATAAAATTGTGCAATGGTTAATTAAGCAAGAAGAGTTATAACAATATCACAATACTCACAATTACTTTAAATCAGTAAAATACTTTACTAGATTATTCTTTACACAATACAATACTGAGAAACATCCCTGCTCCATTCTGTAGTACTGAATTAGAAATTGCTAATAAGGACATGAAATGACAACTTCACATAGAACAATATCTGTATGAAATAAATACAACACAATGACAAATTAAGTAGACTTTATTATTAAGTAATAATAAAAAAGGACATTTTCATATCTAATGACAATGATGGGACTGGGGATGGCATTGTATTTAGATTATACCACAGTTACTTCCAACCTGATGGGGAATCCTTGCATTACCCTTCTTAAAATGAGATACCGGCATCGGCCTCGATACCACAACTTCTAAAATACTCGTACTCAATAAGTACTGGTCCCCCGATACCAGGAACCAATACCATGGTCTGAGAAATCTATGTTTGAGCTGTGTGTAAGGGGTTAATCACAGGGGCCGAGTCACTGTTTAAATGTTTTTATAATTATTTAGTCTGTAATGTGTTGCATACAACATGCTTTTCATTTAAAAATAAATGTTCTTAATTCCAACTAGTGCCTTGTTTTTTTTTTTTTTTTTGTTAATTCATGTTTTTCTTAAGTACTCTGTATCGGCGAGTACTGAAATGAAAGTACTCATTTTCCAAAAAATGTGGTATCGGTGCATCCCTAGTCAAGGTCATGCTACACCCCAAGATATCCAAGATACCCAGCCAGACAATATCTCAGGGTGTAGGTCTGTCTTTCAATCAGGCACTCCCTACTAATCATCCACTTTTAATGGATGATTGGGGAATTTCTGACGAGTTGGTGTCACTGTTTGAAAGTTTTTCTATTAAAGGCTTTTCAACTGGATTTGGATTTCGCCAGTCTAGATGCCAGTCCTGACATGGGGGCTGTTATCCCAGGTATACTATGGCCAACCACTTCAGATGCAGAGGGTTCCACGGCAGGTATGTGCACTGATGAACCTGCTGAAACTAATGCCACATCTGAAACCAGTTTTTGTTGCATAGACAAGACCTCTGGAGACAGACTAGACATAGGTGCTGCCATTGAATCCGTAATGCCTTCTGTGGCTTTTGGAACCTCGGGCGCTGGGATAGTGGCAGGAGATGTAAATTGGGAGGGTCCAGTGAAGTCTCCAGCTGCAGCTGCTGGGCCAGCCAAACCGGCAGCTTCTGCTTTGGCCACCTCTGCAGCTTTGCTTTCCAATTCTTCCATCCTTCGCTGGACAATAGTAGGCATCAACTGAACATAGGTGCCCATCAGGCGGTGGTTGGACCGGATCAGTTTACCAGCGCAACTGTCCACACAATGTTCCTGAATCGGAAAGTGAAAACCGTGGTTTGCACAGCATCTGATCAGGATGCACAATATCTTATGTAACTGCAAGATCAGTAATCAATGGGTACTTTTAATAACAAAAAGCTTTGAAGTTCTTAGCATGCAGGAGCACGACACAAAGTAATTACAGTGAAATATTTAATATGCATGTACACATTACCTCATCCATTGTCAGACTTCTGTAATTGAAATTGCTTGAGCATCGCTGGAAGCAAATCTCGGTCATTCGATTGTAAACTAAAAGGAAATCCCGCAACTAAAACAAGATAAAAAAAACGACACATATTACACGCACATCAAATGCATTAGCAACATAATTCTCTGGGTTTTCACGAGGAAGAGGGAACACTTACATTTCGTAACTGCTGGTCTGGCTCCATGGCAGGTCGAGATGTTATTTTATCTAAGACGCCACAGACTGAATCTGAAACGACTTTATATTTATAGATTCGACGCAGTTACTGCGGTTGTAATGCGAATTAAACGCGTAGCTCAATTGCATCAGTCAGTAGCAAAAGGACAAACAGCATGACTTTTATGTGCGCGCCGCCATATTTTCACACAAACCCCGCCCAGATGACTGACGTCACGCCACCACGTGGTAATTCTGAGCGGAAACCGGGAAATGCATAATTTTCTGAACTGCACGTTGGCTAAATCTATAATCCGAAAACAACAGCAGCAATAATTATATTAATAACAACTATATATGGATTCTTCTTATATGTTGGCTTTTCTTTTTTTTTCTTTTCAAATGTCAAAGTCTGTTCCTTTAGTAATTGTTAAACACCTCTCCTCTATAACCTCTTTGTTTTTAGTCAATAAAAATGGTTGACTTGGCCTTTCAGGACCATATGAACGTATACACAAAATGAAAAGCAAACATTGCATCTCAGTTTGGTTTGTTTATTATGCAGAATATAATGGCTGAAAAATGTGTGCATGAACATAGACTGATTAGATTTGTTAATATATTCCAGCTAGGCTGATTAATATTAATACATTGTTAATGGTATTGCAGAGATAATCCACATTCTATTAATGGTTTTCCATTGGTTTTCCCAATACCAGTTCAATGCATGATGACCTGTGCACATGCTGCATAAACATGGCTACGCACTTGATGTTGCAGACCCTCTGGCACGGGTGTCATCACAGTGTTATGTCTCACGGTATACACTAGCGATTCAAATATTACTAATAATTCTTACAGTGCATTCAGACAGATTCCTATAGAATGATTCATAATTCATCTTGTGTGTTTAATCATTGACAGTGTTGACCACCTCTCTTGTTCGTGTGATTGTGTTGTCCATCTATGTGTACGGAGTGATTGGTGGAAGAAAGAAGGTGATATTTTGAAATAGATCCAAAACTCATCCCTAACCGGGAGGCAATAACAGACTGAAATTCCAGCTGTATGCTGGAAGGGTGTCTGCTGGCTCTGCGTTAGATTTGATCAAAGGATTGCAAAGCTTATTTTGCCATGGTTATGATCAAAATTATTCTATGTCCTTTCTAACATTGAGTTTTTTTTTTTTTATGTTTTTAAATGTAAATAATATAATAACTGCTAGTTATCAAGACAAACGTTAACATTTGAGGTAATGAAAACCTGAATACAATTCAGGTTATATTCTGTCACCAATTTTTTTATACATCTATTATAGACTGAAAAGTCTAGAAAAACATCTAACCAGACACACAACCCTGTGATTCAGTCATGAGTCACTCACACTCAGACAGTCAGACGCCATAAAGGAGAAGGGGAAACTCTGAATGACCCTGATTTTCAACTCGTCCTGTAGGGCAACCTACATGGGCAAGATGTGTTGGGCCTAAGCAAGGTCATCAGGAGCATCCCCCAAGTTCATGTCCCGGTCCATCGGCTGGTCTTTTTCAGGATTTCGCTCTCTCGCTCTGTCCATCTCCCATTTCCTCAGTCCCTTCCTCTCTCTCTCCCTCCCCATCTCCTCAGCTTCCTGTGAAATCTGTTGGCTGTTAAGGTAGATGTCATTGTGGGACACGATGAGGCTGCTGTCTCTGGACAGGTGGTCGACATTCATCTCAGGATCCCCCAGCAGGTCCTCTTCAACACTGGCCTGAGGTGGCTCCTGTTGCAGCTGAGGGTGGCTTTGCTGGTATTGCCATGTCTTCTTCTTTTTTTTAAAGTTATTCAGATCCAGAGAGGCATACGAGATGTCTGCAATGTGATCCTAACATAAGGACAGTAATTTTTTAGTGTTTGTATTTATTAATAGTTTTGTAATTATGCTTCTTGATAGTTCTTCATAAGATCTTCCTGAGAATTCCTCTTCCGTTCTCACACTTAAGTATACCAGTTGTATCTTTGTCACAGTGGTCTAAGAGTTTGGTCGTGTAAGACCGCAGTAGCTGCAAATTTGCAGCACCTTTTCTGTACGGAGGACATGTACTAAATGAAGTGTCTGTGGCCGCGTGGGCTGACTCCAAAAATAGCTCAGCTACGTGCTTTCAATTTTCATTAGATATATTGATTCACTTCATTAGCTAGTGGCTTGCACATTAAAAGAAATCTAATAACATGCAGGTGCAAGCAGCTTATAGTCTGAAATATTGTGAAAAAATATATAGATATTTTTAAAACCATCTATTATTTATGCAAATGTTCCACAAAAACGGCAAAAAAAAGCATACCGATTTTTGCACTCTGCTGCCTGTGCCTGCCATATGCTCATAGCACACATCATCTTCAGATCCTGCAGCAAACAGATGATCAATTAAAACAGCAATAAAATCAAACCAATAGTTTCACTTTATTTAAACACATGCCCAGTTTTTTTCAATACTAGTTCAGCATCCCTCACAGCATTCATAACTAATTTCTCATTAAAAAAAAACGAGTAGTCCATTTCAGACATTTAAAGTCCAACTCTGCATGAATTCAAAGGCATAATATTATTTTGGCAGACAAAATGTTGCATTTTATTTACCAGACCTTCCAATTTGTGTGCTAACTGGTGTTAAATAATTCATAATTTCCATGAACATCTCGATATAAAAAATCCAGCATGGGCTGTCAAAAGGCTTTAATAATTTACATGTATTTAGGCTTGGAAGGCTGCTGCTGGACATATTTCAAATGAAATGGTGCTGCCAGCATCGCCATAGTCCAGGGCCAATGAGCCAAAATAGCCCTTGGCTGCCCCTCACATCCAGCCCATGCCAGATCTGGCTCAGGGCGCCCGTTCACCGAACAGAACACACCTCGTCCATCTGTGCAAATATTTCCATAGATGGGATTCTCCTTGTGCTGCATATGATCTTCTTCAAACCTGTGCAAAGAGAAAACGTTGTGAAACGGCCGATTTATATTCACAGATCTACGCAGCCACCCACGTTCACTATTTTGCAAGAACATGCTCCTGGGCCTTCATGTATGTCAGGTGCCGTGAAGTTTTGTGTGCTGAAATACATAGGATAATTTGCCATGAATCAAGAGTGTACCTGCTCATCCTGTGAATATAATGTGAGAGCTGGTACTTTTCCTCCTCTTCCTCTGCAGAAAAAGCAATACAGATGGATACTAATGTAGCGTCTTGCCGTATTCCGCAATAGACGAGCATTCAGAGCTGAATGAAAAAGTCTTTTTCAAAACTAATTTTCATGTGAGTAGTTGGCCCTCATTGTAACTCATGTTTTTGTTTTGGAACCTTATTAGAATTTACTTTGAGATGAGATGCCATTCCAAAAATGTAGTCAACTTACGTAGTCAATTACAATTACAGAACATTTTATACTAATTCAGTTTTATGTGGATAATAAAATCGATGTCCATGAACAGCAGATGTCCCAGTTAGTCTCCCCCTGCATGCTGTGGTTTCTCATGTATTGTCCATATACATACCTGCTCTTCTTTTGTCTCTTCTTCTCATTACATAGAACATAATGTTGAAGCACACAGATATCATTAGTGCCAGTGAAGTTGACGCCAGGCTGATATAAGCCTTAATGCACTCTGACAACAAAGACGCACATTATGTAGACATTATATGAACACAATTATAGCATCACAATTTTGATATGTGAATCATGTATACATTCATAACACAATACAGTTGTTCAATGCTAAACCGGCTGATTTTAGCATTAACATTGCAAGCATTTGCACAGCAAACACATATATAGGTGCCATATAAACATTGTGCAATAAATACATGCATAATATATCCACATGGGCAAGGATCTATAACAAGTGAACGAAACTGAGCATTCTGCTCTTGCCGTGAACCATTTAAACACTGAATTGTATATACAGTATAAAGCACCTGACAGTTTAGATTCTGAAACAGTCAGTTCAGTTCAGCTCAACACCCTGGCTGTGAATTTACAGAATGACACAATTTCAGTAGGTATAATAACAATTTCTGATGATGAAACCTCTAATGTTCCAATTCACAAAGACGAAATACTGAAAATCTGTGTCTCACCTGACATTATGAAGCTATTTGCCATTCATTACATCTCTCCTCTCCGCGAAGGTGTGCTGGTACGGAAAGGTACGGTAGCTTCAATTTCGACTCTGTCTTCAGTGTCCTCAGTTTTTTTCGGTTGCAAACAGGAAATGTGACGGGTGTATTTTTCTGTGCAACCTTTCACGTTGACGGCTCACCAGCTTGGTGTTGGTGTTTCTCCGGATCAGGGATTCCTCCTGGTGTCTTTAGACCAATGCACTTTGGGTTAAAATTTCTGTTTGCACACAGTTCATTGGGACTTGGCAGGCGTGGTGGCCTGAAAGTGGTTTAAAAGCCTGATGATAGACTAATGAAAGTGCTTTAGGAGAAAAATTATATAAAGCTTGTACTTAAAGACCTAGGCAAGCGCAAGTATATCTTTTGTAATTTTAATGACATGACTATCACATGAGATAGCAATGTCTTCTCGCTCTTAATTTCAGCAATTAATGTAAACCAGTGAAAAAGACTTCTCACAAAGAAACCGTCAGTAAAGCAACAGTCAGAAAAAACTGAGAACAGTCAAACTGCAATCAGTTTTACTCCTTTTAAAAATACTCAGGGCAAGCGCTTGTCTAAAAAACATTTCCAAAGAAACCATTGCTACTTGCACTTGAGAATAATAGAAGAAACACAATGCACATGAAAGCTAAAATGTTATTGATAAAAAAATTAAATAATAATAAAATAAAATATTGTGTGTGTATATATATATATATATATATATATATATGTATAGATAACAAAAATGCTCACGATATGCTGTTGCCTCGGACATGATCTTGATTTGAGGAAAGATTTGTCAGTGGAGATATGCTAATGCCTAATTGCATTTACTATATGTGCATCATTTGAATTTAACATCAATTAAATCATTCAACATTGATTTTATCATCACATCACAAGGTGCCGAGTGTGCAGATGTAGATCCCTATGTTGATTACCCTGTTCATGTATCTTAAGCCCAGTTCTCCTTCATGCCCCTGTCCGTCTTTGACTGTGTTTTTTTTTTTTTTATTATTAAACCCCTCACTATTTCAGATATGTTGTGCTCCTGTTCCTGCTCCTTCCTCTGTGGCATGACAACTGCATGCCTGCCATAAAAATGTGAAACACAGGATAACAGCAATGTGCTGCATGACAATTTCATGTGCATGGCATTGTGTAACATTATAAATATTACAAAGAAATGCTTGGTAGGTCAGAATAATCTGCAGAGAAAATAAAAAGTTTCTTTCTGCTAAATATTTATGTGGAGGGACATAGAAATATATAATACATATAATATATATAACTAGTCATTTTATGCCTTCACATTATAGCTATATTATCTTAGACAGTATAACAAGTCACCAAGCCAATGTGATCTATATTTCATACAGATGTCACAAGCAATTTGGCTCTTTTATTGCTCAACAAGCAGAAAAACTGTTGATCTGTCTGAAGTCTTTGATGCTCAAGCTTTCAACCTTGATGTCGTTCTCTAAAAAGCGCACTGTTGTTTTGCGTGTCTGCATTTTTTGTGAAAATGTCGCAAATCTTTCCTTCATTTCATTCTCTCAACACAGGTCCACCTCATATTGGTCACCAGGGCTCTAAATACAAAACTTCAATGTAAATAGGATACATAAACCTATTTTTTTAATCTCTGCAATCCCTAAATAAAGCCTGAATACACGCAAGTAGCCTATAATGCAACCATATTTTCAGAGAGGTAACTGTGCATGTGTTCCACAAAGGTTTGTTTTAAAAGTGTACTTCATTTTGTACAAAATCAACAATAAATCACCCTGCAATAAGCTTTGTTCCTGAACAACATTTTTGAGTCAATCATGAGTAAATGGTGATGTGTTGTTGAATGCCAGTCATAGAGTCACAAATGTCAGTAAATATAGCAGCAGTTGAGATGTGTATCGCATTGTTCTACTGGCTGTGAACATGTGTTTGACACACAAACAGGTTTCCTTTTTCCATTTCCGACCACCAGTGCAATGGCAGGAAGTGTCCCTCCTATATCTGCAGCTTTAATTACAAAACCACAAAAACACGCATACACTTGGAGCAAGATATTTTAGAAAACTGTAAATGAAGCTTATGAGTGCATTCAGTGTCCATGTCTTGAGCTCGAGAATGAATCTCTCTATTGGTCACTTGGCCTGGGGGGGGTGGGATTCGCTGCGGTTTTCTCCTCCTCCTCAGAGCAGCACCACTGTCACTTGTGGTTTGGCAGGGTCAGAAATCTGGTTTAGTGCAGCTATGAGCCGTTTGCTGTCCTTCATCGTCTCTAGTGTACAGGAATCCAATGCACTAGCACATCTGCGGATGAAAGGGTCTTTATTTCAATCCCGTTATGGACACCTATGGTTCCGTTTTTATGGTTGATTACCCTTAATAACAATTAAACCACCATTACAATGATAATGATGTAAAAAATATTTGTTTGCCTGGGTGTATGCTAGTATCTATTTCTTGATAGTCTTTATTTCAGTTTATCTTCAGACCACTATAAATTAGATTAATCATGTAATTTAAGATTGGAAACATGCATACATTCTGGCACTTTCCAGATAGGCGTGACCTCAGGATTCCTTCCTACTTTTAAACTGAAAGATTTTGTCAGAACATTTCAGTTCTTCCTGTGCTTTGACTAGTTGTTTCCTGTATTTAAATACAAATTTGGCGCACCAGGCAAGTTCAGTGCCCTCCTCAAATCGCAGTGGGTGGGGATGGTGGTGGGGTGGGGTGGGTTGTGATATGTGCACTCTGGTGCCCTCATAGGAAAGATATGTGTCCTTATTATTATCACTACTTAATAGGTGGGGCAGTGTAGGGGCAGTGGTGGCCTAGCGGTTAAGGAAGCGGCCCCGTATTCAGAAGAATAGTTTGAAGACGGGTAAAAGTGTGCTTGTTTCATAGCAAGGTGCTACTATTTGGCGCTGCTGCATATTAGTCATGCTCAGTGAATGACAGTTGAGAGCCCTGCCTTCACTTTTTTTCTTTTTTCGTTTGTGGCGCCCCCTGCATGGATGGCACCCTTACCATTTGCCTTTATTCCCTATGCCACAGGCCGGCCCTGGTTGTCACATGATGCATGATGGTTAGACTGGAGACTGACACATGTTCTTCCATCACCCTTCTTCCACGTTCTTCCGTCACCCCTTAAATGCAGTATGCAGTATTGTATTCAGCTCACCTGAGGGGCAACTCTCAAACTGCTGCTTCCACTGGAAACTTTTTGATTTAACTGTGTTAAAAAGATGTTCTCGTTAGATCACTGATGTTGCAGTATCCACGCCACTTAAAATGTCTTATTGTTTTTATTAGAAAAAATACCATCAAAATACAATACTCTAAAAATTCTACAATCTTAAAGGTACATAAATGAATTTAACTTTAATATTTAGTGATTCCTTAAATTGTCAGGGCTACATGAAACGTATTTTGTAAAATATTATAGAACACAAGAAATAAAGTCAGGGATAAAACCAGGCCTCAAAATCAGATGAACCCTTGACCAAGCAGGATATGGGGGAAGAAAATGTGGGAAAAAAGGAACAATTGTCTGGTACATGGCTTTTCCAGCTATCATATTGGATCAGATCCTCTCACTTCCTGACACACCACAGAAGTATACTTCACAGGAGGAGGGGGAGGCTTGAAAGGTGGCGGCAGATCCATCCTATTTAAGACAGGGGCGCACCATTAGACAAATAGGGAAAACAAACCTGCAGACACTCATCTAAGAAAATGGATTTTGCAGTGCACAATTAAGACATGGACAGCTATCACTAGAAGCATAGTTGCTGGGAGGAATTTCTTATGATCTCCGGGATTATCTGAAATCCCTGTGTTGCTGCTGTTTTATGTGGAAATAACATCAGAACTGTGTCCCTATGGGGACCACGGTTGCTGGTTTGTGATTTGGGGCCATTTAAACATTTAAACAATTTGAAGTTTCATCATCACAGAGGATTGGTGAGGACTTGCAATATGGATAAGAATTCATTAAATCCTTAAAAGCCCAGAAAGACTTTTTTTTGTGACGTGATTGTCATTGTGAAACAATGTGTGCAAGGTGCCACCTCAGTGGCACCTTGGCGGATCGACATTTGAACCGCAACCTTCTGATTACAGGGCCGCTTCCTTAATCGCTAGGCCACCACTGCCCATAGTTAAATACCTCTAGTTAACTAGCTGCATAGTTACTACATAGTTAATACTACTAACTATGTAGTACTAATAGTCACTACATTCATAAAGATATAAAATGTGGATACATAACAGTAATTTGGGAGGATATTTATAGTATATTTATAACTGCCCATGTTTCCTACTGTTCACTCACCTCTTCTTCCTGATATACCTGAAGGAAAGAAATCCCACAACTACCAATAAAAGAAGAAGGGGCAGAAAGATCCATAGCAAATGCTCCCCACTGCTGGCATCTGCAATGTGCATTGGAACAGAAAGACCCTGCTGAAAAGTAGGCCGTGATACATGGCATTGCATATACTTAAAAAAAAAACCTATATCATTATTATTACAAAAATGTTGCTTATGCTCCATATGACATATGATACCTGTTATAAGTATCTCTTGGGGTTGTTGTTGAAATTTAGTAAGCAGGATGGTACTTGTTATAAAATGTACCGATACGGTAATGTTGGTGGTGGGCTGTCCTGAATCTGAGTGGTTTCCCGGTCGTGTTGAAAATGATGCAGTTGGCTGCGGTGATGTGGAACCGGACAAGGAACCATCCTGTTCATTCACCACTGTGGTGACTTTAGTTCTGCTGTTGGAGGGATATGTCATAGTGGTGGTGGCCACAGAGGTGGATGCTGTCGCGGTGTGATCCAATGATCTGACTGAGTTTTAAAGAAAGTTGCATTATTGTCAATTGTAAACTTTACAATACCCACAATTACATATACAATGCATACAATGGAAGGGCCACATACATATAACAGAGCTACCAGCAGGTGTCAGTCAGCCCTAAAGTGCGTTCAAAAGTCAAGGTGATTTTTTTCTTATCAGTTCTGCCACTCATCACACATTTACAGTTGTAAATTGCATGAATACTTGCAGTGTCTGTCAATAAAAAAATTGAGTGTGTGTGTGTGTGTGTGTGTGTGTGTGTATGTGTATATATATGTATATATACTCTCTACCCCTTATATATATATCTCCGATCAGGGTATGACACACGGAAACGCACAACTCACAAACCAGTGCACACAATCCAATCAGGAACTCAGAAACACAAGATAAGTCAAACATGATATCCTGGTCCAGAGTACACAGAAATGTCTGGATCGTGACACTACGGTCTATCTGAGTTTGTAGAATTAAATCATTATATATTAATTTTAGGATCAAGATTCTTACCGGAAAACCAATCTTTTATTAATCCTTAAGATTATTTTCCTGTTCAAAGCCAATCATTTGAATTGCCTTGGTGGTGGGTCTCATTAGCAAGAATGATCAGTCAGCGTACAGAGAGGAGGGGCAACGACTGACGGACTGGTGTAAGGTCAACAATCTGTTTCTGAACATGAAAAAACCAAAGAGATGATTGTTGACTTCAGAAGAGAATGGGGGAGCTGTCCCCCCATTCTCTTCTGAAGTCAACAATCATCTCTTTGAACATTGACAGATCTTGTGTGGAGATCGTCAAGAACACAAATTTCCTTGGGGTTCCCTGGACTCTCAACCCCAGCTCAACCGCCAAGAAAACCCATCAGCTCACACTTCCTGCGGAGGCTGAGGAAAGCCCATCTCCCACCAGCCATCCTCACCACCTATAAAGGGACTATTGAGAGCATTCTTCATCACTGTCTGGTTTGGGAACCGCATCAGACCCTACAATGAATAGTGGGGACAGTTGAGAAGTCTCTTCCCTCCATAATTTACCAAACACGCTGTATCAGGAAAGCCACCAATATTGTAAAGGACTCTACACACCCCTCACATGCACTTTGCTCCCTCGTACCATCTGGAAAAGCCCTCAGTGCCAGACTGTGCAATAGCTTCTTTCCACAGGACCTGAACACTTAGGCACTTTCCACTTTGGACACTCTCTACCCCTTATTACACCTCGCACTGCACCTCGTTTACTCCGAACCTCCAGTACTGCTCGCCTGGTCCCTCCATCTCTGAAAGTAAAAGGAAAACATTCATCTAGACTCTTCTCCGTCTTGGCCCCTCGGTGGTGGAATGAACTTCCCCTCGAGGTCAGAGCAGCTCAGTCACTGAGCACCTTCAAACGACAGCTCAAGACCTTCCTCTTTAAAGAATATTTAGATTAAATTGTAATTTTCTTGTTGTCGAACTTTGTGTACAGAATCTACAACAGAGTGAATAAAATAGATGTATTCATAGTTGGGGTCCTAGTGAACTGGAATTGATCTCTTCATCGATGGTAACTTGAAAGCACGTTGTAAGTCGCTCTGGATAAGGGCGTCTGCCAAATGCCGTAAATGTAAATGTTATGTTCAGAACATATCTCCATTACAGCATTATTTGCACATTACCACAGCAGCATCTGCACCTTCATGACTTGTTTCACTGCTAATCTGTTATTCTTGCACTGCTTGTCTTACACTGCCTGTGTTCCATGTTTGCACTTTATGTAGCCGGTTTGTCTGTCACACATGTGCACTGTATGTAACTTTGTATGTATGTAACAGTGTGTAACTTTGTTACATGAAGCACCAGGTTCCGAAGAAACGTTGTTTCGTTTCACTATGAACCAGAAGTGGGACAAAGTCATTGCTTTTCAAGTCACAAGTAAGTCTCAAGTCTTTGCCCTCAAGTCCCAAGTCAAGTGGCAAGTCAAGACAGGCAAGTGTCTTTTCTTGTGTCATTTATGTTTATGTTTTCCTAAAGACTTTTATTTTGTTTTTGAGACCCGGTTCAGGTCTCTTGGACACATGGCATGAGCTGTGAGAGGTGCGTGGGGTTTGTGTGCAAAAAGTTATTTCTTTCATTTTAATTTATGTACATATTAGGAATATTTTACATGTGTGTTATTTTGTGAATATTTTTTATGTTCTTTTAATACTGTATATTGTAGAGAGAGGTGCAGAAAGATGCGATGTGTGATGCGATGTGTGATGCGATGTGTGACGCGATGTTCTGACGCGATCTTGCTTTTTGTACACAATACACTTTGCACAGAAAATCTCTTGGGTGTCAGCTCATCATTTGTGGTTCAAGAAACGAAATCAAAAAGTTACACAACGCAGAAGAAGAACCGCTACATTATGATGACTTTCACCTTGATATTTTAGCGCGGATGTATACCTAGCCGAATTGCAATGTAGGGGGCGAGAACGAGTCTTCGAACTGTGAAATTACCACATCAAACGTGACGTGGTAACATGGATGCAGCTATTTAACTGAATAACAGTTGGTAAACACAAGTACATTTTATTTTCCACTTCCCGCGGTTAAGTCTGTTATGTTCATGTTTTTGTTACAGTACAGGACAAACTGCTGTGGAACTAATTGAAATGCAATATGTCATGGAAATACAACGTTAGCACTTTTTGTTCGAATAATTACAGTTGCACTTGTTTTTTCAGATGCGTTTATTCTGTAAAGCAGTGGTTTAAAATGAAGAATATTCCTTAAAAATATGAGTTAAATGTTAAAATGTTAAAAATGAAGTTAATAGTGCAATGTCAGCACTATTTATTTCTGCAGTTTCAATTGCACTTGTTTTAATAAAACAATAGATTTTAAAAGCATACACGATCTGTGAAAATGTATTATTATTGTGCGGTTGAAAAGACTTGAAAGGACTCGAAACTCAAACTGCAGGACTTAGGACTTGACTTGAGACTTATCAGTCTTGACTTTGGACTTGACTCGACACTTGCCTGTCTTGACTTGGCACTTGACTTGGGACTTGAGGGCAAAGACTTGAGACTTACTTGTGACTTGAAAAGCAATGACTTTGTCCCACTTCTGGACTCGAGTCCAAGTCATGTAACTCGAGTCCACACCTCTGCTATGAACTGTCTAACATGTATGTAGCTGAAATGACAATAAAGCTTACCTTGAACTTGAACTAGAGAACACCAAAGTCTGTGTCATTGTCTCAAAAATTTGACGACTGTGTTGCATTGTTTTCAGTATCACATTATTGCAGTTATTTGCATACACATAGATTTTTGTGTATGAACCTTAAAACTTAGGATATCATAACTATGTTAAAATGCAAAGAGTTTGTTTTTGCATTTAATGCAGTTTTGGAACTAAGTAGTTCACATTTAATTGTCATAACTTGTTAAGTTTCTTCACATGAATTTGAAGACATGCAATCCTCCTGAACTGTCTGACATGATAAAAAGCCATTTACTAAAAGACTATAAATATAAAGTCTAAAATATTCCGATTAAGTCCTAACAGGAGATGAATATATATAATGTGTTGGTGTGAATCTCACCTGTGATGTTAAGCTGCAGTTGCTGGAGAAGACTGTGAAGGCCGCTGATGTATGCCGTGAGCTTGTACAGTCCAGCCTGAGTGCTGTTCACAGATCTCAGGGAGATGGAGGGCACATGCGACACGTTGACACCATCCTGGCAACAGGGAACACACCAGAAGCAGCTGAAGCCAGACTTTCCACTAACCAGACAAACTATATTCAAGGCAGAACCAAAACATCAGAATTGCATTTCACAATAATTGTAAACAAAAAAGCATTTCATTTAACATTGACCTACTGTATTGTCACATTTCATACGTTTATGCACAGATTTACTATTAAAATTGATCTGACTTAATCTGAGACAAAGCATTGAATCTTTTCAAATGATATATCATTTCAAATGATATATCTAATTAAGTATGTTAATTTAAGCATTTTCAAATGGAACAAAAAAAACTGCAAAGACTAAAATATTCCTATAAAGTCCTGAAAGGAGCGGACTGCAGAAACATTTCAAAGACTTCAAAATGCTCCCAGATCACAGTTAATCCAATCACAAAGAAATTGGAAGAATAAAGGACAAAAGAAGTGAATGAAGCAGCCCATACCCTAAACTTCCATGTAGGAATTATTCTAGTTAGAACGAGGGCTCTAAACTGGTAACAGATTTGTGATTTTAAAAAATTAGTATTATTATCATTATTCTTTAAATAACTTACCCACAGAATCACTATTTCACAATGATGAAGTCATTTCATATATCCTGAAACCACAACTGTGTCACTGATCAATATACCAAAATGTCACTGTCCAGATATGACCCACCCCCACACCACTGTGACCTTCCTTCTGATCAAATGGACAAACTGTGTGGGACTGTTGACAGAAGCTCTGCACTTGCTTCCTTATTTCTATAGTGTTTCTATGGTTACAACGAGCGTGTAACAATATTCCAGAGGTACAAACCGCAGATTATAATAGTACAGGATTGTGTCAATTTTGTTGTGGATCCCATATCTAACCCATTGATCTGCTTGATCCTATTCTTGTCTTCAAATGTTATGGCTAGGACTGGGGATTGGATCCACCATTACCAACACTCCTGCTTCTTCTTGTTTTGCATTGATGCTGGCAATTCTGGGAACATCCCTTTCCCAAACTGGCAAATTTGTCAAGCTCGACCCCAACGCTCCATAAAACCATAAGGTTTCACAGTAAAAAATATACAGCCTTTCACTGTATAACACACTGTTTCACAAATACCAGACTGTGAAGATGGTGATTAATTGGCATGCCATGTTGACATGCTGTTGACATTTAGTCGATCAATCCCAGTTGATCGATTCATGTGAAACACCTCAGTTGCACACAGACTGCACTCTCCTCAAGTAATTATGGTATGTAACATGGAGAAGATAATTACTTGCTTCAGGGGTAATTGTGTCGGGGGTATACTCTATATAGGAGCTGCATGAAAATGTCATTGTGCTGTTCCTCATACTTTTTATTACCTTACAAAAACTATTTTTGTAGCGCGGATAAATAAGCAAAATGAAAACAATATCGTAAAGGCCTGAGAGGGACCATACAGAATGTTGCAGAGACCTGAGACTTAGAAGTTGCACAGATTGGGTTCAAAGCAGAACAATCAGAGTGGAGCAGTGGTGATAAAGTTGGAATGATTTGCTATGAGGTTAAGAAATTTTACAAAACAAAGGTTTTCTTACATGAAAGAAAACATTTAATAGACAAATAGCTTTTCTCTGTCAGCTTACCTTAGTCCATATGTACTCCACATTCTGTGAAGCACTGGCAGTGCATGCAATACTCAAATTCTGGCCAAGATGAAGGTCAATATATCTCCCCACATTGCATTTAATTTGATCAAGATCTGTCATGCAAAAGAACACAATGTTTTATTTTTTGATTACATGAATAACACACACACACATGCATGCATGCATACACTCACACACACATATGTATTATATGTGTGTGTTACCTACTTACAGTTAACTGAAATTTGTATTGTTGCATTTTGATGTAATGATTCCAATTCTGAATGGCAGATATACAGACCGCTGTCATGTCTCCTAATGTTGGGAATTACAAAAACACCATCTTGATTCTGCATAACTTTGTTTTCAATCTGAAAAATATAACAAAGATGCATGAGGGCACAAGAACCGAATGAAAGGTATGAAAATGTCATTATTTAAATTGAAGCCTATAAAATTAACAATGCCTGCTTCCCTCAAAGGTTGCATACACTTTCTGATCAGATCTATAGACATTATGAATGTCTGTATAATACACTGAACATATATATGTTTTGCACATATTGTATACAAGAACATATAATATATTTTTACCATAATATATATTTTACCTTTTATTAAGGTACAAGGTACAATGCGTTACCTTTGGCAATCATGATGTATGACGAGTAGCTGTTATGTTATTCATGTTATTTCCAAGGTAGACTGTGATCATTAGAGGGGTAAAAATCTGTGAATTTGGCAGTATATCCATAGTAATATAACAGTAAATATGTGGGTATATGAACTAACTTACAGTATGCACTGAGAGAAAAGTCCTCTCTATCCCTTCTTTAATAAACCTAGAGCTTGTCAGATTACATGATGTGAGACCCATATTTCATTCTGGCACACATCTCAACTTGTCAAAGATCTAACACCTAGAGGGCAAACAGATTTGCTTTCCCGGTGGGAAGAGTTCATCTGCAACTATCAATTTTTTAGACATGAGACATCACCTGAAGTCTTCCCCACAGAAATTGTGGGTTGTTGTGTACTTCATGTTGATTAAACTGGTATGGTTATTAAATAGCTACAGTTATGCATTACCTAATTCCCAGTTCAGAACTGTTTTTCTATTCAGCATGGAAGAAATGATCAATGACATTGATTAATTCCTTTTTGAAGGTTCACCATCTTTGGACATTTGTAATTTCAGCAGCTGTGTGGGAAAGCAAGTATAGAGAATGTACTGCACAGGAAAATGTCTAATTATTTAATTCTGGAACTTAAAACATGAAGTGCCTGTTTGCTCTTTGGTCTTTGTATGATAAATTGCATATAAAACATGGACACTTGTCAGGATTGCCTGCAGCTGGGCTCCACACCGGAATCCAATCCTGACGCCCCATAAATGCCGGAAGTTTCCGCCCGTTCGGGGTCTCTGGCATTTTCGTGAACTCGCTGCACGAACTTGACCTAGTTTTGTTTCATGCGGTTTGAGTTCTGGCAATCGCCACACGCCTACGGGTTAGTTTGTGTTTTTTCCCTTTTATTTCCCGTTTTTGGCCACCGCGCCATTGTTTATTTGTATTTGTTGTTTATTTAATAATAAAACCCCCTTCCCAGAATGTCAGACCTCTGCGCTTCCTTCCCCCGTAAGTCCGTAGACGTGACAGAATGCCAGCGACCCACCCAAAAGCGCAGAGGTGGAAAGCAGAGGAGAAGAAACGCCGCGAAGGACGCAGCCCGGCGCGGCGAGCGCGGACGCCAGACGAGAGACGCGTGATGACGTCACCCCCGGGAAACTCCGCGAAACCCGGAAGCGACAACGCGGGCGGGTGAGGAGGCGGAGCGAGGACGTTGGCGTCGGCAGCAGCGAGGAAGTGACGTGGGCAGCGAGCGCAGAAGATGCGACCCCCACGATCTTCGCCATGTCGAGCCAAGAACTCTGCGCTCTGCTGGCAAGGCTCCCCGTGGACGACACGGACGACGACGAGAGCACGGGAGACGAGAGTTGGGCTCCGCCCATCGCGCCAGTCTGCGATCGTCGCAAGGTCCGTGGGGACCCACGTCACTTCCAGGGGGGTGAGAAGCGGCAACAACAACGGCGGCGTTCCTCCAGCGAGGAGGTGGGCAGCCTCCAGCCCGAATGGCCAGAGTACTGCCCATGGGAGCTTATCGCGCCATGGGTCCAGGATGTCCGCAGGGTGGACGACCCTCGGAGTCACCGGTGGGAGGACACGGATGACGAAAGCGATGATGACGTGGATTTTCGGTGGGCGGTCGGTGCCGGGATGGCTCCGCCCAGCGTGCGCGTCCGAGATCATCGCGGCGTCCGTGATGACCCATGTGACTTCCGGGGGTACGAGGTTGACACGGACGACGACCAGGATGACGCCGTTTGGGCAGTCGGTGCCGGGATGGCTCCGCCCATCGCGCCCATCCAGGATCGTCACGAGGTCCGTGGAGACCCACGTCCCTCCCAGCAGTGTGAGGAAAGCTGGTGGAAGAGGGCGACGGGAGGTCGCCAGCCAGCAACTGCGCTGCCGGGACTGCCTCGCAGGGAATCCTCCATTCCTGCTCCAGTCGCCGACCCGCCTTCCCTCTGCCCGGATGTTCCCCAGCTGAACGGCAGCGCATCACCAGCGCCCCCGCATGCTGGAGAAGATGTCCACCACCCCCCACGCCACACGCCCACCACCATCTCCAGCGACGTGCCCAGCCCCGTGTGGGACAGCCCAATTGTCCCGGGACCCTTCAGTGGGGCAGCAGACACAGACGAGATCACTACCATCCTCACGTGTCTGACTGGATCAGCATGGGGCTGGAGCACAACCCTCTGGCAGCAGGGAGAGACAGACAGGAGTTTTCGGGACTTCCAACAGAGACTGAGGGCGGAGTTTGATCGGCCTGAGCCAGGGATCGAACTCTGCCCCTCCACCACATCCAGTGCCAGTCAGGATCCGGGGCAAGAAGACCCAGCACTGGTGGGCGACGAGAAGGTCTCTCCTCCCGAGATCCAGGCTGTGCCCCCTGAGGAGGTCCCGGAGAGCCCAGAGAGGGAGCCAGACGACCCTCTCTTCTGTCTGTCTCTGTCTGTGTGTGTCTGTGTGGCATATGTGTCCGTATGTCGCCCCCACTTCCCCTCTTTGTGTCCACCAGATGGCGACCCAGCCGCGGAGCCGAACCCCAGGGAGGAGGTTCCTGACCCGAATGTGCTGGTCCAAGGCGAGGTGGACAAGCCCCAAGGTACCCCTAAGTCCAGCCGGGGGGGGTGCTCCCCCAAAGAATTTTTTGGGGGGGGTGCAGTTCGGGTTGGGGACTCCTCCTGAGGGGAGGGGAGGTGGGGAAGCGATGGAGCTGGGTCCTGCGGTAGCCAGTGAGGAGGGCGGGCCAGGCATGGGCCTGCGTCTGCCTCCAGAGGGGTGGAGCGCCATAGAGCCCCCGTGTAGGCATGAGGACCCAGCTGGGACAGGCAGGAAGAGGGCCTGCTTGTCCCAACGGACGCAGAAGGGGCTAGCCGGATGGTCTGGCAATGCCCCCCCCTTGGCACCAGGGCCGTGCAGCGAGAGGGGCTGCATAGTCCCAGAAGGCACCAGCCTGGGGTGCCTGGAACAGTCGCCGGAGGCTCTGGGACAATCTCCCTGCGCGGTGCAGGGGGTGACACAAGACGTGTCAGAGGGGACATGTGGAGACAGGGCCCACACGTACCCAGATGGATCGGCCCTGATTATTGTGTGCAGGTACGGGAGTCCGGGGCCGCCATGCGGGACCACGCCGGGGAGCCAGGCCGAGGGTCCGGGGCCGCCATGCGGGACCACGCCGGGGAGCCAGGCCGAGGGTCCGGGGCCGCCATGCGGGACCACGCCGGGGCGCCAGGCCGAGGGTCCGGGGCCGCCATGCGGGACCACGCCGGGGAGCCAGGCCGAGGGTCCGGGGCCGCCATGCGGGACCACGCCGGGGAGCCAGGCCGAGGGTCCGGGGCCGCCAAGCGGGACCACGCCGGGGAGCCAGGCCGAGGGTCCGGGGCCGCCAAGCGGGACCACGCCGGAGAGCCAGGCCGAAGGTTCGGGGCCGCCAAGCGGGACCACGCCGGGGAGCCAGGCCGAGGGTCCGGGGCCGCCAAGCGGGACCACGCCGGGGAGCCAGGCCGAGGGTCCGGGGCCGCCAAGCGGGACCACGCCGGGGAGCCAGGCCGAGGGACCGGGGCCGCCACGCCTGACCACGCCGGGGAGCCAGGCCGAGGGACCGGGGCCGCCACGCCTGACCACGCCGGGGAGCCAGCCCGAGGGACCGGGGCCGCCACGCCTGACCACGCCGGGGAGCCAGCCCGAGGGACCGGGGCCGCCACGCCTGACCACGCCGGGGAGCCAGCCCGAGGGACCGGGTCCTCCAAGGGGAGGATACAGCAGGGCAGGAGCCCTGTGGTTGTCGCCGTCCACCCCGCCGCCTCCACTGATGGTACTGTTGGGGCTCCGAGGACGTAGCCCTTGGAGGGGGGGCTCTGTCAGGATTGCCTGCAGCTGGGCTCCACACCGGAATCCAATCCTGACGCCCCATAAATGCCGGAAGTTTCCGCCCGTTCGGGGTCTCTGGCATTTTCGTGAACTCGCTGCACGAACTTGACCTAGTTTTGTTTCATGCGGTTTGAGTTCTGGCAATCGCCACACGCCTACGGGTTAGTTTGTGTTTTTTCCCTTTTATTTCCCGTTTTTGGCCACCGCGCCATTGTTTATTTGTATTTGTTTGTTTGTTTATGAATAAAACCCCTTCCCAACATGTCAGACCTCTGCGCTTCCTTCCCCCGTAAGTCCGTAGTCGTGACAACACTCCTTGTAAAATGGCAAGTTTTTGTGATGCAAAAATTATTAAACAATTATCACAATAAATAATTTCAATAAACTTTCAAAAAACATTTAAAAAAACAATTTGGCTGAAAAAGAAATAGGCAGAGAAGGGCATCTTTAAGTAACTCCAAAGATTTTCTATTGCATTAAGATCTGGGCTCTGGTTGGGTGATTCCAAAACTTAAATTTTAGTCTAGTGAAGCAATTCTTGTGTTGATTTGGATGTATGCTTTGTCATGGTAAAAGGTGAAATTCCTCTTCATCTTCAGCCTTATAGTAGATGCCTGGAGGTTTTGGGCAAAGCCGAGTACTGTACAGTACTGTAATGGCTGTATGGTATTTGGAACTGTTTATAATTCCCTCCACTTTGACAAATGTTCCAGATGAAGATAAGCAATCCCAAAGCATGATGCCGCCACCACCGGGCTTTACTGAGGGTACTCATGGTGTTTTTTTTTGTGTTGTTTTTGCATTGAAAATATGTTCTGGAATTGTGGCCAAAAAGTTCAACCGTAGTATCATCAGACCATAACACCTTTTCCCACACGATTTTGTGAATTTTATTTGGATGATTTTTATTGCATCTTGCAACCGTATACCACTGTCCAGACATATGGCGAATACAGCAGATTGTTGTACTGTACAGATCCTGTGGTTCCTTGTGAAATGGACAATTATCCAAAAGTGTATGTAATGAACTACAGGTTTCAGTTGGTCAAGCAGAAAAAGTAAGAAAAATGTGCTATGTGGCATCTACAGTAGTGTAAATCTTGAATGAATCTAAGCAGCCATAATACTTACCTTAGTCGACAAAAGTTTGTAACGGTCAGCAGGAGGCTTGCTGTTGCACCTGATTGTCACATTATCCCCTTCTACAATAACCCCAACCGGGATTATCCCAAGATTCATTTCTATGGAGTAATCAAACTCATTTATGACCATTTGGACTAGCAATAAATAAAGAAATTGAATGTGAAAGAGATGAGTGTACCTTTGACATCCAGGTTAATTTTCTTGAGAATGGAACCAGAAGGGAAGGTAGTGATTTCGCAGATGTACTCTCCACTGTAATTCGACTCCACTTGTGCTATGCCCAAATAAGAGCCCCTAAGTTGGCCATTATGAGTGGTTTTGAATGCCGTCATTGTAAATTTATCGTCATTTGTGTAGGTGTATTGCCCCATTGATGGGTTATACACAAACAACTTCACATCCTCTCCACCCATCCTACGACTCCACTGGATCTGGACGATGTTTGCTTGTACACGCTCTATAATGCAGGACAGATTCACATTCTGCCCCACTAATGCTTTTGTGTCATTTAGACCACATGATCCTGCCAAAGTAAACATAAAAGAATTGTGAATAGTAAATTATTGTTTTGCAACATTTTGTTAGTCACACTCTAAATTATTTTTGGAACACACATTTATAACTGGTGGCAATTTAAATCAATTGAAGTGGCCTTTGCATGGCCAGTCTCAGAATAATTAAAATTGTGCTTATCAGAAGCTTATACTCATAAAATGTGGTTTGTTTGAAGCTAGAAATAATGATGGAACAATTGTAGAATTCATGAACATAACTGCCAAAGGGCTGTGTTGCATATCAGTTTTTCTTTGGTTCTAAATGTCACTTTTGTACAGCCTTAGGCTGTATGTTGTTAATCTAACTGTTCAATGGTCAAATTTTGCACAGCGAGTAAGCCATCATCTGCTGGATAATGGCCAGCCAGCTCAAGTAGGAGGTCACAGGCATGTAATGATTTTTGATGCCATTATTGATGGTTTCAGAGACAGCAGCCTTATGCACGTCATATGTGCTACTGCAGGTGACACATTATCATTTAAACAGGAACTACACACAGTCATGAGAGTTTTTCAATATTAATGGTTGGTTTAAAAAAGGGTACACATTGGCTTCTATGTACAAATGTCAAAATGAACTGATTAGAAAACAGGCCCTTATGTGCAAAAGACTGCCACCTGAAAAAAATGAAGCATTACATGAAACATTAACAGCAATATGGTATGGACAGGATGATCTGTATCTGGAGTAAACGTAGTTCACAGGGACTGTAGAAAACGGTGCATTGTCAAGAACTTCATACTGCCTCCACCTTCTTCCCTTCCAACAGACATGCAACCAGTCTTCCCAGTTTAAATGTTTAAAAGAGAATGCGAATAATCAGCTATGGCCACCATCTTCTATTGCTCAATGATCCAGGCCCCATACACAACAATGATACACAACGTGACATTTTACCGTCATCACTACCATTACAGTTCTTCTGAGGGGAGCGAGCACACCCCAAGGTGCATAAAGATATCTTGTTTCCGGATTGCCCTACCTTTGATTACTGCCCCCATTTTTTGTGCTTCCAGCATATCAATTTCATGAGCAAAATATTCACTTTCTGCAAATAAATTCCACCCCTTGACAGGTGTGTTTGTAGCTTTTTCCCTGTAAGTGTTTTTACTGATGTTGCTGATTGGTGTATAAAATGATAGTAATAAAAGATAAAGTCTATGCAACTTTCTGTAAACCCTCAAATTAGTAGCCCAAAAGAAAAACATTCTTCCTACATCTATTTCAACGCGAACATACAAAGCCACAGAATGTACAAAGCCAAACTCTTTCAGTACAAGTTTGTCAAGACCTGTCACCACGTTGCCTTCAGTATCAACAGTATCAACTTTGAAAATGCTAGCCTTACCTGACGTGAAGAGTCCAAACAGCAAAATTAGGAGTGCTATCATTGTTATACTACTCTGATTAACACCATCAAATAACCAACAGATGTCACCAAAAAAATTAAAAGAATTAAAACCAGAAAGTTAGGTCAGCTGTGTTTGATGAAAGAAATGTTATTTCCAAATCTGTCTGATGCATAAACTGAAAGAGTGCAAACAGGAAACATTTTTTTGACCAGACTTGCGGTGGCAAGGTCTGCCCCTGTCTCTCTCATTGTCTATCGGTTCCCGTTTTTCTGTCTCTAGTTTATTCTATAAATGTTTGTCACTGTTTACCTTTTCATTTATGCCTTTACATTGCTGCATTGTTTTTTTGAATGTTTTTGTCATTGTAAGAGTTTTTAGGGTACATGACCTCGTTTCATTCCCAAAGCCTTCTGCTGTTTCCTGTTCGACTGCAACATGGCTCTGCATGCAGTGAGAAGTGCTAACCACATGAACAAACCGACAGACATGCACACTATCACACATTCTCAGCTGTACAGAAATTCTGTATAGGGCAGTGGGATTTGGTTTTAAGAACTGTTTCAAACCACCAAAGAAAAGCCCCAACAACTTTATTTTTCTGATATTTCTATTTCCCAGAGAAAAAGTTTTGAACAGGAACAGGATTTGACCAAAGAGGGAATATATTTGTATATCATATTATTCTCTGTTTCTTTGATGTATTAATTTATTGTTCATGTTTTCTTGCTTGTATCTCACTTCACTTAATACTTATGTGATTTAAGTAAATCTAGTCTACATAAACCGAGCATAGTTAAAATTGCACAGTCCAGTAAGAGCAGTTCATGATACATTTTTTTGCATGTTTTACCCTGTATACCTATATATGTGACAATCAAACTAAAACTGGTATTGCGCTTATAGTCAGATGGGACAGACAGTCAGGCTGACTGTCCAGGGCCACAAAACTCAATTTCCTTCTCTTTTAAAACTCTTACATAATCACAGCCTAAGTAATTATGTGCTGAGAGTAATTATGTGTCGAGAAACTAGCTACAAAATAGTCTTTCTCTTCAGTGGAATGAAGGATTCAGTGATTAAGTGACTAAAAACTGTAAATAAAAGAATTCCAGGACATGAATTCTACCTTTGTTGAAGTGGGGATTCCCTTAAGAGATGTGAGTCAGAATGATTCAGCTTGGAAATCTCCCATCAACAGTGAACTGTGGGTAAACTCTCAGTTGAAGTAGTGTTCAATGAGTCAACATTCTGACACACCAAAAATGGCTGACCGGAACTGACTGGAGACTGCTGATGCATGGTGTCTTCAACTTGGCACGCATGGTACACCTGCAGACAGACGTGCTGACATCCTGTTATCTTGTTTTCAGGACTCTTCTTTTAGTGCAGAAGAATCTTCAAATCAATTTTGTACATCTTGAGGTTGTTCAGTCCCTCAACAATCCACGTCCTCATTGCCATTAAGAACTCTGGACTGGTTGGATGTGACCAACTTTCGCTTAATGTTACTGGGCTCCGTTCTGAGCAGCTGTTCACATAAACCCCTGGTCTAAATGACTATGGATTTGTTGCTTTTATCTCAGTAGTGACAAAAATTTCAAAGGGCCAGAGATGACTTGCTGGCAATTTCAGTATCGACAAAACTCAGAGGGCTCCTGAGCTAAATACTTTGCAGAGGAAGAAATGTGTTGTGCAAAGTCATCTATTTTCAAACATGGATTTTATTTCTCTCAAAGGGACACACATCTTGAACAGTCTAATTATGTGCCAGATTTTCACCCCAGTGTTCTGACTGTTGGCTCAAACTTCACCAAGGAAGGTCTGGATTGAACTCTTGCGGCTGTACCACCCCTTTTGAGAAATCAATTTTTAAGAGGCCACGATCATGCTTGCTTGCCGAGAAATAGTTGATGAGTTCATAACCTCCAAATGCCACTGGGTGCTCTACCCAAGATAGAAACACTAAGCCTTAGTGTCTCTTAAGAACCGGAATCATCACTGATTGTAGTCATGTATGAGCTTCAGTATGACAGCTCATTGGACAAGATTACAGTGTGACAGCTACAAATTTCAGTTCTCAGTAACATTAAAATCCCAACAATTTTCAATTAATAATGGAGGATCCATCTTGCCACATAACCTCTCTTACACTTACATGTGACATTTTCCTTTTAGCTAACATTAGTCTTCTTTAACAGATAGTCAATTTATTTAAAAAAAAAACTCTTCAGTATATTATGGCTGTCAAAAGGACAATGTGTATAACTGAGATTCCTTGAGGTGATACTACATGCATTGTTCTAACTTGCATAATATGATTTAGGATCATGTTAGCTGTGTGATGCTGTGTAATCCTGCTGTCATAGTTCACTGTGTTGGCTATGTTTGCCAGGACTCTAATGTGATTGTTCAATGTGCATCCACATAATGTGTGTCTGTGGTTGTGCTGCATATTACAAGCACGAATACATCACATCAATTTGAAAGCCCACTGTTTGAATGGAAATTGGCAATTCAAGTGAGTGCACACCTTTTATACTAGTTGATACAGAAGATATTAGGACGAGTTTTCAAAGACACATCATTTACGAAGATATGGCTCCCTTTGTAACTCTGTGCTTGCTCTCATTCTGCTTTCATTTCACTGCAGAGATTTTCAGATACGACACGTATTCCTTCCCTTTCGTGCGAGCTTTGTTGGGCTCTGGACATGCCAGTTCCTTTGATTACTGTCACATATTCTGTCCTCTCAGCAGGCTGTCTCCCTCCCGTCTCATTTTCCACAGACGTCTGGCTGCTCACGGGCCATCTCTTTTTGGACGGCCGAAGTGCATTTTGATAAGTGATATGTATCAAGCGTGCCTGGGTGCTGGAAGGCAGGAACACTTGGACTTGCCAGATCTCTTTTTGTCATTGTCAATGTGATGTCCCCTCAGGGCAGGGTCTGTTTGCTGTGGCGTCAGCCAATTCCCAGTTGCCTGACAGTGAGGCCAACGAGTCTCTAGGGGGCACTATCTGCTCTACAATACAAGCTGTGCAAATCCCCAGCCTGTCAAGCGGACTAGACTAATTGTCATGCCTCCACTGCACCATTTGTCCCAGACTGTGGGGATCTGTGGACAAATATCAAAAGTGCAGAGTGCATGCTCCATCATCCTCCACCCCAGACTCCAGCTTGCTTGTGTGAGCCAAGGAAGCCATGTCTGTTTTTTTTTTTTTTGGCTGGATGTTAGCGGGTGACATTGTTTGTTCTCTTCCTGCGTAGACACTGGGAACGATGCCCATTCACAGTCTTTTGGGATGTGCAACAGAAATGCAGTAGCATTTTACAAGTGTACATTTCCATACCTGTGTAAAAACATAATGATAATAATTGCAATGATATCGACATAAGATAAAGGAATAATAGTTTGGACATTATTTCCTTTGTGTATTGCAGATGTCATTTCTAAAGCAGCAGTCTGCTTAGTCTCATAAAGCCATTTCAGACCTCAGAAGGTGATAGTGAGTTACTGAAGCACAGAAAAAAGGTATCAGTCATGCCGGAGAGGAAGAAGTAACGCTGTCCAAGTATCACATTCTAACCTGCATTGCACCTTTGGGCAGACTTTATTTAAAAAAAAAAAGAATGTGACCTTTGTGTAGCCAAGAAGAGCATTTCATTGTAACTCATCTAATATACATTGTATAATGATTTATTTACACATACCACATTTGCTTCTTAATGTTTTCGTTCAATTGCCACCATAATTTTTTTTCAGAAGTTACTTCAAGACTTGAAGTTTTTGTTACACAGTCACTTGTTACGGAAAAGTAAGCAGGGCACTTCAAATGCCATTTCACAAGTGTGATCAGTTCTGAAGTTACTGGAAGGTGGCAGTATGGACTGATGTGATTCAAAGAGCCTGTACTGCTTCAGGCATCACTGTGTTGCTGGGGAGTGCTAGGAAAATTGAAAACAGAGCACCCATTTGCATTTGACTCTAGGAGGCGTCAATGCCTTGACAGACAGCTTCCTAACTGGACATGCCAGCAGTCTGTGTCCATGTTTTTTAAGGATTTCCTGCGCCTTGATGCGCTGTCAACTCGAAGTTGATTCCAGTTGGACTGCTTGCTCCAAAATGCTTTATCAGAAGCTGTACATTCCTAAACACTTTTTTGAGATTCTGCTGTGGTGGATCCCAAATTGTGGCAAATTATGTAGTGTTCTATTTTTACTTTTCTTAGATTACACTTGTCATTTGTAGGAAGTTCTCTGGTGTATAATGATGTAATCATAAAATGCACAGCTATGTTGCCATGCACGGTGAACACAGGGGAAAGGGGTTGTGAAGGTTAAAGTGTCATTTTACTCCTTAAAGAATATTTCAGCCCTTAGAACCGCAGGGTCAGAGACAATTTTATTTTCAATGATTGCATTAAAATTTGAGCAGGAGCACCCTGACCTGAACTGGTTGCATGAATAATATGGATGTTCATGAATACCATGATCACAGTATTAGATACTATATAAAAGGTTGACTGCATTCCTTTTGTTGTATTGAAAAGATGTACAAAAATTGAGAGTGCCGGTGCATAGTGCTCTGATAACAAAGACCTGTACAAACATTAAACAGCTATTTCCAATTCTCAAAGAGGCCTGGTGTTTCATTGCATGGCGTTAATTGCTTCAGGCACATATGGATGGATGGATGAATGGATGCTTGAACTGGGACCAAGATCATTTTGCCTGGTGTATTTAGATTTAATTGGAGACGTTTCATTCAGCACACAGAGGAGCTTTAAACTTTTACCTGCAAATTGTCCTAAAGGGGACAAATGTTTCAACATTTTGCAAGGACCACTACACTTTCAAATGCCCCAAGTTGGCATTTCAATATTTATTCTCTGGTTAATCAATGTCATTGGCAAGATTCAATCACTGTGGAATGTGAATTTAATTTTGAAATATCAAATCAGATGCTAACATTGTTTATTTTGGGTATTGTATGAGCATAATAAATCATTTTAGTAATCAAATGAAAGTTAGAAACTTATATAGAGGTTTTGGAGGGATATTGGGTCAATTAGTTGACCTTTTTTATTAAATAACTCTACAACAACTGATTCATTGGAGGAGGGTTGCCTACTGCCTGGGCCAGATCTATAACACACTGGCAGCACAGCTGCTACCCTAAATACAGGTGTAGATTTTATACAGTTTTAAAATGTCTGGCCCTGTGAAATATGGAGCATAAGTCTTCTTTTAATGATGAGATGTGAGAAATGGGGAGTGCATAATGCAAGCACTTTTTAAATAAGTCAATTTCAAAAGGCTTTGTTATCATAGAATAATCAGTGGATTACATATTTAAGTGGACAGAAGGTAAAACTCAAAAACACATAATCTGGGCCTAGAAAAACATTAACACGTTTTGAAAAAGCTATGTGTCTCCAGCCCAGGAGCTGAATTGAATTTGACCGAGGTTGAAGTCCAAGGTGGTTTGCGTTGGTTCCCTCAGGGACTCGCTCTAAACAGCGTATAAACTGGCTATTTGAACAGTCATTTATTAGGTCTCTCTCCACAGTAGCCAAGAGCCGACACCCAGGGGAACATCAGGAGAGGACAACTGGTGGCTTTCAGGCCATTTATTAAACACATGCACGTAACGTGGCTGCACATTCTCAGCTTTCTCTCTCCTTCTCTCTCTCTCTCACACACAGAAACATGAATGAGTGTGCATACACAAACCTGGTGCACGAATGCCATCCGCCTGCATTTTTACACAAACACAAACACACACATACACAGGTAGTATATCTTGAATTTTGCTATTTTTGTCACACCACATAAAACTGCCCTCAGGAGACACTGAGCACTTGCTTTAATGACCGCGTAATTCAGTTAGTGCGCTCACTTTACTCTCTTCTTGGAACCTGGCGGTTCTCTCCCACCCTCCATTTCTCTACCCTTCCCTTCCTCTTTGTCCAGTTCTCCTTGCCGGTTGGTATCACACTGCACCCTTTTGATACCTCCTGCCTTTCTTAATCTCTAGCAGCATGGTCTGGCTTTTGGTCTTTATAAATTATTGAATCACTAAATTGGGGAGGACTTCACTGGCAGCCAGCACATGCAGTGAAGACAAGTATCCATACGGCATGTGTGGATAGAACAGCTTTTTGTGGGCATGGATGCTTGCGTTTGCATTTTCTGAGTGCTCATTTGTCCTTTTTGAAATTTGGAAAGTGAAATGTTTGGTTAACTTTAATGTATCTCACGTCTCACAATTGCCTTGTCTGTTTGCACACGTGAATTATTATTATGCTTCATTAACTTGAATGAGTGTTTTTCAATTGGTTTTCAATTCTAATTAAACTTCGATTTTGCCTTCTGGTTCCTGTAGAGATTAAAATGACCCCCAGACTCATTCTGTCATGTTTGAACATTTTTATTTTTCCATCAGAAGGATTTGTTCTTTATTGGAATTTAATTTGATGTATCTTGGACTCAAGACCCTGGAGTCCACTTACGCAGATTTGTTGTTTTGTTGCCCGAAATGCTTGGCACCTTGGATGGGAACACACGGACATCCAGTGACCCTGTGATTAACTTCAGAATGGACTGCTTCAAAGGGTTCTTTTGCCAAACCTTTGCGGATATATGGAAGTGGGTAGGGGGTAGCATATAATCATTTGTCAGTGAGATTTCAAAAGAGGGCTTTCTGTTTATCTCAGCTGGGGGCTTCGATTTGTCCGGCACCTGCTAGGCTTCCTCCAGACCTCACTCCTCTTCAATTGTGTGTGTATGTGTGTGTGTTTTTCTCTTTTTGATAAAGAACTTTGAAGCTTTAAAATATGTCTTGGTGTGAAGTTGTGAAGGAAACAACAATTAACAATTTACAATTGCACACAAACACCCGCATATTTTCTCAGGAATTAAATTGATCCATTTTACAATTTTTCAAAAAAATATATTTTTTAAAGATGTAGTCCTAAAACCTAATTTTGTCTATGTGTACATTTGAATCTTTTTAAATGTACACATCGAGGCCAATTTCCAATCTACATTTACATTTATGGCATTTAGAAAGAAGAAAAGAAAGTGAAAGTGATTGTCACATGTGATACACAGCAGCACAGCACACAGTGCAATTTGTCCTCTGCATTTATCCCATCACCCTGAGTGAGCAGTGGGCAGCCATGACCGGCACCTGGGGAGCAGTGTGTGGGGACGGTGCTTTGCTCAGTGGCACCTCAGTGGTACCTTGGCGGGTCCGGATTCGAACCGGCAACCTTCTGATTACGGGCCCGCTTCCTTAACCGCTAGGCCACCACTGCCCCAGATGGCCTTATCCAGAGCGACTTACAATCAGTAGTTACAGGGACAGTCCCCCCTGGAGCAACTTAGGGTTAAGTGTCTTGCTCAGGGACACGATGGTAGTAATTGGGGTTTGAACCTGGGTCTTCTGGTTCATAGGTGAGTGTGTTACCCACTAGGCTTCTACCACCCTCTATATATCTATATATGACTGCAAATATGATTGTATCATATCAATACATTTTTCATTCCAAACTTCAGAACCAGTACTACAGTCAGCACATTATTATTATTCATATGTTTTATTTAATTAAAGAAGAAACTACATGGAATGAAGAAAGGATGTTCTGCTGATATTAGGGGATTACAAGGCTGGTGCAAACTACAGATTGAAATGTCACAGAAATGCCACAAATCAAGGAAAAAGCTGGACCGAAATAAAATATTGACTAAGAAGGGGCTGTTTAAACATTCCTGGGCACCGCAGAGCCCTTGTTCATTAATCTAATGATCGGTGAAGAGCTCCATGGTTTGATTATATAATCAACCCTAGCAGCAAAGGCCTGATAACGACGTCTGCCTATGAATAAAAAATTCACATCTGAAGGGCTCATGTCTGATTTGTCTTTATTTTTTAATGTCATGTTGGAGAGAATAAGGACGCTCTCACAGGCCACCAAGACAAGTTTAAGGAAGAGATCTATTATGAATACAACCAGTTCACCTCATCTAAGAACACGGGGTGTTTCAGTTTTCCCAAGAACTGAAGTTCACTCAGTTGTTTTTACTGATGTTCACTCAGAAGTTGATTTTAATCAGATTTAAATGTTCAAGGAAGATGACTTTGTAATTTGAATGATTTAATGATTTAAGATACCAAGGCAGTTTTGCTGTTCTTTTGGACAGGGTTCCTTGATTTCCCCTTCTGGCAGCCCCTCAATTATTACCTCCATCCACTCACCAAAATCGCAGTCTGTGTGTCTCTAATTCAAATGCAAAATCTAACAACACAATCTAGAACCTGGCAGTGCCATTTGTCTTACTCTTGTGCCTGTGGCATGGGTGTGACCAAGTGTTAGGTATATTGTCAAGTCGGCTGTATTGTGAATTGAATAAGAGGACTTTTTCTCTTGCAAATACAACAAAACAGGACCTAACAGCAACTGGAACTAATGGCACTTTGGCTTTTCATCTTTTAGAACGAATGGTCTGGTGTCACACTCAGGGCTCTAGAGTTTTCCGGCTCCTGGCCAGGCTTTAGTCGCTCCCCTGTCTAATGACTCCCTCTTTACCCTGACTGTTTCTGCTCCACTCCCATCCACCCTCAGGCCTGGCGAGCCTCAATACCCTCAAGGCACCGCCCCCTTCATGGTCCACAGTGCCAGCAACCAGACGTCTGGTTGGGAAAAATGCTTGCTGCAGTAATGGCATACTGAATACTGCATGCTGGACGGTGGCATGGCGGTTAGTGCTGTGGTCTCACAGTTTGAATCCCGCACCTTGTGGTGCAGAGTTGACATACTCTTCCCGTGTTTGCCGTGGGTTTCCTTCGGTTCCCTTCCACCGAGTGTGTGAGTGAACAGTGTTTGTACGTGTGTGCCAGAATTTTTATTACAGACAACATATACAACAATACACAGATTTTAAGACTGTGGGGTTGTCTGCAAACCTCAGGGGTTTAACAATGATGCCCGTGGAAGTGCAGTCAATGAGCATATGTGTTCTAAAGATATTATCTCATTTTAAAATTTAATAACAGTATTCTAAATGTTGGAACCTGAATATCTATAACCATTTCCTGGTTGTGACCAGGCTCTAGGCTTCCCTCCCCAGCGTTCCACCAACAGTTCCTGCAGCTCTGTCACTGATTACAGAAGTGGAACTTTATTATAGTTTGTTTTTCATTTGCTTTTACTTTGTGATTGTTTTACGGTTCCTCCATCTTTTTCTTCAGAAAAAACAGGTTTCTTTTATTTCCATCCAGCACATCCTCTGCCCAGATGGTGATCAATGACTGTTTTTTTCATATGTCCGATTTTTATTACATTTGCTAATGAACCGTTATCTGATGACGCCTAGCTAAAAGAGTTAACATAGTTTGTCATATTATTGTTCGGCCTGCTACAACTGTACATTTAAGGCTGGTTTGTTCTTTTTCTATACACATTTATATATAGCTCAATCTAGCAAGCAGCATACTGTACAATCACTTTGTTGTAAATTAAAATCTGCCTCATTGACCACAAAAGGCCAACTCTGTAAATCAGAGAATTCGCAGCCAATTGTGAGTTGAGGTGGCTGTTCCCCTCCAGCAGAGCTAGCAGCCCCAGCAGTCAAGTATGCTATATGTCTCTCAGTCCACCTTGCCAGTTTTTATCACTTATTCATTTTTAGTTTACCTAATATAGTGTCTTGTCCTTATTTCAAAATAAGTCTGAAAAAGTGGTGTTGTCTTACATTCAGGGTCTAGACAGAAAATGCCGGTTTATTGTGCAAAACATGAAAATTAAGAAAATGAAATAGAGACTATGAAGCAGCATAAGAAGCATTAATGGGTAGCACTAGCCTTGAGGTAAACAATATAAGCTTTAGATTGCTGGGCAATACAAACAATGCATAAACATACAGTACAGGCCAAACGTTTGGACACATGAATGAACTATGAATGAACACATGTGGAGTTATGTACTTAACAAAAAGTGGAAACCTGGTCTCCACAGTCACCGGACCTGAACCCAATCAAATCGGTTTGGAGTGAGCTGGACCACAGAGTGAAGGCAAAGGGGCCAACAAGTGCTAAACACCTCTGGGAACTCCTTCAAGACTGTTGGAAAACATCGAGAGAATGGCAAGAGTGTGCAAAGCAGTAATCAGAGCAAAGGGTGGATAATTAGAATAAACTAGAATATAAAACTTTTTTTCAGTTATTTTCACCTTTTTTGTTAAGTACATAACTCCACATGTGTTCATTCATAGTTTTGATGCCTTCAGTGAGAATCTACCAATGTAAATGGTCATGAAAATAAAGAAAACACATTAAATGAGAAGGTGTGTCCAAACTTTTGGCCTGTACTGTACATCGCAAGTAACCTACAGTAATTATGTACTCATTAACTGCCTTGCTCGGAAGAACAGAAAACACAGTAACAATGTGTACCCCTGTGTGCACCCACAATGTGTACCTTGTTGTACCATGTGTACACTGGAACAGCAGTAACAATGGCAGGCAAAGAGCATAACCCTCTGTAATCCTACTAGCTGCCTGAACTTGGATTTCATTATATATGTTTTAATATCCATGGAGTTTTTAAAAAAACAAACCTATCATTGGAGTTTGAACCAGTCACGATGGTACAGGGAAGTGTGTTTACTATTTATTTTGGGCTGTTGTGGGGTGATGGTAAATTGCGATCGTGGTCGCCTTCACGCTTAACATAACGTCGGGCCATTTCCCCGTAAAAGGCATTTCACGACAACACATCCAAAAATAAAAGTAGCGTCTTATTTACTAATTTACTGTACATATGCCACAAAATTAACATGCCAATTCACACTACCTCGAATAAATTATTGTCAAAGAACAATTCTGGTGTGTGTGTCCCCAAAGATAAATCGACCCTTCACATCTATCATCAATTTCCAATCCCACTTTTTGTCTCCGGTTCACTGTAGTGGACTGGTCTCAAAAGAATTTTCTCGGTACACAAAACTGTGTGGGAGTTTGCAGAAAACAGTGATGCTGCCCTCAGCCTAACCTGCCCTGATCAAATTCTCAGGACCACTTACAGTAACAGCATGTCATATGCCATTACGCTGCAGCCGAGTGAGTGAAGGAGAGCCAGGCCGTGCAGCCCAATCACCTCGAGGATGTCAATTAATATAAGAAGAGACAGCACTGCAGCACAAATGGAAGGAGCCTCCTCTCCGTGTGGCAGGTGGGAGAGGCGCCCCATGCTCCGGATAGGCACAGCTGCCCAACCAAACATCCCTGTCATGCACAAAACAGGCGCTTTATAAAAATGCTAATATTCCCGGGTGATGGTAGCCAGGAGATTGTTCATTACCGCCTGATCTCGGGGTTCTGATGTGAGAACCTGCTCCGTGCGACTCTCCAAGCTATGATTCATTTCGCCAGCCCTGACAGAGATACAGCTGCGTGTAGCAGCCGCGAATCCGACTGAAGCAATTACGCCGATAAAAACGCAGACATTTTTGCTTCTGTCGCCGAGAGACAGGCCGCGTCTGATAATCATGGCATCTGTGGCTTCATGATTCATCTCGGCCCTCCACTCAGCACAGCGCAGGTGAAGATACCCAACTGTAAGTGACCATACAAAGGATTTCGATAGCTCTGTGTCTGACAGAGTGGATTAGGATCATTTGCTGTTCCACATCTCTTTTTTTTTCAAATATTTCATTAATAAGCAAAATATTGAACTGGAGGAATGTGGGGATAGATGGCAGATATGGTGTAAACATGCCAAATGTTACAGTTATGACTTGGATTGTAGCATTCTTATCCTAGGACAGAAAAAGAGATCTAGGCCAATTCATCCTTTGCATGTGCATTTACATTATTTTCAAATGGAGACACATGGCTGTTGAGGTGTTCAGACATATTTTTTTTTTTATTGAGGCACACAGAGAGTGGAAAGAATTTTGTGACCATTTGAAAATGTTAAAATGCACATGCAAAATTCAGTCTCAAGAAATAATCACAATTAATCATGATGAATTAATTTTCAAATGTGCAAATAATGAGCTACTACGCATGATTCTGTGCATATATGCTGTATGCTGGTGTGCTAAAACACTGAGGAGGATACCCTCTAGAACCCTGTGAAAAAGGCTCCGGCACCCTGATATAAGCATCCTGCTCAGTTGGGCATGTTGTATTTCTTCTTCTTTTTTCTTTTTTTTTTTTTAACTTTGAGTTGCATTAATGGGGCAAATGATGAAGACAACTTTTTTTCCTTGTAACAGCACTCTGAAGAAGTGAAGTTTGAACTCTTGCCTACCAAGGTTAACAGTCTTGTTTTAGACCCTTGTATTGTGAGTATGTCAACACGAGAGAAACTATTATCAAGTGCATTTAAATGGAGCCATTCAAGCATGCAGTGTCTGCATGTTCATCTGAAAGCATGGCAATGACAGGAGTTAACAAGTGTTACTCCTCACTGTTTGTCATATTATATATTATATATTGTGTTATGGATCTGCCTGATTTCTGTAGCTTATTTACACCAGTGCTTCTTTAAGTGGCATCCAGGGGTCTTGATTAGGGAATCCACTATTGTTTTCCCCATTAAGTGTAGAGAATTTAAAATGTATTTGAGAGCGACTCCAATGACACTCAGGGTTTAATGTCTTGCTCAGGGGCACAATGGTAGTTAGTGGAATTTGAACCTGGGTCTTCTGGTTCATAGACCCACTAGGCTACTACCACCCTAGTATTTTTATGCACATTATATTTCACTTTACACTCCCATTTTGTCAGCCAAAAAATTGGCTGAGCCTCATGACAATTCTGTTAAATAGCCATGGTGAAAATCAAGATGCAAATATGCTCATATGTCTCAGAATTAATTAAATTAATTTAGCAGACTGTCTGTATACAAATTACACTTGTCACGGAAAAAAGATGCCTTTGATATTTTTTATTTATTACTCATTTAATTTTGTGACTTTCCATTTTCCAGTGCAAATAAACAAACAAATAAACAAATAGATTAAATCATGCATTACTATTTTTAATAGTCTGGTGGGACCAACCAATCTGATCTAGATGGCTGCAAATGTATAATTAGTAATAATTATTTTGGGGCAGTGGTGGCCTAGCTGTTAAGCAAGCGCACCTGTAATCAGAAGGTTGCCAGTTTGAACCAAGGTGCCATTGAGGTGCCACTGAGCAAAGCACCGTCCCCACACACTGCTCCCCGGGTGCCTGTCATGGCTGCCCACTGCTCACTAAGGGTGATGGTTAAAAGCAGAGGACACATTTGTATGTGTCCTCTGTGTATCACAATGACAACCACTTCACAATCACATCACTTATGGGAGCTGATTGGTCGGATTACAACATTTTATTGTGAGAAAACTGGAACACTCACTAGTCCCCCCACAGATATGATTGAACTTCCTGATACACGGTGCATCAAAGAGCCGACTCCTCATGCTTAAAAGCTGGTGACTCAAGACTCCTTTCTGCTCAAGGTTTTGCACAGACCTTTCATTCGCCCAAGGAAAACGGCTCATTATTTTCTCATTTTTTTCCACTGGTGAAGAAATGCCACTTTCATTAAATGGAGTTCCAGCTGTGGTTGTGTGGAGACGAGGGGATTGTCTCCATCGCATCTCGATATTAATGTCCTGGTGGACTGCAAAGCATGTGACCAACAGTGCTCACATGAGTAAAACGGACGCCGCAGTGTTTTGGTGAGTATGCTCAGAGGAGTGTTTGGAGCGCTCCGAGAATGCAAAAGCGTGAAAAACGTGTCGGGATAATGAGTCCACATCTTACGCTAGGAGAGACAAGCTCCAGCCCCCCCAGAGCAGCATTACGCGGTGTCTCTTTGAACCTCTTCACAAGGCATCTTCTCTCTGCTCTCAGTCACAAGGGTTCTGTTGCTGCACAAAAGAAAAAAGGCGGGGAAGTTAAAACAAGCCCTGGATTTTGTTCCAATCGCGCAAAACAAGGAACACGGACGAAGGCGCTCAAAAAGGTCTGATGACGGTAAATGTGCAGCCCATTGACCCTGAATGAAGCAATAATTTGGCAGGGCGGCTGCTCCCTTGGTTGTTCTGTGGGATTTGTGCTAAGACGCAGTTGAACCGACGCCTCCAGCGATGATGATGCAGCAGCGCTTTGAAGAGAGCAGAGCCCCCCCCCTAAAAAATGTAAAGGGCAGCCCAGAAGCACGAGGGAGAGGTGGGGAAGGTGCAACAGCACCAGATTCCTCATTTGCCGCACTCGCTCCCGGTGGGTTTCGGGCTGATTCACTTTCCAGCTGACCACTTTCCACTCCATAGATTAACCTGATGAGGGGCCATGCAGCTTGGCCGCTGAGGCGTCAGTGTCGGGGATGAAAGGGAAGATGAAACATGTCGAGGGAGAGCCGGGTTATGGCGAAACTAATAATCATAGATGCCTGAGGTGCTGAGTCGAGCTCGCCTTTGTATCTGTCCTCATCCGCCATGATGAAAACGAAGCTCTAACGACGGGCCAATTATGGCAACTCAGACACTGAATTTCGGTACGTGAAAATATAGTCCATTTCACAGAGCTGGTACGGTGTGCAAACATCCACAGGAGAACATGCAACGCAGGATATAGTATAGTATAATATGAAAAGCCCAAGCTTAGACAGACTTGGTTGTTCACTGGGATGAAGCTGGCAGGAGCCGAAGACGTAATGACTAGAAAAATAAGATGGTTCCGATTCCCACTGCTGTTGTATCAGCAGATTATCCCTAATGTTCCTTCCTCCATTTGTACCATTACAGGTTTTTTTTCTCTCCCATTCCTTTACCACACCGCAACAGTACAATAGTGGTAATTAGGAGGCTTTCAGTGTGAAGGGTCTTCTGAAGGGTGTGATGAAGGAGAGCATTTTTTGGATGGTGATACCAGGACAGGTGACGTGTCCATATACGTGACTGCAAATTTAAACATGCAGACCATTGTCTGGAAAAAAAGGAACCTGCTCAGGTTTCAATAGGCATACCATGTCAACTAATTTCAGATAATGACGATGACAGTCTGTCAGTGATGTTTTTTTTTTTTTTTTTTTTTAGAAAACACCTCCAACCGAGACGTCCCTTTTATCTTGCGCTTGCCTTTATCATTTAATTACATTCAAATGTAGACGACTGCATGTGACGCAAACTGGGGGAAAAATGAAGCTGTTGCTTGAGCAAATCGGTCATGTAACCCTGACATATTCAGAAAGATTCCATGTGAAAACACAAGGTTCTCCTGCCTTCTCCAAATTTAAGCAAGAAAAAAAAACATCCAAAACGATCTTAAAGGGCGATTTTGGTCCACCTTTAATTAAATACTTGGCCTGGATTGGCCTCATTAAAATAATAAAAAGCGCATGGACTACTGAGGCCTTGTGTAATCTGAATTGACTAATCTACAAATAAACTGTAGAAAAATGCTGTCAATAAGATTTCACAGCAAGCAACTCCGTCAAAACAGTCTGAGTAGCTTGATTCCTTTTCCCCCAGTGATTCGGATCTGTGTGAGATCTGCTTTAAGACCCTGCCGCTACACCCTTAAACCAATTCATTCACATATTATTGCGGAGAGATTTTAGCTTCAGCAGCTCTCTAGAAGACTTGTGGCACAGCATGAAGCCTAGGCAGCAGAGCCCTTCCCAAAGGAGGCCAAAAAGAAAAAGAAAAAAGAGCACTTCCTCTACATATCTATTCCTCCTCAGCCCCTTAATCTGGAGCTATATCTCCTCCCTGCCTTTCACTGCTCCCTCACTCTTTTCCTGATGGCCGCCTTTCCTGCTCTTCTGTTCGCTCCCATGCTCTGACTGTCTCGGCGTTGTCTCTTGGCCTCACATTTCTTTCTCTTCTGTCTTTGTCTCTTGGCCTCTGTCACTTTTTTTTCCCCCTCTCTTTGTGCAGTGTTTCTCTAAGTACCCTTTCTGGTCAGGAGGGCCATGTGCCGTGGCTGAAGGACAGCCTGGGCACAAGAGTGTGTCTTGTGGGCTCTGCTGGCATGCTTGGCTGGCGGCTGGAGCTGTCAGACTTGACGCTTCCAGGTCAGGCCTCCAGGGTCTCAGCCGGGCCTTTTTGTCTTCAAGGTAATTGTGTGAGGCAAGGAGGTGATATGAGGCTGCCTGACACTGATACACTATCACACTCAGTCATTTAGCACAGTCTGCTCCCTCGCCTTGGCACACATGTTGGCGGCCATGTTTCCCAGACATCTGCCTGATATGCATGAAGGTTTCTGGTGACACTGCAAAAGGCAAAAGGCCAGCAATGTTTGTTTAACGGTTTGTAGATGGCAACAGCTATGACACACACACACACACACACATTCATGCAAATACATTACACCGGACAATTACATATTAAATGGAACAAGAAAAACTAATGATAAATATGCCTCTATTCTCCTATAATGGCATATTTAAAAACCAAAAAGCATTCTGATTTATGAACCTGTTGTTTGCCATCAGATGTAAGTATATACCGTTTAATCATTAGACAAGTGGAATAGTGTGTGCCCCAGTCCCTTATTTAAATAACATTTGTATGTAATGTGTCTCCGTTAATCCTTAAATGCACATTATTTGTATGAATAACTTCATAAATTGCCCCAAATTTAGACACAAATCAATTCAAGCACTACAAAAATGCATTGGCCCAATTGAACACTAAATAATGCAAGTTCTGTTAAACGTTTGCATATAATCCAGTCTGGAAGCATGTTACATTGCAGTGTCACGTTTGTGTCAAATTGTCAATGTGTTATAAGCTATTAGCGCACATCCACTGGATATCTTTCTAAATCAGTGCCTCAGAATGTTACAGATACTGCATTGATGAGAACTTATTAAGTTACACCTACAAATTTCATTGAGATGCAGCAATCGTTCTAATTGACCTGACCTCAGGATGACCCATAATGGATTTTATAAGAATCTGACAAAACAGGTTAGAAAGAGTAGATTTTGCATGTTATGAAAATTATGGTGCAAAGATGGTGTAGCTTCACAGATTTCTTATTGTTTATGCTATGAGCTAAGACATGTATAGAAAAAAAACGATATTCTGTGCCAGGATGATGTGTTTACTTGCCTGTGCCATCTATTCAAATGACAGTGTATTCCACCTACATTATCCTAATAATAAAAACAATAATAAAAATACGGAATAAACCAACCAACCAAAATTCTAATCAATCTAATCCTTACTTTAAACAACTTACACGTTATAAGTAATGGCTCAAACACCATAAAACGTATCACTCAAATTAATAAAATGATTTGAGAAATGCAGTTTACATTAGACATGCTATTAATGTCAACCATAGAAGCTGGGACCATTTGTGCAGGTACTTACTCATTTTTTCCCGAGAACAAGATGGTGTTTTAGAAAAACATTTTTTTTTACTTTCCCTAATATCAAGAGGTGAAAGAGGTGATATGTTTCTGTGTGTTGTATTAATCATTGTATCTGTGTGAATTCTTTTCCTGTCTCTCTCTAATTTTGTAAGAATATCCTTCTTATTGAGTTCAAGGTTGTCCTTGAATGCTCCAAAATCTAAAAAAAAAACAAAGACTCATATTTCTCTGATGGCAGACTCTAGGTTTCCTTAGAAATGGTTCACTGAGATGACATTTGACACCATCCAAATAGTGAAGGAGCAGAGAGAAGACGCTTCAAAATCACATCAGAGCAGGTTACCCTGGAAATAGTGATTTTAATCACCGCATTGATGAGCCCACCCCACCCTCCAATTGGATCCAGGCTGTTATCAGATGATGGCTTATTGGATGACACTGAATTTCATCCAACACTGTTCCTCATCCTTCTTGATTTCTTGTGGTTGAGGAACAGAAAGGACGATATGGTTTAATTAAAAAAAACTCTTTCAATATTCATATTATAGCTCCCTTTTGCTCCCTAAATAGCAACTTCCCCTTTCCAAATGTTTATTTTTTGTTCGGCCACCGTTGACTGTTGAATGATTTAGAATGATGAACCAACCCATCTTATTAAAGAACAACCTTGAGAAAAAGACCACCTAATTTACTCATCCTGCGAAACACTGAATCTGCTGCATTTTTATCAGTAATTGGATAAACTCACAGAGACTCTTCATAAAAAAAACTTTTTTTAATCACTGAGAGCAGAATATTTGGATTTCCCAATCAAGTGTTGTACCACCAAAACACGTGTGCAAGACTAAAAGTGATTTTTTTTCCCATGCCAAAGGAGCTCTCCAATCTCTGAGGGCTGATGACTTGAGCAGCTCAGCGGGGTGCCGTGTGAGCTGTTTAACCACCGTTCCAGACAGCCAGCCGCCACGCCCTGCAGCTTCAGCCCTGCGTCCGTCTGTCTTGTCCTCCACACTGCCGTCATTTTTCCTTCTGCAGGAGTTTAAAAAGGTTTTCCGTGTTCCGATTTTAGGTCCCTGTCGAAATTCTTATCTTATTCTCACTCTTCTGAAAGAGCTCTTTCTCAAATGTTTCAGAGTAACATATTGAATCCTCCATAGGCAAAAAAATCATCATTACTGCAGGGCTCAGGAATAAATCAAATAATGTAAAAATGAGAAGTGAAACTGAGGACACCCTGATGTCCTCAGATTGTCTCAACAGTTTTCAAACACATTCAAATTCTGTAGGAAACTTTAAAAAGGTGACCTTCTCAGGAGACATTCAGTTAATAATTTGATTCAAAATCCACCAATCATATCAATTACACAGTAATGAAGGGGTAGAGAAGAGTTAAGCTGAGGGATCTAAAATTCAGAGATGGAAAGGACAGGAAGAGAATCTTGCATCTCTCCAGAATATGACAGTAAGACCACGACTTCCTTCATTGTGAAATGTATGGAAGTATTATTAGACTCTAAAATGTTTTCTGATTCATGCAATGTGGCATTTATAAGCCGCATGGCCTACAAATCAGAGAGTGGATGCTGAGGTCTGACCCTCCTGGCACTCACAAGCTAGAGCATCACAGTATCACATGGAAATGGAAATGAGCATGACTTGATGAAGTTTGTTATTAGCTTGGCTGCGATCATGTCATCATGTAACAATGGTGCCAAGCTGGAACTTGGCCACCATGGCTAAAAAAATTATATATATATAAAATATAAATTATTTATAACAGCAATAACAATAAATTAAGTCAATCACAATAAAAGGATGCATTATTAACATATGTTGGACCAGGGTGGCTTTCATATGCTATTTTTGTCTTTTTCATATTCATGCCTTTGCAAGTGATATGAGCCAGTGACCCCTTCACTATGCTCTATGGTATATGTTTTTCCTCTGCTTTTTTGAGAGTCATTTTTAAAAAAGTCATTGTTTTTGATGGATAACTATAAAATAGTTTTAGAAAATACCACCAAAATGATGGAAAATTCCAATGACCTACAGATACAGGTGACAACAGTTGCAGTGATAAAACAAGCAACAAACATGGCTTTCTTCACACCAGCATCTGGTGCATCTGCTTTGAATACATCATTATTTCTGACTCTGCGAATGACAGACTCATTAACTTTTTTTTCACGGATAACAAGGACATTTCTAAATGACCGTAAACCTTTGAAAGTTAAAGTATGTATAATTTATTTAATAATACAGCTGTGGTTGGACTCTTTGCTGAGATATTAAATAAAATAATGCATCAAATGTTTAATTAATTATGAAGGCTTTCCACCATGCATTGGGTAATTGATATAAGCTTGTGAAGTGTGCCTAAAAAAAGTGACCTTGGTGGCTTTGAGTCATAAGACTCACTGCTCACCTTTTATGAGAAACTATAGCTTAGGACATGCTGGCACAGAATCCAGATGAAAGGCATCATCATCATCCTTTTTGTCCTCTACCATCAGCAAAACAGTGAATTATGGTCATGGAAAAATTCCGTCATATCTTGGGAGAGTGCTGTCACATTGTACGCCAAGCACATTTCTTCTAGTGACTTTTGGTTTCCAAAAGGTTCTGTTTTTGCTTCAGTTTACTTGGGAAGGTCTTTGTACAATGTCAGTGTTGCACTTTTTTAACATTACAGAAAAACTGCTCTGTTTGAACTAGCAATGTCCCATGGCACCTCGTTGCATTGTGGGACCCTCGTGCCACCGTCCGCATATCGATCATTTGACAACAGCCTTGTCCTTGCGTTCATCAACCATGGCTGTATATCCATCTGCAACCTTCCCTCCAGAATCACATTTATCTCAATGAAATTTGGCAGCACACCCCTGAGCAGGAAACATTGCTTTTGTGATCACAGCGTTGCCAAGCCCCTGTCACTCTCCAATGGCCCCTGTCACTGTTCGAGCAATATCTGCCTGTGATTTAAACCACCCAGTCTGCCACCGCCACCCCTGCTGCATGCCCACTGACACAAACACTCAACCAACTGACTGCGCACCCACACAGTATCTTACGTGCTTACAATTCTCCCCACGGGCTTTTTTTTTCTTCTTTTCTTTAATCACATTCTGCTCACGCCTGTAATGCAGCAGAGTTCGGCCTACAACGCATGCAATAAATCAGAGGAACACCACAGATTTGTGTTGCACGCCAGGTTAAAGCAGTAGAACAGATTTGTTAGATTAGCGTCAGCACCGTATCTGGCGAGTGGATTGCTGGCACAGTCATTTTAGATTAGCTTTATGATGAGCTAGCTGAGTTGTTAGATTAGCATTGCTTGATGCATGAGACACCTGTGTTGTCAGATTAATGTGTTGGACTGAGGCGGCCATGCTGTTAGATTAGCTTTGCCTGGTGGGTGAGAGCATCATGGAGTCAGAGTAGCTTGGGTCGATATCTGAGACACCCATGTTAGATTAGATTTGCTGGGTATGTGTGAACATCATTTTGCCCGCAGTGAGCTGAAGTAATATAACAGTTAAGCACAACCTTAAAATGGAACAGCGTGCATTTTGAACGACCCGCATTGTGATTAACGCTAACAAGAATCCATTTCTCTCATGGACTGACTGGTAGATTCACCTACTTGGATGCTCCGAGAATAAACTTTGTGAAGTGATTAGCAAAACTAATTAGCCAGGTCAGGTTGGAATACCGCCAACTACACAATCGATAGAACTCGTGGTTTTATCGCATTATGTTCCCCCTACTCTACATATAGCCATTTCACGAGAGACCAAATAAACAGTGGAAGGCAAAGATGTGATTGGTTTGCTCTTTGCCGAAAGAATACTTTTACGACATGGAGCTAATAATTGCTAGTTTATGGGATGTAACATAGTAATACGTCACTGTGAGACTAACCCATAGAACGACAGCATGCCATGGCTTAGGCCTCTCAAACATGCTGACATTGTGTCAGTACTTGTATTTCCCTTTAAATTTCAGATTTAAAAAAAAAAAACAGCTTGAATAACCCACTTGTGTCACCTTCTGATAGAATTAATGATGTCTAGTGTGATTGCTGCAATAGGAATAAACCTGCCAAAATCTAGATGGTTCTGACCATCCAGTGCCATAATTGCGGGAAGTACTCAACTGTGAATAACGTGGAGGACAGGTGGTCCTACCTGTTCTGGTAATGAAGCAAAATTGCTGCAAATTCACCGTGATGCAGCAAAATGTCCAAGAAATAAATATTAGAAACAAAATGTTTGAAATTTTAAAATCAACTTTGAGACCCCAGACGGGTGAGTTTGTTTGAAATGTCCAGTCCGAATACATGATATTATTATAGGGTGTTGGTTGAGGACGTGCCCCATCAACTTACAAGGTCCCACACATCCAGGAATGATTGCTGTGGTGTGTCAGCGCAAACGACTCCCACAATAGACTATCTTGCCTGAGGTGTCCGTCATTTGAAGGATCAGCGTTTTGAAAAATCCTGTCATCAATTAATTATACATGAATTCTGCTTTTTTTTTTTTTGGTCTTTTTTTATGGGGGTGACTGCTCTGCTGTCTAGACTTGCGCTGTGAGTCTTTTGCTGCAAACTAAGCTGCCTAAAAGGATGAGTGACAGTGTTTGCTGAGTCTCGTTCTGAAAAATGGTGAAATCAGGATTAGAGCCACTGAATATTTATAATGAACCTCTGTCCTGGTTAAAGGCATTAGAATGTGTCCCTCCCAAGATTAGTAACGCCTTCTGTGGTGCGAGGTGAAAAGTAAATCCATGCAAGCCCTCTGGCAGATGCCTGGAACATGGTGTTGTTTTTTTTTGTTTTTTTTTTTGACACTAATATATGTTATTAGCTTGCTTTAAATGTCACCCTGTGGGAAGGCATTGAGAAGAGTTAGTGTGAAAGATGAACAATGCAACTCCTCAAATTAAACAACAAAAAAAAACAAGAGAATATGCATTAAAGATGCATGGGGACGTTAAATGAAGGGAAACGCTGTCATTGTAACTATAGACTGGATGGTTTTTGAGGAGGGGAAAAGGCTGAGCGCGTGAGAGGGAGATGTGGATGAGGTGATGCTGGTGGTGGGGGTTTGGATGGTTCACGTGCGCTCCTGTTTTTATGACCTGTCTCGCTGCACGGGCCTCGGAGATGTGAGTTCGGCAGCCGAGGCTATTTTTGGGAAGCTGGTTTTATGAGTCCGCCGTCGCAGTGTTCGCTGGGCCCTTCTGCTCAGCTCCAGCCCTGTCGGTTCTGAGCTTCGCAGTGAAGTGTTCACACTCCACGCGCACTCTGGCTATTCCCAAAGCAGCATGAAGCATTGCTTAAAGGAAAAAAGAAAAAGAAAAGAAAAACAGGAGGCTTCGCATGTGTGCATTTTGATGTTGGGAACATTTCCAGATTTTACTGTAGATGAGGAATAGCTTTGTGTGACAGTGTCTTGCATGGTTCTTGCTTATCTACTAGTTAACCTTCATGCAATTTTTGGAGCATCGATGCATCCGTGCATAAATGTGTGCAATTATGTCTGTGTGCTTGCAGGTGTGTGGATGTGCAGCTGAGCATGGGTGTTCATGTCACGGTGTTACTGTCACTATGTCTAAGTGTGTGGGCATGTGTGTCCTCTGTGTGCACTTTAACCACCTCCATGTGTCTGTGTGCTTGTTTTTGTGTTTTTTTGCGGGTTTGTTGGCAGGTTTTACTGCATGTGTGTGTGTGTTTGGCTGTTATGTGTGACAGGGTGTGTGTGGGTTTGTATGTGTTATGAGCCTGTCAGCCACTGTATCGGTGTGTATGTTTGGCAGTCTGTCTGTGTGTGTTTTTGTGTGTCTTTGTGTGGATATGACGGTTTTATGTCATTATGAGGACTCTCTGTTCCTGCTCTAATATGCAGCAGCTCATCCGCGTGTTAGGCCTCTAAAGCAGGCAGGATTGCATAATCTTTCACAATCCCTCGCTTTCACCAAAGAGCTTGAGGATGACAGGTTTCCCACTGGATGAAAAACATATTATTTTTCTTCCAATAGAAGGAAATAGGTTTTTTTGAACCTTTGACAAACATGTTTTAATAAAGCCCATGGTTTTTGCCCCACATTGTTGTGTTTGATTTGCAATAAAAAAGTAGTGTCTGTAGAGTTATGAGAGATGGGTTAATAGAAGTGAAAATGGCAAGGGCAGAGTTTGTGAAAATATGTGTGTTTTGTGTGTGTGTGTGTGTGTGTGTGTGGCAGGGAGGTATCCAGGAATCCAGACCATAAATGACTAATGCGGCTGACCGGGGGGAATCAGCATTTGATATTTTAATCTCATTATCCAAATACACGCTCCTTGGTCGCCCATTGCAGCTGCCTTAAGACGATCATTATTTAGAAGTTCTCTGTCTCTTTGCATTGAATCCTCAGCCTCGAAACAGCCTCTGCTGCAATGCACATTGGGAATGGCCTCCTGTATTTGCCCTAACCAACCTTCAGTTCCTCTTCACGGGTCAGTGTGGGCCAGGCCAGAGTCCCGGTGTCTGCTGAACCCTAATAATTCAGGGTCAGGCTTCCCTCTAGGTCTCCCATGGCCCAGCCTGAAGAGGCCAGACATTGACCCTCCTCTCCTGGACCCTCCCCCACCCCCAACCTCTATTTTAAAAAGACACTCAGCGGCAGTGATAGCCTCCCTCTGCGAGGAGACAGGGCGAGAGAGGAGTGAGTTCAAGTTCAAGTTGAGCTTTATTGTCATTTCAGCTACATAGATGTTAGACAGTACATAGTGAAAGGAAGCAATGTTTCTCCGGAACCTGGTGCAACATTTAAACAAAGTTACGTACTGACATAAAGTGTTATAGATAAACTGGGCTACATGAAGTGCAAACATGGTACACAGGCAGAGCAATAATTACAATTAAGACATAAAACATGCAGATAACAAGAAGACAGACAATGCTAAATTAGTGAAATGAATAATGAAGGTTGCAAAGTAAAAATAGTGCAAATCCCGCTGTGTAAAAATGAACAGTGCAATAATAGCAAATATTTTCTGAACATATAAAAACTAGTCTGTTCTTGTCAGTCAAAAGAGGAAAGTCCAGGTGTGTTCTGGTATTGTCATTGTGATACACAGCACAGCGCAGCAAACGGTGACACAATGAAAATGTGTCCTCTGCTTTTAATGACATGACAGGACAGGATCAGTGGCAACTCAGTGACACCTTGTTTGAACCGGCAACCTTCTGATTACAGGTCCATTTAATTTCCCACTAGGCCATCCGCTGCCCAATCTGATAGCTTGTGGAATGCTTCGGCAAGTCACACCTCAGTTTCCATGGGAACAACTCAGCAAATCATCGGAAAAAAAAAACTCTACCCATAAAACCCACACCTTTACCCACCTCATGCACATGCACACCCACATGCTCACTTGTGTACAATTCCAACCCCCAATACGCTACCTAACTTTTTCCTTTTGTTTTTGTTTTTTCTCCTCTGTGTTTTTTAGGCTTTAGAGCTCTTATTTCTTCAAGCTCTCCCATGGGGCCATGATTGAACTGAGCGGGGGGTCAGCTGTCTCCTGTCTGCACACACCTCCACAACCACTGCATACATGACAGCACTTGTTTTGTTTTGGATGCAGCTGCACATCGTGATGTGCCGCGCTCATTCCGAGACGCTGGAGAACCGATCTAATGAAAGGTGGCAGGAATGAACCTGCCTGTAAAAATGAAAAATAAAAAAAAAACAAGTTTTAAACTTCAAGTTCAGCTATGGAAGTTGGAAAATAACTACAGTAAGCAGGCTAAGTCCACACTTTTTTATTATATCGACAGAACAACTACTGTTTAGCATCATTCAGAAATGTAGTTGTTTTCCAAGACCAAAAAATTGTAATACAATCATTGTGACAATAGATATTAAAATGTAATTATTAATCACCAATTAGTGTGTTCATGAATTTTAAATCAGTATTGCATATGTAACTGTTCACGGTGACAAAAATAGAAACTATTATTTATAATATTATTTTTATATTATAAAATAAATAAAAAATATTAATTGACAAAGAAAATGTCAAACAAAATATTGTGTGAAGTGTGAAGAAGGACAGTTTTATTGCTTCTTTAATCAGTGCAGTTATTTTATTGCAAAAAAAATTCTAATAATCAGTGTAGCTTTTGAAGTGTCCAACTTCCATTGGAACTCTAGGCTAACTGTTGCTGATAATGGGCCTCTCTTTGTCTTATGCAGATATTCCATTCATTAACAGCCATTTTCCACATCCCAGAGTCATTTACTAATTTCACATTATCTGAACGGGATTTATGATAAAAAATATGAACACTAAACATATCTAAACCTTCTTGACATTGGTTTATGTTTTGAAGCCTTTTGGTCTTTCAAAATATTGCCAGGTTCAGTGGGCTCATGTGGAATAATAAAAATATAAAAATGGTCACTGTCATTTGATCACTTGATAGCCCAGTTGCAGCCATAGTTTTTATATTCAGTGTACTGCAAATCTTGTGATGCCACGTATGAAAAGAACATTTTTAATCACTAATGGGTATGTTAATGTTTTGGGTGATTAATTGCATAATTTTTTTAATCAGTATTGCATATGTAAATGCTCAAGGTGATTCGTCTTTAAGACAACGACTTCTTTGCTGTTAAATTACAGTGCATGGCGAAAGAAGTGAAGTCACCCTGAGTGTGTGTGCGTGTGTGTGTCTGTGTGTGTTGGGGGGTGCGCAATCAATTTTCCACAATTTGGGCCAATGTGAACATTTTTTATGCATTGTCTTGCTCTGGCTGGATGTGTGCTCCCACTGTAAGACATTGTGAATTATTGAATTATCTCAAGTTTGTATCTTCAAGGACAGAGCTCACAGAGGGGGAGCCATAAGTAAGAAAGTCAAGAGGCGAGAGAGGGAACGAGAGGAACGTTCCTCTCATTAAAATGTATAATTTATCAGGTAATTCTAAGTGACATAGCCTCTGTTCCTCCCAACACCCCTTGCACATGTCACCTTGTTAAATTTGCAAGCGAAGATGGATAAAAGACAAAAGAAAAAGCCCTTAAACCCAGCTGGAGGACTCAGTGACTAAGGCCGAACCTCATATAGGTCGTCCCATAATGACGCCTCTGCACACTGGCCAGGTTGTTAATTTCAGCCCACAGAAAGCAAAACACAAGCAAACACTCACATCTCTCATGCAATAAAATCTAACCGAGTGGTTTCTGTAATAAATACTTAATTTAATCGGCCAGTAAATATTTATGGCTTCTCTGATATTTATACATAAATTATATGGCTGGAATGCTTAATTATGAGTGCATTATTACTGGAGAAAGCTCACTCTTGCTTCTCTTGATTAATCCACAGTCATTGAAAACAGTCATTGTTTTGCCACTTGTCAATGCAAAGTCACTTTTCATGTATCAAGGCACCATATGTGCTTTCAAGAACAATATCCATACCCTTGTGAGCATCTTGTTGGAGTCTTTTCAATAAATCCTAATGCCTTATGGAAACTGCATTTTGCTGAATTTTTTCCTGGGCAAGTTCATCATGTAAATCCTACAGGTCACAGATTGCTGTGGCTCTATTCAGATTGTGTGAATATTTCTAGTGTAAATTAACCAGACAGAGAGTTTAATTGACATATGTAATAAGGATTTCATAAAATGTTTTTTTTTTTTTTTTATTGTTCTTTATATTACACAGGTAATTTGTGCACTTCACTGTTGGGTAAATGATATGACCCTGAATTAGCCTTTACAATTGAGATTCTAATGTTTTTTTTTTTTTGCTCCAACTACATAATAAATGCTGAATTACTGACATGATTTAGAAACATTCTATTTTTGGATGGATTAGGATTAGCATGAAAAGGCATTGAGGCCAAGTTGGATAGATTGTTTATTTCCACTAACCCCATGCACTGAGGTTTTGTTTATTTTGTGTCCATCAAGCTCATACTGGATCTTATTCTGATCAAAGTTTGCCTTTCGTCCATGATTTATGATTAATACAATTTTCTTGGAGAGTTGTCTATGTTCTTTAATGCTAGATACGTTTTGGGTCTGGTTCATACCTTCTGCACACCTATTGGCGCAAAATACAACTGAGTGTACAATTTAATGAATTTTCACTCATCTCAGTCAAACATAATGTTTGCAACTCAGTTCTCCAGGTTTGTGTCATGTCTGACTGAACGGCCGCAGTACCGACGCGCTGTCAGACTCACCCCCGTGGCTCCGCCTCCTCCAGGCGTTTGAGGGAATGACCTGTGTCACGAGTGGCGCTCTAATGAGGAGCCTCCGCACTCCGAGAGCAGAGCTGATGCGATTAGGCAGGGCGTCGGCACGCTCGTTGCAGGGGACAGCCATTTTAACACATCTCGGGAGTCGCTCGTGGCGATTTTTCGTGCTGAAACACGCTCGGCCAAGGAGGTGAATGAAAGGGTGGCAGGGATGAGGATGAAGCAAGTCTTTTGGACATCTTTGATGTCCAGGTGGGGGAAGGATCTTGGTGCAAATTCAGAGATAGCTTGATCTTTTAGGCCAGACAAGGGGGGGTCAGGCCAGTACCAATATAACTTCAGAGACGAAACAATAACATGAACAAAGACAGACAGCTTGATTTCTGTCGGTTGACCCCTCATGGGAGATGATAGACAGAAGACAGCTTGTTATATTTCACTTTCTTCAGTTGTTAATACATGTTTGGGGCAGAACAGAACAAAGGCACTGACAAGTGAAAATGTGCTGTGAATGAAAAATCATTTTACGAAGATGGGCATCCGGGAGAAAAGGTCAGAAACATGCTGATCGACACAAACATAGACGGCTGACGTTTACAAAAAAAAAAAAAAAAAACCTGAAAACAACGCGCTGCACAACCCTTGATGTTGTAAAGAATGCGAAAGCCTTTGACAACCACACATGAATTCGATTTTGAGCACAGCAGTTAGCTTTTGTCCTCCAAGGGAGCCTGGAAAAGAAGTCGTTTCCCGAACCTGAAGTTGGAGAGTCGAAGATGAAAATCCTGGTGTTAAACGAGCTGTCGGCCGGCTTTGTCTGAGCACTTCTTCTTTCTTTGTTTTTACTCCTGACAGATTCATTCACACTCCAACACACCTACATAAGGGTGGGATGGTGATAAGTGGTTTCTGAAGAATAAGTCTTGGACCATGCAGTTATGAATGAAGCCACCAGCTGGGGGTGGGGGACAGTAGGGAAGAAGCCCTCTTTGATAAACCAGGGCTTTTTGGGCTGCAGGAGGCCTGCTCTGCTGATAGAGAGGTTTTATGAGTCCCTCGATCATCCATCAGCCGAACCATGAAAGGAGTCGTGGGGATGTCTTGCTCCTGCACACTGTCCCTTCATTTTCCCCACAATCTCCGCCTCCTTCCTGGTTCTCAACTGCCTTTCATTTCTCTTCCAATTTCTTCCTGTCTTGTCCTGAGGATCCCTAAAGGCTGATGACTAGAATGGCTTCTGTCAGCTGGTGGGTTGAGAACTAATCCTCTCTGCAGAGATGAACTTAATCTTTTGCATTCTTGGTGTGTTTGGCTTGTCAGAGGGCACTTAGAGGAAGGATCAAGATGTTGCTCTGAGGCAGGGGTGGTTTGGGCATCCCCAGCCTGGCAACAGTGGGGAGGTGGGCAGAATGGATGCCATCTGGGCCAAAGTACCTGAAGAGTTCTGGCATATTTAGCTTTGTAGGAACTCACCTCTACTACTTTCTTTAGTGACAGCTCCATTATTGGCAAAAACTACCACCATTTGATATTAAATAGATGATAAACAATAGATAAATAAACATGTATGTTTATTGAGTGATTTTAGTTTACATTTTTACATTTGTTTACATTTACATTTACAGCATTTATCAGACGCCCTTATCCAGAGCGACTTACAATCAGTAGTTACAGGGACAGTCTCCCTGGAGCAAGTTAGGGTTAAGTGTCTTGCTCAGGGACACAATGGTAGTAAGTGGGATTCGAACCCGGGTCTTCTGGTTCATAGGCGAGTGTGTTACCCACTAGGCTACTACCACCCTAGTTGGCATGTTTTGAGCTGTAAGTTTATATATATTAATTTAATGAAGAATGCATCAGCCAAGATGGATCACAGATGGACCATGTTGAAGCTGAAGTTGAGCCTTATTGTCATTTCAGCTACATACATAAACAGTATATGGTGAAACTAAACATAGTGGAACCAGATGCTACATGCTTCCATAGCTGAACAAAGTTACATACTGACATAAAGTGCACATGTACGACACAGACAAACTGGTCTACAGAAAGTGCAAACAGTCAGTGCAAGATTAACATTTAACCAAAAAAAAACGTACACAGAGCTAAACTAGTGAAATAAATAATAAATGTGCATAGTAAAAGTAGTTCAAATACTGCTGTGCAAAATGGAACAGTGCAATAATAGATAATATTACTCAATACGTTTTATTTACATTTACGGAATTTATCAGACTCCCTTATCCAGAGCAACTTACAATCATTAGTAACAGGGACCGATATAGCACAGGTCGTGTCAGCTAAGTTCCTGTGGAAAGAGCTATTGCACAGTTTGGCAGTGAGGGCCCAAATGCTGTGGTACCTTTTTTCCAGATGGCAAGAGGATGAAGAGTGCATTTGAGGGGTGTGTAGAGACCTTCACAATGCTGGTGGATTTCCGGATTGTCCTTAAATCTGTCAGCCATCGCACCTCCTCTCTGTACGCTGACTCATTGTTCTTCCTGATGAGACCCACCACGGTTGTGTCATTGGCGAACTTCATGATATGGTGATTGTCATACATTGCAGCACAGCACACGGTGACACAATGAAATGTGTCCTCTGCTTTTAATCCATCACTTTTAGTGAGCAGTGGGCAGGCGCCCAGGGAGCAGTGTGTGGGGATGGTACTTTGCTCACCTTGGCGGATCGGGATTCGAAGGGGCTGCTTCCTTAAGCACTAGGGCACCACTGCCCCGGGACAGTAGTCATTGAGACATGACACTGAACACTTCTTAGGCACAATCACGGTGGTGCTGACTTTGAGAAATTTAGGAACAACGGCAGTGCTCAGTGAGATGTTGAAGATGTTGGTGAGAACATCTGCCAGCTGGTCTGCACATTCTCTGAGCATCTTCCAAGTCTGGTCCAGCAGCCTTTCATCTGTTTACTCTGGAAAGAGTTTTTATCATGTCTGCCGTGGTTACACAGCACTTGATCACTGAAAGGAGGGTTGGATTTCCTCGCAGTCACATCATTCGTAGCATTAATGACAAGCCTTGGCACAAATAACACTGGGTTACAAAAATGAGTTGTCTAATATATTTCTGCTGATTTAACATATTTCTGGCCCACAGAACACGAATATGGCATCAGTTTTTGTAGATCAGGTTTTTCAGCTAAGTTGATTTTATAATTTTCTGTCTCAAAAATTTTTAATTTTCCACAAAATTAACTTTATATATGCAAATTGTATGTTCAATCATCACTGTTGAAAAAACTGGGGGCTTAAATTTCCTTTTCCTTGAAGTTCTGGAATGTCCAGCGGCAGGGATGTCTCTAGTCAGATTCCAACAGTAGTCCGCCATCATTACTGCATCCCACCGACCTTGGTACCTGTTCTCCATCTCCTTCATCTCCTGATGGAAACGCTCGCCCTGTTCATCACTCATAGATCCAAGATTTTCCGGAAACCAATCCATATGTGAGTATAAGGAATGAATTTTGATGCTCATGTTGCATCCGAGGTTCCTGAAAGCAGTCAACATATTCGTGACAAGTTCCGCGTAGTTAGGGGCCTTATTGTTGTCCAGAAAGTTTTTCACAACCATAACAAAAGCCTTCCACGCTTCCAGCTCCACTTTGTTCATTGACTTTTCGAACTGAGGATCTGTGATGAGCTGACGGATATGAGGACCGTCAAAGATGCCAGCCTTTAACTTCTCAATGGTCAATCCTGGAAAAGCCTGGCACGAATAAATGAAGCAGCCACCAGCTTTGTCCAATGCTTTGGTGAACTGCTTAATCAAACCAAGTTTGATGTGCAGTGGTGGGAAGAGTATCTTATCTCTGTCCACCAGAGGGTTGTTGATGACGTTCTCTGCTCTGCAAGGCACCAATTCCTTCCGTTCAGGCCAGTCCTTCTGTATGTAATGATGAGTTCTGTCCCACATGCAAAGGAAGCAGGGCTACATGGTAAACCCCGATTTCTGTCCCAACAAAAAGTTCACCATCTTTAAGTCAACACAAATATACCAGTAATGCTGATCATAGCAAATTTTCTCCAAAACGTACTTCACTGCTTCATACTTCTCCTTCAATGTAGTCGAGTGTGCGAGGGTTACAGAGGTTGCCATTGTGCAGCAAAACACAGCAGCAAAAAACAGCTTGCTGCTGTCAATGAACAGTCTCCAATCTGTGGGTCCGTATTGTGGCACTCCAAGCTTGTAGAAGTTGTGCAATATCTGAACAGTACACCAAATCCTTCTCTTGAGAGAAATAACATAGGTAGTCTTGATGTCTGTTGCGGTAGAATGTGATGCGAACGCTGTCTGAGAGTGAGTTTTTGTCCTTTAATCTGGATTCTAATAGTTCGGCAGATGATTTTGACAAGCTGAGATCACGAACTAGATCATTAAGCTCCATTTGAGAGAAAAGCTTTGGCGCACCGCTTTCATCAACCACATATTCTTCTTCATTTTCTTCAACACTGGAAGAGTCTTGGTCTCTAATTACAGTTTTTGCATACCATGTGTGGTGCCCAAGCTGAAATAAGCAAGGTATGCATGCTTTACGAAACTTGTGATTGGTTACCTGTTATGAACAAGAGTGAATTCGCCGCAAATGTAACAGAAGACATCAGGCTTATTTCTGCAAGATCTTCTTAATGATGCCATCTCATTAACTTTGAAACTCTAAATAACAATATTTGTAATATGCAGCAACAAAATTTTAAGTATAGGCCTATAAATGAGAAACACACACGCATGCACACAATGTAGTTTATGTAAAGCTTTGAATGGCATCAGTTTATCTAATTTCAACAATAGATCAAAAAGTTGACCTGGTAGCGCAAAACCAATGTGATTTTTGGCATTAAAATAATCCTAGATCAGCTATAAAAAGTTAGACCTTTTTCACTTTTGACCAGTGTAATCAGATAAGTAATGTTCATATATTCATACAGACCTCAAGACAGGAAAAAAATTAAGCCAAGCAAACATGACAGTGTGAAAAAAATCCTGAAAACAGACTTCCCTACAGTATTAGATTATACAATAATATGGAAAAATTGGGGTCATTTAGTAAATTCTCCAGGTATCAAAGATACTTGGTGTACATTTAAATGAATCCAGTGCAAAGCAGTGTTTTCTGTGTTTTCATGCCCAGAGGACATAACATTTAAGACTTTTCAGAAACCTATTTCTTATTCCCAGTGCAACACATATATTTTTGCAATAATATTTTTTTCAACCAAAGTTAATAAAATGTATCATATTTCATGATGAATAAATTAATGCATGTCTTAGGAATAAATAAATAATTAAACTATTTGTGGTGGAATCACGCATATATGAATAACAGAGCATCTTATTTGAAAAATATATCCAGCAAACAGAATAAACTCCTAGCACGTTGGGAAATGGACAGAAATGGCAGTTTGAGTCAGAAGACATGTAAAAAACTAAATTGGATATATTTGCACCCATTTTATTATTCATTAATACAATCAGGCTCAAGGAAATTAATGCAGCATTGTAGGTTCTTTAATACATTATTTGGGCACCAATAAAGAGTTATTTCAATTTAATTAATATAGACAACAAAATGAATAAATAAGACAAATACAGAATGTCATGATGGAGTTATGAAGGAAATTGGGTATCCAGTAAGGTGAACTGGGTATCCAGTAAAGCGTCTAATAAGTAGTGCACTGAAATAGCCCAGTGGGTAACAGTGACGGCAGGTTCAGATCCCACTTACTACCACTGTGGCCCTGAGTTGCATCATGGGGGACCATCAAGTTCGAGTTCAAGTTGAGCTTTATTGTCATTTCAACTACATACATGTTAGACTGTACATAGTGAAAGGAAACAACGTTTCTGGTGCTACATGTAACATTTTAAACAAACTTACAAAGTGCACGTGTGTGACAGACAAAGTGGCCACATAAAATGCAAACATGGGACACAGGCAGTACAAGAATAACATTTAACAAAAGCATGTAGACAACAGTGAGACAGAAAACGCTAAACTAGTGAAATGAATGATGTAGGTACAAAGTAAAAATAGCACACTCAGCAATCTTCCCGGGATGTTGTCTGGTCCAGGAGTCTTTCATGAGTTAACTCTGTGTAGAGTTTTCCTCACGTCCACTGTGGTTAGACACAGCACCTGTTCACTGGGCGGAGGGTTGAATTTCCTCGCAGTCACATTGTTCTGCGAGTAGAACCATGCATAAAAGTCATTTACAGCTTCCAGTAGGGTGGGGCGCATCCACAGGCAGTGGTCCTGTAGTTTGTGACGGCCTGGATGCCCTGCCACATGCGCCGTGTGTCTCCGCTGTCCTGAAAGGGCCTGTGGATTTTCTGCCCGTGTGCACGCTTTGCTGCTCTAATGGCTCGAGACAGTTTTGCCCTCGCTGATCTTAGGGCCACCTTGACACCCTTCCTGAAAGTGGAGTCTCAAGCTTTGAGCAGTTCATGTACCTCTGCAGTCATCCACAGCTTCTGGTTGCATCTTGTGCCGACAAACCTGAAGACTGTAATGTCACCAGTGCATATGCTGATGTAGCTGATGCTGATGTTGACTGATGTTGTGTTCTCCTCCAAGTTTATTGTATTGTTGATGGTTGGTTGCAGCCTCCCTGAACGTTTGCCTGTCCGTGCCTAGTCTTGAAGAGCAGAGTTGGCTCCTGCTGACCAGGCTCTCACCTGCTTCAGAACCATTTTTGTGCGTCTAACGAGCTGACTGTATGATAGAATCAGCATAATAGTGATGTGGTCTGTCTCTTCAAGTACTGGTTGTACGTTTCTCTGGATGAGGAAGGCTGCTAAATGCTGTACATTTAATGTGTAGCACTGATGTGATGGATGTGTTTCCTCCTACATGTGATAAAAACGTATTATGTGCTTTCAAATTAGGGCCCTTAAAGTTTGTAATTGTGAAATTTTGTCAGTCTCAGAAGTCTTCTGAGGCAATCAAACAAACTAACTGTAACATAATGGCTTCTAAGAAATGTGTTTGCCTGGCCTGAAATCTAACAGTTATGCCTGATAATGGGCACTTGAAAACAGGCTTCATCATACATCTCCGTATGTATGCAAAATTTGAATGCCTCTATTACCATTGGCATTGATATTATTATTTAATAATTAGCATATTTGGCTTTACTGTCATTTGGAACCAGGATTAGTTGGAACAATCCAGTCACCCCAAAATAGGGTGATGAATCATTATGCAGCTTATTATCACTCTCATTCTGCATCAAGCTGTGAAGCGGCTTTACATAAGTTCCCAGGTAATGTGAAAATTAGATTTCTAAAGCACCATTAGCTCTGGCAGCTAATAGAGCCAATACAGCACCGGACCCATCGCTGACCTGTAAGTGGGAAACATGGGGATCATGTAAAAAGGCAAAGCTTCACCTCACCCTGTGGTTATATAAAAGCAGAATTTTGGTTTATCTGAGCTCACAGTGAATGCTCAGTATATTACAGATACATGTATGCAAACTCTTACAGAGAGAGAGAGAAAGAGAGAGAGAGAGGCTTCAATGTTCACCTAAAGATGCCTGTGTGTTGGGAGTATGAGTGTAACCTTGAGGCTGTAGGATTTTGACTTAATTGGTCAACTCAATTGGTAAAGTTCCATTAAGGTTAACACACATACACACATGTGCAGCACAAAAATTACATTCTCAGAACTTTAGAGTGTTGGTTCACTGAGGAGTGAGTTAAAGTTATTTTCTATAAAATGTACAGTCCAGTTTTTGCTTTTGGTGGTGAAAAAGTTTTGGGTAAAAACTAAAATAGGTCTTGTTTGCAACTTTCTTTTGTTGCTGTTGCTTTATGACTTTTAGCCTCTTTAATACACACACCTTCCTAAACACACACACACACATACAAATACACATGCAATCACACAACATACAATGCACAGCAATTCTTAAGTGACCAGGCTCCACATGGGACAATAAAGACACTCCAAGTGAAGGTATGTTTGAAGTCCTGCTGACAAAAGCTCTCAGTGTAGTCCCACAGTAGCACTTTTTCCATTTTCAGGGTAATTTTTTTGAGAAAGCAGCACAGTTCACAAGAGTCAACTGTGTGTTCAAGCATAAAATGACAAAATACTTTCCTGCAGTATGAAAACATCTAAGAGTTTTCTAATATCTTTCAAGTTCAAGGTGCCTACTGAAGAAACTCAAGGACACACACATACATGCAGATGTACAAGTTTTATACACATACACACACACACACACACACACACACATATATCAAATGATTAACTTGGATTAACTTGGAATGACTTACACACACACTTGGATTAACACATGTGTGTGTGTGTGTGTGTGTGTGTGTGTGTGTGTGTGTGTGTGTGTGTGTGTGTAAGTCATTCCAAGTTAATCATTTAAACAGCCATTAACACAAGACGTCACTTAACGGATGAGCAGCGTCACCTGGCCAAGGCGTGCCATTGGTGTGTCTCAAAGTGTCATCAAGACACAGAACTACTGGCAGAGTTCATGACAGACCCGGGTGTGGAGCCCCATTAGTGACAGACAGCAATGATGACCAGAACATAAGGACCTATGCACTCAGACATAATTTACAATATGCGAGGGCTACTAGGGTTTCCAGACAAACCATTCGCAACCGACTCCACAGCTTTTGCTTCAATGCCAGATGACCGTTGCAGATGACTCCACTGACACCAAGACACCGCCGTGAACGTTTGCAGTGGGCACAAGACCATGTGACCTGGGAAATGCAGAAGTGGTCTGCCATCCGATTCACTGATGAACGTTGTGTCAGCGTTGCTGGAGAAGACGAGGTGAGCGATACGCTGAGGTTTGCTTTGCTGGAGGAGGTGCAACAGTCAGCGCAAAACAGATTTGGTTATTGTACGTGGCTCAGTCACTGCACGTTCTTACCTCCGAGACATCATAGAACCCATTATCATCCACCAATTCCACCGGCACACCCCCAACCTTCTGTTCATGGATGATAATGCTCCACTACATCGTAGCAGAATTGTCACAGCTCAACCTCAGAATGAGTGCCTCTTATAGTATGGCCATCAATGTCCCCTGACCTGAACCCCATAGAGCACGTCTGGCACCAGTTGAAGTATCCCACCCCCACGTTACCTGGCAGAACTGCATGTTGCACTGGTGGAACACATTGCCTCAGAACAACATCATGAGGCTAGTGAGGAGCATGAGACGTCACTGTCAAGCTGTCATTGCGGGTAAATAGTGGAAACACACACTACATATATATATACATTTAAATGATTAACTTGGAATGACTATATATATATATACATATGTGTGTGTGTGTGTGTGTGTGTGTGTAAGTCATCCCAAGTTAATCATTTAAACAGCCATTAACCCAAGACGTCACTTAATGGACAAGCTTGGAATGACTAACACAAACACACACATATAAATATTAAATTTTTAACTTGGATTAACTTGGAATGACTTACACACGTCACTTAACGGATGAGCAGCGTCACCTGGCCAAGGCGTGCCATCGGGTCAGTGGCACGTAGTCAGATGTTGCTCATGAACTTGGTGTGTCTCAAAGTGTCATCAAGACACAGAACTACTGGCAGAGCTCATGACATTTTTGGGTTAATAAATATTACTATATTTATAATAACTAATGTAACTTATATTATAAGTGGTAACCCAAACCCTTACCTCTGCCTCCAAGCTCTGGAACCTTCTAGCAACACTCACACTGTGTTTTTTTTTTTGTCCAAGTGTTAAAACGTTGCCCAGGGAAAAGCCTTGTGGATTAGCTGTGGCTTGGGGGCTGTGCTGTCCAGGCTGCACTAAGCTGCTGTTAAGGGGGCTGAGGTGGGCAGGAAGCTTTTTCTCTCTGCAACAGTCTGATTCTGTGATTGTGTTTATTAATTTTAATTCTTATAAACAATAGAATGGTAAGTAACACTGCAATCAATGGCAAACATTGTTAATGGGTCTTAGGGTCTAAGGTTGTTTGTAGGGACCAACAGTTGGTCCCCAAAAATGTGTCCTCTCCAATTTTACTGAGGATAATTGGTTCCCATTAAGATCTAAGTACACAAAATCAAATATTCAAATATGGGGCAGTGGTGGACCAGTGGGTAAGGAAGCTCACCAATGGCTATGGGTTTAATGCAGAGGGCACATTTCACTGTGTGCACTGTGTGCTGTGCTGTGTGTCACAATGACAAACATGATCACTTTCAAAATCATGCATGCATACAAACACACTCATTCATGCTTAAATAGGAATGGTCACATAACACAGCAAGCATAGAGGGTATGTAGCTCTGTGATAAAGAGCATCCATACTGCAGCTTGTTAATCATTTTGAGTAAATTTGTTAGTCAAGGTGCTTGGGGTCCTGACAAGTATTGTGATTGGACCCAAGCCTCATCAGCTGCAGAAGGCAGATCCTAAATTGGCCTTTAATGTTTAAACTAATTCCGTCGGCAGCAGGGAAGTGACAGCCACATGCCGATCCCCTTACGTCTTCTTTAATCATTTATTCATCCAGTCTTTAAAACCCAGATTTTTCATCTCTTTTCTCACTCTACGCTATCTCATTTGCGTTATCCAATTTTATATACCAATGCATTGCGGGAGCAGGTTGAACCTGCCATTATGTGCAGAATGGCACATTTTCTATGGCACACTGATGTGACCCCAGTGTCCACCTATATGCAAATCGATATAACACAGAGGGAAAAGAATGCCAAAACGTCTACAGCATGATGCAAATAAAGAAAGCTTACATTCATCAACCTGCTGAGAAATGCTCTACATACAGAGTATACAGGATCATCACACAATGCATACACACAAACACACAAGTCCTTTCCCACCTGTCCTGTGGGGCTTTCAGAAACACATTCATCTTCTGTCTGTCTGTCTATTCTATTTTCTCTCTGTCTCTCTCACCCTTTTAATCCTATTCTTAGCCGTCATGTTACTGACTGGCCTTCATGACTCTGACTGGCTCCTATTAGGGCTGATGGGGAGATTGGCACAGAACGCAGACAAAAGGGAACTAATGAGAGCAGCAATAAGGGATTGCTGAGCCAGGAGTTCTCCACTGCTGCCGTTTAGAAGGAGCACACCACAAAAAGCATCACCACCTCTTTATATAATCGCATCTCGTAATATTAGGCCTGATCCAATTTGACATTCTGTTTTGTGGGTTTCAAAAAACATCTTCAGCCTTCTTCAGGCTCAGGACAATGTGTTCTGCTTTCATTACAGACCACTGTTCAGCATTTGAGTCATGGTTATTACGAAAGGACAATGGGGTTACTTAATGCTTGTTATTACAAATAGTTACAGAACGGCCTCACATATCTTTCATTGAATAAATTAATATGTTGGTGCAATGCCATTCATCTTTTCACCAAAATTAACAATACAGAATTGGAATATATTATGTAAAGAAATTGTGGGTGTAATGTGGTGGGTGAGCGGTGAATCATATAGACACAGAAATTGGTGACAATGTCAAGTATATATTTACAGGATAGTGCACATTATGTTATATGGTGTTTTTGTGTAGGGGGATGGAGAAAGGTCACCTACTTGGAGGGAAACAATGACTGCTGCGAGGGATGTGGATAGGAGAGCAGCGAAGCAGGGTGTGTGAAGTCTGTCACTCGTGTTAAGTAGACCAAATAAAATAGCTGGAGGTGCCGGGTCAGAGGGAGTATGAAGTGTATTACCACACATAATGAAAAGCTGGGAGACTACAGAAGCTTCATTAGAAATAATGTGCAGCTGCAATTTATGTGGACCTTTTTACAGGAGGTTCAAGTTCAGCCATGTTTAGAAAGCACAAGTTAAACCAAATTAGTTCTGATGACCTCTACATTTATTGTAGTGGTAACAGCTATTTGTAAGGATTCACCTGATGTCTTGGATAAATGTACTTTGTTTCCGCTTTGTCACTGCCCGGTCATTTAATGGATTTCTTGGTTTTGGTCGGTGTGTATTGTGCTGTGTATGGTCCTTGTGTCAGTAAACCCTGTGAGGTGAAGTTAAGCGTATGTGTCCTCAATTTCTGCCATGTTGCCATTTTCGTGACAAAGGGCTGTTTTTGTACCTTTTTATGCAATCATAGATTTAGTAAAGTAAATACAGCTCTTTGCATACTTCACACAATTTTTTTTTATATTGGTGAAGAGCTTTTTTAGAATACAAATGATTTAGTCTAGGATTAGGTTTTATCTGTAATTACATACTGATATTTTTAATGAACAATAATAAAATGTGGTTTTTCAGCATCAGTGATCACCGGCCCCAGAGCTCTAAGTGCAGGCCACACCCTCTCCTGATTCCCTTCTGTTAAAAGAGTACCTGCACCAGTGTTCCAGGTCCAGTCTTATTTGTCTGTCACTATCAGACAAATGTTTTCATGGTTTTGAGGGGTTGTGATTGTTTGTGGAGTGTCCCCGTGTGAGTGAACCTTTCGTTCCATGTTTCCACTTCTCCTTTCCCAAAGTAGAATACTTAATTCAATAAAACTGTTTTTTTTGGGTCCCCCCCTTCTTTGGTGTCATGACACTTCAATGTATGTTAGTTCATTGTGTAGAAACAGGGATGGTGAACAATCAAATTTTGGATTTACTAAACAATGAATTTATAATCACAATGGATTTCAGTGTAAAACTTTAACAACATACATAGCGCATAGCACAAGTTGTGGCTATAAAAACTCCATTTAATTCAATGTGGGTTATTATGAACAAATCAACCAATGTGATTTTAATTCCAATTGTGTGAGACCTTTACACTCTCATGAAATTATCCTGGACTGGTGTTATGACTTGCATCTGTCTGATCTTGCATACTGGCTTGCTCATTGATTTTCTGTCTCTTGGTTCTCCAACTTGCAATAATTTATGTAAACCCTACCTCCATGATTTCCCAAACTGCTTGTCTTTTAGCAATTGGGATATTATGCCCATGATCCATTCTCTTTTACTTTTATATCCTTGTCTTGTAGACTGCACATTGCAAATTAGGGAAGTGCAGCTGAATTATTTAAACAGCAGTTCAATGTAAATCAGCCCCAGCATTTTATCCTCTTTAAATATGGCCCCATGTCTGATTTATGACTGTCAAACTTTAATGGAGATGATAGCCAATACACCCAAGTGGGTGAGCTTTTTAGTTAAAAGTACTCCTTCAATATAATTTGTCTCATTAAAATGTGTTTGTAGTGACCATGACTATATTGAAACACAGACAAGAATTGATCTATATTTATATTGTACCTAATATTTTAGCACCTTAAAATTATGAACATTTAGCTTCAGTACATATTCTATTGATTTCCATGAGGGTACCAGTAAATATCTGCTATATTGCAGCAATTTATGTGTCATGATCCGGTCCGGAAGGGGCAACTCCGGGTCCGGGATTCGGACATTATGTATACTTACGGAATTTAGCAGATACCCTTTTCCAGGGCATCTTACAGGTTATTTTACAGCATAGTTACAGGGACAGTCCGCCCAGAGCATCTCAGGGAGGTCTTGCTCAGGGAGACAATAGTGCTGTAAGTGAGGTTTGAACCTGTGACTTTGTGGTTGTCTGGGTTATAGGTGAGTGTGTTACCTACTAGGCTACCCAGGCTACCCACCTACTACCCACTAGGATACCCACCTATGGAAGAAGGGCTTGGGAGGACATTGTTACAATGGGATGAGTATGGTAAGGAGTATGTTTCAACGTAGTATTTTTAACCTGAAAACGTGGGCAAAAAAATAGCATATCATTAACGTACTGTGGATTTAAGAGGCTTGACCAAGCCAGACTGATGGATGATATTGTGAATGTGAGGGTGTGTGCTTTTGTAAAAAAAAACCAAAAAAACACCATGGCATCAGATTGGCTCATAATTTCCTGGTACATGCTGTTTTGTCTCATGCTGTTCTTCTTTCTGTACCTGTTGCCACCTTCATTTGAGCCTTCATTTAGTTATCATGCATCTCATTTTCTTCCTGCTGACGCAACTGTCTTTCTTTTATGTCTCTAAAGGCCAAGAACACGTCAGTCACATCTGTCTTCATCTTCCCTTTGCCACCCTTGCTCCATGCTGTGTCTGTGCGGCTGATAACAGAGGTCTCAGTGTGTGCCTGATCACTACTGTGTGACTGCAATGTAGCATTGGAATTTATTCACATTGTCTTGTGCCTCCAGTACCTTTAGATTCTGAACTTGCCTGTTACAACCAATCAGTGTTGTTTTGGTTTCCACAAGAATAAAGATCTCTACATCCTATTCTCCTCAAGATTTTGAGCAAACCACTATAACGCCACCATAGACTACTCTGGAGGTGCAAGAAAGTATTTACCTCCTCTTTTTCCATGTTAGTCAGTGTTTCAGATCATCAAAAGGTAAGAAATGTTAGTCAAAGACAACACAAGTAAAAACCAAGTGACCAAATGTGTTTTTAGGTAAAGGGGTTGTTTAAAAGAGGAAAAATTTCCAAACGTACATGGCCCTGTGTGACCAAATGATTGCCACTCGGTTCTCTGTTCTCAATTAAGAAATTGCATGCTGAGACCCAAAGAAATTCAGGAACAAATGAGAAAGAAAGTAATTGAGTGAAAGTGAAGTGATTGTCACACGTGATACACAGCAGCACAGCACACAGTGCACACAGTGAAATTTGTCCTCTGCATTTAACCCATCACCCTGAGTGAGCAGTGGGCATTCATGACAAGCGCCCGGGGAGCAGTGTGTGGGGATGGTGCTTTGCTCAGTGGCACCTCAGTGGTACCTTGGCAGATCGGGATTCGAACCAGCAACCTTCTGACTACGGGGCCGCTTCCTTAACCCCAATCAGTCTGGAAAAGGACCAAGTTTTGGGACTCCGGTGCACTGATGGCTCATTCAAGAGGTCAGAAAAGACTCCCCAACAACATCCAAAGAACTTAAGGTCTCACTTAAGTTCAGTGTTCATGACACCATAAGAAAGAGACTTCGCAAAAAATGCCCCAAGATGAAAAACCACTGATAAGACTAGAACCACTGCTGAGCAAAAAGAACATTAAGGATTGTGTCAATTTTGCCAAAAACATCTTGATAATCCCCAGGACTTTTGGGGAAAACACTCTGTTGAATGACGAGACAAAAGTTGAACTTATTGGAAAGTGTGTGTCCCGTTACATCTGGCATATTTCAGAATAAATAGCATCATACCAACAGTGTGATGGTTTGGGCTGTTTTGCTGCTTCAGGACCTGGAAGACTTGCTGTGATAAATGTAACCATTATTTCTGATGGCTACCAAAAAATCCTGAAAGAGGTCCTTGACCTCAAGCTGATTGACTGAAGATTAAATGAAACTTTGGAGTGAATCCTATTGAGATGAAACATTTAAATGTGACTACTGAACACTGAAAAAAAGAAATCAGTGAAGGGAAACACTTTTTAACACCACTGTACTTTCCCTTTTTTTCTTAATGTAAGACCCTCATTATTTTGAAACCATAGCCTTTGAGTTCCTTGCTTGGCATGATTAGTGATCACACCAGATGTGTGTACAAGCTCAGCTGAGCTGAGAATGGTCCTATCTCTTCAAGCAGGTCAGGGCACAGTGTGCTGAACTAGTCAAACCAATTCAATTTTGGGAATTTAAAAATGCTTGGCCTGACCTTTTTATATATGCTTTTGTAAAAAAGACCATGTGGTGTGGGGGAGAACAGAGTGTGTAGAAAAACTCTTTCTCCCTTCACACAAAGCACTGTATTCAACCACTCCAATTTGATGTTACCTGGCAGAAAGAGGCATGGCACAATAGAGGTTAAAAATGAACAGTTTCTAATTTATTAACACCGGTAAATAATTATTGTAGTTACATGTGAATATTGAATGTAAACAGGTACCAAGGTTACAGAGAAAATAAAAATAAGAAGAAAGAGTAAAGAGGGAGAGGAGAAAGAAAAAGTGATGAGAAAAAATGGGAGAAGAGAAAGACTCAGAAACCTTCCGGCTTCCGATGGAAAAACCCCTGAGCAAGAGAGCAGGGGCAGTGGTGGCCTAGCGGTTAAGGAAGCCGCCCCGTAATCAGAAGGTTGCCGGTTCGAATCCCGATCCGCCAAGGTACCACTGAGGTGCCACTGAGCAAAGCACCGTCCCCACACACTGCTCCCCGGGCGCCGGTCATGGCTGCCCACTGCTCACTCAGGGTGATGGGTTAAATGCAGAGGACAAATTTCACTGTGTGCACTGTGTGCTGTGCTGCTGTGTATCACATGTGACAATCACTTCACTTTATTTTACTTTATAAGCTCAGTCTCCTTTCCACATGTGAGCAGACCTTTATACCCCTGGCCTACAGGAAGTTGTCACTGGTCTACAGGAAGTTGTCACTGACCAATCAGAACCTGTTGTTTCTGATGTCACGCCCCCAGTGTCTCCCATTTGGGGAAGACAAAGAGGGTGGGCGGTCTTGACGGCTGATACTTCACACGTTGCCGTCAGACAAAAGGCATGTAAAACAGAGGTGCCGAATCTTCACGTACAATCATCGACACAGGAATGTCACACCTCCCCCTGCAGACAGCTGTTATGCAATACAAAAGGCATGCTCCCGTGATGTCCATCCTTACACTTTTATGACCATCAAAGAATAAACATTACTAAATGAGCATTAGAAGTGCACTCTATGGCTTATCTTTAAGCAACCAAAGTCTTCATGCATACTTAAGTGATGCTTAGAACAACATCTTGAAATCCTTTTGTAAGTGATGCATAAGTACATAACTAGGTCAGCTAGTTATGAGTTTGCAGAACCTTTGCTACATGAAAAATCTAATTTATCTGATTACTTCTCCATCAAAACCTGTTTTTGAATGAGTAGACAATTTCATTCATAGTACATAATGAGATGCAGTAGCTCTGGCTAAAATGTTATATGTGCCTCTAAACATAATTCTCTTGCCTTTGGTCTGCCCTCTGTGTGTGTGCATGTGGGTGTGTGTGTATATGGGAGGGGGTGAGTTAGTGAGTGAGTTCATGTTTTCTCATTATTGCATTTCCCCCCTTCCCTTGTAGCCAGTGCCTTCATTAATTCCATCCCATACTTCAGCACTCAACCCTACTCCCTAAAGTGAGATTGGAATTTGAATCTGAAACCAAGGTGCATTGCATTATGCATTTTTATCATAATTTTTTAAACGTCAAATAATTTGATTCATGACCAAATCTACTGTATTGAGAGAGCTCTTATAGGAAAACCGTGCTGTGATGGAAACCTGTTGTATATTCACACAAGCATATAATATTCTTACATTTATAATGCTTTATCACTCACATATTCTGCCATGTGCACACACACTGTTAAATGTGAAAAAAAAACAAGTGACCTTTGTAGAATCTAAACACCCCCCTTGATTCTAATCTGCAGATTAAGGATGACATATATTGTCTGACAAGCACTTATGGCAAGAGGAAGCAGAGAGAGCAGAGGAAGAGGAGAGTCTTCCTGTTTGGACTGATAACAGTAGGGACAGCAGACTGAATGTCACATTTGCATAATGATGAGAAAAATGATTCCATTGTCGAGTGCATCTGGGATGAGTGACAGCAGTCAGTCATATTGGAGTGCCTTGATTTCTCAACAGGGACTGAGTGTGTCAGTGTTTCTTTAACATGGACATCATTATTTAACTAAAACATGAACCCAAAAGGATTACCTGACAACAACAATTCATTTAAAAAAAATGGTCCCATGAGCATGGCATATTGTGAAATTATGTGAACAAATTGGATGCTGTTAGAAATGTGCCTTTTGTTATGTGTGAGCTGGCTTGTTACAAAAATGGGCTTGTATTTGTGGGAGTTTTTGTGAAGTTATAAAGCTTCTACCCTTGAAATGGTCTGTTTAAAATGGTTTCTCAATGACTGAGATGGTTTGTATAGGTGATGTGTATAGGTTTGTGTGGAAGGTCTTGTTTTCTTGTTCAGGTACTGTAGTTAATGATGAGACACGGAAGCAGGGAAGAGGATTTGCTTCAGCATGGAACATGATTAGCTCACCATTTCTCCTTTATTTGAGTTTTTCCACAAATGTAAACCACTTCTTTCAGATTGCTTAATGAGCATGAGAAGAAGTTGCTCAAGAACATGGTTCCAAACAGATTAAACTTGAGTTAGAAAAAGTTACAGTGAATTTGCAGCAATATAGATCAAAGCTGATTAACAAGGGCACGATTCCAGATTTTGTAGCTAACAAGTTTTTTTTTTTTTAGCTTGTCTTATATTATGCATAAATTACCAAGTTAAATGAGTAGGCTCTGGAAATAATCTTCCAACTTTTTGAACATGTCACCAAGGCAGAGAGATTGTGAAAGAATGATATTGTGGCAGTGTGCGCTTACTTGAAAAGGCACAAGGGGCCTATTTTTCCTTAATCAGCACAGACAGTCTGAGTTTAGTTAAAGTTATGGCTGCTGTATTGAAAGTGCATGAGTCTATGCCTGAGGCATTCCAACAGTATTTCCAGTGAAGAAAGTACCAATTCACCTAGAGTTTATGAGTGATCTGATTAAACATTTAATTCGCTGCTGTTCCACTCAAGGGATTAAAGTTTTTGATGAAATGTCCAATTTGATGGTCCTGGAGCGTAATATTCCAACATATTGGCATTAACTTGTCCATCACAGTAAACCCCTGATGCTTGCCGCGTACGTGTACAGGAGCATTCACGTGTGCATTCACGATGTTGCTCAGGAAAATGCATTTTAATTGAATCTAATTCAATTAAATAAATTAATCTTGCTCTCACATCAGTGGGTGAATCAATTTGACATGGTGGATTTCAGACGGTGGTGTATTAGCTGTACAGTATGTTTATATCTCAACACATGAAACATTTACTTACATTTATGGCATGTATGTCTAGAGTAACTTACTATCACTAGTTACAGGGACAGTCCCCCAGGAGCAACTCAGGGTTAGGGGTCTTGCTCAGGAATACAATGTTAGTAAATGGGTATTACAACCATTGACTTTGTGGTAATAGGCACCCATCCCACCACACCAATTTTTTATTACTGTATTGATGACTATGCAATCCTCCCTGGGTATTCAGTTGTCATTCTATTCCATAGTAGTTGGTACACTAAAGTGTGTTGTCAAGGGTAAAATCTCCTGAATCTCCAGAGACTTTGGTTACTTAAGCAAAGGCAATCAAAATCACATCAGAAAACAGAAGCCGTTGTTGGAAAGTGAGGGTTTGATGAATAGACGTAAACTGTTACACATCAAGAGTGGAGACTTAGACACCAATCATCTCATTTTCAAAGCACAGTAAAAGGTGTTGCACATGGGACTTGTTCACTACTGTCAGGTCAAGTACATTCTCAGGATTTACATAAATAAATGGATAAAAAACAAAGAATCACTTGCTAATTATCTACACGTTTTTTTGTTGCTGTGAAATCATTATTGATACCCAGAAGACTACCTTTAATGATTATTGTCTGAAAGATGAGTCATGACTTCTTTCTTTAAGGTAGATGGCCACACAGCTTGCAGTACTTGTAAAGGTGGGTAAAGGATTGATACAAGTGGGTGTAAATCAATAATCATTAAATGTCTGTGAAGATTCTCAGTCATTAAAGCGAAGTTGTCTGAAATTTGAGTCATGGCAACTGGACTTCTTTCTTTAAGGTAGATACGTTTTAAGGGAAGTTGGAAGTTGGATAATGACCTCAAATTTATGCTCCAGGTTGGCCAATGAGATGAAGCCCCACCCACACGAGAGAACTGTGCCACAACTGAAACCGAATCGTCAGGCAACCTCTTATTTTACATATCAATGTCGTGTTTTACTTTGATGTTAGGAAAGTTTTTGTGTGATTTTGTGTGATTTTTTATAAGACCTTGTTTGTCTCGTGAAAGAAAATCATCTGTGCTTTCCGAACCAACCCACCCAGCAAACCAATTAGCAACAACCATAGAAAGAGTGGAAATTAGACTCCGGCAACTTTCAACATAAACATTTGTCTTCCGTCATCAACAGTGGTCTAATTGCCCAGCAGACTGAGCATTCCTACGGCAATCTGTCTCAACAGGACTGAAGCTTCCACCTGCCGTGGGCGGAATATGCACAGAATCCCATTTAATGTGTGGCCTGGGCCAGCAGAGGCCAGTATGGTCGGCAGAGACATCTTCGCTGCATGAGGCATCAGCATCCTGCAATTTTGTTCAGAAATTTATAGGAAAAAAAAACACGAAACCAAACTTGAACAACTTTCGCAATGCGGAACAGCAATTTGCACTGGAGAACAAGGAGAAAATTGTAGTGCTCTAAGACTTTTTATTTTGAATGTGAGCACTGTGATCCATCAAAAACAAGTCTATTCAATCAAGTGCTTTTCCATTAAAGCTACTGTAGCATTTTTTCAGATTCCCACCTGCCACATGAGTGGGCTGCTAACAATGAGCTAATCCTAATTAAGTGTGGATTAGAGTCGAAATATTCTGCTATGTGGGCCTCTGGGAACTTATATCTATATCCAGCAACATGTTCGTGTGCTCTAAAATAAAATATTTTTTTATGTAAAGGTCTAAGCACGGCCTGTTAAATATCCATTTTAAATTGAGGGGTGGAGGGATGAAAGGCCTTCAGGGTTTTTTCCCTCCACAAATGAAATATTACTCACCAACACAAGCGTTTTTACTAGTTTCTGGATGTAGAGCATTTAGTGGAATTTTATTTTTAACATCTTTTCATAATTGAAAAAGTGTATCCTGGTTTATTTAACAATTTCCATTGTTAATGAAAGCCCTCTACTCAGACGACATCCACCCACATATCTTTTTTTATTATTATTAATATACAGTACAGGCCAAAGGTTTGGACACACCTTCTCATTCAAAGTGTTTTTTTTTTTTATTTCATGACCATTTACATTGGTAGATTCTCACTGAAGTCATCAAAACTATGAACTATGCAAACTTTCATGCCCAAAGCTTTCATTATGCTCAATAAAAGCAGTAAAGGATGAGTGAACAATAACTTCATCAGTAGTGTGAAATATGTTCAAACAAATGTTCAATGCCTAGTTTCAGTCTGAAGCCTCGTGGGGACGTTTTGACCAGAACACTGTACACCTTCCTACAGAAAACCTTCAAGGTGTACAGCTTATGTAATATACACCACAAACTGGGATGAAGACACCAACCTTTCACCAAAGTACGCGTTGTACATGACCATGTTCTACATAGAGCATGTTGTGAGTGCTTGAATTCTGCTTAGAACAGAACATCCAGAGTCCACGTCTTCAGACCTCAGCTGCTGTAACAGGAAAAAGAACACCGTGAGTCAGCCGCGGCTGAGGTGTGAACGTGAGGAGGAACGTGTTATAAACATGGACCTGTTTTCTTTTCAACCTACAGTGCTGATGCGAGGTTGTTAATTTATTTTTTTGCCTGTTGGATTCCAGTCTCTGTAGGCTACACGGTGGCGTACAGTAGATATTTGGGCCAGTGTACATAAGAGGCTTCATTCTTTCCGGTGTGCAAATGGTCTCCTCCTCCCAGAGGATTGTATAAGAACTTTAGAGCACCATCTGGAAACTAATTCATACTGGGAACCTTGCTTTTACCATTTAAACTTACTGCTTAACTGGTGTAAACCACGCAAATAAAAATTGGAGTTTTTAGGCCCATGGATATCCATGGATGATGAAAGTGCCCTTGTTGTGACGATGGGAAGTGCAATTACCCCAAAGTACGATTTTTCACGCTGCAGGCTGTCAGATGCTGTCATAAACCTCTGGAAAAGGTAACATCTTATCAACTTATCAGTGTAATGACTTTGCAGCTAAATTGCATTATTATTGGATCTAATCATTGGTTAATAGTATAAAAGAAATGGATGATAGAGCAAAAGTGGATGTAGGTGACTGAAATGTGGGAAGAAAAACGATGTGAGAAGGTGCAGTAGAAGGCGTTCCATCCGTCCAGCTCAGTGGCTGTGAAATGATTCCTTTGTCTCTCTGAGTAAAGCCAATCTGCCAATCTGAGTTTTTGGTGGAAATGACGGACAGATGGTTGAACAGGTTAAGGAAACTCAGACAGGTAATGGGTTCCAGTGTCCTACAGTCGCCTGCTGGCCATCATTACTCAGAGCATAGATTACTCTGGGACAGTAGAGGTCTTGCAGGGCATTACAGAGTGATGGAGGAGACTTTAACAATCTTGTTCCCACCCTGCTTCACATTCAGAGTGCGCTGTCGCGCTGACCTCACCAACCCACTCCATGGTTGAGATTAACGCTCGTCAATAGCGGCAGGACACACTCATGCCACCATTTATTTATTTTTTGGTTGGTTTCTCCGAATGGATCTCACTCATACCTTCATGGGGCCAGGAGACTCCAGCAAAGACCCCAGTGGTGGTTGCTGCCATCATCTGTCATGCATTGTGGCAGTGGTTTAAGCAAAAATATGATTACTCTGAGGAAGCGTGATAAGACATTTTTATTACGCCTCTTTAACAAACAGCCCATGGGAGTCGTGAGATATTGCCGTGACTAATCTGCACCAATCGGAGGGAGAGGGTCACAGGAAAAAGGGGCCAGAAAGTGGCTGATAAACTGCGACAAGGTCTGCCATTGTACAGGCTCTATGTTTCAGAGGGACAGCGAAAAACGGAATGGAACCGTGCAATCATGACGACATGACGACTCAACGGCCAATGGAAATATTGATTACCCCTCCCACCTCGCAGAGCCAGAGTGTCCTTCCACCGCTTCTGTATTTCATTAGATGGAGGCTCAGGACACAAGTTCAAGTTCACGTTCCAAGTTTTATTAGCGCATATATTTTCCAGTACAGTGAAATTCTTGTGCCACAGTTGTAGCTGGAGATATAAAGCATCACAACGAGGCAACAGAGACATGTGACGATAAATAAGCACAATGGGATGCTAAGAGAATAAACCAAGCCAATACAAAGCAGTGGACACACACTGACACAGATTAAGACAAATAAGATAAGATAAACATAAATGAAACATTTCTTTGTTAGTGCCATTGCTAATTGAACTTTATGGGGCAAAGTAGCAAACAAGACAAGGAATGCAGAAAAAAACTCTCTGATAAAACCATATGATCTTAAAATGATCAAGGGTTATATATAACGACTTGGAACTGCATGTATGGAATAAAACTGGAGTGAAAGTCTGAATATATGAAAAAGGATATATATACATAACTCTTGATAATATTAAGATCATATTACAATGTTCATGTAAATAGCTTTACATGAACATGATCAGAGTTTTAGCGTTCAGCAGGATTTGAAAAAAAATTGAAAAGTCTGGAACAACTTGCTTCAGGATTTTAACTTTTTAAACCTGAATTATGTATATCTGCTATCTTGTATGGAGATGTGCAAATACGTTTGTTAAAACTACGTGAATATAAATACATTAAATACATTACATTTTTATTTTAAGTTAGACATGAGCGGTACTCTTGCGACCAGTCACAGCCACCACCTGTTGGTGTGTTCTAGGTGCCACTCTACTCTGTAAATGACAAAATCCTCATTCACAGCATCACTTTGTACTTGCTACCTGCTGGAGCAGAGCTGAAATTTCTTGCCTCTGAATCGAGGTAGTTGTTTTTTGACAGCTGGGGTGCCGTTCCCGTGGTCGTCGACTGTCGTGTAGTTGCTATTGCCTCATCGATTAGATTTTGGCCGCCTGTTTTCTGTTATAATTTCTGGAGAGCTGGGATTGGACAGTGATTGCATTTTCAAGTGTCACGATATTAGCATGTTTTTTGTGAATAATTATGGATAATTAGACGTTGCAGCTAAGCAAATATGTATTTTGCTGTTATTTCATGGTTAAAACTGTACAGAATGTAATTACTTCTAATTGTCATTCTGGATTGTCCTTGAACAACATGCAAATCATGAAACCATGGTTTTACTTTTCACTCTCTTCACTGCTCTCACTGAAAAGCAATGGCTCTTGTTCGTTGCATTTCCATGTGACAATTTCTGTGTGATTCCTGCTCTTCAAGTTCATCAAAGCAGTCAAAACACCGTAATGCATAGCAACAACAAGTACCACAATATATAATTAAGTATAATGGATTTGACGGCGCAACTCACTCCCAGTTTAGGGTACGATGACTTGGGGGGAGTAATGGCCTCTGAAGCAGGTGGTGTGGGGGGAGTTTCCCCAGTAATGGTTCCCGGAAGGGAGTCGCCAGAAGAGGGCATGAGCAAGCTGATTGGCATCTGTGATGATGGACATTTTCATACCGTGTTGTGAATCCCAGTGTTAACCACCATTCCCTGGCTAATTTATTTCACCGTACGACTTTTACAGGCACTTCTGTGTGTGTGTCTGAAGAAATAGAGTGGCCTGGTGGAGGTTTGGTGTGGTTTTGGTTCTCTTGAGCATGTCATGTTTTGCTAACTTGATGGGCACAAGAGGTAAAGGCTTTTCAGTATGGGGAGAACAAACTGACCTTAAAGTAAAAAAAAACATTTAAAAGGCAGGAACCCATTTAAAACTCCTGAATAGAAAGCAGTGGGAAATCAATGCATATATTCCACCCGTAGCCCCAGAAAGTCAATCGCCTGCTTTAATGCAGCTGAATTGAAAATATTTTTTTCTACTCTACGGTTGTACTAATTTGGAAAAAAACAACTTTTTAAACCATAGTATGGATATCACCAAAACATTTGCTATTTTATCATACTGACTGTCATTTTTGGCAACTTTGGTAAAACAGATGTGTTCCTGTGCAACTAAAAAAGCTCCATAAAAAAAGCACCACATTACACAAGCACATTTATGGTAAAATGCCATCATTGTAAGAGTGGTGCATCAAATCCGAAGGCAGTTGCTGTTTTTCTGTAAATCTCATATCATGATTTTTCTGACTAGATTTTAATGTTATGTATCGCTTACACTTTTACACATTTTAGCAACCACAGCTGCCAGTATTTTGATGAATGGTCTGCAAGGTGAATGTAGTGCGAGCAAAGGCAAATTGTTAGAAGCTCACTGTAAATGCCACTGTTCTTATTGTGATTAAACTTTTTTTAACCACAGCCATGGTTTTTCCAAACATTTAAGAGCATTTGTTTTTTACAGACCTGGCTATCATCCTCTTCGTATCGACATTCACAATCATACAACACTGAGTACAGCCCCAACAATTCAGCTCCTAATGGCCCACAGAGCCGGAAACTAAACAAATGCAAGAGGAAACTGACAGCCTCACCAAATGATTGATTGCTGTGAACCACAAAAAAAAAAAGGGATTAAGACAGACTTGCGTCACATTTGCTTGTGTCCAGGGCAACCATGATGCAAATTTAATTTCAACATTCATTAGGCTAGTGGGGAAAGTATTCAAGCAAAGCACCTAAAAAAGCACCTACAAAAAAAACCTAGAAACTGCAATCGGGGAGACATGGTGTCATGTGACTGATAACAGCTTGCAGTTGATCACCGCTGTCGGGAACCCTGGAGCAGCCAGATGTATGTGTGCGCACACGCGTTGGTGTGCAATGGAGGATGTGGGCATGCCTTGGAAGAGGCGTTGTCCTGCAAAGAGCCACGCATTGTAACAAATCTGCAGAAATCCTTGAAAACGTGCACGTTACTGAAGAAAAACATGATTTTGTGTTCAGCACAGGCCTCCTGTTGTAGGCCCATGGTGCGCATCTTGGACCATTAAGTGGCCAGTTCAGATGTCCCCAGTTGCTGCCTGATTATGTGTTTAGGCCGTGGGAAATAGAATAGCGCTTTCATGCCAACCACGCGCAGGAAGGCATAACGCATCCTCTGCCTGCTCCGCCGCCACGCACTTTGTTAAAAAGATGAAAGGGAGAAAATGGCAGAAAGGTAAATTGGCAGGAGTCCTATCACAATTACGCTCCTGGCGCGAAGCTCCATCTTGTTACGGATTGTATTCATTTCTGCCGCCTCAAACATTTGACTTTAATGTTTAATTTTTGCCTGGCTTGTGTTTCATTTTTATTGCCATTAGAAACTTTTTTTTTTTTTTTTTTAGCTGTATTAGATTTTTTTTTTTCTTTCTGAAAGTGCTTTGCTTGTACCGCGTTCTTCATGAGTCCTTCACCGCAGAACCCCATGGAAATATCTCTCTCTCTCTCTCTCTCTCTCTCTTGCAGAGTTTGCAGAGTTTGGATTACACCCCGGCATGCAGCTTAACAAACTGATGTACACCCAGCCCGGCTGGGGCTGAGCCATACATGTTCTTATTTATTTATTTCAAACGCAGCCGTTGTTGCCAGGCTGGGGGATGAGCGGGCGGCCCCTGCTTCCATGATGGGCCTGTCAGCGCGCGTTAGGCTCTGAATGAGGAGTGCCAGCCTCCAGTGCTCCAGAGTTCCAGAGAGTTCTTCGCCAACAAAAAAAAAAAGGCAGAGGCCGCGGCTTGCTTATCGAGGACGGGCGATAAGAAGGGGGGGGGACACTGCAAAGTCACTTTGCTCTTATCGCAAATTAGCGCCAGCTGTAAACAAGCTGCGGTCTCGCGAGAACCTTGCGCAACTTAAATTGCTGTTCGGATTACGCTCGACTTGTTGTGGGGCGTTTCAGCAAAGCCCACCAACGACGGCCCACCAATTAAAATCCTCACCTCGTCGCCGTGATCACAAGGATACTTGCAAATCAATTTCCTGCCAGATGTTGAGATGTTAATTTATTCTCTCCAAATCCCTGCTGAAGCCTGTTTGTGGGCGGGCTGGCGAGGGGTCAGGCTGGCCGTTCATTTTTCATCTTTTGAGGCCACTCTTCAGGCAACCAGGAGAATAGTAACGGAATTACACTTGCGCTCATTTTTAATTATTTTTTATTGAGGCTGAAAATGAGACATCGAAACAGACATTGCCATTGTCACATGGAAATTAAAATCCAGAGCGAAATGATGCTTCAGAACACACAAAGCACAGTGAAGTCAGATACAAATATATTTGCATTACATTCTCTTCATTATTTCTTTTTTGGTTCACGAGAAGGAAAAAAATCCTTTAGTTTTGTCTCCACTGTTTGATTTTTTATTTTTTTTGCCTCACAGCCCGCTGTTTTGTCATTAAACATTAGATTTGGAAATAAAGAGGAAAAAATTGTCATGCACATTCCCTTACAAAGTCATGAGTTACACATATTCTTTTTAATGGGGCACAGCTATTCAGAGGTGGATTTAAATGACCAAACAAGAATAAAAACCTCTCATTTGTATATTTTTTCATACACACACATTCTCTCTCACACCCACACACACACAAACATATATATATATATATACTTCCCCTTCACATGTGTAGAGCATAAGTAAAGTTGTGCTTTATTAAAGCTTAGCTTGCATTTGAAGTTCAGTAAAAAAAAACTCCCACTACTGACTATTTGCCGCTTCTCTGGACAGTGTATCAGACAGTGCTACGGCTCTTTTGCAGATTATTCAGGCATCCGTTTATATTGTGTGTGTCTGTGTGTGTGTGTGTGTCTGTAAATCGCATCAAAATGCAGCCAATATTCATTATCTTTGATATCATTTCCAAAGCTTTAGTCAGTGACTAATACTTTGCCAGGAAACTGACTTCAGTTACTCACAGGCCAGGATTATGAATATTGATTAACGATTAAAGCTCATTAAAAAGTTAATTTAGCCTCCATATCATCTTGTTGCTGGCCTCAGTTGATATTGTCTGCAGCCATTGTTTTAGTGAAATGGCATTGAAGCAGTATTAACTTTGTTTCAGTTATTTTTATCGATGGCCAAATAAATAATTAAATATTATATTATAAATAATGTTTTCAGTCTTTCAGTTCCAATATACAGTACATACATTGGCAGGTAAGGCAGTACATTTGAATAACTGGAGGATGTGCAGCTTCAACAGGTACAACGAAAAGGGAAGAACTGTAGGTGAACAGCTGACATTTACGTGTAATCTTTTATTAGTAAAAAATAATGATTGATTTCATTTATTGTATTGAATCATTTATTGAAACTGTTACAGGCACCCTGAGCTGTATTGTCCAGTATGTGTGCAATGTTTATCTGTGATTTAAAAAAGGTGATTTAAAAGTTGTCAAAATTTCATTCTGCCCCCATGCATTGTTTGTAAGGATGAGTCTCTCACTCATTATTATTGATGGCCGGCGAGGGTTTGCTCCTCATGCCATCAGTGGCCGCTCGCGAGGTCTCGGTCACAAAGAGGCGTGGCATCCACACCGCCGTGACTATGCGCTTGTACTCTTTGCGGAAGTTGCGGTTGAGGAGTCCGTAGATGATGGCATTGAGGCAGCTGTTGAAGTAGGCCATGAAGTAGCTGACCACAAACAGCCACTCGGGGATGCGAGGTGCCACGCGCTGGGGGTCGATGGCCACCGCCAGCCCGATTAAATTCAGAGGCGCCCAGCAAATCGCAAAGAGAACAAACACCACAAACATGGTGATGAAGTTCCGCAAGTCACTGGGCCGCAGGCGTGGCCGCTCCTCGCTCTTCACCTTCCGCCGCACCTGGATGACCAGCACCCAGATCCGCAAGTAGCAGAAAGTCACCACTGCGATGGGCACCAGGAAGTGCACCACCACCACCACCACAGTGTAGGAGCTGCTAGCCGTCTGCTCAAACGTGCAAGAGTAGATGCGTGGGTCGTACTGCAGTGAGCCCACGAACAGGTTGGGCATGATGGCCAGGATGGTGAGCGTCCAAATGAGGGCCACCAGCAGCATCGTGTTGCGGAAGCTGTAGAGGCGGCCGTAGACGAAGCTGTGGCAGATGTAGCAGTAGCGGTTGATGGCGATGCCTGTGATGTTGAAGATGGAGCCGATCACGCTCAGGCCCATGAGGAAGCCGCTTACTTTGCACTGCGTGTCGCCCAGCGACCAGCCGTCGTGGAAGAGAGCGTACAGCACCAGCGGGTAAGGGTAGAAGGCCACCACCAAATCAGCAAACGCCAGGCTCACCACAAACATGTTCCCTGCGAGAGGAGAGGTGGAGGCAGTGGAAGAGAGAGGGAAAATAGAGGCAAAGTCAGATCCACAGCGACTCCCACACTGAATCACAGACAAATCATTTGCAGGTCTGTTTGGCTGATGATGAATTGTATCTATAATCTCGGAGGGAGCTTCAGTCCAGTCCTTCAGGTATGAATTTCAAGGTCAGCCATGATGTGGAAATTGCTTTTACCTTTGAGGTGATATATTTTAGAGATTGTCAAAATGAACATGTACATTTTTAATGAATAAATATTAAATTCATTAAAAGGCAGCTGCCTTTTTGTTTACTTCCTGTGTAGGGTCTGACCTATGACACAGATGCGAATCCCTACATGAATATGAAGACAGTGGAGCAGTTTTAGGGCCAACTCAGATGACGCCTCTTGTCATGCCATTGAGAAGGAAGCATGAGGCACGGTTGCATGACATTGTGATATTTAATAAAAGCAATACTGAAGGCACGGTGGCCAAAACTTGAACTGAACTAGTGTGTGGTCTTATTGTACAGAAACACGGTAGTTATAGCAGACGGTAACTTTACACTGTTGAGCAGCAATCCTTAATGCTGTATTTTTCCAGGGCACAAAAAATAATTGTAACTGACTGGTCCTGCCTCCATCAGAAGGAATTATCTTAGAATGCGATGTTCCTATCCAGTGTTCCATTTTCAGCATGTGTCAAAGCCATCAGTTTTTTAAGTTATCTCCAGGTTCCGCCTCTCTAATTGACATGCATAACACAAAACACAACATATCATTATTCATGTTTCAAATGATGTATTTGCATAGAGATGAGATGATATGTCACATACATACGCATATGTGAAATTGCTTGTGGAATAACTATCATTATCTTGCTTTTTTAGATTAAACTGAAATGAACCATAGAGCAATATTGACTGATTCTTATCTTGGGCATAACATGTTATGCATAATTTTTCAACCTGAGTTACTTAGACCTGCTGCAACGTAAAGTATGGTGGGGTACAGGGACAGTAAGAATGATATATATTTTCATCTTGAGTCCAGATATAACAGATTAAACCCTTATCTGAAGTTCGAGGCCTGTGGAACCCATTTTCATGATTTACAAGATAACTGTACAGTTACTTATATTTCAGCCTCAAGATTCAACAGCGTAGACTTTTCAGAGGAGTGCAGACTGTATGCCACGATTTTATTAGGTATTATTTAGCTGATTATCTATCAGCTCGGTAAGTAACTAAAAGTAGTTAGTGATAGTTCAAAATGTGTTGATGTGTGTTTGTTCAAATTCCACCACCTGTCATCATTTTCTAGCAGGTTTGTGTTACTCTCTGGAGGTCATACTGTCAAGCACCTGGTGGATCTTTACCATTTCTGGTGAGGGAACCAATGATTTTCTCACACCCTGACCTGGGAATGGTGGGGTGACACATCTTATCACAGTATCTCAAGGGTCATAAGGCACACTGGGTCATAAGGCACTTAAGACAATTTGTCTGAGCAAAGTTGTTGCCCAACTAAAGTCGAACTACCTTTTGAAAAAATAAATTTCATTGTTGGATGAGTTCCAAAAATACTTAAGCTAATGTATGAATAATGAATATGTAACTAATGAGATCCAAATGTTGCACCAGACTCAGTACAGCACAAATGTAGTGAAAATATGAAGCATATGTTAAGGATTAACACTGCCGTAAGTTTGACAAAAGTCATTCTCGCATGCACACACACATGCATAAACACACAAAAAAGAAGAACCATGCAACTTTAGTGAGGGTTTGAACAAATACTGCAGGAAGGTGGAACTGTAAGAGGCAGTGGAGGATGGCACCGTCTCACCTTATCCCCTCGTACACTCTCACTCGCTTTCACTGTCTCACTTGACAGAGCCCTTTGTTGTGGTGTGTTTATGCTGCCCGAGCTGAATGCAGATTCGCACAAGCAGACGCAATTTTGCGCCCCGTCTTCAGTCCACACCTTACAAGCGTGTGTTCGTACCGCGAGAATTAGAGGATCACAGCAGAAAACATAACATTTACCCAAATGCCAGAGAGTCAGAGAGAGCCCCCATTTCAAGGTGACATTAAGGAGTGCACAACCCAATATTCCCAACTGCTCGTCAGTGTGGCCTTTAAACATTACCCTTTATCTTAAATAGTCTGTTTTTAGAAGCCAGACATCCCGGCACCTCTCTTCGTGGGGTAGTGGGGCAGACAGCACTGCTGTAGGCAGACGGGCATAAATAAATAGTAAATGTGCGAATGTGAATATCCATTTCCTTTTTCTTTAGGGGCGTAGGGGGGGGGGTAGGGGGTTGGGGGCCGGATGGCCATGTGGAGTCGTGTGCTGAAATGTAAACATGTGATTCGGCGACACAGGCTTTCTAGCGTCACGTTCAGAGGTTGATTCAATCCCACTTCTGTTTGCTCGTTGCTTCTCGGCAGAAAGACGTAATCAAAGCGAAGCCTTGCAGAGACGCCTGGCCCAAACCTCATTCGCCATGATTATTTCATCTTAGACTCGCTTTATGTAAGAGCTCAGCTGACTCTGTGGGCTTGCGCATGATTATTCTGTGTGTGTGTGTGTGTGCGGTTGTGTTGTCATGTCTTAGTGGCTGTATTCCTGCTGCACAGCATTTCAGGTTTAGTCTAAAAAATATGCATTGTTAATGTGAGAAGGCAAACTTAATCCTTTTTTCTTTGGGGGGGTTGCATCCCTTTGAGATTGCACGCTGCAAAACAGTTTTTGGGTTGCACAATCAAGGATTAAAGTAAGCAGAATGATTCATTATCCATTGGCAGAGTTTAATGATAATCAAATATTTGCTCTTAATTTGAGGCGTTTTGCACCACTCAGTTATAAGCATTGCTCAACAAAGCAGTCATCAACAAAACCAGTCATCAAGACCTTTACTGCTTTGACTATTTGGGTAATTATTGGGTTTTTGTTAATTCATCAAACATATGCAGCGATATTTTAAATTATTGAGGCACAGAAATGCAAATCAGAGTTGCAGAGCAACGGGATTAACTTGAATCCATGGTTACTCTAAAATCTCAAAGGATGGTTTAGGGCCCTTTGATTTACATCTTAAATCTCATATTAATGAAATGTAAAGGATACACAAGGTTAAGTACAACAAGCGCAATGATGATAGATTTCTAACTTTTTCAGCACACAAGTCTATCTGATAATTATTGACTGTTCATGTAGCATTCTTAAATGAGAAATCAGATCCTTAGTTTATTAAGATTATGGGTGGCTCTGTCTAGTAGAAAAATTAATCAGTAAAATTCTTATAGACCCAAACATAGGGTGGTAGTAGCCTAGTGGGTGACACACTCGCCTATGAACCAGAAGACCCAGGTTCAAATCCCACTTACTACCATTGTGTCCCTGAGTAGGACACTTAACCCTAAGTGGCTCCAGGGGGGGACTGTCCCTGTAACTACTGATTGTAAGTAGCTCTAGATAAGGGTGTCTGATAAATGGTGTAAATGTACTTTGCTCAGTGGTAACCTTGACTGATCAGGATTCATACCAAATAGCACCTCGTCATGACCTCATTTAGATGTAGAGTCACCTGCTGTCAATACATATATGGTTACAGTCCTCTTTTGGTCATTTTGAGCTCATTTTGTGCATAAAACTGATTAAAAATTTATGCTCAATTGTGAATGAAATATTGGCTTGTTTTTTCGCATTCATTTTATTCAAATTTAAAGAGCACCCCAAATTTTCTGGAAGACTTTTCAGGTTGTTTATTCTTGATGATTCTTAAATTAAAAATAGTCAAACAATACACTTCACAAAATACATATGCATATTACATATATTTAAATAATAGCTTAAGATATTGATTATATCAAGATGATGATGATAATAATAATAAGTAGAATCCGAATAATTGCACCTTTTAAGGAACCCAAGGTTACTTAATGTAATATAGTTCATACCATTATTTGTAATATTTTTATCTGCTATTGTACTAAATCCAGTTCAAGGGGAGAACCGAAAAGCTGCCTTTGTTAGTGCATGGAAGGATGAATGCGCCTCTTCTGGAAAAAAACGAAGAGCACCAATCACACAGATCCCGGCAAACTCAAATATTCATTTATTGAGACACAGCTGTCTGTATTCATTCAGATTTGTTCAGAAATGTTTCATAATCCCTCTCCACTTTCCCTTTGTTGTGGAAGTTCATTGTTTTGGAAATTTTCAATAGATTAGAATGTTCTTTTATTATGAGTATTTCACTGACCTCTCAAAAAATAGGGGCACGTAACCAGAAACACAAGCCCTGCACAAAACGGGGCTGTTTATTTCAGACTACGTATTACACATGCTCTCCAGTGCCCTACACACACACACACACACACACAATGCCTGTTTTCAGAGTACTCTAGTTACTGAACTACATAAATAAATATGCAATGTCATGATGTCCTACATTTGTGACGAGATCAAAAACGACTATATAAATGTAAAACACACACACATTGTATTTGGCACATGTACCCGCTCAGGCTATAAGCGTGATCTATTGAGAATGTGTCCTACAATGTTCATGGCACCGTAGCTGCGGAGGGCTTTTTCACTGCTGTGTGTCATCGGTAACATCATATGCCCTTGTCAGCTCGTCTTTAGCTAACGGAGACAAATTCCCATGGCTTTCATCAGAAGTGAAGGAAGGCCACTGGTTCCCCTCACTCAGTTTCTTTTATAGAAGTGGACAACCTCTGCAAACGATGACCCGAATAGCCCCAAAAGCAAGGATAATGTTATGAAGCTTCATTCTGTAATGGATTGGGACCACGCCAGTCTGCGGCTGTAAATCCGGGCATGACTAAAGGAAGGGTTGGCGTGGCCTTTTCCAAGATGTAGTGGCGAACAGTTCAAAAGTCACATAAAGGATTATTTACCCATAAAACACTGAACACTGACATGCATTGAGAGGGTTCCAGGCCTGATTCACATTTAAACATAGTACAATACTGTACTGTACGGCCAAGATCCTTCAGGATACTCTAGGATACAATATTAGACAAATATTACAAAATCATATTTAATAATTTTATTGTAAATAAAATGTCTTCATGTGTCTCAGGCAGTAATCTCTTATAATTTGCAACTTATTAAACCACTCTGGTCCAAATGTACTGAATCCAACTGTACTAGATTCCCAGATGAAAGTGGAATGTAATTGCTCCCACTAAAAATGCTAAAACTGCAATTAAGATAATCTGCTGCTTCTGCTGACACTACATCAAATTGTTTTTAATGGAGCAGTCGTTACATGTGCAAATGGCGACAGGAATCACTGGACAAGCGTTAATATAAAAATAAATACTAATCAGCAAGTTCAGCAAGTGGATAATCTGTTGGGTGCTACTGTCCACACACACCCTGCTACATGGCTGGACTACACTCAATATCCCTTAAGCCTCCGGAATATCCGTGAAGGAGCCTGAAACCTGAGAAATGTGAACCCCCGCCTTCTGCAGGCTGCTTGGACTGAAAGTTTAACCCCAGCTCCCTTCAACGTTTATGGAAATAATGATAGTGTGTGCATGAAACCGCGATTAAAGGCCCAAGATCATTCAAGGTCTCCAGAGCTGTGTGTAGGACTTGCGAGATTATGAGAGGAGGAGAACTGCCGGCTTGCATCAGGGTCTTCCATTAACCGCAACTCTAAAGGCAGTGGTGTGTCGATGAATGAGCACTCATTCGTGCCCATGCTACAATGGTGTGGGTTCGATCACGGAATTCGATTAAACTTTATTCATTCGGAGTGATGCACGCCGGAGGCTTTAAAGTGTTTGGTATGGTTGAGACTCACTTTGATCAGATCAGGTTTTGCGCTCATAAAATACAGTGCCAGCCCCCGACCCCAGCTCCTCACAATCACATAGGTTGGGAGGGTGATAGCTCTTATCTCACTGTAGGTTTTATAAAGTCAGTTTTAATGAAAATGTGATTAAATACCATGTGCCCTTGACTCTGTAAATCTCACATGCTGCTTCTTCGATCGCTACGAGGCTCTAAAAACTCTGAACTCCCCGACAGCTAATGTCAGCCTTGCACCCGGCTTTTTAAAGATTGATCACAGACATTCTGCTCGGGCAAAAAAGACTACAGGTGGTCTCTCAAGCCACGCATCTGTTAAGAGGGGCGTACAGTGGAGAACCGCACAGCCCAGTTTCTTTTCCATCTCCTTGAACCCTCAGACTTACGAAGCAGTAAAGAGTTGTTTTAGAGTAATTATCATGATAAACATGATTAACACACAACAGCAGCCTCTCCACATTGTACATTGTCATTCTGCCTGGTAATAAAAGGGCATGCCAAACGGTATTGATATTGAGCCGCGCTAGATTCGCGAAATGTCAAAAGCAGCAGATTCATAAATGGCTACAGTGTAAATGAATGATTTTATGTATCCAATTCATGCACTGGACTAAACTCTTTATGTATTGGCTTGTTCAGTGAATTCTGCTTTTATAAAGATACACGGAGCCACTGGAGAATACCCACAGATGAAGAATAAATCATTTATGGCTCAATCCGCTAAGGTCCCGAAACAACTCCCAATGCCTTTATTAGAATATTTCGACTGAGCATTTTATGCAAGCTGAGCAATAATTTGCCTCTTAAGGCAAAGTCCCATGTAAATCAAAACTTGCAGGGCGGTGTTGTAGGTCCCATCGGAAAGAGAGAAACTTTTTGCGGAAACGGAGTGTTAGTATGGTATTGAGTTCCTTTCGAACGCTGGCAGGGGAAGTCATTTCTCATCTTGGCCAGGTTGTAATTCACTCCACAACAAGGTTCCCTTACAGGAAAATTACTGCCATGGTCCCATTTCATGACTGTCTTCTTATCAAATCTGGACTTTTTATATATATAATTTAAACATTCTCTCTCTCTCTCTCTCTCTCTCTCTCTCTCTCTCTCTCTCTCTCTCTATATATATATATATATATATATATATATATATATATATATATAGTTTTTCTCATGCTGCACATGTAGCAATTCCTCAGTTCATTTCTTTTTTAAATAAATAAAAGTAAAACCTGACCAGGAAGCCACTCACACTGAAGGGATCAGCCCTTTACAAGTATAACAAAATGCACCCCGGGCCAAAACACAACCCTGCATTAAAGTTTAATTAATTTAGCAACATGTGGCAAAATTTGCAATTACGCAGCGCAGTCAATTTTGCAAATTAGCTGGTACGACCATTTACCGAGTACATGCAGGTAAGAAAAAAGCATCAAACTTCAATCACATCTATTTAACTCTGTTTCAAAGCAAGATTCTCCTCAACGTGCACATGCAGAAAAAATAAAAAAGATCTTTCCCAAAAAACCTGGAGCCTCAAAAAAAAATCCCAAGCTTTGCCTAGGCTTGATTAGACATTGGAGGCTAATGAAATCGGTTTTTGCAGTGTTAACACGGGGTGTCATGGTAGGCGAGGCAACACGAGGTGGGCTGCTGCTGAGCTGCTCTCAAAGCCATTCAGACACAGTTCAGCGTGAGCCTGGCACATCAAAGTCTGAGCCACCACTCCAACTCTTCTTCTCCTTCACCCTCCATCTTCACCCACAACGCCCCTGGGTCTTCCGAGACCGTTACGCAACCCTCCCCTTCAAATGATCACAATGCATTTATAATAGATATGAAAGGGATTTCAAGGCAAAATGGAACTTATGAAAAACAAAGCTATAATTTTTTTAATATATAATATATGGGTTTGTTTATCAGTACTTGTATCGCACATTTGTTCATATTGAATGTTTAAATTATATTCTGTAAATGTCTTTAGCAATAGATCTGTATAAACTGTAAACACATATGCACACACCCAGTAATGTACTGTCTAAATATCTAAGAAGAGAGCAAATGCAGATTCTGCAGTTTTTTTGCCCTCGCCCGTCATCTTCTAAAATGGGAAAATGTACTTGAATAAAACATAACTACAATAAAATATCTGTTTATGTTGCACATGCTGAGCCTGCAAGTTTGTCGGATTACGACCCTCCCGACATTCCCAGGGCAGAACGAAGGCATGTCCTGCCGAAAGTTCTGCCTAATGGCGTCTTCGCGCGGCGCACGCTGGACACTCGCCACCTCCTAGACGCTGATGCGTCCTCGTGCTCATCACGCAGCTGCGGGGACCGGGCGGGCTTGACGCAGCGCCTGGGCGGCAGCTGTGCTCTATATTTCGCGGCATCTGGCAGGGGCAGAGAAGTCTTGGTGGCTGCGAGTGCCTAGCGGCCCTCCATCCGACGTGGAAACCGCAGCAGGGTTTGGAAGGGCCCTGGCAGATCAGAACAGTCGCAGCTAAAGTTTGCCTGTCAGCGCGCTCGGCGCGCGCCCTCTGAGATCCGCCAGATTTCGATGTGTTTTCATCTGCTCTGACACCAGGAAAAAAGGAAGACATGGAGGCATCAGAGGAGGAAAAGCGGGAGGTGCACAAAAACAAAGGCGCGTGAGAACAGTCGGGTCAGCGACAGCGCCAGGCATGCCCGTCTCTGTCTGTCTGACTGACGGGTAGAAGCAAAAAACCTTCTCACTCTGCTCCGTTCAAAACAATCTGCTAAAGCGCACGATGACCAAGGTAACAAGCAATTTACTGAATACAATTTTTTTTAAAAAGATGAAAGAAGGCAAAAGACACGTGAAATTGAAGAAGCCCCTGACAGGAACTAACCTATTCTGAACGGCGACTGGTAAACGGGCCGCGGTGCGTCCCTCCAGACAAGCAGCATCTGTTCACCTTTTCCACTCCTGTGATCTCCCATCCTGCCCCCCTCTCTGCAGCGCTCTGATCTGCCCCCACCATGCCCTGCAGGACCTGGAGGGGACCCTCTGTGGACAATCTATTCTAATCCAACATCTGCCCTGAACTCTGTGGCCACGAGGCCACGATGCGGTTTACCCATGAGGCCTCGGGTCCCAAGGCCACCTGGAAAGAGCAATACCTCACCTGGTATGCACTGTTACTACCATTACACGAGCCTCCAAATGACCACTTAGGCATAAAAAATACATAAAGAGGGAATAGTGTGGTAGCGCTGTAGAAGATATGTACCACGTTGGTCGTGTTAACAAATAAGTAGCGATTAACAAGCACCAATAATCCATCTGGCGGACGTGGTCCTGTCATGTCCATCAGGGATCACGTTCGTCATGTCGGCTGACACCACCGCATGCAAGGACTACCACGAGAGGGGCAAAAAAAGCAGGAAATGGCGGAAGAACCGCGGAGACGTGACCTTCCGTTACACTCGGGTCCGTGACGTACCGAGACACGAAAGAGGTGGTTAATTCCTCCTCCCCAAGACACAGGAACCTGGCAAACAGCCCTTCCCTGCTTGTATCTGCACATTTCTTTAAATCCTGAAGATGTTACATTAGTGAACACTCCCAACGTGCTGCATCTATTATAAATGTGGGCGCGTAATCGGGCCCAAAGACATTTACAGATCAAAGGATAATCAAAACACAGCATGGAGAAATAAACAGACAAAAATACATAGAGCACAAACAAAATCCATAGATATGAGAGAGACTGGGTTGGAAAGGAGCGGTCAGGGTTAAACAAGGTAATGGAAGGTGAAGGTAGGCTGTAGAGAAGCAGTCAGATGGTTTCGGAACAGATTTCCAGGTTCAGGAAAAGGATTCCTGAAAGGCCATACTCAAAGCAGAGCAATGATTTTTGAAAGTGTTAATCTGATGGAACCCAAAGATCTGAGGCTTTGGGTTCATTGGTAAAGATCAAATATATCCACGAATAAGAATCACTGGGCTTTATTCATGCAAAATACACGGTGAAAAAAAAGGAAAAACCTGTAGCCGCCCCGTCCGATTTAATATTCCACCCCGACAATGTTGGTCCAGAACTCGTATTTTTTTCCCCCCCTCTTTCATGTTGTCGCCTCCATTACTGGACATGCAATTTGCCGCGAGCAGAAATGTCGGCTGTAATGACGGTCTGATGAAAAGCGTGAGTTGTGCCTGCCGTGCGACGGGACGCCGCCTCTCCGTCGGGCGGCGGGAGCGGCGGGAGCCGTGCAACAGGCCGGCGTTCCGACAGGATTTAAATTCGCCCTAATGAGGAACTGTTGCCGCTCTTCTGCACATAAGCAGCTGTAGTGAGCGGCTGTAGTCGGCTCCCACGTGGGCCTGTGTGAGTGTGAGTGTGTTTGGGGAGCAGCGCCGTTGTGTCTATCAGAGAATAATGTGATGTAAGACTGTGAGTCTCTTTGAAGCTGACAGCCAGGCTCTTACTCGATACGCAAGCAATGGGCGCTTTGAAGCCTGGCACACCTACGCTCCATCAAGTGGGGGAGCTGTCATGGGATCTGCATCTACAACCCCACAAACCCCCCCAAGACCACAAACACAATATAAACAAAGTGCACACACACACACACACACACAAACAGTAGTAAACACAGGTCACGGAGAAATTTGAGGTGAATCTGCACGCGCAGGGGGGCTGAATAAGATGAGGTTCCTGGGGAACGTGAGCATACAATTCACCTGAATTCAATCTGGCTTTTTGAACAAGGACATTTATAATTCATCTTCGTATTTGGTTTGGTAGAAGCCGGAGCCCTGAAACGGAAATAGTCAAGTAGTCATGGCATATCTGGCAACACTTTGCACTGTGCTTGAATGTGTGACCTTCTGATGGGATCAAGTTCAAAACCTCCAGAATTAGGAATGCAGGGGGCTTGGGTCTTCAGTTTGGGCTCTTCCCATTTTAAAACGAGATAATAACTTTAAAGTTCATCTTCAGAGTGTCAGAAATAACTGCAAAAGTTCCTCTTCTCCAAAATACAGATCGTTTGTATCTGATGGTTCCTATAAATCCCATAGATATTACCTTATACAGCAAATATGGTAGGGAAAAAAAGTAAGTAAAACACACAGAGAATATCATTTATGGTTCTATTTTGTGGTGCAGAGAAGACATCTTACACATCCCCTGCCCTAAAAAATAAGGAGCAGAAGGTTTTAGTTGAGCGCAACACTTGGCCAGAACAGGAACCATCAGTACATCATTTTTGATGTTTAGCCTCGTAATATAAATAATAATACTGATTTAAAAAATTAAGTTTAACGAATTTACTCGTCCATTCAAAGTTTCCTCATTCAAGATACTGTATATCCTCGGGAGAACCTGCATGTGCGCACTTCACCCCACAAAAAAAAAAAAAAAAAAAAAAAGGATCAGGTGCGACACTTGTGGCGCCCAGGCACCCCCAACCCCTCACCCCGGGACACTCACCTGCGTTCCGCAGCTTCCGATTCCGGAAGACGGAGATGATGACGAGCAGGTTGCCCAGCACGTCCACCACGGTGGTGAAGATCAGCACGCTGGCCAGCACCGCGATGGCCCAGGCGGGGCGCGCGGCCGAGCCCACGGTCCGCTCGACGTGGCCCGGGTCCGTGCGGTTCCTCAGGAACGGGATGGCGTCCGGCATGCCGGTGCTGAGCTCAGGTGAAGACCCTCCTCCGGTGCTCACCGTGCGCTCGGACGCCGATGTTTGGGGAGGGAACGCATACTTCTGCGCGCTCCCCAAGTTCTTTTTTTTTTTTAAGCGACTTAAAACGATGATATATGTTTTAATTCGTCTATCGGACCAGAGACGCGAGTTTCTCCGTTCGGTCGGCGGACTCGCCCCCCTCGGACGGGCTGGATGCAGCGCGCGCCCGCATGTCCACGGCGCGTCACCCTAAAACTCATTCAACGTCGGCAGACCCACACCTGTCTGAGAAAGCATTTCCATTTTCACCCCCCCCATCTCTCTCTCTCTCTCTCTCTCCCTCTCTCTCTCTCTCTCCCTCTCTCTCTCTCTCTCGTCCTTTCACGTTCCTCTCTTGTCGAGTGTGGCTGAGCGGAGGAGAGATCCGGAGACGTGTTGCCCCATGGCGACGCTCGGCTCGCTCTGAATTCGTGGCGCCAGCCACTCGGAATTGTACATCCGGGAGGGGGGTGGAGGGGTTGGCCACTGGATTGGCCGCTGTCCCTGGAGGACCCCCCCCCCCCCCCATAGCGGGACGTTCTCGACACAGCCAGGCTTTAATGAAGCTCAAGTGATCAGTAATGGACTAACGAGGAGGAACACGGTGGTGCTCCTGACCACCCGTTTCATTCCAGGCATTTCCACGTCATGCATGTGACCAATTTGCAGCTTTGCAATAATCTATAATAGTACCAAATCATTTTCCTTATAGCAATCATGTGGATTGACATCGGAGTCCCCCCTATGATAAGAATGCACTGAATGTTCTCTTTATTGGCATTTGTACGCTTGTGAATCATAGAGACTCGCCATTTGAAAATATTCACGAAACCCGCACCATCTTGCCATGCTGATGGTGACATATACCACCTGTGGGTTTTCCAGACAATTCATTTCTCACATACGATTGATTGGGTTTGAAACAAGAACCAATGGGCCAGAATCAGTGGGGCAGTGGTGGCCTATAGTGGGTTTAGAAGGGGACTCGTAACCCAAAAGCTGCGGCTTCAAATCCCAAACTGCCGAGGTGCCACTGGGGTCCCAGTTCACTCCCCACTGTTCACCAAAAATGACGGGTTATATGCAGAGGCCACATTGTGTTGTGTGCACCGTGTGCTGCGCAAGCTGTGTTTAACACAATGACAAAAACTTGTTCTGGACGCCACACGCATACACCAGGTCTCCCAATAAACCTGGATAACGCCTGACATCATCTGTGACTAGTTCCATGTGAATTTTCCGCCATTTCTGCAGCCATCCCAGGTCCGCCAGCACTCCAACGTCAACACGACGAGCTGCTGGTCACGTGACCGGATCCCCACCTGGTTTACCTGGTCAAACCCATTATTATTGTATTACATTTTAGTTGATTAGCATTCACTTTACAGCAAGTTTTCTTTTTGCCACTTTCAGCTGATGAAGGTTTTTGATGAATTGGAGTTTTTGCACAGGCGTCAGTCTCTGGTTGTGTTTTACAGCTCTTTTACATGATTTCCCATCTCTATAGTAACACAAGTAGTACAGCTTTTTTCAGGAGAACTATCGTGTTTAAATCACTGTGGTAGGTGTACAATGTCGGAATTCGTACAGTGAATATTTATTGTACTTATCCGGGTGGAGAGCTGCTGTAATGGAAGGTCGCTGACTGTAGAGGCATCGGGCGGAAACCGTCAATACCGACAGCTGGAGAAGCATCAGAGACGATTGGAGAGTCAGGGGTCAAGGTCCGGGGGTCAAGGTCATTGGGAACAGAACGAGAACAGGTAGGACAATCCGAAGAGAGTTCGGGAAACAGCCAGTCGGTATCAGGTCTTGGTCAATCAGGAACAACTGCTTACATCAACTTGAAATTCACGGATTATTTTGACCTGGGTTTGATCTTCTTCCGGGTCGAACCCAGGTTCTGGTTCTGGGTGTGGTTGTGAGCCCCCTTGGGGTCTGGCAGTTGAACTGCATCTATATGCGTGTGTGTGTGTGTGTGTGTGTGTGTGGGTGTGTGTGTTCTGCAGAGTTTCTCTTGTCCTCTTAACGCTCCACACTCCATGAATGAGCACCATAGACAGCTCCCGTTTTACTGCTCAGCAAATACGACATTTTATCAATGCTGTAATGAAATGGAAGACACGTCCAACAAGTTTTTTAATGTTTGTTTTAAATACATTTTTAGATCACCTTCTACAAGCCTGAAAGCCCAAGGGTTGCTGGATTTTGTCGGTTTCCGTGAAAAGCGCTGCAATTTGCGACCCTGCCTTTCCATTGTAATCAGTCGGGATAAGTCTGGGCCAGGGCGAGGCAAAGGGCTTTTGGTCAGAGGGGAAGAAAAACAAGTCACCCACCGTTAATGGCACAAGAGGGATGATGGGAGTGGAGAACGACGAAGTCAAGATGAAAGTAGGCCATTGACGTCAGCGGTCCAGGATTTCCTGGAAATGGAAAATAATGACATAGAGAAATATTAAATAGAAATATAATATACAACACACACACACACACATCTATATATAAAGAAAATATATAAACAAATCCTATAAACCTGACACAAACTTTAAAAATCCTACGAATTAACGCCATATTACTGGGCCCGGGGCTTGTCTTTGCATTTTAAACTCCATGTTGTCAGGTGAAACTGCACAAATTCTGAATATTCCAGCTGGAGGGCCGAGGAGCAGTATGCAGAACTGGAATAACACCGCTGCTTAGCTTCTTTTTCGTTTTTCTTCATTAACACGCTGTTGCCAAAAAAGGCGCATCTTCACCACACTTTTCTCCCCGGAGGTGCCCACGTCTCTCTGCCACTCCGCTGCTGCTTCTAATTGATTCCCACACCCCCCCCCCCACGCCACCGACACGAGGCAGCGGAACCCCGACACCGCGGACTAGTCCGGACATCTAAAATGTTTATTAACTTACATCGCGACCATTCGGAGCACGGAGGGCGCAGAATAAAACCGTAATCCTCCGGCCGGGCGGAGTCAAGGGGAAGATGATTGGCAGGACGTGGGCCGGAGATGCTGAGGAGGATGGTGGCTGTGGCACGTCACACAGGGCCTGATGTAGAGTGAGAGGTTCTCCCTGTGCAGCGACGGTAGGGTTGGTGTCATTTTTCGTGAACACAGCACGACGATCACTATTCAGCAACTACATGGTCTCAGTGCAGGATCTAGAAATTAACGTAGTATTGGTTCAAGGGTCCTAATGGTGTTAAAGGTTAAGGTGAGGGAAGGAAATGTGCCAAAACTGATCCAAAAGCAGGGGAGGTTGTTTCAAAGGCTGACGTGTGCTCCTTCCATAACAGGGGTCATTCTTTGTACCTTCGAGTGTTCATTTCGCACGTCTTGCCAAAGCTGAAATTAAAATCTACCAGTGAAGCTCTGTCAGCACAAGGTGAGACCGTGTTAAAATAAGAAATAAAGTTTAAAAAACATCACCGCTGGCTTTTTGAGGACCTGCGGATTTTTTTATATCGATGGAGGTTGAAACGGGAGGCGGAAGCACCTTTGCTGCAGGAGAAATGGAACAAGGCGTTTTGGACAAGGGTTCTATGCTGACGAGTTTCTTAGAGGCTTACCTCAGTGGTTGGGTATTAATTATGCTTCATTAGAATAAGATCCCTAAGTCACTGAAAGTGAAGTGATTGTCACTGTGAAACGCTGCAGCACAGCACACGGTGACCCAACAAAATGTGTCCTCTGCTTTTAACCATCACCCTTAGTGAGCAGTGGGCAGCCATGACAGGCGCCCGGGGAGCAGTGAGTGGGGACGGTGCTTTTTGGCACCTCGAACCAGCAAACTTCTGATTACGAGTCCGCTTCCTTAACCGCTAGGCCACCACTGCCTTATGTTACTGTTGGCTCCCTTGAGGGATTTAATCAATGTCAACTGCTGCTGACCCGCAGGTCGTATCTCAGTAACATGCTCTTGCCTACCTGTAGAGGGAGAAAGTCGCCCCTGAAAAAAAAGAGAGTTCTGTTTTCATTGCCATACCGATAGATGTGCCTTGTTTTAATCCAACTTGAAAAGGGGCAGTTTGGTCACATTGAGCCAGTGAGGTATATAATGGGCCACACAGGGTCATGAAATCCAAAGTCAAGCACGTTGGGTGAGGACGGATTGTTTAAAAGTGCAAAAGTTTTACAATTGTTGGATACCTGGAAAACATTTTCAAGAAGAAAACAAATATAGTGAATGTGAGGAATAAAACCTGAATACGCAGCCCCAGGCGAAACATGCACAATGAGACTTGATTGCGTACTGAATGAAACCTGAAAATATGAAATGCCCTCATGAGAAGGCTGCAAGTAACCTTAAGAATGTGCACAATGTGTTGAAAGTTGAAAGATGAATGCATGCCTGAACCATGAGGTGTATGAGCTCTGGAATGCATCATTCCATAGACGGTTTTCGTGGTAGGCGTTGCCTCCGTCTACTCTGCTGTTCAGAAAGTGTTCAGCTATGGCACTGATAAAGAACTGCACAAAGCGTGACCATGTGTCAGATCACGTCGGTGGGGGCAGCACTTTCAAGGGTCTTTCAAGACTTTTTCGTCATAATTGTCAAGACATTTTCTTAGACAGTCCTGATGTTTCTGAAATGTATAACTTTCTAGTCACATGGCATGGTGTATAAATCCACTTTTTTGATATGTTTGAATTCACATTGAGCCCTTAAAATGCAGGACTCAGTGTCTGTACGTGCTCTCTGGAAATGTAAGAGGTAACGTATTTGCCCCCTGCATTGTCATTGTCATGTGTCATTGTTGATTACAATGAAAAGAATCAGTATATGGCTTCATAAAGATAATAACCTTTATATCGAATTATACTAATTTAGCTGTATAGGCTCAGTCAGCCATGTTCCCATAAGCGAAAGTGACAGCGGACGGTATTTTATTTATTTTTTGTCTTTAGTAAAAGATCAGTAACAGATGAAAGCACACTCTAAATGCATATGAGGGATGTAATGAGGTGACAGACATATGAACCAAAAAAAAGATGACCAGTGCATTCACTGAAATGGGAGTGTTGTGAGCACAGGCTTCAATATTATTTTTATATTTATGTGTTTTTAGTTTGTTAAACCTTTTTTTTTTTTTTTTTGCTGATGTTGCTGATGAACAAACCAAATCCCCAGAAGCGCCTCAGAATTTGCGCTTTACTTTAAAGAATATAGTACTTTATAGCCACTTGTGCAATAATGACCAGCCTGTTCCAACAAGCGGAGTTATGTAAACAGTCAGACGCGCAGTGATTACATTGTGATTTCATGTCTGTTTGTAGGTCAAACTTAACAAGCTGGGAGGGGGAGAAAAAAGAAGCTCCACTGACAGCCGGCAATTAGCCTCCAGACGTATTATCCGTGCGGCTGGAACAATGATGAAAATAGGCCACTGGTCAATACGTCTGCACACAGGTACAGCAAACACGCGTGTTTGACGACTTAATGGCACGCCGTTCAAGCGTCTGTGTGGCTTTCGACCGAACAACTGGAGAATCGTACTCTGAATTGTTGAGCCTTTCAAGTGCCCTTTCGGCGTTTCCAGCCAAGGTGTGAAATGAGTGGTTTTCAATAAAGGCTTTCTTCTTTGACACCCTTTCAGATTTATGGGCTGGAAAAAAAAAACAGCCTCTGTCATGGAGGACCAGAACTGACGGCCAGTTCGGGTGAAATTCCATATTACTATTCCATATTTTTGTGCCCCGTGTTATATCCTGTCTTGTCTTGCATTGCGTGGGATTACTAATTTATTTGTGTCATAAAGTGCAAGCTCCAAGTCACAGGGATGCAAGTAAAGTCATACTTTTTTCCTTTACATATTTGTACGCCTCAGTAATTTTTTTATGGCATCTTATCTGTGAGTGTTTGAATGTGCTGGATTATTATCAGAACTTTTGAAAATCTTGTATCTGTCTATTTTGACAGCGAAACTTCCATTAAATGTAATGGATAGCCCCAAATGATCGCTGCTGGCATCAGGCTTGATTAGAAGTGTTGCTGACAGCAATTTTATTTCTTTAAAATCAATAGGAAAATTTGAGTAAACTGTGAAAGGCTGATGGTTGATCACGGATCACGCTTGTATGCACAAGTGCTAAAAAAAAATTCTAATGTGGGGAAATACACACTAAGCTGTGGACAGATGTTAAAGAATGATTTGGGCCCTTGATTAATCTGATTAAAGTAGGAAGGAAGAAGCTTTGACAAGATGGCGCTACATCCTTCATCTGATCTCTCTGTTCAGCATTCAGCAGTAAGTGAATGAAAGCATTTAAATTTCCATTTGCACAGTGGAAGGCTGTTGAAGCTTAGGCCAAAATACTGAATAAACAAAAGGCATACATGGCCCATACAGTGTGTGTGTGTGTGTGTGTGTGTTACGTTGTGTAAACGAATGTGTTTTTTGAAGCTGACGTGTGGGAGAAGCTAGGAAGTGATCAAGCTGAATGGCCATTTGGCCATTCAACTAAAACCGTTCTGTGCTAGAACGGCTATGGTTAATGCATGTGTGAGTGTGTGTGTGTGTGTCTGTGAGTGTCAAAGTGTCTGGAGGCAGAGGCAGATGTTTTTTGTGAAGCGGGAGCCTGGTTAGTGTGTCTAATCTGGATATTATTCAGTAAACTGTGTGGGTATAATCACTCTCTAAACTGTCTCATGTTCGCTAAGCAGGAACAGGGGGGGTTACTAATCCCAGACTCCCCTCCAGCCTCCACCACTTCATCCCCGCTTCCTATCCTTCCTGCTTTATGTAACCGTTCCTCATTCTCCGTCCACTTTCGTCCTTTGTTTGTCTTAAAAGGGCCCATAGAAGAATAGCTCTCTCTCCAAAAAAAAAATGAAAAGAAATACCAAATTCTCTCGAGTGGCTTAGTCTCTTTTTTTTTTACTGTGTAAACAGCAGCGGAGATGTGGTAACTCCACAGGATTACCGCCTCTTTTATTTCACTGTTAAATTATCCTGATTGTATTGTGGACATTTTTGGATTAATATCTGGGCTGAATTGTGACCGTGTCACTTTCCAGCTTTCCCTTCCAGCTCACCTCAAGTGCCACTGAGCAAAGCAGCGTCCCCACACACTGCTCCCCAAGGGTGATGGTTAAAAGCAGAGGACACATTTTGTTGTGTGCACCGTGTTCTGTGCTGTGTATCACAAGGACTTTCACTTTCATTATTTTGGCTTTCCAGGCCAAAATCTTCTTCTTCTATTTCCTCTTAATATTATTATTATTATTTTAGCTTGGAAACCTATTTGACCTTCTTTGACTCATCCCGCTATCCTCCACTACCCCTTTTCATCTCTTTATTGTCACATTGAAACCCATTTTACAAAGCAACAATGGTCACATTTTCAGTCGACAGTATTTTCACATAAATGTCTCAAACGTCCCCAAATTTCACGACACTTCGTGGCTACGCCCTGTTGGCATTGTTGATGTTAGCATTCTAGCATAAGCATACTAACATGCATTTTTAATGTCCCTCAATGACAATCACTTCACTTTCACATTTTTGAACATGCTTCAAATGTCACCAAATTTAATGTTTTAACGCCCCATGAGCATTGCTAATTTTAGCATTGCTAACAATATGATTAGATGCTAGCACATTAGCCTTTATAGACCAATATGAATATAAAAGACCAAATAATCAATTTTATGAAATTAACTAATTTAACAATTTCACTCTTCCCCTTCATCCTTTCATCCTCTTATCTTTTAACCTTTAACTGCTTTCCAAGCCAAAACCAAACTTCCCTTTTTAAGTTGAATCAACGGATGCTGCATCAGTTGCTTATTAAGCAGTCTGTGTCATGTTGTCAGGATTGCCTGCAGCTGGGCTCCACACCTGACTCCAATCCTGACGCCCCATAAATGCCGGAAGTTTCCGCCCCTTCTGGGTCTCTGGCATTTTCGTGAACTCTCTGCACGAACTTGACCTGATTTAGTTTCATGTGTTTTGAGTTCTGGCAATCGCCACACGCCTACGGGTTAGTTTATGTTCGTAATTTAAGTTAAATTGTTTTCGGACACCGCGCCATTCTTTATTTGTGTTTATTGTTTATTTGTTAATAAACCCCCTTCCCAGTATGTCAAACCTCTGCGCTTCCTTCCCTCGTAAGTCCGTAGTCGTGACACATGTTCAGATAAGAAATGATCTCACACACACAGACAAATGCCACAGTACAGCTCGACTGCATTTACATGTAAGTCTAGTATGAACGCATATGAGTTTGTTAATAAGAGTTGTGTTTTCATTCTATAGAATAGAGAGATGGTTGACAGTCTATACTATAATTCCTTTAGCCTTATAATGAATGTCTCACACCCTCTGTCTCTCTCATAGACACATCACTCCATTGTGCACGTTTCAGTAGAAGTATATATATCTGTATCTGCAAAGGTTGAATCTGCAGGCATCTGCTTTTGTTATGTAATTTATTGTCTGTGAAGCTTACACATGGAAGAAGAGTGACATGTAATCTGTGACTGGGTCAAACCGACACAAGAGAAAAGTCCCTAAATTCTTCAGAGGAGACAACATCACACAGACCTGCCTGTTACTTGTGCTTTATACTAAATGCCAGAATTAAAAGAATAATAACCAATAATCTTCATCTAATTCAACCCAGATGATGTGTTTTAATGTAGCCTATTAATTTGACATAATTGTAAATTAGTCATTTGTGAACAAGTGATATACTGTGTTCATTATTAAATTAAAATGTTAAAGTTGAATGTTAAAGCACTAACATTAAATGCATAGTTTTAATAATGAATGATAATTCAAACAGTTCCCTCATCAAAAATGTAGTGCATAAATGGCTACAGTTGCCTAGCGACGAATCTGTAAAATAAATTGAAGAAAAGCAGTGTTTGCCAGATTAATATAACATTCACTTGTATTGTTATTATATCACAGTTAGCTCTCACGTGGGATTTTTATTTGCAGAGAGGAATCCTGAGGATGACAATATCTGATGGTACAATTTGACCTTGACTTAAAACATATCAATTATCAATTATCAGTTTAAAAATATTGCTGGTTTCTACAATGAAAACTTGCCATAGTGCCATTTTCACGAGCCACTCAAAGTGCCAGGTTGGAACTAACTGGCATTGGCATTTGAATGCTGGTCACACCTAGTGCCACATTGTCCGTATTATTGCTTCATTTTACCTTGGTTTTGGATGTGACTCAGCAAGTGAGATTATAGAGCAAAACCAATTTATGAGAATTGATACTTGCATACAAATAGTTGAATTAGCAAAGTTAGCTGACCTTAAATTGACAGGTCACTGCATTTGTAATGTGATCATGAGAGACTACAACTGAAACAATGTCTTCATGAAACTTTATTTTTATATGACAAGAGCAATATGTTTATGTCTACGTATCTCTGTATATTCTGATTTGGTTAACTATAGCAGTGGCTGTACCGAAGTTGCAGGCCTGTTGGACGCTGAAAGACAGCATGTTTACATGAACAAAACAGATTTTGCAGAAAAATAAACCCTTAACCCCTCAGTGCCAAAGAAGGAGACAGACCACTGCATCTTTCTCAGTACAATTTATGCTGCTTTGCCAGGGCTGAAATGCTCTGGCCCTTCCATACATTCCACCCACCTAGTTAGACATCACATACAGTTACATAAAATCAGTTCAGATGTTTTGACAGGAAGATTCATTTTATCACACATGTAATCCCCCCCCCAACCATTTTAGACAGAAAAGAGTGGCTATGCTGAATTACCCCACAGCAAACTGGAGCCATACACCATGAACACAAATGGCCAAGTGAATAAGTTCTGCATGGAAATACACACCTTTAAATGAAGACAAATACAGTGTGTTTCGCAACTGCGTGTATTATAATTTCAAGGTAAGTGCTTTCAATTTAACCAAGTGTGAGATAATAACTGTTAAAAATAGGACCATCAGCACCCCATATGGACTCAACCCTGAACAAATCATAATTGCTTTAGTTTTAGTATAAATTAAATAATACATCAAGTAACAACACAACATTGTACCCAAAACAGAAACAGTGTCATGACACAAAAATAGACATATATTTACATCAGTAATATTGAAATATATATACACTATGTGCATTTGGCATAACATAGAGCAGTGTTATTTAAGAAATAGAAAATATACTCTAAGTGATGTGTGTTTACCGGAATGCTCTGGTGTTACATTCCTGCTGCCAACCATGACCAGAATAAAGGGCTAGGGAATGAAAAATGCACGTCTCTGAAGGTGCACACATTTACAATACTGCTTTTTGTATGTGGTAAAAAATTATGTGAGAGCGTGGGTGAAAATGTGCACCGGCGGTGTGTCTGTTCACCTTGATGAAACCACTGTCATGGCCTTCCTCGGTGAAAGAAGTGGGAGTGCAGCTCTGTAGGACTGCGGGAGCAGCAGGCTCCTCTTGACCTCCTCATAAACATTAATGCAGCATCAACGGCTGTAGGTGCTGCTAAAATCAAAGCCATGCGTTTTCGCTTACCAGTCAAAAAGCTGAGTGCCCAGTGATTGTCTGATTGCGAACTCTCACACACCCCTGAATGTGTTCCCCCGTGCTCTGCGTCAGAATGCTCTCGAGTGGGCCTTGCAGCGAGGCTCTCCTTAGTCAAGCACCTATGGAGACCAGGTCCCACCCCTACTCATAGCACCTAGCACCAGAAGGCAGGCTAGTGGCCATAATCAAAATGTCCAGTTCCGTGGACAGAACTGCGGGAGGTGCGGACATTGCCACGAGAGTGCCGTTCCCTTGGCGACATTCGGCCAAAAGGTGTCCCCATGTCCCGCAGGCTGCCCGCCCTCAGGGGCGGGATCTCTTGCCCCCAGCCTGGCGGTCTCTCATCCCAGGCTCGGAGTGGGGGCAGGTACTGCGTCTCCATGTGGTAGCAAAGTGGGCTGCCACGCCCCTCGGCGTAGTCCTCATACAGAGGTCGGGTGGCAGGCAGTGTGTCGTAATGGTCCTGGTCGCGGTATTCCTCGTAGACCGGTGACGGGTTCTCTTCATTTGGGTGCGGAAACTGGCAGTCCACATCTGTGCCACTAAGCCTCCTCAGACAGAGGTCCAATGACAGGTCTCGTGAGCTGCCTCCCAGACGTCTGGAGGAAAGGTCAGGCCTGGACTGGTACTGTGGTGCTGGATCAATGCCTGGCAAGAGCGGTCCAAGCATGCGATCTGACGACTCCCAGCAATAGGCTAATGAAAGCACAAAGACAGAAAGTTTTAAGGTCTCATCTTGTGTTCATCACGTTCTTTCCCACCTAAATTAACCATATTCGTGAAGCAGCACCAGGACTGCTGATTGGAAATCTGTTTAGCTTTTTAGCTCCGAGCCGTTCTTATGCTGAAGGAGACCAGCCTAACCATGGAATACTGATCAGCAGTCCTTCTCTCACATTCTTTAAGAATACAGATCCACATTATTAATTCCTTTGTGCCTCTGGAAGGCGAAGGCAATACCCATAAAGGACAAAACTGAGATTACGGAAATATAAGGAGCAATAAACTGTGTTAACGTGCCAGACTAGAAAGCATGCTCGCTTTGTTAGGGTACATTAAATCATGCTCATGCAGGCAGCGGATTCGGAAGCCTGGGCTGATTAGGACCAATGGCCGAGGTCAGTTTTCAAAAACATGGCATGCAGATCGAGGCAATGCATGAGGTTAAAAAAAAAAAAAAAGAAAAAAAAAAAGAAAAACATCGATTTCTCTGTCAGATTTGAATCTGCAGAATAACGACTTTCTTGTTTTTACGACTCCAGACGATCATAAGCATCATAAGCAGAGGTGAACTGCTCTGAGTCAATTTAAATAACACTTCCACAGCCAACATGTTTGATAAACTGGCCCCGGGCAGCGCATCCCTGTCCACCCCGCAAAGAGAACTAAGCCTATTTATGTGGAGCAGGAAAGGGCAGGCATTTCACAATCAACAAACAAGTCAAAGAGCACTTACAATTCACAAAGTACTCTTTGACGAATTCAACACAAATCTGATCCTCAGGATGAAGATGTTGATTTGCTGTGTTTAAAGAAACTGTAGGAGGGGGTGCATCAAACAAAAGAAAAGCATTTGGGACATAATACAGGCTATATGAAATGTCAAAAGAAACAGATTGAAATGAAATGACAATACAGGCCTAGTTACACGAGTAATTACAAAATATTGTATTTGATGAGGTTTTGTGTTTCTTTCATTTCCATTTACCACATAACCCCTTATCCAGAACAACTTACAAACAGTAGTTACAGTGACAGCTACTCGAGGTTGAAATGGTAGTAAGTGGGGTTTGAACCTGTGACTTCTGGTTCAAAGGCAAGGTTCCAACCCACTAGACTATAACCACCCTGTGAAGAGTTTCTGGTGTAAACCATAAGACACCATATTTGAAGAAAACACACAGAATATTTGGGCCAATATGCTAATTGATGAATTCAGAACAGCTATATGTCCACCAATTGCCATGGGTTCAAACAGCCACTTTTTCACCCGGTGGAGAAGCTGATTTCAATGAAATGCAGAGACAAAGTTCGCAAAAGTTTGTCAAGCGTTTCACCTTCGGGTAACAGAAGTGACCCAAAAAACACCCAGAGCACAGATAAAAGAGAGTTTTCACTCACTGCTGCTCCCGAAGGTCTGAACCTCATCCAGGACGGCCACTGTCCAAGAGAGAGAGAGAGAGAGAGAGAGAGAGCATAGCAGCGCTTTGCATTAGAGATCAGAGGCAGGTTGGGCTGGCGGGGTGAACGCCAAGAGTCAGAGGATTATGAAGGGAAGCAAGAGGAGGACGTGGAGGCATTAGCAGCATCTCTCTTTGGCTTGATATGACCCCCATGGGTCCTCTGGTAGAGAAAACAAGCGGGAACATGCTGATAGAGCCCGTTATCTTTGTCAGACGTGATGGTGTGCCCTTCTCCTAATCACACTCACCGCTCTATCATTTATTTAGATGTTCGAGCTAATGCAGCAACTTTATAAGTATGCTCATGTGCCTACAATCAAATACAACTTAAATGTGTAGCTTGCATGACTACATGATTGTAATCGTTAGAAACTCAGCATTCCATACGACTACACCCTGTTCATATACATTCTATATAAAAAGCGACACCTTGGAGGGGTTGTCATCCCTTGCTTCTCAGCATGAGAAATACAAAGTGCAGTGTGTAAAGCGCAGTGTGTAAATGTGGTTGAAATGTGTCTCAGGAGGCACAGAAGCACGATGTTTCAAACGTTTCTGTTTATTCATTTATTTAACATAAATCATGTCAAAGACCAAAAGGGAGTGAGAAAGGACTGGGCTACATATTCTCACACTTATCAACACAAAGGGAGAACATACGTGCACAATCAGCACCAGGCAGTTCGGTGATCCCCAGGGCCACCATGGCATCCTACTTGTGCTCCAGACTCGAGAGCCCTGAACTAACCCTGTTACATTTTACATTTACAGCATTTATCAGACGCCCTTATCCAGAGCGACTTACAATCAGTAGTTACAGGGACAGTCCCCCCCTGGAGCAGCTTAGGGTTAAGCATCTTGGTGGTAAGTGGGATTTGAACCTAGGTCTTCTGGTTCATTGGCGAGCGTGTTACCAACTAGACTACTACCACCCTGTTAGGTGTAAGAGTTGTAAGAATTAACTAAGAAAAGTTCATTTAAATGTAGTTTTTTGTCATGATCCGGGCGGCAGGGGTTACTCCGGATCCGGAGTTCGGACCGGAGTTTCATGTTCGTCTCGTGTAATATTTCCTGATCGTGTTCACCTGGTGTATATTTATATAATCGTATAAAACTATCCTGTTGGTGTCTCTTCGCCATCAGGTCATTGTTAGGTGATGTTCCCCTGTCCTGTGTATTACATATTAAACCCCCATCCTGTGACGTCATGCGTATGCGTCCTGCTTCCTCGCCATGTCCTGCCAACGTGACATTTTTCAATACATGTGATTTTGAGTTCCTTGTTTCCCTTGTATCTCTGTGTCATCATGAGTCATCTCTACAACGATATATTATAAAATGACATTAGTGTCACTGTGCCCAAATGTGAAGGCGCCTAAAAAACATGGTGTCATGCATGTGAATGTCGGGACTTACTGCGGTGTGCCGCTGCCCTTTCTAATGCTGAAAACGTCATTAACTCGTGCTTAGGACTGTTTGTTAATTAGCCAGCATTCCCCAGAAACCTTTCAGAGTAGTACATAATCTTTCCTCAACATTAATGAGTCGTCTGACCTACTTGTGATTCTCAAGGTCGTTCGTTATTTGACTCTTTGGATCATCAGCACTACCTGACAGAATACACCACTGGTGTACAGCCGGACATGAAAAATCAGAATTAGATTATTAGTGAAATTATGTTTATTCAATTGCACATTTGTTAATGCCACTCACCAGCACTTTACCAGGAATAATGATAATGTGCACACAAAAATGATGGTCACAGGAACAAAAACCTTTTAATAATAATTAGTGGTGGGCCGTTATCGGCGTTAACGTGCTGCGTTAACGTGAGACTCTTATCGGCGATAAAAAAAATATCGCCGTTAATCTATTCACAAAGTTGGGTTGGGAGCTGGGTCTATACTACGCAAGCTATTGTACCAGAGTTAAATGGTTACACTAGATTAATAAGTATATTTCTTCTTTCTTGTGTCTTTTATCTTATTTCCTAAAGACTTTTATTTTGTTTTTGAGACCCGGTTCAGGTCTCTTGGACACATGGCGTTAGTTGTGAGAGGTACATGGGGTTTGTGTGCAAAAAGTTATTTTAAGTTATGTACATATTAGGAATATTTTTTTTATGTTCTTTTAATATTGTATATTGTAGAGAGAGGTGCAGAAAGACGCGATGTGTGACGCGATGTTCTGACGCGACCTTGCTTTTGGTACAGAATACACTTGGGTGTCAGCTCATCATTTGTGGTTCAAGAAACAAAATCAAAAAGTTACACAACGCAGAAGAAGAACCGCTACACTAAGATGACCTTCACCTTGATATTTTAGCGCGGATGTATACCTAGCCGAATTGCACTGTAGGGGGCAAGAACGAGTCTTCGAACTGTGAAATTACCACATCAAATGTGACGTGGTAACATGGATGCAGCTATTTAACTGAATAAACAGTTGGTAAACACAAGTACATCTTATTGAGCATAATTTATTTTCTTAATTTACTTTTAGTCATTATTTGGGTAGCACACATATTCTGAATGCCTTCAGCAGAATTCAAATGAGCCATTTTAATCTAGATTAATTTAATCTAGAATAATTTTGCTTACTCTAGATTAATTCCAAGATTACAGTGAGATTAATCTAGATTAAGAAAATTTATCTATGTCCACCTCTAATAATAATAGAGCAACTGCTTGTGATCATATGTAAACATTTCAGGCTCGTAAGAATATGCAGATACACTTGTTGAATTTAAAACGTTGATTTATAAAATATTTTGCTTCTCCTTCCTCAGTCTCCAGTCAATAAAAGCACTTTTGCTTTCAGACTCAGTCATCCGGTTAAACCTCATCTTTTTGTCACCGCTGACATGCCCTTCCTTTTGTACCACAGCAATTAGCCACATGTCACTGTGGAGTAAGCACTGCGAGCAAACGCGGAAAGTACATGTCATGTCCAGTCCTTGGAGTGCAAAAAGTGACGTACCTTCATTCTCAATGGTGTCCACCGCATCATTGACCAGTCGAATGACGGTTACTATAGAAGCTTCTCAGAAGAAAGCATGAAAAAGGGGGAGGGTGGGGAGAGGGGGAAAAAAAGAGTTAATCTTAGGCCAACATTGTGAATATTTATTCAGATCCAATTATTATGTATATATATATATATATATATATACACACACACACACACACACACAATTTGCATAACAACAGATGTCATTGGATCCCCTTAATTATGTCATCCAATTTTTGTGTGCTGACTCACGGAGTGTCAGCCAGCCGCTGCTCTGCCAGAAGAGAGGACACAGAGTAATTACACTCCTGGCCCGTCCTATACCTTCACCTGAAATTCCGGAACGGCCTTGAAGAGATCCTGCTAATCCCGCTGATGCCACCAACACGGGCTTTATTACACGAAAACAACTGTGTGACTTCTAACATGTAACAGTAAGGCCAGGCATCCATAGGTGATCCTTAGGTTTATATGCACCTGTGTATGTGTGTGTGTGTGTGTGTGTGTGTGTGAGAGAGAGAGCTTATTGATGATTGTGTTTGTGTACCCAATGACGTTTGATGATGAAAACAGCTCACAATGTCTGTATATGATAAAAGGGAGAATGGTCTGTGAGTCATACACAGTGTGCGTAAGATCTCCTCATCGTTATATCACCCCACTAACACCAACTAGCAAACACCACCAAATAATTAAACAGACAAGGAAGATAATGGACAAAACAGGAGGAAAGCAGCCAAGTTGCGAGACTGAAATGTCACCCTTTGTTGTAGTTACGAGCAAGAGAGAATAACAAGTACAGAAACGTAATCCCCGGAAAAACAACGGAGAGGCACAAACAACTGCGAACATTAACTGCTGCTGTCTTTCATCATCCTATGTGAGTGCATCTTGCAGACATCCCTGCTTCGCACCCCAGTTCGTACAGAAATGTCCCTTCAACAGAAGCGGAACAGAGTTTCCGGATGCAATGAAGATTGCAACATAAAAAATGAGGAAAGGGGCATGTACATTTTGTTCTTAACGGCATTTTAAAAATATTTTATTAAATTAATAATTATTAATCATTTGACCCTTCTGAAATGCAGGGACATTTCCCATAGCCAATATATTGTTTTACATAAATAACAAGGTATTCACTGTGCCATTAAATAACACGTTGCTGTAATTAACCAATCAAAATCTTTGGCTTCTTTGCTTATTTAAATTCTGATAACTACTTTAGAGTACTAGAGTATTTTATGCTTACATTCTATTTTATCATATTAATTATTACTATGACTTTAACTAGTCCCACAAATAGAGACAAATGGTGGGGCAGTGGGTAGCACCAAGTTCTACCTCCATGTTCTCCGGTTTTATTCCAATGACACACACTAGGTGGACTGATGACAGTAACTTGTCTATAGGTGAGTGTGTGTGACTGAATGCCATGTTCATCAGCGAATAGTCCCAAAACTCAATATTTTAGAAACACAGGAATACAAAGTTACATGAAATCTGATATTTGATTATTAGTCATATCATTTTGACATGGAAAATCTGAATAAAAAAAAAAAATACTGCAGATGACATACATTTCAAGACACGTTTGTGTTTGTCTGCACATGGGTCCAGGTAATCAAATTCGTGCAGAGATGAAAGGGCTGAATGTCAAATATAAAAATGGATGTCATCATGATAATTAAACGCAGATTATCACAAGTAGTTTAGTTGACGATTATAGTTTTCATAATCTCTAGGGGTGTAATCCTTATTGTGGATCATTTTTGTTCAGTCCATATGTAGTTACTGGATCAATAAAATGTAGTTGGTGGACAATAAAGAGGAACTGTGAACTTAGCCATGGTGACACATTAACAAAGAGAAGAAGTTAGTAGCCTAGGGTGGTAGTAGCCTAGTGGGTAATACACTCGCCTATGAACCAGAAGACCCAGGTTCAAATCCCTGTGTCCCTGAGCAAGACACTTAACCCTGAGTTGCTCCAGGGGGGGACTGTCCCTGTAACTACTGATTGTAAGTTGCTCTGGATAAGGGCGTCTGATAAATGCCGTAAATGTAAATGTAAGTTAGTGTGGCCCTCAGGGGCCAGAGCATTACTCAGGAGTAGGAGTAGGAGGATGAATAGAGCTCTTACATAACACGTAAGGTAAACGTAAGCTGAGAGAATTGGTCTTCACTTAGGGTCTTGTCTCTGCCCATACGCACTAATTTTGGTTCTAAGTGGCCAAATTACTATCTTTTTTCATCGTTGCCATTTGTGCAACAATTTCTGTCACCCCAGGTTCTCCTCAGAAGAAAGAAAGAAAGAAAGAAAGAAAGAGAAAATACATTTTGATGCATTAAGCACCAAAAGAAGAAAAAGAAAATATATCTGAGAAATTTAAAGTTGTATAGTAATAAATATGATCGACTCATTGGTTGTGGTGGGCAAAGCAATCAAGAAACAGGCACATCCACCTTGATCCATAAATAATTCTGACCCAGAGAAAAGTCTCGATGGGGTCTTAAAACAGGATCATTAACTTTCCCCCCTGTAGAAGAGCCCTCATTAGGGTGTTAATTAAAATGAAATGGTTTTACACAGAACTTTAAAAATGTTCCTCGGATGGTGGGAAGAGTCTCTGATGAGCACCGGTTCTGGGCAGACAGCTATTTTTACCCTGCACAGAGCCTATTAGCTCAATGCAAAATATTGTAAGGCCCTGTGTAAGTTCATTCATTTCAAGAACTCTTCTGAACAGGACAGAGACAAATAACCAGGGATTACGTTTGAAAAGTTTGTCCTGTGCCGAAACAGCATTTTGATGTTCCTGTCCTCTTGATCCATGTAGAACCAGTTAGAACAAAATAGAAGTACAGTGCTTGTATTGCATAACATGACGCTGAATGCAGAGTGCCGAAAAATGCACAACTGGTATTCTTGTGCACATTATATTAATTAAATCTCATAAGCAGGTGTAACAATATCCAAAAACTGATGGGAAAATCATTTTATAATCATTATGCATAATTTCTCATGTTGTGACAAATCACAGGACTATTTTCACTGATAAATATTAGTATGTACACTAAAGTATCATGTCATGCTCTGTCATGCTCTGGCTACAAGGGTGGTAGTAGCCTAGTGGGTAACACACTCGCCCTATGAACCAGAAGACCCGGGTTCAAACCCCACTTACTACCATTGTGTCCCTGAGCAAGACACTTAACCCTAAGTTGCTCCAGGGGGGGACTGTCCCTGTAACTACTGATTGGAAGTCGCTCTGGATAAGGGCGTCGGATAAATGCTGTATATGTATTTGTATCAATCCGTCAATCACGGGGGTTCGGCTGTGAAGAGGAAAGCAGGCCAGGGTCTTACCATTGTCATCACAGGAGTCCGACTGAAAAGACCTGATGGAGCGCACCTCCGAGTTGGCATCTGAGAACCGGGTCACCTCCTCCACCAGGTTAGTGACCTCGACTGCAGGTGGGGGGGGGGGGGGGGGGGGGGGGGGGGGGGAAGCACAGAAACCATCAGACCTGGAGAGAAGCCGACGTTCTTCGCTGACATGCAGAGCGGAGACGCGGGGCAATAAGGTTGTGAGGAGGTGGGCGTGTAAAAGCACATTTATTACCGAAATGCCAATACGCTTACGAGCCCGGAAACAGAACGGAGGGATCATTACAGAATCTGGCCTCGGCTTTGATGCCAGCCTTTCGCGGCGTGCCAGTAATCCGGCGTAGAATCCTGCTCCATGTAAAGGACGCGTGTTCCGACGGAAGACTTCAGACGGATGCTGGCCCTGACGCGACTGCTGCCTACCTGGCTCCAGCCAGCCAGGCCGATAAATATTTCATGCGGAGGGAAATGCCTCCTGTTGGCCTATTTCGAGCTGCGCCACAACGAACAATAACAGATGGCTGCGATTACGATAATCTGCTCTGTTGTGAAACAATTTACCGGCCCCCGGAATGGTTGGGAAGGACGCCGGGGCCCCACTTTCAAAAATAGCCCGCGCTGAATCGCGCCGCGAACCGCGACTCTATTCCGGCCGAGGCCAAACAAAATGTGCACGGCGAGGTGTCCGAAGTTACTCGGCCGTATATAGAGACGTCTTCTCTTGTTTGAGCCGCGATCAATGCCGCATGGCTCGAGCCCTCTGCATTACTCCTCCGCGCCGCTGTCTGCGGAGTTAAGATGAGGCCGATAAACAACCAGCGCTGCAACGTGTGGAGTTCATAAGCGGCTTTGTGGGTTCTCCCCGCGGTGCCGCCTTTTGAATGGTTTTTTTACCCTGCGGCGCGTCCCTGCGTGCGGCCGGCACGTCGTACGTTCTCGGCTCCCACTCCACCGAGCTGCTCTCGTGGCTCCGCCCCTCCTCTTCCTCGGTGCCTTCCGTCTCCTCGTCGTCTTCGTCCGTCTCCCAGGGTGCTTTGCGCACGGGACTGCACTCGGAGAGGCAGGGCGACCGCGACGGCAGGTTAGGGGCCACGCTGCAGATGGCCACGCCCCTGCGGGCCAGGCCGAGAACGTGAGGGCCTTCGACCTGGAAGCTGGAGACCTGAGGGGGACAGGAGAGGGTGGCCAACCCGCCCGTCTCTGCGGACGACGTTGACTCCACCTTGTCTGGGTTGTGCGGGCCGCCCTGGCAGTGGGGCAGGGTGTAGGCGGTGGGTCGGACGAGGACCTGGGGGGGTCTGTCACCGCTGCACCCGATGCTCCCACGCTGGTGACGGTGGTGGTCAGAGGTGACGCGGACGGCCTTGAACTCGATGCCCTCAGCGCCAACGCCTGTCTTGTGAAGCATGTAGTTTGTCTCGGTGGAGATGCCCACAGCCTCGCCACGCGGCCAGTCTTTGCGCAGGACCTTCTTCCGGAAAGCGACGAGGAGCATGAGCAGAACCAGCACCACGAAGAGCAGCACCCCGATCCCGATGATCTCCACTGGGCCGACGTACGACAAGGCCTCGGCCTGCGTGTCAGGAGCCTCGGGGGAACGCAGGCCACAGAACTGTCCCTCAAAACCTGCCGTGCAGTTGCAGTAAAACGCACCAAACGTGTTGATACAGGTCCCACCGTTCTCACACTCCTCCTTGTCACACTCGTTCACGTCCTCGTCGCATCTACGGAAGGCAAAGGAAGGATCCTGTTAAATAAAATTCCACACGTTGTCTGAAACATTATATCTCTCAGTAAGCCGGAGGAGTTCAAGGGCACAGCAAAGCTCTTCCTCTGGGTCCCATGTTGTGTTTAATGATTTCAAATTGAGCTTTTGTTCTTGTTTCAAAAAGGACTCCCTGCTGTGCCTGCGACTGTGATGCTGATAATCTTTGCTTTCAATTAGCTCTTTTATGCCGTATTTTTCTCTCAGATTCAGAAACAAAGTTAAGATAAAAAAAGAAGAAAAAAGTTTGAAAAAATCTCCAGGTTAGGAAAATGATCAATGCTTCAACTGTAGATTTTGTATTATTAATTTTGGTAAAGTGCAAGTGCAAAAAAATACAAACATACAAAACAGCACCACAAGTAAAAAACAAAAGGTCTATAACACCAGTATTCCCCTGAATCTGTACCACCCCCCACATTCTAAAACTTTGTACGTGGACCCCAGGCAACCTCCTTGCAATTGAGTGAAACTCGTGCCAATGTCGCCCCCTGGTGGTGCAGACTGAAATCATGCTGCACGCTAAACTGACAAAAGTGGCTTTATTACAGCAATAACTACATGCTGCAATGAAAATTGTATTATATTGAGATTACTTAGGAGAAATCAATACAGTTGGACTCCTGGTGAATAGTAAATGCACCCGCACATTTGCACTAGTCGCTAACATACAAAACAGTGAAGCATGGTATTTGACAACTAAGGCTTTCCTTTCTCTTCGATATCATTTGAAATATGATTGTTGTGTACGGGATCTTATTGCGTGTGATGAGGTGAATAAACTCACATGAGGCCACTGAATCCCTTCTGGCAGCCGCACAGGAATGTGGTCCCCACAGGCTTACAGTCCCCACCATTTTGGCAGGGGTTGGGTACGCACGATGTCACCTCTAGCTCACATCGCTCCCCTGTGTACTGTGGACTGCAGCTGCACCCAAAGGCTGGCCCAGAACAGACAGATGTACTTCAACAACATATCACCAAAAACGCAAAAGCAATAAAGTCGCCGGGAACACACATGCAAGCTATTTATCTATGAACAGTAAAGTGTACAGGCTGACTCACACTCACAATAATAATTCCTTTTTACGTACGTTCATGTGACATTATGATGCATTGATCAATTTTATTGTGGATAAAAATACATGCAAAGAACGTAAGGTGTATAGTATTTTAATACGCCCAAAACCTCCCACACGCATACATTCTTCACTGATACCTCCGTAGGGCAAGCTGGAGCAGACAGCTGCGTTGAGGCAAGGCTGCGAGGAACACGGGTCGGGGTAAAGCACACAGCCCAGCTTCACCTCGCTCAGGCCCGCCACCTCGGTGTAGCGGCTGCGCTTGTTCTGCAGGGGCAGCTCATTCTTATTGAGCACCACTGACCCCAGGCAGCCCTGAAACCCATCCTGAGCACGAGGGGGTCTCTGAATCGCCAATGCTCCTGGGCGCACCTGATACCCCGAGATACAGAAAATTCCGAATAATTTATTAAATGAACTAGGTGCACCGAATGCTCAGTCAAACAATATGGACAATGTCAAAATATACAGTTATGAGCGGTCAAGTGAAAATCATTGACAACTGCATTTTTGCCCTTGTGTATAAGAAACTGTGACAAACTGTAATGGGAAAAATGTGCCTCAAGTATGGTTTGGGGGGACACAACAATAGATTTTGGGTGTTTACTTGGCCTCAAAATTCTCCAGTTCTCAATCCAGCTGAACATCTGTGGGATGTGATGTGAAAAAAGCCTGATCCATGCGCCACCTCACAACTTACAGGACTTAAAGGATCTGCTACTGACGTCAGAGGTCTAGCCTTGTCCAAGCCTTGGCAGGTCAGGACAGTTTTGGCAGCAAAATGCGTGCCCTCTCAGTATTATGCCTGGTACATTTAAATGCACGGTAATAAAACAGCACATGTTTTTGCCCAGTATTGTTTTTCAAGTGTAATATCATTCTAGGTTCAATATGTGCTAAAATTCAGAATGTCAGTCATTATGAATTAAAAAAGTCATTACGAATTTCCTTAATGAATGCCAGAGAACCAACTGTGTCATATTTGGTTCCAACTTTGGCAATAGCCAAGTGAATCTATGATAGATCATTTATCAAAATTTAATCCATGACAAGTAGCATGCACATCAGTATCAGAAAGCCAGGCCTCACCTGCGCCCCAAAGAAAAGAGAGCCATCGGTGGAGAGAGGCCAGAGGCGGACGGGAGCTCTGGCCGCACGGCGGCGCTCCACATAGCTGTCGTCCAGAGAGAGCAGCGTGAAGTTTCGCGTGAGCTCCAGGGTGACAGTGTGCCAGCGGCCGTCATTGATGGGCCGGCCTGAGATTCTCAGCACATCCAGGCCGTTATCACAGTCCATCTGGAAGCAAAGACGCCCCTCCTCTATCTACCAGACACAGACAAGAGGTTCAAAGGCAGAAAGCTTTGCCGGTTATGCCACAAACAGTCAGAACTGGTCCTTTTTCCAAACTGAAATTGACATTACAGAAACGAATTATAATATACTAAATAAAACAAATCCATAAGGAATTAAAGTATGTTTAAAATGAATAAAACAGTAATAACATACTGAGTGTATACTTTTGTATTTATGAAGCACTATCAAACATAATAGCTGCTGCATTTTGTACCCTTTTTTGGCAGCCCAATCAACACAGCATTACAGTAATCCTGTTGGCACCACAGCCATGGCCTGCTTTCTCAGCATTATGCCGTAACAGGAAGGGTCTAACTTCTGCATGTGGGTGTCTCGGTTCCACTGACTGTCCATATCAAGTGATAGTCATGAGTCACTAGCGTTTGCACACGCTAGAAAAAATGACTTTCTGTGGATGAGGGCTCAAGCCATCTTCATCACTTAACAGCAACAGCTTATTACTTGTCTAATAGGAACACATTGGCTGCATTTGGCTAGTCACTGAGACAAGGCCAGGTATTAATCAAAAGTCTGAGCATTATAAATACGTGTAATGTTTTTTAAATGTTGCAACGTCACACATGGGTATCTACAACGATCCAATGTGTGTGTCTATACAGTTTATTCCTGTGTCTCTATTTACATCTATATTAATCTATCTGTCTATTTATATATACAATTGCATTGATATTTTATGATTGGATTAAGACATTAATATAAATTGTATTATTTGTATAACATGCAACACGAAAAAAATATTTATGAAACAGGACAGGGATGCTTTGTAGTTCTTCTTTTGTCCATTAGGTGGCAGTGTTTGCGTGTGAAATTCAGCTTTCAAAAACCATTTGCACTTAGTCATCTGCATAACTGAACCGATAAAAGGAGCAAAAATGAAAACATTACTAGAACAGAACATTGAAATTCCTTTACAATTATTACAATAGTAATTTTAACCTTACAATAAAACAGCCTACATGAAACACAGTAGGCGGCAGTACTTCAGATGTTCTGGAATCAACACTGAAATTACTGATTGGAAATCCTATTTATTTTTTCTATTACTTTTGGTTATTGTAATAAAAAAGGGTGGTTTTATTTTATTTTTATACTGTACAAGACAAGAAAAAGCATGGAAAAAGGCCATCTCGAACAGGGAAGGTTTTACAGACTATTTTTGAATGATTGCAATTAAATCTGTTTTAAATAAGTTCTTGATCTTTTGTCTCTAACATGTAGCACTTATGTACCACCAGTGTTAATTGGAAATGCTGTCGTAATGAGTCTCTTTCTAATCAAAGGTCAGGCAGAGGAGTAGACACCAAACACAGGATCCTTATATTTAAAAATTCTAATCATGATTAAACCGTCACTCAGAAGTGATCATTAATACCAATTAGGCAGTGAGCTCAGTCATTCTTCACTGCATGCTAGTCTTATCTGTACGCTGTGTGTGTGTGTGTGTGTGTGTGTGTGTGTGTTTTACCTTTAGCATAGTGCAGGGATCAGCTCGTGTGTACATGATCACCCCTCGACTCTGCAGTGTTCTTATCCTCAGTCCCAGCTTCATCTCACCACTCTTGCTGCTCTCCGTTACTCTATATTTTATGTAGCTATTGCCGGCAAAGCTCAGTGATGTCTGGCCTGCCAAAGCAAATGTCCGTAATCCTTTATAAATCAAATACTTATTAACCTATCAACAAAAACACATCTATGGTGGGCAAAGCAGATAACAGGACTGGCAGTTGCGCCAAAAGTATAAATAAAAATAATAAATAAATAAATAAATAAGTACTTTATATGCATGCAAAGGAATGGAATGAAAAAGGAATGAACATTGAAACTATGGAGACCCCAAACTTGTATTTATATTTGTACTGTCCAGACCTCTATTAATTTAAATACACTATATTTAACTTCATTGTCCCTTCATTGTCAATGGACTACAGTTTTGCAACCAAACCGTAGAATAAAATTAGATCAAGTGCAGAAGGTAAAGCACTAAATAAAGAAATAAATTAAATATGCACATCTGTGTGTTTGTGTGTGTGCACACATGTGGCTGACCTGCACACTCGTCCATTTGCTGTGGTTTACACTGGCAGACAGAGGGTGCTGCAGACCCTGTACGAACACACTGCATATCCGCCGGGCAGGCCTGTCCCTCGCAGAGCTCCAGTGGTGTCTGACACGTACCACCTTTAACAGTGTGGAAGAAGAGGTCAGGGGTCACTTTGAATCACTTCATGGCCATTCCAGGTCATTTCTTGGCATTTGTGTTGTGAAAAGGTGTAAGAGAATGTAAGGTCATGTTTACAATTGTGCTCCTGGTGTTCCCAAAGGGATAGTTTAGAAAATAAGTGAAGTGATTGTCATTGAGAAACACTGCAGCACAGCACACGGTGACACAACAAAATATGTCCTCTGCTTTTAACCATCACCTTAGTGAGCAGTGGGCAGCCATGACAGGCTGCCTGGGGGAGCAGTGTGTGGGGACGCTGCTTTGCTCAGTGGCACCTTGGTGGTTCGTGAAGCGAACCGACAACCTTCTGATTACATGTTTGCTTCCTTACCTGTTAGGCCTCCACTGCTCATGTGTATTGGCTCCTAATCACCCATAGGTGCTGTCTATTAGGACCCTTTAATTGTCAGCCAACGTCCCATGATGCCCTTCGGTTTTTGTGATCACATGACATTTTGTGTTTCATGGGTGTTTCTTTTTTGTGAGTGTTTCTGGCCGTTGTGCTGTGGTTTTGTTTCAGTTTAGTAAAAACTCGCTGTGTTTGAAATGTCATGTGCTTGATGTGAAATCAATCTCGGACATCTGTGATAAATAGTTTGCCAGGTAAGCCCAATTATAGGAAAAACTACTGAAGAACAACACATTAGTAAGCAGAACACCATTTTCAAGCAATCTTGAAATCTCTGCTGCGTGAAAGGCACAAAATAGTTGAATAAATGAATCTATGTTAAGAGGGTTGTGGCTGGGTTTGTGCAGATAACGGCACAATGAGAAGGGTTTTTGCCTGACAAAAACATTGGCTTAAGAGAGCAGCTGCTAAAATACCTTTACAAAGCAGCTAACAGATTTTCGAAGCTGCTGGTGCCTCAGGAGTCCCGCAAGCGTTGAAGTGTAGATCCTCCAGAGTCTGCCAGTTATTCGGCCACCCCTAACCAATGCTCATAAGCAGAAACGGCTGCAGTTTTGGGCAGAAATCATAAGGACAGAGCTCGTCGGTCCCTTTAGGGGCCCTTTAGGGGCCCTTTAGCTGTGAAAATGTCCTCAGAAAAGTATGTTTCTGATTGACACTTTTCTTCAATTATACAAAGAAGAACCATGCTCTCCATAACAGAAACATTTTCATGCGGTACAATGCACCAGGAATACCTTTGCATCAATGGCTGCAATGGGCACAAATGGAAAGAAATTCATGGCGTGGCCCAATCCTTCCCTAACCTCAGTTAGAATCTATCAACTTGAGAATCTATATGGATGGGAGGCCGTTCACATCCAAACAGCAGCTCTGGGAGGCTATTCCAACATCCATTCAATGGATGCAAATTTGACCTGTTAAGATTGAAATAGCTCTAGATATGGATAAATATGACCTGCAAATTCAACAAATGACCAATTTCATTTCTTTACAACCTATGAAATGTTTTGAAACTGAGGTGTGTAATAACTTGAAACGGTGTTTCTTATTTTTGAAATATATCAAAAATACTTGGGAGATTTGTTCAATAACAGGCTGATCACTTGAAATGTATGCTGACTGTCATATGCCATGACCATCTTTAGGAAAATAAAGAAAAAATATCAAATTTGCATAATAATTTGGATCGAGTGTAAAAGTGAAAGTGGCAATAATTTAATTTGATTCAGAAAATACTGTTATAGAGAACTGGGTTGGTTTTTCCCAACATTGAATCAATGAATGATCTCCTACAATCAAAACTCTACAGATGGAAAAAACATTGTGTTGCTGCTCAGAGAACAATGAACTAACAGAGTCTCTTTCTCTATGCCAAATGGCATTGATTAGAGAAAATAAGGGAACTCTCCAATAAACGGTTAAGGTAAATCCATATTTGATCAATGTTTGAATGCTTTTTCTTGTTATATGTTTTTCTGGTAATTGAATTAAATGATTTTGTTTGATATATATGCACAGCCACTGCAGTTTAGAGTGCATGTGTGTGTACACACCTGGGCAGTTGCAGCTTTCCACTCTGCTGAAGCGTGAGGTCACCAGGCTGATGGTGGGCGTACTGTAGACATTCACATTCGTGGACTCCAGACTCACAGTCTGCTCACACACCCTTCCTCCATCACATGCCAACCCACCAGAGCAGTTCTGATCCAGCACATCCACCAGCTCCACCAGTGCCACGAGCTGATCCCACACCTCCTTCACCCTCAGGGCCAGCTCTCCTGCCCCATAGAATCCCCCATCGGGGGTCTCCACTGCCACAAGGACCTCCAACAGAGAATCCCGGCCCAATGGCTGAATGCTGAGCACATGCACAAGGTCAAGTCCAGGAGAGTCTTTCCCAGTCAGGCCCTGAAGTATCCTCTTCACCGCTGGCAAGTGGACACTCACAAAATCTTCGGGTCCAATGCCTCTAAAGCGGAGCGTTGCGGCAGACTGCAGCATTTCCTCTGTGACCTGCTCCACCAACACTGTCACACTGGCTGTGGCCAAGAAGCTTCCATCACTCACTGTCACATTGAGCAAATAGCGGCCTGGCTCAAGGCCGGCCAAGGCCACAATTCGGCCATCCTGCCGGTTAATTTTGAACAGACTCTTAGGACGAGGAGGCTGGGAGAAAGAGAGTACATCGTACTCGTCGCGATCTGTGGCATGGATGCGGCCGATTGCCCCGCCTGGGAACACATCAGAGGGCATGATGACAGTAACGTCCAGGGGAAGGGGTTCAGGCTGAAAGAAGCTGTTGCTGAGCACGCGCACAGACACAAATGTGGTGGAGGATAGCGGTGGTTTCCCAGAGTCCCGTGCCTTCAGGAAAAAATTAAAATATTTATTACAAAGTATTGCAATATTCCGAGTTGTTTTACACTTTTTTTTTTTTACAAAGGCCATTGTTTTTCTCCACACTAACCATCACGGAAAGAAAATAGTTGACCGTTCATGTCAGAGCACAAACCCAGCATGAAGTCAAAGGAGACATCCGAGACAGGATAGTCTCGAGGCACAGATCTGAGGAAGGTTACAGAAAAATTTTCTGCTGTGTTGAAGGTCCCAATGAGTACAGTGGCCTCTAATATCCGTACGTGGAAGAAGTTCGACACGATCTTAAAACAGCTGTGCACCGATGCCTCCCATCCAACCTGATGGAGCTTGAGAGGTGCTGCAAAGAAGAATGAGCGAAACTGGCCAAGGATTGGTGTGCCAAGTTTGAGATTCAAAAAACCTTGAGACTGTAATTGCTGCCAAAGGTGAATAGACAAAGTATTGAGCAAAGGCTGTAAATACTTATGTTTTTTTTTTTTTTTTAAGGAATTTGTGAAAACCTCAAGTAAACTTTGTCATTATGGGGTGTTGTGTGTAGAATTCTAAGAGGAAAAAAATATTTAATCCATTTTGGAATAAGGCTGTAAGATAACAAAATGTGAAAAAAACATTTATGAATACTTTATGAATATTGGTGAAAACATGAGTACTTTACTTCATACTTCATAGTTCACTTTCTCCTGCTACCAGAAATAATCCATATCTTTCTTGCAATGGATTCTCCATTTGGAATCTTAGTTCCATAACTGCAACCAAGTAGGTCTATCCAAACTATGTAAGTTGACCAAATATGAACATAATACTCATGGCAATGTATGGGGATGAATACCTACATCCAATTCAGTTTTTAAGCTTCCCAACATAGAGACATGGAAGCATTTCAATACACAGAGCTCTTACTCATATTCAATTTATAATCTGTATTTCTGAAGAGATCATTTTAACCCCTGTATTGACTACCATATATTGTATTTGTATACAGTATTTAATTTAGCTTCTGTATCATAAAAAATCTACTGCAACCTTAATCTTTTATTAATTTTAATGTATTGATAAGTGTCAATTTTGCTCATATAATTTATGAAAAATAGTGGTCCTAAAACTAAACCTTGAAGGACCACACAAGTACTGTGTTCTATACTAATAATTACTAATAATTCCTGTGAAAATAAAGTTTATCTAGTTACAACAAAGACAGAAGTGCAAAATTGTTTGTCTGTGTGACCCGACCTGAACCTCCAGAGTGTATTCACGTGGTGATTCTGGTCCAAAAACCCTGCTGGCTTGCAGTTCTCCCATTTGGTCCAGGTTGAAAGCATTGTCCTCATTTCCAGAGAGTATGCTGAACTCAAAGGGGGGGCCATTGCGGGGAGAATCTCCATCAGTCACAACCAGTTTTAGCAAACTAGAGCCTGCTGGTTGGTTTAACTGTGAATCAGAGAAAATTGTGGTGTTTAAGGGTTTAGGAATCACAAATCAAAAAGCAGTGAAGAACATACTTTTAATTAATACTATAACAATATTAATAACAGTTTTTATTTAGTTTTCAGTATGAATGTATCTGTTTTCAGAAGTGGTGAGTGTCAGCCCATAGACTGTGAGCCGTCAAGTAGAACTGAGGAAAAAAAATATTTCTGAAAATGGACTGAAGCATTTTAGGTATCTCCTCTTTACCTGGATGACAGTGGTGGTGTTGACAGAGGAAAAAACAGGAGGACTGTCGTTCACATCAGAGATATCGATGTTGACTGTGACCGTGGAGGACATCGCCGGTGACCCACTGTCAAAAGCCTGGACAGCTAGAGAGTAACTCGAGACCTGTGAGTTATGACACAAAGATCAGACAAGGACAAAAAAGACCAAATAAGAAGAGGAAGGGACAGGAAGGGAGCAGTGTGGTGTCACAAGAATGAAAAAAAAAAAAAAGCTGAGTAATGGGTTTCACTAAAGGACTATTTTGGACCGCAGCCAATGTGGGGCATTTACAGCTGAGGCATGTTTTTATAAATAAAATGCAAAATTTTTTTAAAGGCATCTTCCAAACTGTCTAATAGTCATTTGAAGAGGCATACATATTGTGGATTCTAGCTTTTTCCAGACATTAATCATGTTTTCTTTTCTATGAATACTGTCCTTTGGGGACATACAATACCTTGATTTTGATCAACAAGGATCATTAATTGTTGATACAGGTTTCCTGAAATGGGATTTTATTCTGGCAAGAAAATTTGTGTGCTTACCACTAAAACGCTCAACTAAGACACACTGGGAAGGAAAGAGAACAGATTTTTTTTTCTTAACACAAGCAGAGTTCCCAACCGTCTCTCTGTCCAGCTCCTTGTTGACTTTCAGCAGGCCAGTGACTGGGTCGATCCAAAACTGGTTCTGACGGTCGCCTTTTAAAATGGAATACGTGATGCGTCCATTCACCTGGCTGTCCAGGTCCTCGGCCAACAGCTGCATTCCAAACAAACAGGCAAACAATGAGGAAACGAACAAATGTTAATTTATCTAACTTATAATAAAAAAAACTGGGGATAACAAGGATTCATAGCAGTAAAATAGCTTAGTGCTTCAAAGGAAGAGTGACAGGGAAATGACATTCATTCGTTACCCTGAAATATGAATTGCTAATGCAGCCACTAATGAATGCAGTTAGTGTCTCATCTTCAATCATGTACCTATTAACTCAGTGCAAGGAGCATGCAGCTTGAGGTTTAAAAAAAAAACTGCAGGACATGTTACCCTGGTGACAATCTCCCCGACAACAGCGTCCTCACTGACCAGCACGTTGTAGATGTCCTCAGTGAAGGAGGGTGCGTTATCATTCACATCCATGAGCTCTATGGTTACCATGGTTGCGGCACTCAGAGGAGGGCTCCCACCATCCCAAGCCTCGACTTTGAGATAATAGTCTTTGCACACCTCAAAGTCCAGATCATCCGCCACCGAAATAGTGCCTGGGGAAATAATTCAGATGCCACTGATAAACTTTATGACTGTTATAAAACAAGATTTACAGAGTTCATTTCACTACGTCATAAGAGAGAAAAAATGAAATCGTGAAAAAATGAAATAGCGTTTTCTTATCATGTTTCATTTCCAGTTATTGCAGAGATGTCCTAGTTCAGAATGTCAATTTGATAATACATTTATGATGCACTGAAGCTAAGCTGATTTCACTAATGAGATCCACCTCCAAGCTGAAGAAGCTAATTAGAAAACCATTCTATGTTCTGAAGGTCTCGATCTCTGATCATGAGTCATGTCACACACACTAAACTCCATTTACATCTCTCACCTTTGACCACGTCAATGGAAAACTTCCCCTGCTCGTTGCCAGAGTGAATGTTATAGAAAATCTCAGCATTGGGGCCAACGTCTTCACTTGTTGCGAACACCCGCAGAACCTCAGTTCCCACAGCAACATCCTCAGGCACAGTGACAGAATAGTCATTCTTTTGAAAGATGGGAGGATTGTCATTCACATCCAGCACCATGATAGTCAGATCCACCGTGGTGGAAAGTGACCCCTCCTCTCCGCCCCGGTCTGATGCCTGAATCCTGACCAGGTATGAGTCCTGCAACTCTCGATCTAGTGGTTTCTCCAGAATCACCACCCCAGAGGATGCATCAATGGAAAACATATCACCTGCTGAGTCCACCAGAGTATACACTACTTTTCTATTGAAACCTAGAAATCAAACAAACAAAACAAATTAAATCAGCTATCCATGTCATTTTAATAATGTGATGGAAAAAATATAACATGCAGCTAGTCACCGTAATGTTTCTCAATCTGAAGACTGATCTATTAAAAGTGTTTTGGTCTGAAAAAGCTATTTTATGTAATGAATATTATAAACTACCTTCATCAGGGTCATTGGCCTGCAGTCGGGTAATGAGGGCTTTGGGAGTGGCATTCTCAAACATGCTGGCAAGGAATTGGGAGTACGAGAACGATGGAGCATTGTCATTCACATCCAGGATGATCACTGAGATCTCAGAGCGGCAGAACAGACCCCCTCCGTCCATAGCCTGGGCAATCAAGTTGTACACTGCAGTCCTCTCCCTGTCCATCAGATTGGCTGTTTTCAGCTCACCTACATGAGCACAAATATGTACATGTCACTGAATGCTCATTATATAAGACTACTGTTTCCTCATTTATGCAACAATTTCATTGAAAGTGAAAGTGAAGATATACTGCAGCACAGCACACGGTTAGTGGGCAGTGGGCAGCCATGACAGGCGCCTGGGGAGCAGTGTGTGGGGATGGTGTTTCAGTGGCACCTCAGTGGAACCTTGGCGGATAGGGATTCGAACCTTTTGACTAAGGGGCCGCTTCTTTAACCACTAGGCCACCACTGTCCCAAAATAGTATGCATGTTTCACATTCTAAGATGCTTTTAGACCCCTGGCTTCAACAGGGAATAATTTAGAATTGGAGATTTAAAATTATGCAAAGTATGAATTTACAGTACTTTATAATTCCTTCCTATTTACCACTAGAGTCTTGAATTATATTTGTCAGTTACCAGTATTTGCATCCATGTAGAAGTCTTCCACACCAATGCCAAACAAAGAATACTGTATCTCAGCACTGGTCCCCACATCCAAGTCTGTGGCTCCTACGGTAAGGATGCCCTTGTTGATGGGAACATCCTCAAGGATTGACACCTCATACAGAGCCTTGTACAAAAGCAAACATTCAAAATGTGTATAAGCATGTATACATACATTTTCATATATATTGCCTGTAGAATTATACTTAAACCAAAAAATGTTACATTAATGTTACATTTATGAATGTATTCTGAAAATTGAGTTTCTCCAAAATATGGAAATAATTATTTTATATGTAAATGCAAATATGTAAATGTATATCTATTTTTAATTCTGAAATGTAATTAAAAAGAATGGTTTGAGTAAGTAGGACATTTTAAAGGTTTCCCCTTAATATGTAAATGTAAATGTATTCTATCATGCGTAATGAGTAAGCTCATTTGTGATACAATATCATTTTTCTGATTAAATAAACAGTTGCCAAAGACAAGATATTGAAAACCTGGTCACAGACGGGGCTGTTGTCATTAGCATCCATGACTGTGACCTCCACCCGCACTTGAGTCATAAACAGGCCGTCGCTGGCTGTGATATTGAGAATGTATTGATCTTGTTCCTCACGATCTAGTGGCCGCTTGACAAATATCTTCCACTCTCCCTGTACAGGGGCAAGAGCGAATGCTCCCCTGGGATTTCCACCTGAAACAGACATTTATCATTTTAACTGGCTAACTTAAGACAAAGCAAAGAAAATTGTTTTACATGACAAAAAGGCACCCCACCTAGAATTTTATTAGACATTTTCAGTGTAACAATAGTCTGCTGTTTAAAATCTGAATATCACCTTGGTTCAACAAATTGGCTTTAAACAAAGAGAAGTAGCACATTAAGCAAAAAGCTTTTCATAGGCAATTAATTTCTGGCACCATTTATCAAATTAAAGCCTTTCAGTGTGATTATCCCTCCCACTGACATGCTACTGTCTTAAATCATCCAGCTTTATACCCCCAGCTACTGCTAAGCACATTTCACCTGTGATATGGAAGCTGACGAGGCGGTTTTGGTCCGAACTGTCCCTGTCCCGGCTGCTGAGAACAGTGACCACCTCCCCAACTGGGTCGCTCTCCCTCACCGCACCCCTGTAGTAGTCCCTCTCAAACACGGGTGGGTTGTCGTTCACATCCGCCACAGTGACAGTAACCACAGCTGTGGAGGACAATGCGGCGGCCTCACCGAGGTCAGATGCTACAACGCTGAATGTGTACGAAGGACATGCTTCATGGTCCAGTATGGCTAGGGTTGTAATCCATCCTGTTTTGCCATCAATAGCAAACACAGAACTGGTACCTGTTGTAGAGCCATTGTTCTCATCTTGAACTGGGTTCAGAGTCCTTCCAAGGCTGTATGTGACTTGTCCATTTGACCCCCAGTCCGGATCAAGGGCCCGCACCTGGATCACCCTTGTACCAATGGGTAGACCTTCCATAACCTTGGCTGCATATGAGCTGGTCTCAAAGGAAGGTTTGTTGTCATTGATATCCAGCACTTTCACTTCCACATCCACCACTGAGATGGACTCCACAAGGGACTGTCTCATTGAGGCCGAAACCTTGAAGCGAAAGATGCTGACTTCTTCATAATCCAAAGCCTTGATCAACCTCAGAATCCCTGTTTCCCTTTCTACAATAAATGTGCCTCCAAGGTTACTCTCTCCAGTTTCACCACTGACCACACTGAAAGCCCCAGTTTGACCTGGACCAAGGTACACAGAACCGAGTGCCGTACCAGTTGGTGTGTCTTCAGGGATGGTGAAAGAGTACTGAGGCTGAGTAAAAGAAGGAATAGAGGCATCAGGTGGAAGCACGTGGATGAATGCAGAAACAAGAGAATGCTTAACAGGAATGCCTCCATCTGTGGCTTTCACAAAGAAAGAGAGAATTGTCCCTTGCAAATGTGCCATGCTGCCTTTGGTCACCATCCATCCACTGTCTGGCTCAATTTCCAGAACATCCACCAATGGGAGCCGGGCTTCACTGTAAAGGGAGTAGCTTATACGACCATTGTTTCCAGCATCAGGGTCCTGGGCTTGAATCTGCGTAACCAGGGAACCCATGGGGACATTAGCCTTGATACTCACCCTGTATTCACCAGCCCGGAAACGTGGTGCATTGTCATTCTCATCCAGCAACATGACACGGACAGTGCAAAAAGAAGCCCTCCCACCTCCATCTAAGGCCATGACTGTCAGCACAATGTCCCGGTTCATTGGATTCTCTCTATCTAACCTTTGTGCGGTGGAGATCAAGCCATCGGCCCCTATGTTGAACTGTGTCTTTCCCAGATCATTAATGAAAGAGTATGAAATCTGTCCAAAAAGGCCAGCATCTTCATCAGTGGCCCGTACCTGTATAACCCTGGAGCCCGCAGGGGCATTCTCGCGTACCTCTGCCAGGTAGAACCTCTGGCTGAAGACTGGGCTGTACAGGTTCGCCCCAAGGACACGCACGGTGACCTGCGCTGTGCTGGTGAACACACCATCAGACACAGACACATTCAGATTGTACAGAGGATTCATCCCCTGTCGACGCTGACTGGACAGGGAGATGATGCCTGTCTCCACATTCATGACAAAATTCATCCTCTCATCCCCCGAAAGGATGCTGTATCTCAGTCTCTCTGCGTCTGACTTGTCTGCATCTGAGGCCTGGACACATGTCACAAAGTGACCCCTTGGTGCAAGTTCACTGACAAAGGCTTCAAAAAGTGGCTGACTGAAGGAAGGAGGGTTGTCATTGGTGTCACTCAGTAGGATGGTGACAGTGACCACACTGGTCTGTGCGGGTGATCCACTGTCGGTCGCCCTGATAATAAATCCATACTTTTGGACAAGTTCGTAGTCCAGTAACCGTGCAGTTAGCACAAGACCAGTGTTGCTATCAACGTGGAAGTAGTCCGTGCTGTTATTGGCATCAGAAAGTATGTGGTAGCGGATCAAGTTGTTTTTTTCAGAGTCTTTATCTTTTGCTTGGACCTGCAGTACTGTTGAGCCGATGACTGAATTCTCTGGCAGAGTGACTGTGTAAGAGGCATTGTCAAAAACTGGAGCATTGTCATTAACATCAAGCACAGCTACGTCCACATCCACTTCCGATCTGGCCCCTGTCAGAGTGTCTGTTGACCTAACTGTAAGCCGGAAGTAGGGGTTGACCTCAAAATCTAAGGGATACATGACATTGATGACACCGGTGTCAAAGCCAATGTCAAACTGAAGAAAGGGGTCTCCATCGACAATGGTGTATATGATGTTTTGACCTTCTGGACTGGTTGCATTGATGCTAAGAATGGACGTGAGCACAGGAATGTCCTCCGTCACAGAGATGCCATAGAAGGGCTTTTCAAAGACAGGCATGGCTTTGTTAACAACAGTCACAGGGACATCAGCAGCTGTAGAAAGAGAGGGATAACCTCCATCTTGCGCTAGAATTGTGACCTTATATTCAACATTGGAAAGGTCTACTTCAAATGCCCTTTTAAGGATAAGCTCACCTGTGAGGTGATTAACCTCAAAGTGCCTGTGGCTCTCTTTCAAGGAGTACAACACTTCTCCATTGACACCTTTATCTCGGTCTAAAGCTGACACCTTGAATATAGGTGTCCCTGGCTGAGCATCTACTTGAACAGCAGCATAATACGGCAGGCCAAAAAACTCAGGGGAGTTGTCATTGACGTCCTCCACCTGTACACGCACCATGACCCTGGCAACCCTTAAACGGTCATGCTCACGGCTGGCCTCTACCACCAACTCGTAAGACTCTTGCTCTTCACGATCAAAAGGAACTCCAGTCGTCAAGATAATTCCTGATGTGGGTCTAATGGTAAAGCGGGTGCCAGCATTCAATAGAGAATACTTTAGGGGTTCATTGAGATGGTTTCCCACAGCATTGACCACAGTAACAATGGTAATGTTTGTGTTGTTCTCCAGCACTGAGGAGGCATAGAATGCCTGGGTGAAGAGCAGCCCACTGTCCATAGCCTCCTTCACCAGCACTGTTACCAGAGCTGTACTAAAGAAGCGCCCATCAGACACTTTCACATTGAAGCGGTACCGGTCTTTGGAGAGTTTGCTGTTTTTGACACTCAGCGTGCCACTGTAAGGATCCATGGTGAAATGTTCAAGGTCACCATCAGCTAGGGAGTAGATTAGATCCGTCTGCACTGTTAGGTCAAGGTCGACTGCCTCCACCCTCAATGCTTCAACTCCTACATAGGTGGGGAGCAGCAAAACTGTTTCATAAGCATCCTGCAAGAATTTGGGAGGTGAGTCATTGGTGTTCACCACCTTGATAATGACCTCTGCTGGGCTCTCTGCAGATAGCTGAGGCTTTCCACTGTCCCTCACATGGACCCGGAAGCAGAACTCAGGAAAGGTTTCATAGTCTAAGTTACCAATGGTTCTGACAGAGCCTGTACCTGAGTCCACGGCAAAGAACATCTTTGCTGTGTCTTCTACAATCTGGAAGACCAAAAGTGCATTATGGTTCCTGTCTGCATCCATAGCTTGTATTACCAGAGGGCTGCCATCCTCGCCCATCACCACGCTGTTAATGGGTGCTGCCTCACTGATGCTTCCAATGTATCTGAGGTGCTGGAACACTGGGAGATTGTCATTTTGATCTACTACTTGGATGATGACTGTTGTGTTTGATGCAATCCCTGCTATGTTAACAGCCTGTATAACCAGAACATATAAGGAAGTGACCTCAAAGTCCAAAGGCTTATGGGTAGTGATGACGCCTGTGTAGCTGTTGATCTTGAACCTCCTTTCGCTGTTGCCTTGTTTGATTTCATAAATCAATGCAGAACGACTTATGGCATTAATTGTGGTGACAAAGGTGCCAACTGGCAAATTTTCAATAATCTCAGCCTGATACTCAAGCTGTGTGAACTTTGGACTTGAGACATCCGACAGGGCGATGGTTATCCTTGCAGTAGCTGTGGCACTCAGTGGCGGAGTCCCACTGTCTTTCACGCGTACCGTTATGATGTATGAGCCCACTGATGCTAAGTCCAGCTCTCGTGCCACAAAAATAAAGCCTGAAAGTGGCTCTATGCCAAACAGACCTCCACTGTTGCCTGGTGCAGAAAGAGAAAGAAACTGTGCGTGAGTACTTTAATTCCAAGTTACACTCAAGAGTGTCATTGAAAGAAAAGCAATTTCCTCTCAAAGGCAAAACTGAATACATTCCATGATGGGTGATTCAAAAAATATATAAATAACGTTATCAGTGTTAGCAGAAACTGTTGCTTTATCATGCCATTTCCAGATACGGCATCATGCTTCACAAGACTCCCAAATATTATTTTCATCTAGTAACTTCCAAGGTCACTTTGCTTCAGGGAATACTGTATATCCGTAGTAGAGAAGAAAGACTCACCGGCTTCTATTGAATAGATAAGCTCTCCGTTCCTCCCTTTGTCTTTGTCTAAAGCAGTGACCTGCAGGACAGCTCGCCCCACCGCAGCTGATTCATACACCACCCCGTCATACAAGGTGCTGGTGAAGTATGGAACTTGGTCATTTGCATCCTCTACAGCAACTAATATCCGAGCAAGATCTCTATAGTATGGGAACTCTTGATCCTTCACCTGGAGCCACACAGATAGTATTACTTTTGATGAATCAATTCAGTTCAATCAATTCTGCTGCCTCTTCAATTGCCAATAACACGAATATTTATTATAGAGTACAGCAAATATTGGTTGTTTTATTTATTACAAGACAGCAGGCATAGCACAGTAAGTCATATGCATCCCTAAAAAATGTTGTCAATATGTTTTACTGGATTTAATTGAACAAATGTTCGTCTGGCACTCAATTATTTGATTAAATGTTGCACTATTTTCAAATAGCATCTCATACCATAATGGTTAGAATGTGCTGGGTGCGAGCTTCATAGTCCAGGCGATCTGCTATGTAGACAGCCCCAGAACTTGGGTTTATCCGGAACATGCGCATGCTGGCTGGGTCCACACTGCTGTGAATGGAGTAGCTCAGTTTGGCTCGATCATCTTTGTCCAAAGCCCGCACTCTTAGCACCTCAGTGTCTGCTGGTGTGTCTTCAGACACAGATATATCGTATGTTGGCTGAGAGAAAACTGGAGCATTGTCGTTGCTGTCAGAAACTTTGATGAAAACCTGGAGATTACAACATACAATGTAAGATGCAGAAGGTTTTGCTTTCGATTTGTCACTGCAGATTAAAGTAAAAAAACATTATGACAAAGGCTCAGGGACACTGTGTCACATCAGAGAGTCCAAATGCTAATTAACAAATTGTCTAGGTTGTAATGTGTGAATTTACGGGTCCATGACTTATCATGAGGTAAATGTAAATTCAAAACTGTGGCCTTTCCCTCCCAAACCAGGACAATTATAAGGTGGCCTGAGGGTCAACAACTGGCCAGAAGTGCCAAGAGGGGAGGGTCATGTGAGGGGTGGATGACCATCGCATTAACGCATTCCAGAATCAGAGGTTCCATTTGGTGAACGTCCTTCACCCTTCACCTCTGAGTTGGATACCATTGTTGGGCAATATCATTAATTATTACTTAATGCATTTTAACTCATTTGTTGGTTATGTATTACCTGCGTGGTAGCTGTATTTGTTCCGTCTGTAACTTGCACAGTCATGTTATAGAGTGACTGAGATTCTGCATCCAACGGCCTTGCTATGACGATAGTACCCATCCCCCTCTGAATATCAAATGGACCATCATACATTCCTATTGCATGCATAAAACACATTAAATCAATGTTAAAAATGGATAAATGCATGTGCTAATGTGAACAAAATGTTCAACTAAATGTTTACATTATCATTCAATGAAAATCACACCTGGGTCATAAGAGCAGTTCACACCACATGTGTTCAGCGGGATATAGAACATCTCTCGTGAGGAACGACCCCCTAGCCATAGGTACATGTGGGTATAAAAAGAGTGTTATAAATAATTGATAAATGTCAATATTGCCATGACTATTCAAACGTAAATAACAAATAAAATAAGCAACAAAATGAACTAATAAATGCCTAGCTCACCAATAATGTCAAACCACAGGAGAGTGGTGGTCTGCCGAACAGAGACCACGCCCACAGTCTCAGCGACCTTGGCACTCTCTGCAATGCTAAAGTTGTAGGTCGATGCTATGAAGTGCAGGGCAGTGGGTGAGGGAATAGGCTTTCTGATCCATTCAATGTGCAGCTGTGCAGTAGACCACTTTGGGGGGATTCCATTGTCCGTTGCTTTGATCTGGATTGGACAGAAATGAATTGTTGTTCCTTATCATATCAAGGCTATGATACCACTGTGATTCTGTCATCACCGGGGTGATGAACTTTACTACTGACTTACATGTGTTATTCTAATTTTGAGTACATTGCACATGACGAGACCTACGCACTGTGAGGATGTCATAGCTGCCAGCTGTGACCATCTTCCGGGAGGATACCATTGCTGTTTTGGAGTCGATGAAAAACTTGCCGTCCGGGTTCCCATCGATGATGCTGTAAGTCAGGTCAGAGTTGGACCCTTCGTCTCGGTCGTAGGCAAACACCCGATAGATGGGATCTCCTCGCTTGTTGCGGTCTCGCTCGGGAACGCTAATGCGGTAGACAGCCTCTGGAAACTCTGGTTTATTGTCATTTTCATCCTCAACGTGAACAATTACCCAGACAGTGGACTGCCTAGGATTTCCTCCTGCATCTGTTACAGTTACCTTGAAATATAAAATATTGTTGTAAAAGTACAGTATAACAGCATAGCACGGCAAATTATTCTAACATAAATTAAATTAAGTTAGGAGAGATATAGAGCCTGAGGAGTCCATTTAATCAAGCTATTTCCATGCTTTTACTCCTCTACAGTATTTTAATCAGTGAAATCTAGACAGGCATTTATAGCAACATGACTGAGTGGTATTCCTTGGGTGGAAAGAAATGATGGGGTGAACTCGCAAACTCATTATCCACTCTGCTATCAGAGAAGTAACAGACTTGTGACCAGAGGAGCTGTTCTGAATGCAGAAGGCCAGCATTCCCATCATGCCCATGTACTCCATCGTACTCATCTGATTTTGGTGTCATAAGATCCGTACTAGTTAATGGACAAGAGAGTAATGGCTGGGGCGTGATACGATGTTCCAGACCTGATTCCTGGGTGCACTAGGCCATCATGCAGAGGACATAAAATCAATGGTCCTCTCATCTGATTGGCCACGTGGATGAGGAATCACGGGGAATCGCTCCCATGGTATTGACCAGTGGTACTGTAAAACCCTGATTAACAGATCAATGGGGAGCTGTTCACTAGACTGCTAAAAAATGAGAAGAGCTGAGGTGCTTGATTGTGTGTCGCGTTCCTTTTCAGAACTACACAGCCGCATTTCATCAATCATTTTGGAAATTGTCTACTGAGGTTGTTGAGTGTTTGCTGAGTTGCTGCTCAACGTATCAAACGGTACAGGTTTCGAGACGTGATTAGAGCATGTTCTAGAAAATGGAATCAGTTATCGATCTGAACAGGGTGTTTTTTTCATTAGTTTGACCTCTACTTGACAAATAAGCTTTGATCAAAAAGAAAAAAACTGCCATGATTCATTTGTTTACTATTATTATTTTCTTTTATGACCTTGAGTATCTGCTTACGTTGCTATGGCCTGTTCACCCAAGTGGGCTTTTTTTTCTATAATGAGCCACACAACGCAATTATACTGCAATTATTTCTCTGTGCACAAATGCATTACTGTGTGCAGCAGCTCAGATGAGGGGTGCATGTTAATGCACAGGGAAGGCAGAGAAAAAGGTGAGGGTCACTGTACCTCCAAGAAATGTTCTGCCTGCTGCTCCCGATCCAGTTTCCTTGATGTTGTTGTGATAAGTCCTGAAGAGCGCAAGAAAAATGAGAAAACAGCGTTGAAGGTAACCTAACAGAGTGACCTATCCAATAATGGACACACCAGCCCGCCTCATTATCCCGATAATAAAAAAATACTTGATGTATGAGAGGCAACAGCAGAACATTTGTAGCCCAAATATTTGCACAGCAAACAGAGAGGGTCTTCAGCTCCTTGCACAGATGGTACGAAGAGGAAGATTTTAGATTCCCGTGGCCCTGGAAAAACCTGGAAAAGTTTTGAAAAAGCACATTGCCGAACAAGAAAATGCTCATTATGCAAACACATCCTAGGGGCCTGGGACATCTGGGACCTTTTTTTAATAAGAATGCCCTGATCTTCTTGACCTAAATTACCACATTGGGCAGGCTGAATGACAGCTGAGATGAGAGAATAGCCAGCTGTAGCAGAATCCAGGGAGGTTAGAATGCCACCCTCAACCTGCGCGAAAAGTAAACAGTCAGCAGTGACACACATTCCCACTGTGTTAATAGGGAAATGAATAAGGCCAACATTGGTGACACACTGCACCCCCTGTGCTGCAGTCCCATTACATGTTTAATCTATCGTAACGCTAATTACTGCCAATTTTTCACTGCCATCTGCACAAGTTAATTGCATGCTGTTTTTTTGCATTCTGCATATTCTATATCATGCACATTCACAAATGTTTAACTTTCCAGTTTGGTGCTACAGAGTTTTTTTATACTTTATATTTCCCTAAAGCTCCAGTTGCTCTCTAACCAGCTCAAGACATAACAGAATGGTGATTGCATTTAATAACATATCATGCATTTAAATACATATAAATTCTGCATTTGAAATAAGATTAAAACATTACATTTAGACTAAAGCTTTCAAAGATCAAACAAGATGCATTATTTTTTTTGTTTGTACATCCAATAATTTTGTATTTTGTAATTTGTATTTTTTTTTGTGAACAATCTTCTGATTCAGGAATGGGCATCGCATGGCAGAGATACTATCAGTGACTAAATGGCTGCAGACAAGACATGGAATGGCAAAAAAATTGTTTATCCAGCAGAACAGAATCTGTGCAAACATCCCCAGAATGGCTGAAAGCCGGGCTGGGAGCTTCGGCGTGGCTTATGAAGTCAGAGTGTGACACACATCCTCCACTTTTCACTTACACACCGGAGGCCACATTCACTGCCCACCCACCATGCAGCTGCCTGATAGGGTGTAAACCAGCACCTCTCACTACTCGTCCAATTTGTCCATGCAGATAATATTTCAAACGTTGACACTGAAAGGAAACTTTTGAACAGAAGCGATCTTACCAAGAGAAGCCAGCAGTAGGTTTGGGAAGGGTATGTAGTGCTTTGGAATGTTTACTCCCAGTGGAACCAATGCAAATTAATTCACTCATTGATTAAAGCAGCATAGTGTGTCATCACCTTTAGCACGTACAACAATGTTAACGTCCCGGAAGAGATGGGGGAAGAGTGATAAGGAGAAAGAAAGCAGGAGAGCGGCAATCAATAATACTTTCCCTAACAGTGTGCTGCCTCGTTTGTCATGTACGTATAAAAAAATGGATCTCCTGAGATTTACAGGGTCCCCAGGGGATCAGCCCATCTGGAGTGTGTAACCACAGAAGACCTAAATAAAATGTCAGCACACTAAATCACAAATTCCATGGGCCTCTGTTACAAAAATCTATATTGTTATTAATAAAAATTAGCTTTTGCTGTGTTTTATTGAATATACAGTTATTCTAGAAAAAGAAAATTGAGATATTTGTGTTTGAGGATCAATATTCAGCACCTAAAAAAGTGACCCTGATAAATTATGTAAGAGACTTACCAGGGTCACTCGCAATGATGAAGAAAGTCTTAGATATTTACATTTTTCTTCTGTATGTTTTTGCTAATAGACAAAAATTTGTTCTTACAAAAATTTTACATACATATTTTAACACCTAAACACAGACATGACTTTAGAATCTAGCAAACGAGTAGTTCCTGGAATCCAAGCTTGAGTGCTTACAGTATACACTTTAATATCCGGTAACCCAGATAACAGCATTCCCAGAGGACAGTCCAGAATTCCCAAGTTTTCCATACTGTTTTTGCACAATGAGAGCAATGATGCTTTCTGAATGATCTAATGCTGCAACATTTTAAACATTCAATATTCTGGAAAATACTTAACAACTAAGCTATGCTATCTTACTTTACGCAAAGTTAAGTCTTGCACTCTATATCGACTCTTTTCTACAGGAAGACAGCAGGAAGATGATGAAAAATATCCTCTCAGATACAGAGAGAACAGAGAGAATTCCCGACAAAGAAAGTGTTGAATTTTCAGACTGATATAAATTCAGTCACGTTCCTGACAGTACTGTTTAAGGTGTTGAATGTCATTGGTCTTTGAAGCTGAGGAGCACAGACTGCAGCAGAAGAATTCCAGCAGTGATTGGGCTGGTAATCGCAAGGAATGAGAATTTAGGGAGCGCCTACAGGATCAGGGGGCCCTGTTGATGACCACTACAGTAACCCTTGCAGTAAAATGTACAGTTATGCAGCTAAAACTCTTACCTGTCTTGGCACCGATGGCAAAAAAGTTCTGCGGGTTCCCTGCTGTGATTCTGTAAGAGAGGCGACTGTCAGATGCCGTGATGTCAGGATCCTGCGCCTGGATTCGGATCACAGACACGTCTCTGGGCGAGTTCTCAGGGATGTAGGGGTGGTAGATGGGGTCAGAGGTCAGTGGAGCATTGTCATTGACGTCCTCCACTTGAATGTAAACCTCGATGGAAGTGGAGAGGGGCACCACGCCCCTGTCACTGCCGTATACCGTCAGCCAGTAGGAGTCTCTGGCCTCACGGTCAAGTATGCCAGTGGTGTAAATGATGCCTGTGAGGAGAAGGTGAGAATATTTGACAGTCTTTGGATGAAAAAAATAAGAATCTTTTTTTTTTCCTTTGAAGATGTGACCTTTGAGTCATATTCTGTCCATATTGAGTCATATTCTGTGTTTTTGTATATATTTAGCTTGGCACAAGTTTGTAAAGAGTGTTGGCTGTTATCAGTGCTGTTAAAGAAGTGCTGTTCATGGTTTTGATATATCTGGAAGCCTTAACACACTTTAAAGAACATTAATCATACAGTCAGGTCCATACATATTGGGACATCGACACAATTCTAATCATTTGATTCTATACAACACCACAGTTGACTTGAAACAAAAAAGGATGTGTTTTCAGCTTTACTTTGGGGCTATTTACACCCACATTGGGCAAATAGTTTGAATATCCCAACATCCTATTCCAATATCCTCCCATAATTCCAGAACGTTAGTTGGTATTGCTAAAAAGCAAGGCAAATGAAGTGACTGAGGACATGTCCCCCTGGTGTGCTTGTGGGACTGTGGTGGCCTAACAGGTAACTTGTATTCGAAGGGTTCAAATCCCGAGCACTGAGGGGACAGTAAAGTACCATCCCCACAAAATCCCTTGGCGCGCCATTCATGCTGTCCAGTGCTCACTAAGGTGATGGACATGTTTCATTGTGTGTCCCATGTCACTTCACATTCACTTTGTCCACTTTCACACCTTGGTCCATTTGTTTTAGTCTTAATTCTGTCTGTGAGTTTTGAGCATTGTATCATTTTCCTCCCGGTTTGGTTTCCTTTCACTCAGGGAAAAATCCGAGCGAACCAAAATGCGTCGCTTCAAATAACGCGAGAACTGAGTCCGCGATTTGATTCGAATCGAGTCCTCCTCTATTTGTGGGTCTCGATGTGGTTGTTTTGGTGTGTTCACACCAGGCGAGACTAACCGTACCAAGGGGGGAAACAAAGCTGAGTTTGATTCAAGCGTACTAAAGCACTAAACCCTTTAACGGCAAAGTGCATTGGCGGCTTTGGCTGCTAGTTGGTTAGTTGCTGTTATGCCGTTGTTAGTAAAAAAAAAAAAAAGGCTATGCCCAGGTCGAAAAAAGTTGTAGAAAAACTTTTTTGCAATTTTTTTCCCATTAGCATTTTCCCTGCATAGCCGTGACTGATCAGCGGACGCGTGGAACAAGCACACCTTTCATAGGGTGGCACGATATACACCATCTGACATCTCGAGCAGGACCCCGCCTGCTTCCCGGCTAAATTCACAGGAGATCAGCTGGGCAGGAGAACTCAGCACCCTCAGGGCACAGCCGCGCCAGCAGGCCGCTCAGGGACCGGACGACCTTGAGCTTTCCAGCAGCGGCGCATCGTAGCTAATCTTTCTTGACCAAAGTGCTGTCACAGCCATTCTGTGATAAGCCTTGTAGACACTGCGACACTCGTACATGTAAATACGATCCAGTGCTGAAAGAGTGACCCATTTTGCGATTCTCACTCACTGGGACGGACGGCCATTTGGCTGAATTGACCGGGCAGCCATTTCCTGCCATTGCCATTGCATAGAGTAGAGGGGTGCACTCAGCCAGAAACCAGCACCTGAGGGCAGCAGCCACACAGGAACCAGGAGCGCTGCCGAGTCATCACACGCAGACAAGTCTGTCTGTTCCTAAAGGCTAAAAAAGGGATCACGTAGTGCTGTAGGTGTGGCAAGCCCAGAGGATGGCACACAAAGTCTCAACGCAGTATTCCAGTCAGGCAGAGGAGCTCTCCAGACACGGAAGCAAGTCTGACAGGTGACTGATCTGCCGGCGCCGTGAAAGTTCACCGGACTCGCGACTGTTGTTTCTATTTTCCACCTTATTTCCTGCAAAGAGCCGGCTGAGGCCAGCGGTTTGGGCCCTTCTTGTCCGTGTGTTGAGTGAGCTAAATGGAAAATCGTAATTGAACATTGTGGGTCTGGATGCATCAGCAAAAAGTCAACAATGTGAGCAGGGATCACGTTCGAGACGAATGAATGACAAATAATGCTTCCCCTGGGACACAGTTATTTTAAGAAATGAAGTTATCTTTACCTAGAATGAGCCTCAGCACTTTTATCCTGTGATCTTATTGCCCAGAGGCTGAATATTCATGAGATTTAAAAAAAAAAAAAAAAAAACAAGGGCAATATGTACACAAACGTGATGATGGCGGAAGAATTACATCAGAAAAAATGTAGTTGTTCCAAACATAAAATACCTCCAGTAGACAGGAATACAACATTTTACTGCACGTTATTTCCTCCCTGAACTGTATTAAAATTGCAAATGTTGAAATTACAGCCACATATTCATCTTGTCCAAGCCATGACGTCTGAGCGAGTCTCCAGGAGTGGATATCACAGTGGAATCTGAAAGCCGGAGAGGCGAGTGGCGATGAGCAAGCATACTCCTCTGATGTGCTGCAATACCTCTAGGATGTGAAGAAGGATTTCCAGAATACATTGGTTTTAGCTTTGGGTTAATACCTCAGGGAGGTGCAGAAAATACTGCCCGAATCTGAAATTCCTGTCAGGTTAAAAAAAATCAGATGAAGTCAGAAGATAAAGAACCAAATCTTTTGAAGGGCCATCATATTCACTGTAAAAATGTCATAAAATGGAAGAAAAAGACCTGGATCTTTGCACAAAGCGAATATTCTGCATCATACATATACATACACACAAAGTAACATAAAGTAAGCATGCAGAGTGAAAAATCTGCACAGTGCGTTAATGTCATATACAATCGGTCATCATAGTTCGACTGCAGCTGATCATGTGCATAGCTGCAGCTTTTCTTTGCCCATTGGCATTAACTGCTAAATTGATTAGCTAAAAATACATTCCGAAAAAGCAGTCATGTGAGTCAATAGAAAAATAATACTTATGAATGTCATTCTACTTATATATTCAACATATTAAGTAAAATAAATATATTTAACATGTTAATAATATTCTATATTATCAGGCCCTTGCATTAGTGACATTCACATGAATATTTATCAGAGGTTTAAATACTTGCAGACGACGGTTTAAAAGTCAAAATGCATTTAAATGGTTTTAATCAAATCTTTATGGATTATTAATAGCTCTCAAACAGGTGATCAAAGGTGAGAATCTCTGTACTTTATCATTCTGGGAAGGGGGCCATTTTGATGGTTATATATGTCCCTGGAATGGCCACTCAATTGCATTTCCCTGGTCATAATGTGCGGGACACGTGATCATCCAAATGTCAGTCATGATCGGTAAAAGCACATAGAGCAAAGTGACTCAGTCAAGGTCAGTCGTAAAACGTAAGAGCAGAATTGAATAATGCCCAGGAGAGGGATTGGACTCATAGGTTTAATTACACTTGGATAGACCTTCCCCAAGTTAATGCATACAGTGACACCTCAAATCCATTTGGATTGGGCTTGAAGAAAAGCCTAAATGAGCCTTAAATTTAAGGAACATTAGCCTTTGCATTAGGGGAAATCAGTCCAATCACTTTTCCCTTCTGTGACTGCTCCAAAACAATACACCGTCATACACAAGTCAAGACACATTTTTGGATGTCTTTTTCAAGGCTTATGCAGTACTCGTCTCCAGGGAAGAGGCCACTTTGTGAAAATTACTTAGGAGAAAGTGTTTTTCCCCCCTATTTCTGCAGGCTCTGGCACTTCAAAGCAGATCATTTCTGCCTCTCAGATAAAAAAAGATCAAAGATCAAAAGTCCGAAACAGAAAAACGTGGCCGCTACAGGCCAACATTTTACTCTGTTGTCAGTACACAATCCCAAACCCATCTGTCAGAGGAATAACCTGGAGATTATTCTAATCTAAACTTTCTGGGGTTTTTTTTTACTAAAGATTTTTTTTTTCCAGAAACGACTTAACCCATGTGTGATGTGAAAGGACGAGAACTTTCGGGCTTATTAAAGCTGAACCTGCTTCTCGACAGCAGGATGGATGAGAATGGGCTCTGGTTTAGTTCCCAAAGTCACTACAAGAATACAAATGCCTCCTCAAAGCAGAAGAGGGCTTGGGCAAGTAAGCCTCTATAAAACCTGCTCCTCTGCTAATTTCATTTTTTGCGTGTGACATCAGAGCCCAATGTCTTCCTAGAATTTTGACGGGCTTGGATATTGGCGAAGGAACGTGCTTGCAATGCCTGAACAATATTTCAAGCACACACAATGAATCAAAAGTGACAAGTGGGGCACAAAAAAGGCTATTCTCCTACTCTGCTGTCAACAACTGAACATTTATTGCGCTCCCTCTATCATCTGACAAGGAAGAGAGAAAAAAACGATGTGACAAGTCGCCAAAGCCACAAGTGAGGTTAAAAGTGGAATTCACATTCTGAAGCCATCAGCAGTGGGCGAAAAAAAAAAATATATTTTTTTTTTTGTTCCTTGTGTCTCAATCTACTGTACATGTCGGACCAGGCGGCCAGCAGCTCCCGATTTGCTCGTTTGAATTCCGCATGGAAAATCCATGGTTATCTGAAGGTCTGACGCGCACCGGGTTCATTCGCCTACTGCAACGGCAGGGTGATTAACAGGCTCAACCTAATTAGTTGACACGTGAGCGCAGGGCCACAGCGGCGTCACAACACTACTCTCCGGTGCCGCAATCAATACTAATTAGCCTTAATTAATAGCCTGCTACCCTCCACAAACTGAAGGCCTGTGCGTTACAGTCTGGTCTCTTGGTGTATGGGCAGGTTGACAAAGGTATAAGCTACAGTGGCTAAAATCGTGGTAAACTTTTAAGAATTGCATTTCAGTATGTCATGGCAAAAACAACGTAGGTTAATTCCTACATTCTGCATTAGGAGTCTGATTACTCATTCACAAGAAAATCTTTGAAGCTCAAATATCTGGAATATTTCCAGTCCAGTTTATCACAGAGTCCCCCTGTTAGACACAGACAGAGTTAAATTCACCCTAGTTAGGCTGGCCTAGTTAGGGTACCGGGCCACTGTAGCACCAATATACCACTATAACCACATATTTCAGTATCGGTCGTACAGTGACACCTTCTGCCGCTGCTTCTGTTTGTTTTCTCCGAGACACGGAATCAAGCGTACAGACTACTGGCAGACCCCAGTAAAGAGACCAGCAAATAAATCCTGGTTCCTGACAACTGCTAAACAAGGACATACCATGAAACAAACCAGAGGGTCACCACAGCCACCACCACTGTTACAACTACAGCTTCAGGGATCTTCAAGTGGACCAGTAACATCATTATGGACACGTAATCTAGACCATGACACTGGACTACATTCTGGACTTCTCCAACCCTACAACTGTAGGACTTATTATTATATTGTACAAATCATCACCAGCCCTGCACTGACACCATTTGCAGGCTCACCCTGGAAGGGGGTCTCTCACTGTATCACTTCTTCCCAAGGTTTCTTCCTTTCTTTTTTTTCTCTCTCCTAGAGTTTTTTTGTGTGGAGTTTTTCCTTGTGTGCAGAAGGGTCAAGTGTGGGGGGTGTCAACTGTAGGGTCTGTCCAAGCCCATTGAGACATACTGTATGTGATTTTGGGCTATATAAGAAATAAATGTTGTTGTATAATACTATTCTTGAGAGTCCTCACAAAATGCTCAAAAACATCCAAAAACGACAAAACTTCTGCACACTAGGTTGTATAAGTCAGTCATCACGTTTTTACAGTCTATTGATTCTAAATTAGTTCTACGGCAAGCAGAGCTCGAATTAGGTCAAGGATGTCGATTAATTAAGCATGATAAAATTTCAAAGATGGCAAGGAGAATTTGAATTCCCCACAACTTTGAGCTGGTTAAACCAACATAAAAAATATAAAATGAAAGAGGAGCTTAAGATGAGCACTGACACCAGAAAATGCACTGTGGCTGCAATTGAAAGTAAAAAAAGAAATGAATCATACCCGTTTCTTCATCGATGGAGAACCTGCCAAGTCCACTTCCAGCTTTTATGGAGTACCTTATCACTCCATCTCTTCCCTTATCATCATCCTGAGCTGATACTTGTACCACACTGGTCCCAAGACGAGAGTTCTCCTTGACTGTGCCCATCAGAACAAAATCTGTAAAGTATGGCTCATACAGATTTTCATTGACATCCACAACCTCCACCTCCACGTATGAAAGTGATCGAAGCTGTATGGGTGTTCCACCATCTTCAGCCACCACTGTGAGATTGTAGAACTGTTGTTTCTCGTAGTCAAGCTCCTTGGCAACCCTGACCGCCCCACTGTCAGGGTGTACCTCAAAAGTCCCATTGAAGTTTTGAGCCAAAGAGTACTTCACCATCCCACCTTGGCCTAGATCTAGGTCTTGGGTCTGCAGCCAGGCAATGACAGTACCCAATGGCAGGTCCTCTAAAACACGACAGCTGTAACTACTTGGAATAAACAGTGGAGCACAATCATTAATATCTTCCAGAAAAACCCTGAGGGTGGTCACAGAAAACCTCTGATTAGCCCTCTCGGCCATGTCTCTCGCCTCGATCTTCAGGGTAAAATCCGAGGTTGACTCCCTGTCCAGCTGGCTGGCCACATACACAGCGCCATTCAAGCTGTTGATGGCAAACTGGGTGTTGCTTGTCAGGAGGGTGTAATATATTTCCCCATTCTGACCCAAGTCACTATCCACAGCTGTGATCTGGGCCACCTCGCTGCCCACTGCTATGTTCTCTGGGATCCGTGCAGTGTAGCTCTCCTTGTGGAACAAGGGGTTGTTGTCATTCACGTCCTCAATGTTCACGGTCAACAGCCTCCAACTGGACCGCTGTGGAACACCCATGTCATAAATGCTTATATTGAGATGGTACTGGTCGGTCTTTTCGCGGTCTAGTGGCCGGTAGACAGTAATCAGACCACTTTCCATGTTAATATTAAAGCAGGTGTCAATGTTGCCATTTGATATGGAATAAATGATGCGTCCATTAAAACCCGTGTCGCCGTCTTGTCCTTTAACTTGATACACACTGGCTCCTAGTGGCAGGTCTTCGCGCACTAAGATGTCGGAGGGAAGGGATTCGAACTGCGGTGTCTGCCGGTTGGCGGAGAAGAAGTCTGTGTAGCCCTCCTTGAATTTAGGTTTACTCACTGCAGCTGCCTTTTTAAGGAGCTGCTCTGCTAACATGTGAGCCACCTTTGTGTCCTCACAATTGAAGTTCCATGACTGTGTTCTCCCTCTCGCAACAGTGATGTTAATGAAGGTTGTCTCCGAAACCAGCTCTCCATCAGCTGCAACCACGACCAGGCTGAACTGGCCGCTCTGCAAGGTGCCAGCAGCCAGTGACCTGCGCAGCGACAGAATCCCCGAATCTGGATTTAGATTGAAATAGTCCTGCTCATTGCCAGATAGTATCTTATAAGAAACCAGGCCCAGCTCATCTACATCAACTGCAGACATTGTGATGATAGGCTGGCCAACCGGGAAATCCCGTCCAATGGCCCCTTTGCATGCTACGCGCTCGAAAACTGGTTGGTTGTCATTGACGTTCGCCAGCCGCACCGTCACGTTGACTTCGTTTTCACGTCTGTATGGTGATCCCCAGTCAGAGGCCCGCACAACAAACTTGTACGTCTCAGCCGAAGACTCAAAATCTAGCTCTTTTGTTAGAATTAGTGCTCCTGTGTTCTGGTCGATAATAAAAGGAAGACTCTGAAGGCTGGCTATGCTATGTGTTATGCACCCATTCTCCCCAAGGTCATCATCCACAGCAGATATGATATTTATTACCGTGCCAACTGGAAGACTCTCATTTATAGAGATGTCGTAAGACGTCTTGGGGAATACCGGGGCATTGTCGTTTGCATCGTCTATGATGACCTGCACCTTTGTTTTCAGTCCACTGTTAGTCTCCGTGACCTCTAGCTCAAAAATATCTTGGATCATCATTGCAAAAGTCTTGGTTGTGGTGATCACGCCTGTTAGAGGGTTTAACTTAAAGTAGTCCGACTCTGTTGTGTGTGTTAATCTGTAGGTCACAACTGCAGGCTCGGGAGTCAGTTTTACCGACTCTACAATGGTTCCAGGCGGCGAGATCTCACTCAGATTCACACTATAAATCTCCTTTTCAAATCGGGCCATTGCAGACTCTGGCTTTTGCACCAACAACTGAACAACCTGAATATTAGAGTATTTTGGAGGAACACCACGGTCTTTAGCCTGAAGTGTGAGGTTGCACCCATATGGAAATGTATCCCAGTCTACGGGCTCAGACATCATTACCCTGTAGTCATTGGCAACTGCCGACCTGTCGATAACAAACTGTTCCAGTGGGTCACCCTGTATGATAGAAACCCATTCAATGTCCCCATTCAGTCCTTCGTCCATGTCCTCCACAGTGATCACGGCGTAGATTGGGTTTTTGTCTAACACCGATGGGGTGAGCGCCACTGCCTTGAGGGCAGGTGCAAATTCATTTACTCTTTCCACTCTAATGACAAGCTTTGCCGTGCTACTCACGCCATTATTTCCATACACTTTTATCCCACGATCGACAGCAAGCACCTCAAGTTCGAATCTGCTCTGTTTGTCCGCATCTGGCCTGGCTATGAAAGAGATGACACCGTTTGTTGGATGGACAGCAAATATGTCTACTCTCTCTTTGAAAAAATAGTAGAACTCTCCATTGGACCCAATGTCTGCATCAGTAGCGGTCACCTGAGCAATGCTCGCTCCCAACGGAGTGCTTTCAGGGACAATAATGGAATAGGAAGTGGGTGAAAAAAGAGGTCGGAGGTCGTTCATATCCAGGACTTTTACATTAACTTTTACACTGGCCTCCAGGCCACCCTTCGTGGAAGCTTTCACGGACAACGTGTAGTTGTCCTGCACCTCGCGGTTCAAAATAGCAGCACTTGCGCCACTGGTCCGAATCCGCAGAAAACAGAAGTCCCCCAGCACATACTCTTCAGCTTGGAAAAGTCCCTCGTCGTCCCCCGATTCAATGGAGTACACGACCTCCGCGGGGGGTGGCCCCGCCAGCGTAATGCCCATCTTAACATCGCTCCTGACATAAGACCTGGCAGCAGAGTTCTCGTAAATCGTGGCGTTGTAAGCAGAGCCGGTGAACTGAAAGCCGGCGGAGAGCCGCGCTTCAGGCGGCTGCCCCCAGCTCCGGAGCAGGTGGATCAGCAGGAGACAGAGGCAGGTGGGCAGGTGACCCCACCTACCGCCGCCCGGGCCAGCACTCAGAGCCATGCCATCGTCCGGTCACTCTGGGGGAGGGAAGTCATTACAGATGTGAATCGCATACTTTAAATGCTCGGCCAAGATCACGCTTCGCTCACAACGATCCTGGCTGCATACCTTTAACCTGAATCGAACAGTCAGAGCTGAAGCGGTCAGAAATTGTGGAGACTATGAATAAAGATGAGGCTCGTCCCATTAAATATTATTCATGGAGGCGGACGCAGCAGGAAGAGCCTCCTTTAATGAAAACGCCTCTCACGTAAGACAGATGATTTTATTGCTTGTTATCCGATGGCGTTTAACAGTTTGATATAATATTATTTTTTTAAATGGCTATTCATAGGCTATTCAACATGGGCCAGAAATTAGAAATACTGTAAATAGTTTATTGCGATACCGAACGGACCTCGGCGCTGACAGAATCGGAAACTTCTCCTGTCTGGGTGCGCGAATCGAATCTCATCACGGTCTTCTCAATGTCTAGCGCGGAATAAATACATAAATGAATAAAAAAAAAGAAATAAACGCGCTGAGTACAAACGACGTTATTCCCGGCGAGGCGCGTCGCGCCAAATAATGGAGGGAAAAAAGTGTAAAATAGCGGCTATCTTACCTCCCGGTGAGCGAGGGGAGAAAAACTCCGCACCGCGGTGATATACCGATCTACATTCCGCACTCGGTCCACACGGCATCTCTCTCTCTCTCACACACACACACACGCACACACACACACACACACACACACACACACACTTCACCACTAAACACACTCAGCCAGCAGCCCGACCGGCGCGCTGCCTGGTCGCCTGACGTGCACGAACCAAATCCGGCTACGCGACTCGATTACTTGTTGACGTTTGCACGGCGTCTGACTGATAATAAAATGCACGATGCCCCTCGCCGTGCATTCATGCATCCTGGATCTTACCCACGCGTGTCTGTTGCAAGTAGGCTGCATGCACATCACACACAGCACGTATCAATTGCTCAGGAAACGACGACCTCAAGTTAGTTCCAGCATGTAACGTTACATGAGCGACATATATATGTGCATCATATGTTTGCATCTCCAGGCTGTACAGACAACTGATCATAAACCGAGTTTGGGCAGGAGAAGGTTTTTAATGGGTCACGGGGACACGTTATGTACACATGTAATATCTACAATATGAAACTCATATTGTAAATGTGCAATTTCAATTTAAAAAGTGTTGCGTTTGCGAACTTAAAAAATCTTTTAGCTTTTTTTTTTCGCCGCTGTGCTGGCGGGGGGAAGCGCAGTTTAAGTGGCGACACGAAGGTTGACGATTAAAGCCGAACTCGGCCGGAAATGCTGCGAACTTTCTCGAAGCCCTCCGAGTTCTTCCGGAAGAGACCGTTCGGGACCTCGTCTTCCCTGGACCGGCGCGTCGGAAAGCTGCCTCCCGGCACCGCAACTTCACTGTAAACCATGTCCGTCCTGTGTTACAACAAGGGATGCGGCCAGCGCTTTGACCTGGAGAATAATCCCGATGGTAAAACATGTCCCCCGACTGCTCACTTCGCTCTTCTGCTCTTTAGCCGGACGTCTCGCACGGAAACGTCAGCTAGCTGGCTAGCATGCTAGGTAGCATGCGGGCGGGAGCACGTCCTGCGGGTTTTCGGGGTTCATTTGTGAAATGTGCACGTCTACGCGGTGTAGTGCGTTGGACGTGTTGTTTTTGACACGAGCTGAACGCGCAGCGCTGTTAACTTGTGCGTCCGGTCCTCGGTCCACAGATGCGTGCACTTTTCATCCGGGAGTACCAGTGTTCCACGATGCTCTGAAGGTGAGGCTGAGAGTTGGCATGACGGGACAGTGTCTTATCCCACATTCGTTGGAAATGGGGATTCCTGACACCCTTTTGCTCAACCGTAGGGCTGGTCTTGTTGTAAACGTCGAACGACAGACTTCTCCGATTTTCTCAGTATCGCAGTAAGTACCCCAGTAAAAAAAAGATCCGTAATAAAATTGGTGGCATACGCATCCTATGGCCCTGTGGTGTATTCGGAGAGATGTGACTGGCAGTGTTAAGTTGAAAACTGAAAGCGTGCGTGTGTCTTTATGTTTTTTTAAGGGTTGCACGAAAGGCCCTCATAACAAAGAGAAGCCCCCCGAACCAGTGAAACCTGACGTCGAAGACCTGAAACCAAAATTCGACGAGTTCATCATTCAGGCACCCAAAGCCTTTGAGGCGATTAAGCGTCCCAGGTAAACCTTTCACAGATTTTCACACCGCGGTCACTACATGTCCTGCTTAAATAAAACTTGAGTTGTAGTGGCCTGGCAGATAAAACACTCACCTATGAACCAACAGATGACAGTAACAGGTTGAAACCCCATGTACTTCCATTGTGTCCCTGAGTGTCTTCAGGGGGACTGTTCCTGTAATTACTGATTGTTAATCGCTATGGATAATGGCCGTGAATGTAAAACCTTTAAAATCACTGAAACCCACAGCCTTTTAAGAAGCACAGCTTCATGCTGTAATATTGTTTGTTTGACTCAACCAGTAATTCTGCTGCATTAACAGGTTGCTGTTGCTTAGCAGCATGTCAATACATGTAAAAGAAAAGCTGCTCGTTGTACATTGATTTGCATTTTGAACTGATTTTAGAGCCCTGACTTGTAGTTTATGCATTATTATAACTCTCTTATTATGTAAATACTAAAGTATTTAGTTGGGCTGCTACTAACGATTATTGTAATAATCAGTTAATCTGTCGATTATTTGTTTGTTTTAATCTGTGAATCAGATTTTAAAAAGAAAAAACAAGAAAAGCATTCGTTTCCAGCCCTTTATTCAAAAACAGAACTAAAGTCTTTAGAAAGTGCAGAAACAAGTTGCTCCTTGATCTTTTAAAATAAAATAAAAATTTTAAACACAATAAACATACTCATGTATGCTTTACATCTGCCAAATATATAGACTTTTCAAATAAAGTGCCACCTGAGTTGCCAGAACAATAAATAATTTATTTAAAAAAAAAAAAAAAAATCAGAAAATTTAACAGGATTTGTCTGAATGTCAGAACTTGTTCTCTACACTACACTGCAGATGCACACACTCGTGCAGACGAACACACTTACAAACTCTCACACTGACACACACACTTACTCTGTCTCACTGCCTTTGATCGGGCACTTTGCATTGCAATGCAAAAATGAAAATAATGTGAGCATGTCCACATGCTCCTGGCTCAGGCTCGCTCTTTTCTTTGAGGCTATGTTGCCTGCTGCAGAAAACAGCCACTCAGATGGTGTTGATGTGGCAGGGGTGCAGAGGTAAGAAGTGAAGTGACTGCCATTGTGAAACAGCACAGCAGACGTAGACACAACGAAATGTGTCCTCTGCTTTTAACAATCACCCTTGGTGAAACGCAGTGTGTGAGGACGATGCTTTGCTCAGTGGCACCTTGGTGGTTCAGGATTCTGTTGTCACGTGGGCTGGTCAGACCAGGCGTGTGCAAAAAAAAGCGCACGTAACGCATGGTCGTGTTGAGCACGTGCACAGACTGCTGCTTGCTGCCTGCTTCCAATGGCAGTGTCAGGCAAGAGGCATTAAAACAACATTGAAAGCGGCACTTTTTTTCATAAAACCACACATTAAAATGCAGGCGAATTATGGCCCATATGGCCTTGTATTTTTTTCTCTAGCACCGCTCGTTTTATATATATATCACACACCCCGAACTCTGCAGGCATTAAAAATCAAATGTCTCCACATCAAGTGACACAACAAATCAATTATGAAATTTGTTGCTGACTCTTTTAGTAATCGATTTTTATCGCTTTCAATAGATTCGTTGTCCCAGTTTTTAGTATTTTTTCACTAAAATGAAACATTCTAATCATTTATATTTAAATGTATGGCATTTAACAGACACTCTTATCCAGAGGATGTCCAGGATAAGTGTCTTGCTCAGGGACAAAATGGTAGTAAGCGACGTTTGCACCTGTGACTTTGTGGTCTGGTTGATAGGCAGGTGTGTTACCCTTTCGGCTACTCCCAACACCTCCATAAAAATATGCCAAAAGTACTCACAGAAATAGTTTTCAGGAAAAGCTTTTTCTTTTTTTCTTTTTTTGGAAAATGGAAAATCGCCATCAGAACCTTTTACAATGTTAATTTATGTTACGTTCTCTTACATAAGTAAGAGAAGGGTCAAACAGTGGTGGCCTAGCGGTTAAGGAAGCGGCCCCGTAATCAGAAGGTTGCTGGTTCGAATCCCGATCCGCCAAGGTGCCACTGAGGTGCCACTGAGCAAAGCACCGTCCCCACACACTGCTCCCCGGGCGCCTGTCATGGCTGCCCACTGCTCACTCAGGGTGATGGGTTAAATGCAGAGGACAAATTTCACTGTGTGCTGCGCTGCTGTGTATCACGTGTGACAATCACTTCACTTTCTAAGTTAGCAGAAACTCATGATCTCATATTATTCACATCATGAGAAGAAAATTCATTTCACATTGGCAATATATAATACAATGCAGGGTGTCCATATTCTGCATAAAATTTCAGTGTTCACTGGTTCAGTACATTTTTATAGCCACATAAAGGAAAAATGTCTTCACTAAGTATGAATGTTAAGTACGTTTTACACATCAGCACTTTTTGACCATTCGTAGTGTCTACCCTCAACTGAGAGGCTTTTAAAAGGATAAATGCATCTGAAGATTCTTGTACTTGTTGTACATGTTTGCAAATTTGTTGCTTTGAGTGTATGTTTGTGTGTGTGTTTTTTTTTTTTTTTATAGCGAAGATGAACCGGTTATAAAACTACAGCAGAAGGTCGCTCCTTCACTCAAGCAGGCGCTGGAAAAATTAAAGCTGACTGAAGAAAATGCCCAGGACAAGAAAGGCAACAGCATTTTGGTTTAAATATAGTGTGTTAATTTGCACTTAGCAGTGTACAGCTGTTTTCTTAATTGTGCTTTGTTTTAGAGGAGGACAGTGAAGAAATTAAAATTGGGACTACATGCAAGAACGGAGGCTGCAACAAGGTAATGCATTTAAAAGAACCTCGAACATAAAGTGTCAGAAGCATAACAAGCAAAAGTTTGACCCTTCTGTTGTTTTGAAGATATTTAATGGCCCAGAGAGCAACAAAGAGGTTTGCTTATATCATGCTGGATTCCCCATTTTTCATGAAGGGTAAGAAACTATTTTTTAGCAGTACTGAATTCATCCTTGTGTCTGACCAATGGATGTACCTGGAAAATGATTGTCCCTTCAGGATGAAATACTGGAGCTGCTGCAAGAGGAAAACATCTGATTTCAACACCTTTTTGTCCCAAGAAGGTTGTTCCAGGGGGGAACATATTTGGAAGAAAAATGACACGGTGAGTGGCCAACACCCATGCACTCCACCGTACCCTTATCAATATATTGAGTACAGCTTTACTTGGACAGGCTCTAGCTTAAGTGAAATTTTGTGTGCTTTGATAATCATCTTTCTCAGGGGAAGAAAGTGGTGCCTTGTCGGTTTGATTGGCACCAGACTGGTGGCCAGGTTATCATCTCGATCTATGCCAAAAACTCCTACCCTGAACTGAGCTTTGTGGAGGCGAACAGCACCATGGTAACAGCCTTATTGTCAATATTCCTGCTCCCAGACACATGTGCAAAGTCGGTCATAGTTATTTTTTGTTTAAATTAAGCAAGTGATTAAATAATTAAATTAAATATATGTGTGTGTGTGTAATATTTTTTTTTATTTCTGTTTTATTTGAAGCTCAATATCCATGTCATATTTGAGGGAGAGAAAGAGTTTGAGCAGAAGATCTGCCTGTGGGGTGTAAGTATTCCACCAAAGCTTCTGCACATCTCCGTTCATCTCTGTAAAATTCAGTACCCTGCAGTCATACCCTGTTCTGTGTTGAATCAGGTTATCGATGCAAGCAAAAGCACCATGAATATGATGGCCACTAAAATTGAAATTGCACTCAAGAAGGCGGAACCAATGTCTTGGGCCCGACTCGACCTCCCACCTGTGGTGAACGTGCCACCGAAGAACGAAAAACAGAACGGGGCAGACAGCGAAGATGAGTGTGATGACTAATTTTGAGTTTCTGATGTCTGTTTATGTGTGTTACAACACTGTACAAACCTGCACTTGATGGATATTATGGCCAGAAGTGTTCCTTGCTGTTAGCATAGGCTGATAGTACTACGAATACTGTATTAATCAAAAGCAAAGGTTATGACCTTAGGAAAATTGAGGATTAAATTATGTACAACTTTGAGCACCACTTTGAAGTACAGCAGAGATTCCGTTAATAAACATGGTTGCATGGTTAGTTGTTCCTTAATGTAAAAATTAAGCCCTGGTTTTCCAGTCTAAAGGACTCCTGTGTGAATTTTAACCCTCTGACTCATTGCTGTTGTAGCGGACTGTCACGAACTGATGTTGAAAGTGTAAACGTGGCCATGTATTTCAGAAATTGGTTGTGTGCCACAGTGCACTTTCTGTGCTTTCTAAAGGTATGCAACATGTCAGGTGCATTACATTGAATATTCCAGCTGCGCGCTTGGCTTATACAGCCAGGACAACTAATTGGACCAATGTTGGAATGAAAACTTCAGCGTTTAGTGCACTGAACTGAGTATCAATGATTTATGGCATGACCAAGGTTCCCTATTCCTTACATTGCAAACCAAAAAAGGTCCTTCCTCACCATACCTCAATGGAAGCTTTTATTTGAAAAAAGCAGGCGGGTCTGAGACTGAATGAGACTGCAACACAATATTTTGTTTCATGTGTAGGATTACTGTGTTGCCTGCACATACTTTGACTATTTGAATGCTGAAATTGATTTATATGTAAATGTTTAATTATAAACTTTCACTGAATGTCCCTGTATCTCTTCATTGAAATGCCAGAAGGTGGCGTACTATACACCAAGATAGATTAATCGATTTCTAATGGGGGCAGGTAAGGAAACAGACTGCCATGGAGCAAAGCATCATCCCTACACACTGCTCCCCAGGCACTGCTCATGGCTGCCCACCAAGGGCGATGGGTTAAAAGCAGACGACACATTGTCATTGGGAAACACTGCACACAATGCAATCACTTTCAATAAGTAGATGAGTCAAGAGAAAAATGTAAATAAAAGGCACTAAAATATATTAAAAACATTTGATTTAATCTCCTAAAGTCCTTCTCTGGGTAACCATATTGAGCCATGTTTTTATCCAGCTGATTAACTTCCTTTACTGAGATCTCTGATTTTCACAGTGTTCTTCAAATGATGCACAGCTCAGACTTAAGTGTGTGTTAAATACCCAGTTGCTAGGACACTTTGTATCTTTGAAAAGAGACCCTTCACAAGTATGTTCCTAGAGGGCTCAATCAAATCTTAGCAATTCATTGTTATACTTGTGAAAACCAGCTGATTAAGTGGTGGTTTGCATTCTGCATAACTAGGAGCCCTAAATAAAATGAATTTCAAAATGGTAAGCATGACAGAACCCCAATCTGAAAGCTAGAAATTGTGTTCCCCCCCCCCCCCTTTTGATAACACGGCTAACAATGAAATCAAGCTGTGCAGAGTCATTTGACAATGACATGTAACTGAAGGGAACAAAGTGTGGGTGTCAAATGGTGTAAATTGAACAGGTACGCAGAGCTTTACGGGGATGAAGGGGGAATTGAGGAAATAGGAAGGTTATACAAGCAAGTAGTACATTAATGGATAGCTTGAAGCTAAAAATCAGTTTACCGTTACCGGGGATGTATGGTTTAAAAGGGCACAAGAGACTAATTATGCAAAAATATTTATTCTCTTTTTCAGGGGAAAATCAAAATAAACACAATCAAAAGTCAAATTTCTTTGGGACTTCAGGTACTTTGAAGACAAAATCTGTTTCAGTGGCTTCAGTCGGCAGGCATTCATCATTGTGCCCTTCCTGCAATAAAAGGAAAATTAAGACGAAGTACAAAGAGGAACGTCACAATTTATTCAAATGAGTCACAATGTGACTCACCTCGCTAAAGTACTTCTCAATGAGGGCCTGAGCAGCACGGTACACAGCGTTGTTCTCATGGTTCTGAAGGAGTTCAATGCGGTCCAGGCCACCCACCTCCTCCACAAGCAGGCAAAGCTTTTCCGTCTCACCCAGCTTCTCGGCAACCTGAGTGACCCCCACAACCAGTGGGGGGGGATAAATATTAAATGATTAAAGACATGGCACATGTGCAAACTGCTCCTCACTGAAGAAAGAAACCATTGTAAATTCAACTAAACTCATGGAGGAGCTGCATGTCACAGAATAGTCTCACCATGAAAATGTTATTTATGGCATCCAAGATGACCAAGATGGTCTTTGTGTCTTTGACTTGGAGCAGACCGAGGATTGCCTCCAGACCACCGCTCTGAACAAGTTCTACCACCTGGTCCACAGTGCCCCCGCTGGTGTAGTTGGTAATGGCCCAAACAGCCTCCCGCTGAGTTTTGAAGTCACCCTGTTAAATAAGAGAATGGGTCACGGGGAACCAGGGACATGAAACGTTGATAAGAAGCAAGATCAAGCTGGTCTGGGGCCCACTTACGTTTTTGAGCAGGTCTATGAGCGGCGGCAGTAACCCGCAGCTAATAAGCTGCTGGATCTGTTGGCAGGGCCCTGCAGCGATGTTGGACACCGCCCAGGCCGCCTCTTTCTGAACGCTGGGCTTGGTGTGTCGCATGAGACGGGGCAGAGCACCCAGGACCCCAGCGTCGATGGCTGCCTGAGTCTGCAGGTCCGAGCCGCTCACAATGTTTCCAATGGACCTCAGAGCTGGAGTCTAGGTAGGACAATGAATGTTGATGCGCAGAAGAGACTGAGATCACAACCCCATACACAGGATTTGGGAACCACAAATTAACTAGTTTGCAAAATTCAATCTGAGTAGTCATTCAATTTGAGGTTTAAATGGAAACAGGACTGCTTTACCACGACTGCCAGTTCCTCAAAGCCAAGCAGCTCCACCAAGCGGGGAAGAATCCCGGTCTTAATTACAATATCAATGCGCTCATTTGGGCCGTCAGTGAGGTAGGAGACGGCCCAGCACGCATCTGACAGGATGGATTTATCACCGTGGTGCAGGAGCTGGATCAGGGACGGCAGCATCTGCTGCACGGCGGACAGGGGAGGGAATGGATTCTTGTTCCTGCACAGGTTTGAGAGGGTCCAAGTCAGGTTGCGCAAGTAGCCCACCTACACGAGAAAACAAGGTGTGTGGTGAAGCCTCAGCATGGTGGTAATCAGAATTAGTGGTTTTATGAAGGTAGGACGTACGATTTGGAAAAGAAATTTCCCAACATTAAAAGTGCTCAGCGCTATGATGATTCGAACTTACAGGGGCATCTGGGGTCAGCCGTGCCAGCAGCGCAGGTACCACACTGCATTCAATTAACAAGTCCCGATATGCAGGCCCATCACCTGCGGGGCGAAACGTTCAGTCGGGTGTTCGAGAGCAGCAGTCAGACCGAAAATATATTCAGCCTTAAATTTGTATTACCAGCAATGTTCCCCAGAGCCCAGACTGCCTGTTCACTGATGTTCAGCATTGGCGATGCCAGCAGGGCAATGAAGGCTGGCACCGCCCCATGCTCCACCACCTGCTGCGTGTGCCAGGAAGTGCCAGATGCGATGTTAGTCAGGGACCACGCAGCTTCAAACTGCAGGGTGGGAGCATCATCGCGGCCCAGAAACTCCACGAAACGAATCAGCAAGCCAGCGTCCACGATCTCCTTCAGGGGTGGGTTTCGTTCGCGAGAAAGCAGTTTCCTGTGAAGAGCAGATTTAAAATTTCCAAATGCAAAGGAGGCGCAGAGGGCAGGAATAAAAAAAAATTGCACTGATTTCACGATAAGGTAGGTAGTTGGAACAGTTTAAAAAAAAAAAAAAAAAAAGTATGCTAACCTGGTGCAATCGTTCCATGACAGATTGACAAGTAACTACATTAAAGGCGTTAAACAGACCCAACATGACCACCTACCTACAACTTCTGTTGACCATGAGATATATTGCCATGTTCGTTAGAGAAGTCACATACCGAGCAGCCTGACAACCTTGAGTCTGTCTCTCCAGGGAGACACAGTTCACGTTCGCAATGATCTCCTCAATCGCCGCAGACACGGCCTGTACAGTTCGGAACAGAGGGCCTGGTGAGCTGGGGTGAGACCACCAAGTTCGACAGAAAAAGCTGCTTCTAATGAAGCGCGTTCACCTCATGGTTGTCGGTGTTGTACTCGGGGGAGAGCGCCTCCTCTTCTGAAAGCGTGGAGATGTTCCTCCGCTTCAGGATGCTCTCAACACGCTGAGCTTTCCGAAGCTCCACACACTCGGCTATTCTGCGCTCTCGGAGTTTCTACAGGGAAAAAATAAGATAAAAAAAAACGAGCAAAGAAACCAACATCCCCCCCCCACATCAAGTAGATACAAGGTTTAACCAACCGAAGGCTCTTTGCCTTTATTCTTGAACCTTGACATGCGCTCATCAGTCATAACCTTTGTAGGCATCGTGACAGCCTGAAAATGACACCTGACAATGACATGAAAAACCGTTTTAAAACCACGTTAGATGACACAAACAGAGGAACCACAGCCACACCTCGCCAAGAGCAGAGCCAGCGGAACACGCTCATGCAACACCGGCCGCATTTAAAGCAGATCCACTTCACAGGTGGTTAATTAGGTCCCGTCTAATTGCCTGGCCACGCCCTCTCACGTGACCCTTTAACCCGCTTGAACACCCTCATCTGAAGATCCCCGCTCCCAGGTTGGGAGTCATTATTGCGAATTCAAGTGCTTAACCTTAAGAAAATATATTCTTTGGGGGTGGGATTAATGGCCTATCTAAAATATCTAAAATACCTTTTACAGGGACTTTCTGGCAAGCCGCGCTGCTACAAATGACGTTGATTTCTTTTAAGAAATTGTGCGTAAATGAAGCTTCAGCAATAATGTTCATTACATCTAACTTCCTGGTTATGAAACAGACTTGGCCAGAGCACGTCATTTAACATACAACGCAGCAGAATTTGAAATAAACGCGCTCACCATCTTCTCACGCACCAATGTGTTGCCCTTCATCTTGTCTCCGTAAGAGAAGTTGCCCACTAAATAATATGACTTTGATCATACTGATCATAACTCATAATTCTGACATTCATGATACCTGGTGAAGGCAGTAACTATGTAGAACATAACATTTGCTAATACTCTTAACATATGTAATACTAATACTAATTCTCATAACATACAAACTACAAAAAATCTCATACATTTACAGCATTTATCAGACACCCTTATCCAGACCAACTTACAATCAGTAGTTACAGGGACAGTCCCCCTGGAGCAACTTAGGGTTAAGTGTCTTGCTCAGGGACACAATGGTAGTAAGTGGGATTTGAACCTGGGTCTTCTGGGTCATAGGCAAGTGTGTTATCCACTAGGCTACTACCACACACATACATGTTTTCTTTTTTTCATGGACTCTCTTGTGCGTTGTTCAAAACACAAAGTCTGCTCTGGGATCTATGATGCACTCAACACTGTCCTGTGACCAGCGTATAAAGCATGCGACTGAATCTGGAAATAAAATTCAGAATGGGTTTATTATGCCATACTGGAGCAGCAACAGATGATTCCATCTTCTGAACTAAATAAAACCGGCAGCGAGAAGTTCATTTCAACACAAATGGGTTTAAAAACGTTCTTTTTTAATGGTTAATTGAAATGTACTCCGTGTCGTGCAGTTATATAAGCAATCGTTTTACAATCAAGTGATGTCTGTTCACAAATAATTTTGTCAAGTAACAAAAATCCAATTGCTGCACAATTCTGTCATTTTCCCCCCTAGACTATTCTTTAATTATGACAAAAGAGAATGATTTAGATATATAAATTTCATGAAATGGCTGTACAGTGTAAAGAGTCTGTCCGTTTAGAAAATCCCTGAAGAGAATGTACTGCAGACCGCCCACGTGGCAAGTCCCTGTGACGAGGACAGGCTGCTGCTGCCACCTTGTGGAGGTTTCAGTAGGAGTCTGAAGATCCGCTGCCGCTGCTGAGGAGAAGGGGCTGCTGCTCGGGGTGAGAGTACGTCCGCTTCCCCTTCGCAGGCCTGGACCTCCTGACCATGGACACGATCCCGGCCAGCACCCCGACGATGAGCGCGCCCATGGCTCCCGCCACCAGCAGCCACGGCCAGATCTGCTTAGCCTCTTCCAGGTAGGAGTTCAGCACGTCTGTGAATCTCTGGCCTGTACAAGAGGACAAGTTAATTAGTGAAAAAAAAACCCAAAAAACTACTTTTTAATCTATTTAAAAGGTTTTTACTCACCTGGATCTAACAGATAGAAATACTCATAGCCCAGGTCTTTGCTGGAGAGGAAGTAGTCCCTGTTCTGGAACAATGGCAGGAAGGGAGCCATAAAGTATTCCCCGTTGTGTCCGATGGGAGCGTTGGCTGTCGGATAGTGGGAGCTCTCCGGACGATGCCTCCGCAGCCACTGTTCATAGATGCTTGGAACGAATTTCAGTATTAGACACAACTTCAAGCTGCAATTCCGTGTTGGGCTGGGTAACACACTCGTCTATGAACCAGGTTCAAACCCTACATTGCTTGGAACCCACATAATTCATCTCTTTTTTTGTGGTCTGCATGTTTGGTTTGACTTAAATCTTATTCTTGCACGTTTGCACTTTATCTAGCCTGGTTTGTCGATGTGTCGCACACATGCATGATGTCAGATGCATGTCACATTTCCATAACCATAACCAGAGAAACGTTGTACTATCTGACCTCCACGTAGCTGAAATTCCAAAAAAATAATTTCACTTGAACTTGAGGGCATGAATGGAAATGCAATGCTGACCTGTCGACAAAGGCGTGGTGCAGTATGAAGATGGGGTCGTTGGCCGACCCCTGCACGGAGGACATGGAGCCATTCATGAAGATGTGGAGGGACGCATGCATGCCGACCTGAGTGCTGCTCCCCAGCCCCGTCTGCACGCTCCCGAAACCTGCCGGCTCACACGGGGCAAGAGGCTCACGCAAACGTCTCCCACGTCTCCTTCCCGCTGATCGCGGCGGGACCGGCGGCGGCAGCCTCACCTTCTAAAGTGTTGCGGAAGCTCATGTTGGAGGTGACGTCCATGGGCCCGGTGTCATACTGCGGCAGGCTGAGCGTGAACTCCACGTCTGCGGTGGTGGGCAGGCCCCGGATCAGCCTCTGGTCGTGGTTCCCAGGGTTCCGCAGCAGTGGCCCTTCTTCTTGGCCGCTGCACAGAACGCCTCTGTTGTTGTATTCCTCGGCCCTCGAGCAGATCACCTGCCAGCAGGGCGGAAATTTGCCGGCACAGCGAGGAACAAGGTTGAGTTAAACTCACTACACGGGTCACATTTAATCCCTGATGCGACCAGTCAGGAGGGTAGTAACACACTCGCCTGTGAACCAGAAGACCCGGGTTCAAACCCCTCTCACTACCATTGTGTCCCTGAGCAAGATGCTTAACCCTAAGTTGCTCCAGGGGGGGGGACTGTCCCTGTAACTACTCTGGATAAGAGCGTCTGAGAAATGCTGTAAATGTAATGCGTAGAAAAAAAGACAGACTTATTACTTTAGAAATATTATTACTTTAAAAACATCTCAGATCTGGAACTCCAAAAATGTGGGAATTTTGTCACGTTGACTTGATTCTAGTCATTTTTTCCTGTCTTGTAGGTAATGATCTACTTTCATCTACTTAGACCCACACTCATATGATCTGGTCCCATTACCGTCAGTCCCAGATGAAATTACCTTCCAGGAGGAGAAGACGGACGCGGGATTGATGAGATTAGGATCCAGGCTGCTCGGGCCGCCCATCAGCTGGTCGGTGCACACCTCGCAGCCCGGCGCGTCCCTCCAGTCCCAGTACGGGATGGTGAAGCCGAAGTCCCCGGTGAGCTTGCGGATCTCGTGCTCCCAGCGCAGCAGGAAGACCCTGTGCCAGGGCAGGAAGGCGGGCGCCCAGTGGCCGAAGTCCACGTCCCGCCACACGTCGCCGGCGCCGCCGAGCAGCGCGGCGCGGGACACGTAGTAGTGCATCCAGACGAACAGGTCGTACACGGTGACGTCCCGGAACAGCGGGCTGCCGCCGTCGCCCATGTCGCCGCGCGTCCCCGTCGCGATCACGTAATCTCGGCTCACGGTGGTCTTGGCGAGGTTGAGGTAGGAGATGAGCCGCAGCCTCTCCGCGGCGCTGAGCCGCAGCACGTCCCGGCGCACCGACTCGCGGCGCTCCGCGCAGCCGCCGCCGAAGTGGCCGAACTTGCAGTCCGCGCAGTCGAAGCCCATGAAGTTGCCCAGGCACCGGCACGTCCGGTTATAGAAGACCAGCGGCCACCGCTCCCGGTCGTCGACCCCCGAGAACGGGTACTGGGGCCCGTCCGGCTGGTCGGACACGGCCACGTCCACGCACGCGCCCCGTCCCGAGCGCGCGCCGCACGGCGAGCCGTCGCCGTCCCACGCCGGGCAGCATTCCCCGGACCTCAGGCTCTCGGCGGTGGCGCAGGCCCGGGGGAACTGCTGGTGGGTCGGGGGCAGGAGGGGCAGGAGGACGCACAGAACCAGCGGCGGCCACATATCGCGCTGTCTGGGGCCCCCGGGATACCTTCTGCGTTTTAAAGCCCCCACGCCTCCCCACCCGTCACATGGCACGGTTCCCTCCTCGTCTCCTGCCACGGGTGATGATGCGGTCAACTTCACGTGTTTACCGGCATAAAACACGTTCGGGTGGTGTTACGTGGCCGTGTCAGATGCACGCAGGACATCTGTGGAGGTTCTCGGTCATCCAGGTCGTGGTTATTTCACCGCCAACTGGACTTGTTATGGATCCCCGACAACGTTCCAGAGGGCCTTCTCAAGTCCGAGAGATCTAATCTTTTTTTTTTTTGGAGACATCCAGCGGGACAGTTTTTTATTGCATGCATCATGGGGTCCCCTTAAGGCAGCCCACGTGCTGCCGGAGTCACAGGGTGAAGTGGGGCCCGCAGGTCGGATTAAACGAGCAGGAAAGATCTCGTGTCTCGAGTCTCACGTACGATTAAATGAAGGGAATTAACGGGATTTCTGCATGAATGGCCCCTGAACTTAATCCGAACCTCACCTTAACGATAGCAGCTCCCTAAAAAAACAGTTTCAACATAACGAAGGAGATGTGATATTATTTCCTCTTTCTTTTTTCCAGTCAGGTCTGAACAATGGATTTCATTTGGTCGATGTCGAAACACACTTTATTGGCAACGAAAAGTTATATATCATTTCTGTATCAATTCCCACAACAAGTCTGTACAGTTTTTTCCCACAACGTTTGTAGTCAAGTCAAGTCAAGTCAAGTCAGCTTTATTGTCAATTCTGCCACATGAACAGGACATGCACAGAATTGAAATTACGTTACTCTCTGACCCATACAAGTAACATTAAATACAAAAACAGTAACAGTAACATTGAATACAAAGTATAAATACAATTAAAAAAAAACACAATATACAATTTTAAAAACACCATATACAAATAAGGGCACATGGTGGAGAGTGCAAAACCATGTATAGCTGGTATAAAATCACAAATATTTAGTTAATTTGCAAATTGAATATTTTATATATTTTAAGTAAAAAATATCGATATATGAATAAACAGAAACACTTTGCATGTGTGTTTTATTTATTTATTTTGCGGCAGATTGACAGTTCCATTATAATCCGTAGGGTGGCGCTGCAAGCAAACCCCTGTTACTGCGCGGGGTTCAACTTTTTGATTTTAAGAGACTGAACTCGCAAACTCTTTTAGCCTTATTGAGCGTTTTGACTTGTTTGCCTCTTTCATTATTTTAATAGCATCCAGGACTTAATACCATTGTGTCCCTGAGCAAGACACTTAGCCCTGAGTGTCTCCAGGGGGGGACTGTCCCTGTAACTACTGATTGTAAGTCGCTCTGGATAAGGGCTGTAAATGTAAATGTACATCTATTATGATGCAGTGCTATTAATCTCATCAAGGATCCAATAATTTGAGCTACACCAGCAAACGGAAGATCGTTCTCCACAGAATGAAATATTTGACACTTTTTTGAAGTCCACGGGCCATGTCTTAAATAAAATTACGAAAATTACAGCAATTCCGTAATGAATTGATTTGTTAATGTTAGCTCTGTTAATCCACGTTACCACACAGATAGACAGACAGATATATTCCCAGTTCAGTACAACCTGATCTATTCAGAACTCGGGTATAGTGCGTTTTGGCGCCAGTCCACGGTGCGCGCTGAAGTCAGGGTTGCCACGACAGCGATTTTTTTTTACGCCAAAACCAATTTAATTGTTTCGGTTCCAGGAAAGCAGGTGGGAATAGACGGATGCTAACTGTGGCAAAACAAGGTGTCTGGTTTTAAATAAAGCACATTCGACAGGTAAGTGCAGGTTTTGTGCAGAAACGCTTACTAGCCCTAACCGCAGGCTGTATCTTTTTAAACAGACGTAGCGATTCTGTTTTATTTCATTTTAGATTTTTTTTTCTAGGCCCTGGTACAAGATTCGCGGCAGTCCTATGCCACCTGGTTGTGTCGAAATCCGATTTTTCAAAGCGTTAAACCTTGAAAAGCGTCGAGAAACTGCCAGCGACCTTGCGCCCCATGACCATTTTGGACTAGTTTCGTTCGTCCCTCTTCGGCGGAAACTGTGCCGCCACCTGGCAACCCCGCACGAAACGCCATCGATTGATTCGAGCCGCGCCGCGCCGCGCAGCCCTACTTAAACGAGCGCGTCCGCTGTCCGGTCGGAACGCCTGCGAGAAGAGACGCGGGGAGGGGGGGACTCGGGACTCGGACATGCCTCGGCATCCTGGCGGAGTTCACGCCGACAGCAAGGTGAACGCACATCACCCACACCTGCAGCGCGGAGCGACGCGACCCGGGGACGGCGCAAGGGGACAGGCGGACCGGGAAAACGTAAGTGTAATTCCGACAGGCGTCCTGCTGGGACCTACTGTGTTCCCGATGAAAGCCGCGGCGCACGTTTATAACGCGGTTTTGACCTTTTCTTCTTCTTCTTTTTTTTTCGGCAAAAAAAATTAAAAAAAATAATAATATTGCAAAGTTACTTTAGGTTAATCGCCAGCGGGTCTCGTCAATGAAACGATCCCGGATTGACATTCGTGTGCGTATATTTCCCCCACGCCCCGCAACTTCCATCCATGGGCTCCCGAAGGCTGGAATGGTATTTTTCGGGGGACACTCGGGCGACATTAGGGGAGAGGTAGGTAGGGGCAGGGTCCCCTTGCACGGCGAACTTCAGCACCAGGGACAGCGCCGCGTAACGCTCCGGTCGCCGCTCCTTCGTCACTATAGCTCCTGTGCATCAGAACGTGTCTAAAACTCTTGTTTTTTTCCCGCTCTGGTTTAAAGGTCGTGAGGAGACCCGCACATGCTTGCACGTTTCTGGAATGAATCGTCACCCTGGCGACCGCCCTGGCGACCTCCAGTCTGCTGGCACCTCGTAGCTGCACAAGTGGAGTAGGGATGTCGTGAAGCTCTCCCGAAGTTTCCTCGCTAGTCTGCTCCGATTTACCAGCGCCAATGGCGGTAATGGGGTGCTGGATTGTGCTGGGCTTCCTGCTGGTTGCGGATCCGGCGAAGTTGGGCCTCCGCGCTAGTGCCCAGTCCAAGGAACGCCGCGTTCTGGCCCACATCCCTGGAGACGTGATCATTGGCGCCCTGTTCTCTGTGCACCACCAGCCTCCTGCAGACAAAGTGCACGAGCGCAAGTGTGGCGCGGTGCGCGAGCAGTACGGCATCCAGAGGGTGGAGGCCATGATGCACACGCTGGACCGCATCAACGCCGACACCAGCATCCTGCCAAACATCACGCTCGGCTGCGAGATCCGGGACTCCTGCTGGCACTCGGCCGTGGCGCTGGAGCAGAGCATCGAGTTCATCCGTGACACGCTGGTCTCCGCTGAGGAGGAGGAGAGCATGCAGAGGTGCTCAGCGGACGAGGGCACCATGCCCGTCCGGGCCAAGAAGCCCATCGTCGGCCTGATCGGGCCCGGCTCCAGCTCGGTGGCCATCCAGGTGCAGAACCTGCTGCAGCTCTTCAACATCCCTCAGATCGCCTACTCCGCCACCAGCATGGACCTCAGCGACAAGTCCCTCTTTAAGTACTTCATGAGGGTGGTGCCCTCTGATGCCCAGCAGGCGAGGGCCATGGTGGACATCGTCAAGAGGTACAACTGGACGTATGTCTCAGCCATTCACACTGAAGGTAAGCGTCCCGGAGTCTCAGTTCAGCTCAAATCCACTCTTTCCAGTTCAGGGTTCATGCACAGTCGCTGTTCAGTCGTGCATGCACCAACGCCATCTTCTCGTCAGTAACTGACCATCGAGGAGGGATTTACAATTACATTTACAGCATTTACCAGACGCCCTTATCCAGAGCGTAGTTACAGGGACAGTCCCTCTGGAGCAACTTAGGGTTAAGTGTCTTGCTCAGGGACACGATGGTAGTAAGTGGGATTCGAACCCGGGTCTTCTGGTTCATAGGCAAGTGTGTTACCCACTAGGCTACTACCACCCAGATGCAGCAGCACTGAACAGCAAGCCCCTGGATTACATCAAAAATTAAAATTGGATTATGTTTTGCTCTCGGCCCTGGTGAAAATTTTGTATTATGAACCCTGTTCGAATAGTTTTTTTTTTAACCTCTCAAAACCTTTTCCATTTACGTGATTCCTTTCAAATCCCGCCTGGAACAATAGCAACGTTTACCTAGATTTGCCTCACGTAAAAAGCTGACACTTTTGCCATTAGGCAGCATTGGCAAGTTAACAAGGCAGAGGAAGAAACACAGAGCATAATCCCTGTTAAGATTAGGCGGACTGGTGACACTAAACTGACCTTGTGTGGATCCCTCCGCCAGTTTGTGTGGCTGAGATGAGCTGGCTCCTCTTGAGCTGGACTGGCTGGGGTCCATCAGATGGATGGATGGTTTCCAGGTAGCGTTGCCTGTTTATTGTTCGGGGAAGTAGGACACTCTGTTTTCAGTATCTGGCTTTTATAGATTTTTTAGATGCTCCGGCTCCCGGAGGCTCGGAGTGCCTCTGCCCCCCATTGTATGTTTATTTGGTAGAGCATGGCCCAGTTTAGGGATAATTTGTGCTGCAGAGAGGTTCATTTGGAGGTGAAATGTGCTTCTTATGCATAGTGCTGGGAAAGAATTTTCATTGGGCAGAGCACAAACGATTTTTGTAAGTAGGGACCCAAATTTATCCTTGAACCTTATGTGAGACTGCAATGTCAATACATTACAATAATAGTATTTCAATATCCATTTATTATATTGACTTAATATAATTTATAAATAAAAACATGAACATTGTTAGATTAAGTACATGGTGTATTAACAGCTGAAAAGATTAATGTAATAATTAGCAGTACATTTGGGGATATCTAATTAAAACCCATTTAAATAATTAAATGCACACATCCGTATGTGAAGAATAGTTATAGTGAGAGGTTAATATACTCATTAAATATGCATTATTAGGTCAGAAGACGAAGTGTGCATTTAACATTCAGCTCACCTGTTTCCACCTGCAGCAGAGTGGCTTTTTTCTCCCGTAAAAATAGCAGTAAGATGTTCCGGTCTTTAGAGTTGAGTGTTTCGGAACAAACCAGAGCGGAAACGGGAGCAGAGAGAGAGGCAGAGAGAGAGAGAGAGAGAGAGAGAGAGATATTCTCTATATATTTTACATTCTAATATGCCAGATGTGGAGATGATGCTGGGCTGAATAATAAAGCGTTTTCTGAAGTGTCTCTGGAGCTGAGATGGTTTTGTGGGGGCTGTGAGTGAGCGTTAACACATTCAGAACTGAGTTATTCTGGACAACAGTCCTCTTTCTAGCTCACTTACAAACAGAGAGAGAGAGCGAAGTGGTGCAGCACAAGCTGCAAAAAGGATATGCGTTCAGTCAGTGCCGTGCCGTATAAATGGTGGGCAATATACATTTGGACAAAGGCAGAAAATTTGATTATGCCAGCCTACCGCAGAAATATCCGGTCCTCGTGAAAATGACAAAGTCACATCACCTGCGTGAAACGGTGGCACACGTGCAGCACGACCCATTAGTTTTGGCCGAGAGCACTAAGTGCATGACAGGATTTCTGTGGAAACTTAAAGAGTCTTAAATGAAAAAAAATAAGGCCTTAAATATCATATCATGAACAAGCATAGTGTTTTATATAATAATATTTTAATGTAAACTCTACAACTGAATACAGAAAGTCCACTTTCAGTTATTGTTTTATCTGGTATACGGTTATGCTAAATGTTGATTATACAACTGCCTGCTGCAGTGCCTTTGCTATGGACACATGTTACCCATTCAAAAAAAGTTACATTTAAATTACATATCAAATTATATACCGCAATATATACTCTGCACTGTCTATGGTTAAATTTATATCACAATATGATTTTATGCCATATCGCACTTACCAAATCAGGATCGAGTGCTCCACATATTGTATATAATATAAATTGATATCACAATATGATTTTATGCCATATCGCACTTACCAAATCAGTATCGAGTTCGCCACATATTGTATATAATATAATTATATATATAATCAAAGACATGTTATATTATAAGTGAAGAAAATGTAATAAATGTAACTATTTAGAATTTTTATCGGCGCGTTTAGTTTGGCTCCATTTGTTGTTTGATTAAAACAACATTGATTGATGGTTTGATCTATAATGAAACTTTTCTCTCAGCAGTTGTGTCGTTCATGATGTTAGTGCCCCACCAGCAGTATATAAACATCTCTGGTTGGGCTCAAGCCTCAGTGTACATTTTTTCCCCTCAATTTCTCACCTACTTGAACTTGTACATGTCACCCACATACTGTACATACTGTCCAGACAATGGCTGTTAGATGTTGGAGTTAATAACACTGAAGTGAGTTGTGTACCAGCCCCCACAACTACAGTATGCAGCAGGCTTCTTGAGTGGCATAATTTAAATATTAGCATGAAAATCACTAGTGACTCATAGACACATATAGAGCCGTAAAATTATGCTCTGAAAATGGATCGTAGGTCAGTGAGTGTGACTATAACAGCAGATGTAATGTAGATGCCATGAACCCAATAAATGCTCTCCTCAGTCGGTGTTTCTTCTCACACAACCAAGTGTATAGTAACACACAGTCCACCCTTTAATGTGTCATGAATAAAAAAATATTTTTATTGCTTTGATTCTTCTGTAAAATTGCAGCTGGTGACTCACCAAAATCCTATAAAGAAGACAAGAGTCTCTCTTTAATGCCTAATGAAACCCTGACAGGATTTCATATTAACAATCGGCCTTTTTTGATAAAAGGGATTTAAAGGAGTCTTTGAATTTCGCAGAGGAACAGGAACATTTCATCATGTTTTGTATCTTTAAGGATGCACAATTCAAAACCCACATTGAGAAGAGCCACACTGCTGATTACCTTCACTTGTCCTTGTAACATGTTATGTCCCGATGTTTCGTACATCATGTAGTTGGACTTTCTTGTTTCCTACACCTACATCTCAGAGTCTCTGGGGCTTGAGCAATCTGTAGGATTCCCTCCCACCTCTCAAGGTTGAAATTCAGCTGCTGTGCTCAGCATTGCACGCACATCTGTTACAAAACAACTTGACACTGGCAGGAGGAACATCAACAATTCTCCATGAATTACTGGCATCAATCTTCAGATGATGGCAACGGGAGTACTACGATGATCATTTCTTCATCCATATTTGAAAGCAATTTCTTCATCGTCCGTTATCAGTTCCTCTAAATTGATGGACATTCCACTGTCTCTACGCCTAGACGATAAGATTTGGAGAACTTACTTGTCACAGGTGTTAGCACTGATAGTTTTCTCAATTGCATCGCCTAAAGTTTAGATTAGATTAAGTTGCAATTTGCTCTTTCTCCTGTTGTTGCTGAAATGGCTCCATAATTGCTGTTGACCCGGCCCTTAATCTCTGACAACTTCTTAAAAGTGCGTAAAGACGCTGTTTCCTTCAGAGGGGATTTCATAAACAAAGGCAATTCGAATATGAAAAATAGAAAATACAGGATGGAATTAATACAGTAGGGGTTTTCTCAGCAATTACCAAAATAAAAAATAGTTCTCAAAGAAGCAGTATTATGACCAACATTAGTATGGGCCAACTGAAGTAGCTTACACAGGAGCACATATCATTCCTAATATTAATATTATTTATCATTGTCTGCCACACACTGCCAAGAATGCAAAAACACAGCAAGTCAGGAAATTAACTGTAGTTCATTGAGGATATTAAGAATAATAAAGGTAGTGCATTTACTGAACAATAGGGCGTACATCAGTGTGAGAACCAAGGCACAAAATGAGTGTGGCCAACTGAATATCAAACATCACTGAAGTAAAAGCTATGGAAAATAAAAACATTTTATAATTTAAAAGTGGTTATATTTGGAGCGCCTATAAGGGCATCAGATTTTTTTTTTGCCTCAGTAAGAGATTTCCTTAGCAACAAAGCTTTTGTTAGACGCCATGTCTATTGCATTTCTTTTCTGTGGTTCCACAGTAGACAAGCCCCCGGGTTTACATTTCAGCAGACAGAGCTCCATCATACACGGCACACGACCGTTACCCAGTGAGAACTACATGCTGCATTGTAAGATGCCTGCATTGAAACAAGAAAGCATGCAAGGCTGCGACACAGCAATCACCTTTACCCGCCTACCAACGAGCATGTCGCGTGAGACTGCAAGCACGATTTAACTACTGTTGAACTGGAGCAAATAAGCACTTTGCCGCATTTTCCAATTCCTCGCCAGGTTTTCATCAGAAAATGCAGGCAAGCTGGGTAGCGCTTCACATTCCAACTGCAGATGGCTGGCACAGCAGAACTGCATTTGTGTATTTATTGGACATGCTTGATGTGACATTAGTGAGAATTCCTACTGTCCCGCTGGTGTCCTTTCCATCACAGTACAGTTCTTGTTCGGATTTGGCCCGCCTTCTTGATTTGATGAGCTACGGTAAACAGCAACAGTGGGTCCCCACAAGCGGACTGATCTCAGCCTTAACACAGTGGCAGGTTTCAGATGGATCAGTGGATCCGCAGAAGCACCTTTGGTGAGGTTTTGTCTCGCACTACCCAACGACTGACACCAAAGATCCAACTATTTCTGACAGCCTGTCTGAAATGGAAAAAGAAAAGGTTAATATCAAGCAGCTCCCGAGTGTCTTCTCTCTGTGTGGGAAGTATTGCTCTACACATTCTCACCTCAGAACATGTATTTATTTATTTATTTATTTATTTATTTAGGAGCTGTCAGCTGTTTACAATATAACTTTTCTCAGCATAAATGTTTAGGCAGACTTCATAATCATATTCAATGTGTTGCATTTCATTTCTGTTTTGCATATCCAGAATTGTGCAGTTGTACAATGTGAATCTTTGTTCAAAACACAGACCCTGTAGTTGCACAGAGACTGTAGTGCATTTGTTGCCTGGCACAGTACGTAATAGCTGTCCTCAAGGTCTTGTAGGTGGTCATTTTCCGACTCCAGAACTGCTGTAGGCTGGATATTTTGGGTAGCGAACAGCTCTCAGCCCAGCAGTGTCACTGACGTGTGTAAACGCTGCTGCTATGCCTGACCAGCAGGGTGGCAGACAGGTTGTGTGGAGCTACAGAAAGGCGGATTACCCGGGACCTTCTAATAATACTGGTCCAAGCCTCTGTCTGAGGCTGCTGGTGATGGTATGCAGAATATATGGAAACTGTGGCTGATTCTTAGTAATATTATGCAGTGTTTTGGTAGAAGGATATACGTCCATTTGTTTTTACTGCATCCTATTACTAGTTGTAGCTTGAAAAATATGTAAATTAAATAAAAAAGACATGAGATGTGGACAATATACACATGTCATGTCTGTGGACATTACATGAATACATGACCTACACCATCCAGTTTACCGCACTGGAGTAACCTCTGAATGGCATAAGCATGTTGTAGCTGAGCTTTACATTTATTCAACCAGATGGCAGATGGTGGAACATTCCGCCATGTTGGGGTGGTGCGTGTGAACAGTCTAGAGTGGTCCACTTGCATTGCAGGGGAGGAGGGACCAGGCTCATTTGGCTAAGTGGACGCATGCATGAATATTCCCCATTTTCTGCCATTCCATTGCATTGTCTGAAATGTGAAAATAAGAATAATAGCGACGACAAGCCAGGAATACAGAAACAATTGCTCACATAGCATGGAAAATCTTTTTGCTGATTTTGGAAAGGAAAGGTTACTTATCTACACCCTCCGAGCACCAACCACTAGCTGCTGCCCTCATTAGGGACTGTTATGCACATCAGAGGGAAATTATACAACAACGACCAACTGGAGTCTGTCTCTGCGCCTGTCATGATCTGACACAGATGGAACATTATTCCAACGGCTTCTCCGGCAAGCGAGAGTGTACCGTCATCGAAACGGGTCTCGCTAAAATGTCCCAAATCTAACAAGCATGTGTGCTTTTTTTTTTACATAGTGGTGGTACGAACACATGTTTGTATGTATTAATTAAAGATGTGCAGAATGAAACATGTTACTGTGGAGGGGAAATAACGGTTTCATGTCAATTTAATGCAGCGAGCGAAAGTAGGTGACCTGATTTTTATGTAAATTGAGGGAGTCTACCCCTGACACTTGCAAAAATGGGGACACCATGTTTAATGGCATACCACAGTCGGGTTGAAAATATGGTCGTGCAGGTGCGTGTGTCAATTTAACCCTTGTAATATTGTGGAATGCCTCATCGCGTTTACTAATTGCTGCACAAAGTCCCGAACGACCCGTAAAGGGGGGACACATCCGCTTCCTGCTTGCGTCTCATTAGCTTGTGACCCTTGTTCACAGGAAACTACGGCGAGAGCGGAATGGAGGCCTTCAAAGACATGGCGGCCAAAGAGGGCATCTGCATCGCCCACTCCGACAAGATCTACAGCAACGCCGGGGAGCAGAGCTTCGACCGTCTGCTGGAGAAGCTGCGCAGCCATCTGCCGAAGGCGCGCGTGGTGGCCTGCTTCTGCGAAGGCATGACCGTCCGAGGTATCCTCATGGCCATGAGACGGCGACACCTGGTGGGGGAGTTTCTGTTGGTTGGCAGGTAATGCGGAAACCTGTTTGTGCCGGTTTTGTGCGTTGATTCCTGTTGTTTGCCATGCGGACGCGCAGATATCCCGATGTCCGCCAGCACTGTGCAGCCTCTACTATTCCGGCATTGGGAACACGGCTCCTGGGAATTGATTCCTGTCGGGGGGCAAGAGCTGCCGCTGACACTGAGTGATTAGGTCTCACTCACAAATCTTGCTACGTCCCAGAGGCATTCCGGGATTCTGGTCTGGTCCCATTGAACAGGGACGCTCTTCATCTCCTCCCTCTGATTCATGCACAGGGACAAAAGGGTATAAAGGGCACAACACCTTTGTTTGTTGCCTACAGTTCTCTAGTTAGCATAATGCACCAAGGTACATAGAGTTCTTCAGCGGCTCGGCTAAACACTCTGCTAAAGTCGTCCATGAGACTGTCAGGCCAAGACGCGTGATTCATCACTCCAGAGAACGCCTTCCCCAGCTTTAGAAACAAATGTGGTAGAGCTTTACATCTCAACTGTCCATGGTGATGTAAGCCTTGTGTTTTCCTCAATTGTTCCTGAAGAACACTGATGTCGCTTTCAGGGTCAGCAGGGTGCAATTTTTCAATCAATTAATCAATCAATCAATTTTTATGTGTACAGCACTTTTTTATAGTGTACATTGGCTTAAAAGTGCCTCACATTAGAAAAGAAACCTTGAGAGGAAGCAAGACCCATTCTGCACTGGGGCCTGCAGCATCGTGCAGGACTCCTCACACCCCTCACATAGACATTTCACACTCCTGCCCTCCCGAAGACGTTACTGCAGCATCAGAGCCAGATCTGCCAGGTTAACAGTTTTTACCCCCAGGCTGTCCAGCTCCTCAATATGTTGCCTCCAGGATCCACATCCACATCACCTCAACCACATCTGAAGCCCTAAACCATCTACAGATGATTTCTCTCCCTCCCAAACTGCACGTTACAAACTGAACATCAGTTCTGCACTTTTTAATTGAAGTATTACACAATCTCTTACTACCTCACACCATGCTGCTATGTCATGGTCAACGTATAATTTCATACCACTACCACTACCATTATTGTCATAGCGTATCATATACCACATACACACATTGCTGCTACTTGTCTGCCCATTTTGTCTTGACCTGCACTATTTTATGGGTCAGCGCACAATGTCCCTTGTCATGTTTTTGTGTTGTGTGTCATTCTGTTTGCACACCGTGAATCTCCGATGCTTCGCAATCTCGTCTCTCTGTGTACTCTCTGTATGACAATGAAGTGCACTTTGACTTTGATTTGACTTTTGACAGTCATTGTCAGTGTGAACTATATACTGCCGGGATAGTGTGATAATTGCAGAGACCAGTTTTGCGTTATGTTGCAGACATCCACCAAGGTAGTATATAAGAGAGGTCAGAGTTCCAGAGGGCCACCATTCCAACGTTTTTCACACGTGACCACCTGCAGTTCACTATTTCACCTTGAGCGCATGTCCTACAAGGACATCTGCAGGCTTGCAGATCCCATCATCCTTGTTTTTACGAAGTGGCTATGTTCATGCATTTTCATTTTGAAACATTCTGTATTGTGCTTGTGTGTTTAGTTCATTGCACTGTTAATGAAAAAAGTAAAGTACAAATTTAGTATTTTCTCTGAGTTTTATCTCTAATTGGGTTAGGAAAATGAGCCTTTTTTTTGTCCTTAAGCCACCTGTTATTTTGTGTATCTCCTTTAATCGGGTCATTAAACATACTCTATAAATAGGTTTTTCAGAGTAATGTTATAATTACCTCCAGGGCTGTTGGAACTCTCAGAGCCTGATAACAAACACGCATCACCGTTTGAGAGTGCACAAGCCATAAAATAGCTTGACCCATATCCACTGTGCCTTAAATTAAGAACCATTTTTGCAGTTTTTTTCTGAATAAGCAATTTTTAAAAAAAATTTCTTCCAAAACAGATAATTAGATTTATTTTCTAAGACACGTGGTCAAAGTCCTATCACAATTTTGGGTCAAAGTGTCCTTCACTAACAATGGAAGCTGTTCATGTGCTATAACTTCTGAGCAGAAGATGATTCACCCCATCAACTGTCATCTTTCTCAAATGCAGGAGAATAGTTTCTCTCTCTTTCACACACATACACACACACGCACACACACACACACACACACACACACACACACACACACACACATTTCATTGTGATAACCTACAGACATAAACATTTTTACAATGTATTGTCAATGTGTAGCTGTCTCTATGTTATTTATAACTTTAGCCACATACTTTTTTATGGGTTTGCGTTTTTCACCATTGTATGTATGTGTGTGTGTGTGTGTGGATACGTGTGTATTCTACACACATTTATCATAGTCTGCTTTTCTTTCAACAGATTCAGTATGCTGAACCTCCTCTCGTAGAAGAGCATGCTGCGTATCTGTACATCAGTGATCACCATCATCATCATTCTCATCCTCCATCACACACATGGTACTCAGTCCAACCTGTACATTTGTCACTCCTGCACATACAACGTCTTCAAGTTCAACCTGTAGTTAATCTCTCTGAGTAGGAACAGGCTAATGGTTTTACTAACTGCTGCGCAGCTGAATAAAGCTCCATTTAGCAGGAAGACGATGGCAGGTCTGCGCGAAAGATGTTTCAAGAGTCTGCCCTTGGGCTCTCATCCTCATCAGCCATTACTCACATGCTATTCATAGTGTCACTGAAAGAGACTGGCTGTCCTTCATTTTTAAGTTTCGTTTGCATTTCTAAAGCTTTTTCTTGACAATTACCTATTAAAAATGTTACTTTAATATAAACCTTAAATTGAAATTTGTGCTACAAACAAGATAATACATGATCTTCATAAATAACAAAAAGGAACATTATTTTTGCTTTGTAGAAGTGTTCCTGCAGTGGGTTTAGAAATAAACACTAATTTTAAAAAAATATATGAAATATTCTTATTAAGTAGTATGTGTTAGGGGTAGTATTGTACTTCATAGTATTTCACTGTTAATGAAGTATCTCTATAGTTAGATAAAAACATTTTTTTAGCAATATTTAAAATTTATCTCAAAATGCACATTCAGGTTTTCCCATGCGAAAGGGAAGTGAAAGTGTTTAGTTGTCAGATGTCTCACACCTCAGCACAGCACCCAGTGCACACAATGAAATGTGGTCTCTGAATTTAACCCAGGGAGCAGTGTGAAGCCATGAAAGCCTTGCTGGAGGGTATATCAGTGCCACCCTGGCAGTTCGTGATTCAAACCCACAACTGAATGATTGCAGGTCTGATTTCTTAACTACTAGGCCACCCCTGCCCCATGCTGTGAAATGCATAGACTTCCATGGAGTATTGGCCTGGTTTAGTGCCAGAGATCCTGGTAAAAATGTTTTTAGCATCTTTATGATCTGTTTTATGATCTGCTAAAATGTTTTCTATATGGGTGCAATAATTAGACAATAATCTTGCAGTGTATTGTTTTGTTTCAGTATTCCACCGACATCTAACCATTGAAACAGCCAGAGGAAATGTTTCTCATTTCAACAAGAAATTAATTTTGCTCAATCCTTTCTTTGGGTTATGACTCCAATAATTTACATAACTATGGATATATACAGGGGCAGATTGGGGAGATTTTCTTTATTTATGCACTGACTGAATATTTAACGGGTGTCTATTTCAGAAAATGGTGTCACAGTCTCCATGCTGCAGCTCAGAGCAGAGGATAGGCAGCTGGTGTTCTGATGGCACCAGGGCCTTTGATGTGGCGTGAGATCCTGCCAAGGAGTCTCCTGTGTGATTAAGGGTCTCTTTGGGTCTGCTGATCCCTTTTTAGTTCAGGTCTGGGGTCCGCAGAGGCAGGCAGGTTCAGAGGGGAGGGGCTTTTTTCCCAATGTGAATGAGGAATGCAGAGGTGCAAGTGCTCAAACTTCATTATGTTAAACAGCAATCAACAACAGGGCTAAGGGCTAATGCAAAAGTTAAATGTTGGTGGGTAAACAGAACCGACAAGCCCAAAACACAAAGGGGCAACCTGCATATGGGTGAAGACGTCAGTTATCAGTTTTCACAACATGCTAATATCACTCCTTTTTTCTTTACTAAGCTACATAAAAGACATTGTGCATGAGGCTTGTTCATTAGTGCAAGGTCAGAGGTGTCCTCTGGATTTACTGTAATAAATAGGTAAAATAAGAAAAGATTATTTGCTAGATATCTATGTTTTGAAGGGGGGAAACTAATTACCGTTTTGTTGCTGTGTAATTCTGAAAAAAATGATATTGTTTTTAATGGGAGGAGCTCAGGGTAATTATAGCTGACAGTCCTCACAGATCCTGCTATCTCAATCAGGATGATTTATGTGAAGGTGAAGTCACATGTGAAAAAGTACTGCAAATAGGACTGCCAGATATTTGATTGTTTACACCAACATCATCAAAATCACTGATTTCCTCAATACATGTTCATAACAAGCAATTTCTGCCAAAATATTAAATAATATCAGGCAACATTGAGCACAAGAGCTTATCTTCCTCTGTACCTCATAAATAAAACTTCAAAAAAATGTATTGAAATACTTACATCTTAGACCTTGTCTGAAATGTGCCATAGTATTGATAGATCTTTTTAAAAAGTTATATTGTCAATCCTGCCTTCTACTGCCCAGGTTAGTTTACTTTATTTACTCAGCTTATAATATCTTCTTATACTGGGTGCTGATCTATTACAATCATTTCAAAACAATTATTTCTGCTTTACGTTTGTCACGTCTGTGAGCTAAAGTGATGTGATTGTCACTTGTGATACACAGCAGCACAGCACACACAGTGGAATGTATCCTCTGCATTTAACCCAACACCCTGAGTGAGCAGCAGGCAACCATGGCACGTGGGGACGGTGCTTTGCTCAGTGGCACCTTGGCGGATCGGGATTCGAACCGACAACCTTCTGATTACAGGGCCGCTTCCTTAACCGCTGCGCCACCACTGCCGATGGGGGAATGAAGTGCAGAGGTGGAACATACTGGGAAACAATGATTTATTAAGACAAAAAAACAAACCGTCACAAGGGCCAAAAACAAGGAAAAAGGAGAACAAAAACAAACCCACAGGCATGTGCCGATTGCCACAACTGAAAACAACTAAAACAGCAGTTGCACGGTCCACATAAAAAATGTTGCAGACTCGATGGGCTGCTCAACAAGTTCTTGATAACAGCCCTGCTGTCATGCAGATTGGTGCCATGTGCGTCCCCAGCTGCACCCAGTCATGACAGAGCCCCCCCTCCATGGGCTATGTCCTCGGAGCCCAAGCAGCACCATAGGTGGGGGAGGTGCTGTGGATGGTGGAAACCACAGGGCTCCTGCCCTGCTGTGTCCTCCCACTGGAGGACCCGGACCTTCTGGATGGCTCCCAGATGTCATCCTGCATGGTGGCCTCGGTCCCTCCATCCTGCACACAAAAGTCAGGGCCGAACCTTCCGGGTATGTGCGGGCTGACACTTTTGCGTCCCTCCCTGCCCACTCCCGGTTGGTGCCTTCTGCTGGCAGTGTGACCAGCTCCCCTACCTACATTGCACAGGGACCCTCCGCCAACAGTTTACTGCACCCCAGGGTGGTGCCTTCTGGGCACGTGCAGCCCCTCCCGATGCACATCCCTGGTGCCAGTGTGGGGGCTTCGCCGGACCATCCTCTCAGCCCCTTCTGTGTCCGTTGGGACAAGCAGACCCTCTTCCTGCATGTCACAGCTGGATCCTCATGCCATCCAGGGGGCTCTGTGGCACTCCGCCCCTCTGGAGGCGGACCCAGGCCCATGCCTGGAAACAACTAACACAGCAGTTGCACGGTCCATGTAAAAAATGTTGCAGACTCGATGGACTGCTTAACAAGTTCTTTATAACAGCCCTGCTGTCATGCAGATTGGTGCCAGGTGTGCCCCCAGCTGCACCCAATCGTGACAGAGCCACCCTCCACGGGCGATGTCCTCAGAGCACCATCAGTGGAGGAGGTGGTGTGGATGGCGGCAACCACAGGGCTCCTGCCCTGCTGTGTCCTCCCACTGGAGGACCCGGACCTTCTGGATGGCGCCCTGTTTACCGGCTACCGGAGGACCCAGCACCGTCGCTTATCCCACCCACCCTCCCCCCCTCAGGAGGAGCCCCCAACCTGTACCGCACCCCTCTGGCTTTTGGTTCGTCCACTTTGCCCTGGACCGGCGCAGTCAGGTCAGGAACCTCCTTCCTGGGGTTCTGCTCCGCTGCCTGGTCGCCATCTGGTGGACAAAAAGAGGCGAAGTGGGGGTGACATACGGACACAACAACACTGGTTCCCTCTCTGGGCTCTCCGGGACCTCCTCATGAGGCGCAACCAGAATCACAGGAGATGTGATCCTCTGGCCACCCACCAGCGATGCATCCCACACTGTGGGGTCTTCCTGCACTGGATCGTGGAACAAAATCAAACCCGCAGGCGTGTGGCAATTGCCAGAACTGAAAACAACTAACACAACAGTTGCATGGTCCACATAAAATGTCGCAGCCTTGATGGGCCGCTCAACAAGTTCTTTGTAACCACCCTGCTCTCATGCAGATGCGTCCCCAGCTGCACCCAATTGTGACAAAGTTGCAGTTTAAATATGTTTTATTTGAGCTTTCTGTTCTTATGATTTAAAAAAATAGATATTTTGTGTATTTGGGAGATATATATATATATATTTTAGTGGTGGGCCGTTATCTGCGTTAACGTGTGACTCTTATCGGGCGGGCGTTAACGTGCTGCGTTAACGTGAGACTCTTATCGGCGATAAAAAAATATCGCCGTTAATCTATTCACAAAGTTGGGTTGGGAGCTGGGACTATAGTGCAAGCTATTGTGCCGGAGTTAAATGACTACACTAGATTTATAAGTATATTTCTTCTTTCTTGTGTCTTTTATTTTCTTATTTTCTAAAGACTTTTATTTTGTTTTTGAGACCCGGTTTAGTTCTCAGATGGCGTGAGTTGTGAGAGGTGCGTGGGGTTTGTGTGCAAAAAGTTATTTCTTTCATTTTAATTTATGCACATATTAGGAATATTTTGCATGTGTGTTATTTTGTAAATATTTTTTTTTATGTTCTTTTAATACTGTATATTGTAGAGAGAGGTGCAGAAAGACGCGATGTGTGACGCAATGTTCTGACGCGACCTTGCTTTTTGTACAGAATACACTTTGCACAGAAAATCTCTTGGGTGTCAGCTCATCATTTGTGGTTCACGAAACAAAATCAAAAAGTTACACAACGCAGAAGAAGAACCGCTACACTATGATGACTTTTCACCGGATGTATACCTGGCCGATTTGCACTGTAGGGGGCAAGAACGAGTCTTCGAACTGTGAAATTACCACATCAAACGTGACGTGGTAACATGGATGCAGCTATTTAACTGAATAAACAGTTGGTAAACACAAGTACATCTTATTGAACATAATTTATTTTCATCACCAATTATCATAGTAGAACAGCTTTCTCAAGCAGTTTGTGATGCATTTTGGAAACAGGAGATGAGCCCCTGGTCTAATGCGCCACCTGGATTGAGAAACCCGTTCTCAAAGACTTAATTTTAGTCATTATTTGGGTAGCACACATATTCTGAAGGCCTTTGGCAGAATTCAAATGAGCCATTTTAATCTAGATTAATCTAAAATATAGATTAATCTAGATTAATTCCAAGATTACAGTGATTTTAATCTAGAATAAGAAAATTAATCTATGCCCACCTACACACACACACACACACACACTTATATACTATTCAAAAATGAAAGTATCTATACATACATAGTACATTAAGTACTAATCACAAACCTATTTCTTTATCAGGTTGCACTTAACAGTACATGTTACATAACTAGGTGAAAGGATATGTGGTCCAGACAATATTATATAAATGTTAATTAAATGCATGATGACTCAAAGTGCAGATGCAAGCATTTGTCAGTCCGGGCTTTGAGCCGAAACAGCAAGTAACTCAAAAGGAACAGACAGTGGTCCCAGAGGAAAAGACATTGAAGACCCTGCAAGACAAAAAACAGTGGGGTTGTATTTATGCTCAAGAAAACACAGGGGAAGAATGCTGAACAACCAAAAAAACACGTGGTGCCCCTGCTGGCTGTACAGTATTTGACAAAAGAGCTTATCATGGCTATTTAATACAGCCATGTCATTTTTCTAATTCACAATTTTACCTTGTGCTGATATCTTTTCTTTTGCACCCATTCTTATGTTATTCTACATAGTAAGAATGCCTGGTAACACCTTGGAATGAAATGTCTGAAAGAAGTGGCCACAGTTTGGCAGTGCAAGCAGCATGATGGTCATCCGCTTAAACCTTTGTAAATTTACATACTTCGGCTCAAAATTAGGGAATGTGATAATGTGTGATTGATCATTTTTGCTCATAAGTTGTTTGGAAAACCATTAAAATATTGTATTTTAAGTGTGTCATTTCAAGGCTTTGAGGAGGAGTACATGCACATAACAGAAGGTGTAGTGCATGTAGTTCATACCCCTCCTCACCTAATCATTACACCATTGTGTTACTATTGCAAGGCAGTTCTATTTCGTTTCTTTGAAAAATGATCCCAGCCATTAAATTCGCTTAAGGTTCCAGAATAGTTACTGACATTAATATTAATTTGCATGTCTCATCTCACCATGTATACCAGAAGTGGAAGAAGAAAATGACACAGGTTTCTATTTTTACAATGAATGATTGGAGCACTGATGAGCCCTAAAAGATCTCGGCTATTTGTCAGAGTATCAGGAGGGGCTATGGCAGCAGAAGGAGGATGGGGTTTGCAGGACCGCCGTTATGGGTTTTGTTTTGTTTGATTGTCCGTGTCCTGTTAGGTCATCAGCTCCGGGTTTTGACACATTAGGACCCAAGGCCTTTTATTCTATCAAGCAGTGTTTACTTAGCTCTTTGGCTGTATGAAGGCATTGACTACAGTGAAACGCAAACAACTTGCCTTGGCTAATTATAGGTTCTGTCCTGTTGGAGCAACTGGGGACACAATAGGTGTGGGCTTTTTAGTTGTAACTAGCCTGCTACCATGTGCTTTTTGGAAAGTGTAAATTTGGTTGAAGTTATGACCGGTTAGTCATAGCCACATCCCAACCAAAACCGAAGTTCATCAGATTACCTGCTTTGATTCTTTTGGTGGGGGGGGCCAGACCGGATGCAAAGGTCTATTGACTGGACATAAATTCATGAAAAAGTTACTTGGCAGCGAGATGGATTTCTTTTTCAGTGCTCTGGAACAGTAGGTATTTGTGAAGGAGGGTGACCTTTAGAGGTCACTGTGTGGGTTTTTCAGCGCTCACCAGCTCAAGCGGTGGAATGATTCAAGCTGCTGCTAACGTGGCCCCCTTTGCTTTTGATTCCCATTGCTTTTGCCTCCAAGGACGAGTTACGAAACGCTCTCCTTCTCTACTATGGGAATATAAATGATACAAAGGCCTCCCACGCTGTGGGTTGTGTAATGCTATCTCGGCAAGGTTAGCATGGGTTCGAAGCTGAACTGATCCAGGAAAGAAAACAGTAAAGTAAGAAAATGAGTGTTTGTGTGTGTTGCACATCATCATAGCCTTGTGTCACTGCTGTCGTTTTGGAATTACATTAACAGCGTCCACACACACCAATCTTTTCACGCACAAGTAATGAAGCATGGAGTTACATTGTGTTTCCAGTGGCTGCAAGTTCTATTTGGCACTGAGAAAATAAATGAAACTCTAAATGTTTTTAGCATTGTTTGCAGGATCACAGTATTCTGGGTAAAGGGAATCGATGTCTGGCCTTTTCATCTGGACTGGCTTCTATTGTATGCCTGATCATGTTTTGTAAAAGGTTCTGGGTCCTGGCAGACCCAAGCAGAAATCATTACACTGTATGTCCTTACTGAATATTGTAACATGCCAAATTCTCTGTGTAGAATCTGACTGAACCCCAATCAAGGTCAAGGTAGAGGTAACCCCATACATGCGATCACATATTACTTTCATTTCCTAATGCCATCTCAGGAGAGCATACCCTTTTGCCAATATGAACAACTGAATCAATATATCATTGGCTTAGTTGCTGGTTTTACGATGACAGAGCAACACAAAGACAAACAGAGTTTCTGGGAAACCAGATGAATATAATGAATAAAACAAGAACAATACAGCTGCAGATAACCAGCTGAAGTGATCCAAAGAACACAGAATCTGGAAAAAGTCCATCAAGGTGGGTGGTTGCCACAGTGGCACGGGATTTTGGTGCATTGTTCAATGCACTGCTCAAGATACATCAAATTCCCTTGATGTTCTTCTGAAGCTCTGGGTGCTTTCTGTGCAAGAAGTCTCAAGTAAAAAAATAAATCAATTGAACAACCGTCATAACAGTCAGGGTTTGGTGGTGATGTAAATGCACTGCAGCAAAGCTTGGTTCTTCTGACTATTTATGGGGCTGGACTACTTACACACCTGCAATTGCGCTGTACCATGGCCGTATAAAATATTTCTTCAATTCTGAGATCCACAGTAATAACATTTTCCAGCTGAATTCATATAACAGAAGGCTTTTCATATTAATAATTAGTCAGATGTCCTGAGGGATGGTGAAAATCAGCATGCTTCAGTCTTCCATCTAGCTACTGTCATACTTAAAAATGAGAACTGAAAGCTCAATGAAAAAATATCTTCTTAATGTAAATTACAATATTATAAAGGGATTTCAATATGTGTGACAGATTGTTTATTAGTTTTCTAAATGCACTCAGTGAAGTGGCCTCCCTTGCACATGAATCAACTTTGCTGTCTATAAAGATAATGATTTTGATCATATCACACAGAATAAAAAAAAAGGCCATGCAGGAAGCCTGTGCTCCACACATGCACATGTCCTTTGGCTGCTGAAGTGCCATCGGCTGATACCAAAGCATGTGTGCTGTGAGATCTTTTTGGGACTGCAGTCGTATATCTTCCACGAGGCATCTGGGGTTTCTGCCATATAGGTCAGTGCAGATTGTGGGGGATTTTAAAGATGATGCAAGATACAATGTACTTGTGTGAAGGTGGAGACAGTGGAGTGACTTTGAATCAAAGCTGATTAAATGGCAGGTAGATTCCCTGATTTGGAATGTTCTGATATCGATTCCTTTTTCTCTGTGACAATCAAGGTGCAACAATGTCTGTCTAGTCTAATAAAATCTATGTTGATCAGTTCTGCTGCTGGCAAAAGAAATGCTGCAGTGACAGTGAATCACGTGAATGGCAGGGGAAATAATTGATGTCATGTTGATTCCTGGTGAGCATTGAAACTGGTTGGTCAATTATTTAAACTGCCGAACCGGTTGGTCAGGGCCATTGAAAAGCAGCACTGATGGTAAAAGATCTTGACTTTATGTTTTCATTATTGAGCAGCAGCACAACAAACCACTGTTCACTCTTGTCCTTCTGATAATTTAGGGTTATGACAGAAATACTGCAAGCAAGTTCAAATATGTTCTGAGACCTAAAAGGAAAAAATTCTTATCAGAATCATGACATCTTTATTGTCATTGTAAAAAGTACAATGAAATTAGGTGCAGTCCCTGAGCTTAAATACTGTGTGTAAAAGCTATCTTAAAAAGAAGAAAACTAGCATATATATAATACAAAATACAATACAAATATAGTACAAAATAGGACACAAAATAAAAGGTGAGGTAGAAACCTTATTGCACATGCTGTTTATAATGTATTCAGAAACAAGCATTGTAAACATTACTATGGTTTCTGCAATGTGAAGACATTTAATCAATGTTGTAGATACATTCTACCTCTTAATTATGTATTTTATTTGATTATTTATATTAAATTGCATTATTGTTCTGTTTTGTACTGTGTTTTGGACATGACTTCAGCTGTATGTAGCTCTCTATTTGTCACTCACGCCCATTCCTTTGTCCAACAGTGATGGATGGGCAGATCGTTACGATGTCACAGACGGCTTTCAGAAAGAGGCTGCGGGGGGCATCACCATTAAGCTCCAGTCAGCCTACGTGACTTGGTTCGATGACTACTACCTGAACCTGCGGCCAGACATCAATTTGCGCAACCCCTGGTTTCCCGAATTCTGGCAGCACCGTTTTCAGTGTAGGCTGAAGGGCCACCCACAGGAAAGCAGCAAGTTTAACCGCACCTGCACCAGTGAGTAGGCCTGCCATTAATAATACAACTTTAGACACTGAAACGTCAATATCCCATTGACTACACTGTCTTGCTTACTCTGCCTGTTCTGGCTGGGGCGGTACTGGCTTAACCCTATGCTGCTCTGGTGATGTGAAAAGGTTTGTTTCCTGTTTTGATCTTTGCCTGATTTTGTGACTGATAATATAATCAATCATTGGCCACACGGTGGCAAAACTGTGGTCCAAGGTATGGATGTTAATCCCGGTCTTGACTGGAGATGGCATTCCTTCTACTGTCCAAAGGCATGTACCCTAGGAGAATTGGTGACTGTAAATTGGCCATGTGTGTGTGATTGGTGATTAGTGAGTCCATGCCATGCACCAGCTGTCCCAGAATTGGCTAATGTGACCCTGAAGTGGATTAAGGGGTCATAATATAAATGGGTGAGTGAGAAATATAATCTCAATTAATATACCGTTCAAAAGTTAAGGATCATTGAGAGATGTCCTTGTTTTTCCATGAAAAACATGAAATGGATTGGAATACCAATGCATTTTACTAAAAATTATAATAAATAATAAATAAACGTTGAAATGATTACGTAGTCAAACACTGCTGATCTGCTGATGCAATAAATACTGTTCTAGTGGGAATTGTGCCAGTTTTATTGCTTCTCTAATCAGTTTAACTGTTTCCAGCTTTACTAAAATAATTGAAAAGGGTTTTCTTATAATCAATGAAGTGACACACTTAGGTTAACGAACACAGCATTCCATTAGAGCTCAAGAGTAATTGTTGCAGATAAAGTTCTTCTCTACATGCACGCAGATCACACTTCCTCCTTTTAATGAAATATGCAAGAAAACCGTGCACTTTTTGTCAAATGTATCTGTCAAATTTTATTCCTTTATATATTTTTTTTACAGAAAAAGAGTCCCTGCGGCACCAGTATGCTCAGGACACTAAAATGGGCTTTGTGATTAATGCCATCTACTCCATGGCATATGGACTTCAGGCCATGCAGAAGACTCTGTGTCCAGGGTATTCAGGCCTGTGTGATGCCATGAAGCCCATTGATGGGCGCAAGCTGCTCGACTTCCTCATGAGGACAAACTTCACTGGTGTGTCTGGTGAAGTTATCCATTTTGATGAGAATGGAGACTCCCCAGGAAGGTAAATCAGGAACCCAGGTTTCTTTATTCATAATGACTCCCTAACATCCACATTCTGGATGCTTGAAATCCGATTCACATGCACAAACATAATTAAAGATTATTTATGTAAATCCTGAGGACTTACATGATGACCTTACGCACTGTGCTTAGTGGCAGTCTGAAAATAGTGCTCAATATTTTAAATGAGGTTGTATCTTAAAACCTGTCCAGGATTTGGTAACATACACTGTCTACTGAGTAAGGCAATATGTAAAAAGCATTGGTGAAGCAACATGCTATAGACAATTAAACATGAGTCATAAGACCTCATTTTTAATATTTTTAATTTTAGAAACAACACCAGATAATTGGGGCAGTGGTGGCCTAGCGGTTAAGGAAGCGGACTCATAATCAGAAGGTTGCCGGTTCGATTCCCGATCCGCTAAGATGCCTTTTAGGTGCCACTGAGCAAAAGCACCGTCCCCACACACTGCTCCCCTGGCGCCTTTTGTTGTGTGCACGTGTGCTGTGCTGCAGTGTATCACAATCACTTTCACTTTCTTTAAGATATCAGAGGCATCTGCTAGGCATCAGGCTTCCATGTTGACACTGACAATGTAGGAATTACTGGAGTATGACAAGAGCAAGACTGTGGCAATTTAATGAAGGATGATCCCACAGATCCCACTGAATTAAATGTGGTGGACAGCATTACTGCCTGTAAAATTAACATTTTACCAATTGCACAGTTCAGCATATTTTATCAAAAACTAGTATAGCACTATCTCCATATTTTAATGGACTGTTATTTCTCCATGGAGCGATTCATCCCTCCTTCTCCTGCTTCGTTCCACTGTAATTTAAGCATTTATTTCCTAATCCCGATGGGAAAACTAAATTGCAGTATTGCTTTGTGTGTGTGCCAGGTATGAGATCATGAATTTTAAGCAGATGGGTGAGAACGACTACGGCTACATCAACGTTGGAAGCTGGGACAATACAGGGCTGAAGATGGATGATGAAGAGATCTGGGCCAACCAGAGTGTCATCATTAGGTCTGTGTGTAGTGAGCCATGTGAGAAGGCCCAGATTAAGGTATGCTTGTGCACTGATGTTTTGCAGCATGTCTCTCTCGCTGGGAGATGTTTGCTGCTTATATCTGACTCCTGGATGCGTTTCTCTGGCTTATCTGTCCCATAGGTCATCAGGAAAGGTGAGGTGAGCTGCTGCTGGACCTGCACACCATGCAAGGAGAACGAGTTTGTGTTTGATGAGTACACTTGTCGGGCCTGTGAGCTTGGTGCCTGGCCAATGGATGACCTCACAGGTAAACCACCCACTTTAGAAAAATCCTCTAAACAATCTTGCTAGCCGTGGAACAGTCACCACTCTTTATTTTGAAGGGCCCTCTTTTGGAAAGGCAAGTGAAGACAGATAATCTAGCAAGTGAAGATACATGATATTTGGTATTTAAGCCTTTTAAGCTTCATTGTACTAGTAGCCTAGTGGGTAAAACACACCCTCCTCTGAACCAAACCCCAAACTGTCCCTGAGCAAGACACCATGTAACCACTGAATGTACGTAACTAGATGAGGATGATAAGGATGGATGCTAAATGCCATAAATGTAAAATGTAATCATTTTGGTTGCACAAAAAGTCAAAGTAGAAAAGCTGTACCAAAATATTATTACTGTCAACAACCAGTGAGCTATGAGGGAGCTATTTATTTCTATTTTTCAACCCTCACAGCAGGTCAAATCAACGTTAGAGGCTTTTTTTGGAGTGGATCTCACTAAAAGAGGGCCTGCCAGAAGTAGAGATTTGGGCTTGGCATCAAACCCCATCAGAATGTTCCAGCATCTCAGTCAATCTAACCCCTTAGGCATTGGCTGCTCAGGGTGACACAATGTGTGCCATGATGCTTCTCTCCGGTCAGCCAAGGCTGGATTACTGCTGACACTGACATTAAAGTCTTTCCAGCCAGGGTTGCACTTGTGGCCATTAGACAGAAACAACTCATGCACATGTAAAGATTCACTGTGCCCCACAATCCCTGAAGAAAACAATCTGACAACATTAATGCCACTAGTCTCAATGGGCAAGAATCATTTATGTGGCTAGTTTGTTTTCATAGGAAGCAAAGCTAAGTACTTGTTGTTAATTTCCAGTAATGCAGATTATGCATAGTCGATACTCCATGTGACAGTATTGGAGTACTGGAGTATTTCTACATAGACTGGTTAAATACAGCCCTACATTTTGACAAGTGTCTGCTTCACTTGTCAATAACAAACCTACACGTTTTAGGACATGAAACTTTAAACAATAAACTTTTGAACATTTTTGTGGTACCTCAGAAAAGGAGAAAGATATATTGATTATAATAGAAGTGAATTTGTCTTACCAGTCTCCACAGCCCAAGTCACATAACACATGGAAGAATAACAGAGTATATATACCTTTTTAGGTATTCTTTCCGTCATGGCATTGGGACTAAGGTTTATCACCATTAACCTGCATGAGGGCAGTCCTTGCTGTGTAGACACACATTGAGCAACCCCCCCCCCCCAAAAAAAAAGCCACATCAAAGGCAATGGAAATTATTTGACGCACTCAATGGAAATTTTCTTTCAGCTCATTTATTTGCTCTTTCTCTGATGCAAATACTGCATGCTAAATTTGTCCATTTTACAACAAGCCTAATGCATAATGTATGTCCCAGATTAAAAGTGGTGTTGTATTTATTTATTTCCCATTGTCACTTGTCAATGAAAAAATTTTGCATTTCAGTGCAATCTCGCTGCTGAATACATAGATGCTTTTACGATGCAAATCAATGCATCTTAACAACACATGCTCATTTCCTGCTGTTTCACGAAGGGTCTTATCACATGCTGTCATTTAATTGGCTTCAGCAACCTGATGTGAATTAATTGCTATTACTTTTTTCCACAGGGTATTAACAAGCAAATAATCACACAAGGCGAATTTGACTTAAACACACTCACTCTCTCACTCATTCACATCTCTGTCCACAGGTTGTGAGCCCATCAGAGTTCAGTTCCTTCTCTGGAGTGACCCTGAGCCCATTGCTGCTGTCGTTTTTGCCTGCCTTGGCCTTCTGGTCACTACTTTTGTCATGTCCATCTTCGTCAAGTTCCATGACACGCCAGTGGTGAAGTCGTCGAGTCGGGAACTCTGTTTCATCATCCTCGCAGGTATCTGCCTGGGCTACCTCTGTACCTTCTGCCTGATTGCTAAGCCCCATGTAGTTTACTGCTATCTACAGCGTCTGGGCATTGGACTGTCCCCTGCCATGAGCTATTCTGCACTGGTCACCAAGACAAACCGCATTGCTCGCATCCTGGCTGGAAGCAAAAAGAAGATCTGTACCAAGAAGCCTCGCTTCATGAGTGCCTGTGCCCAGTTGGTCATTGCCTTCATCCTCATCCTCCTCCAGCTGGGCATCATTGTGGCTCTCTTCATCATGGAGCCCCCGCAGGTGATCTACTCCTACCCCAGCATCCGTGAGGTTCACCTCATCTGCAACACCACCACACTGGGAGTGGTGGCACCACTGGGTTACAACGGCTTGCTGATCCTCAGCTGCACCTTCTATGCCTTTAAGACGCGAAATGTACCGGCCAACTTCAACGAAGCCAAGTATATTGCCTTTACCATGTACACCACCTGCATCATCTGGCTGGCCTTTGTGCCGATCTACTTTGGCTCCAACTACAAGATTATCACCATGTGCTTCTCTGTCAGCCTGAGTGCGACTGTGGCTCTGGGCTGCATGTTTGCCCCCAAGGTCTACATCATGTTGGCCAAACCTGAGCGCAACGTCCGGAGTGCCTTCACCACCTCCACCGTGGTGCGGATGCACGTGGGAGATGGCAAGGCTGCAGCAGCCGCCAGAAGCTCCAGCAGCATGGCCAACCTGTTCCGTCGACGAGGTTCTGGGAACGACAATGTCAGGTGAGAGCTTCAAAAGCAGTGGGTGTTGGAATCGAGATCCCAACGTTATCTTGGAGAAGTGAGCTCGATGGAATTGTTTGGTTTGTTTGTTTGTTTGGTGGATTGCAGAAATAGAGGTCTGCTTTCATCATCAGGTTGACAGGCGGTAGTGATCAAAGAGCATATGTAGTGCAGTCAGTCATTAATGGGCGTCATCTGCATCTGTATCCAAAGAGTTAACACGTGTGGCTGAAGCACTGTGAATATTGTTATGACGGGACAAAAACCGAATTCTTAATTTAGATCTTACATAGATATCCAAACTTGTTAAGCAGCGATCGAGAATAGATAAATACACGGGTCAGCCACTTCACAAAATCGGCTGATGGGTGAAGTGAATTTGATTTTTCTCATTATCTCATTACAGTAGCACCTGCCAAGGGGGGTACAAATTGGAGAGCACATGAACAGTATAATGACTGATGTGTAATGTAATGTAATGGTAGATGACTGGGTCACCAAAAATGACACGTTTTGTATGGTTAGTTCCTCTAAAAATGTCATTTTATGAAATAGTTAAGAATTCATGAGATAAAAATGTCCATCATTTCCTTTCAAAGGTTTAGTTTTCTGAGCACATCATTAATTTTTTTTAAACCCCCTTATCAACAAGTATTAAAATAACCATTGCGTGTCCTCCTGCAAGAACAAGGGTAAGAAAGGAAAGGCATTCCTTGAGCGAACTGTGTTTTTGGGCACCTGGGTCGATTCTGGCCGAAAAGAGTTTATCTGGCTCATTTTCCTCTGAGAGCGGCAAAGGCGGGTGGAGGTGTTAATGAAGCCTGTAATTGTGCTACTCTGCTTTCAGACACTTTTCAGCGCTGACTTGTTTGACTGTGAAACATACTCAGGAGTAATCGTTTCTGAAATTTGTCATTCGAATGTGTTTTTTGCTTTGTTATCCAGCTCTAACGGCAAGACAGTCACATGGGCGCAGAACGAGCGCGGCTACCGACCCAACATTTGGAAGCGCATTTCCTTCCACATCAAGAAGAAGGAGGAGACCAACCAGACTGCCGTCATCAAGCCTTTCTCCAAAGGTTGTGATGCAGCTTCGGACACAGCCATGAAAGTGACGTATGAGGGACAGCAGGGAGCACAGAGATTCCCCATTACATACCGGCCGCACACGCCATCGCCACTGCCCACTGTCTGCCAGCGGTCCTCCATGCGAGCTTGCAAGGAAGACGACGAGGATGAAGAGGGGCAAGATGAGGTCGCGGCGCTGCCCTCCTACCTCAACGAGCGCTCCCAGCGTCTGGGCCCGGCCCAGGGCTCCATCATGGAGCAGATCAGCAGCGTGGTAACCCGCTTCACTGCTAACATCAGCGAACTCAACAGCATGATGCTGCCTGCTGGCTCCTCCTCCTCCGGGTCCATCCTCAGTCCTGCCGGTCCCCCTGTTCCTGCCCCCCGTAACCCCACTTTTATCATACAGCGCGAGGTGCATCACCCGACAACCGTCACCACCTACGCAGAGGTGGTGCCCATGGGTGGACCCAACCAGCGGGGCGGGGGCCTCTGCACTGGACTGGCTGCTGGCAGCAGCAGGGCGTCACCAGCCAGCATGACAGAAAGCACCTACGACTCGTCCTCCGCCATCAGGACCACTGATCTGGACGAGCTGGCAGCTCTGACACCACCCTCCCCGTTCCGGGACTCGTCCATGGGGTCACCCAGCGAGTCCCCCATCTCCCCAACCTCAGGGCTGGGGCTGTGTGAGCCTTGCTCACCAAAGTACAACCGCCTGGTACTGCGACACTACAGCCAGAGCTCCTCGTCCCTCTGAGACAGCCTCCAAAAATGGAGCAGAGAATGCCAAGGAGACACACAGAGAGCGAGAGAGCGACACCTGTCAACTCGTATAAAGACGCTGAGAGAATGGCAGCAGGAGTTGATTAAAAATACATTCCTTATACATCTGACTGTAAGTAACAGTGTCAGGATTTGCCTTGCACCTGCTGGTGGTCTTGCACAAACATGCCTTTCAAATCATGAACAAAATCAGATCTCGTTTCAGGGAATAGTTTGGTGGATCATGCGAGAGCATCTTGCATTATTTAATTCTCTCCTGATGACGACGGCTTGTTCTCGCTTGAAGGACTATCTCTGGTGGATACCCTTTTTTGGAATATGAAGGTGTTTGGAAGGCACTGGTGCTTCCGCAGCGGAATCTAACTCACGACAGACTACAGCGTGCCTCTGAAATCCTGGCAGTGACCACTCTCTTATCTAAGAAAGGAGAAAGGGATGCCGATAGTCTTTCATTGGGCCAGGATGGTGAAGAGAAGGATTAAATATTCTTTGCCTGTCTGGCATTGATTGCATGACTGGATGTGTTCATGAACTTGAGGTATAATGGTGAGTTGAATATATATTTTTCTATTAATTTGAACTAAGAGTGGACCAAATGTTACATTCCACTACAGTGTGTGAGACCAAACTCTTGGGGGCAAATTCATAGACACAGATTAAATTTCAGTAAAAGTCACCCTCTCAAGGGATAGTTTGGAAAGACTTTGCAACATTCACATGATACAAAGCAAAACAAAGCTTCATATCTCATTAAAATGCGTTCTACATTGTATGATACATGTAAATATAAAAAATTTTTCTTCGCCAATCCGACCCCTTGAGAGATTAATTTGGCCTAATTTGTGTCTGTGGAGCTGTCCCTTTATGTTTAGTTTTGTGGCTGTCAGTGGTCCAATTGCTAGTTGATATTTGCATGGGTCTGTGTGTTCATTTTATCTTGATTGATAAGTTTAATGCTAGCATCTTTTGTAAAAAAAAGCAGCTACAGTTTAGGGTCCCAAAGAACATGGAGGCGTCCTCTGCAGTTTAGTCACTTTCTGTCATGAGACATGTTCCTAATACATCACAGGCTTTATCTGCAATCAGTAGCATTTTGTCGTAGTTGTAATTTGTGTCACTTGGGTCAAACTGGGTAAAGAGGAAATGAAGAAATTGTGAAATCTGGACATTTTTCTCTTTAATTACTGCATGCTAGATAAGTTTCTACATGCCTCCCTAAACGAGTTGACATAAAATGCAGTTCACTGTAAAATACTACAAGGTGAATTAGAAGATCTTACAAGTGGATAAGTTACTGCAAACCTAGCTAGTGACTAAATGCATATTTTGAAGGCCACAAAAATGAACTATATCTACAGTACACAAGAACTATATAACCTGTTGTGAAGTTCATGGTCATGAGCATTAGCAGTACAGCAAAGCAGTACAAATGATTAGATCATATTGTCTGTGGAAGATGTTGACATTTTGGGTGAAATTGACATATACAGTACATATCAAATGAAAGCTCTTGGTCAGTTCTTTCCACTGAAGAAATTAAGTTATTAAACAAAAACCAAACGACTTAACATTGAACACATAGAAGTATTTGGTGGCACTATTTCTGAAAAATTTTAATGAAACTTTAAACATTATTCACTAAGTGAACTGTCATCTATGTTTTAATGTGTGTTTGTGTGTGTGTGTGTGTGTGTGTGTGTGGGGGGGGGGGGGGGGGGGGGGTGTTGTTTTCTTACTCTTCTGTAATATGGGCAAAATGTCACTTATGTTGATATGCTTCTCAACCCTCAATATAACAATTAGGAAGGGCTGGTAACAGTTATATATAGTTATAAAAGCAATTTATATAAGCAACATGGTTCCATTGCCTTCTGTCCAGTTGAAATTATTCAAAATACCTTGTCAAGTTGACAAATTTGGAGCCAATAATTGAGATATATTGTCAAAGAAGTCAATCCCATGATGATGTCAGGGTCTTTGACCCAGGCTATCATTACTTAATTCCATATACTTTCACAGGGATAATATGACAAAATATGCTTCCCTGTTTGATAAATACACAGTGCATGGAGTACTGATGTGGGGGATGTGTGGTGATAAAAATTGTACTGCAGCCAGTCAGCAGGAACACTGGTCTTGTAGTGGCTTCGTGTTTTAGGTACAATGTGGTGTCCATGTTTTTCATAGTAAATGAGACAGATCGTCGGTTCAAAATTAGTGCTGAGCAGCAGGTAAGAAAACAGTACTGTTCATCCCTGTAGAGAAAGGAGCCCTTTTGAATGCATAGGGATGTTCATGCTGTAGGGCAATTGTGCACAAATTGTTCACTTTTAGTGTTTCATTTACTTTTATATACTTAAATAAAATAGTTTTATAGGATATGAACTTAAGGAATTGTGCTAGTTTGTTTCAGATATGTGACTGAAATGTGCCAAGTTTATCTGTGAGGTAAAAAGTGCCATCGTTGGAGATATAGTTACAGGAGAAGTAACACAGAGCTGTTACTTTAAAAAATATTCTTTTCATGCAGTCTGAATGTTAACAACGTGATTATTAATAAATAGACACGAATGTATTAAACAGTCTCTCACCCACACTATCACGGCTCAACATGACCCGGACCTTCAGATTGTCTTAGAGCCACCAGGTTCCAGCACACCAATTTTATTAAAACAGAAGAAAAGAGTGATAACAGGCTAAATCCTAGCACAGCTCAGGGACAGGGAGAGTGGAATGGCCTAAAATGCTTTACTTTAGGACAGCAATGTTAATCACAGTCTCAATGTTGGAGTTTCAGATGATTATCATCACATTAATATTACGAAGAGATATTTTAGGGAAAACTGAAATTATGTATTCCTACACAATACTGCACAGAACAGGGGTGCAAATGGGAAGAAGGGTTTAGCTGTACGTGGCATCTAATGGTTGCATCATCGTCCAGCCCTGAGACCAAATTCTGAGTTCTTGCTTTTCCAAGCTGTTCCCGCTGGAATCCTGAAAACCAACGTCTGTGCAGATGATGTGGGTCCAGGCAACGGGGTATTGCTGGTGTCATTCTCTGCTCCTTTCGCCAAAACTGGGCATTTACCTGTCAAAAACCACGCCCGCATCATGCTGTAATTTGTGTTTATTATCAGCCTATTTATCAGTGTGCAATATTTCTTATTGGTGAATGAGTTCTGACTTTGGTATACATATTCATGTTTGCATGCAGAACAGTGCCAAATAAGTTTGATGTTAAAGTGCTTACATCTTACATATCAGTGTGAATCTCCTGTTTTTTTTATAGTTTATAGATTTTTTTTCCTTTGCTCTACACTTTTTCATGTTTATTTCAGTGTGGTGTTTTGAAGATATTGGATGTACTCTTCTGAAAACTTGATAGTTGTGGGTCTTTATAATAACAGTTAGCTTTGTATTTCTGGAAACTATATAGTTTGCAATAATTGCTTTCTTAACTGTTACAGTTTTTTAAAGCTTTTTCTTATTTTTCAAGAAAGATTGTGTAACTTGGCTGTTAATAAAACAGATTAAAAAGGGATTCAAGTATTTGTCCATTTTATTCAGCCATAAATAAGTGTATGCCATACTCAACGGACATTGCATGATTATTGCTCTAATTTGCTAAATTGTTTAACTTATTATCCTCTGAACTCCTCATTTTAACATTTTCTTATTTAATAATTTTGCTTTTCAGACGTTTTGTTTAATCGTGGTATTAGTTGCTGGCATTTTGGTTGCTGAAACTAGCTGCCACGTGACATAGTTAACGGTAACGCTGCTAACCAGGCGCTGTCTAGCTGGTTGTGCTGGCTGAAAGGTTGGGTCACGGTGATCACAACTGGTTTATTGTCGATTTCGTGAGCATCATGTGACGCGACAGCAATGAGCAACCCACGTGGTCACGTGTTTTTGACACCAGGGTTTTTGTTTTTTTTTTAGTTTAATGTCAGGATTGTTCGTGTTATTACTGGCATTAGTAATTGCTGTATAGTGATAATAAAGATATAATGGAGATATAAGTTCCAGAGAGTGTGAGGACCGTGGGTTTCGCGCCGGGGAGCGTGGCGCTCACGAGTTGCCGCCGTCGGACGAGCCCGGCGGCGGGTCACAAGTTCGGCGGAGGGCGCGGGGCGGTCCTGCCCCGCCGCCCGGGCCGGGGAGGGCGCGCCGAGCTCGGCGGGCCGCAGACCTCCGCCAGCAGCGCCGCCATGCAGAACAACGTGAAGGAGCACCTGTACAAGATCCTCGTCATCGGCGACCTGGGTGTGGGGAAGACGAGTATCATCAAGCGCTATGTGCACCAGACGTACTCCACCAACTACAGGGCCACCATCGGGGTGGACTTCGCGCTGAAGGTCCTGAACTGGGACTCGGAGACGGTGCGGCTGCAGCTCTGGGACATTGCAGGTAGACGGGTTTGAACTATTTATCATTATTTTCATTTTTTTTTACATTCTATACGCTTATTTGTTTTTACTGTGGATGGGTGTATTTGAATTCTTGTGTTTTATACGGTTTTGTAATGATCTGTCTATCTATCTCAATGCCAGTACTCCTGATATTACACCTACCCTCTTATCTTGATAAAAAAAAAAAATTCTAAATATAATTGATAAAAAAATTATAAAATTCTAATTAAGATTGTTTTTTTGTCTGGTGTTTTTTGTGATTTTAAGTGGACGTTGCCAAAATAAAACTGATAGAAGTGTTAAATTCCATATGCGGAAATAAATGGTATTTCTGGAAGAGCTGTTCCACACGGCCCTTTCCAGCAGTTCCTTCTCACGTGCTTGAAAGGCTGAGAACTTCTCTCCGTGTGTGTGTGTGTGCTCCTGCTTGTGTGTTTTCAAAGAACTACTCATTTCCTATCCCCACGTGGAGGGTGTGCGTGCAATCATATGAGAACTACTCTCATGTGAGTAAGATTTAGAATCCGGTCACAGGAGAGTCATTGTAGGAAAACCACAGCAAACAAACCCCTTTACCCCAGAGTGGAATGCGTTTCACTTTGCTCACTTTGTCCCGCTCTCCTGGGGAACAAATGCCTTTAAACCTTCACTGTTAATGGCCCAGTTGATGAAGTCCAACATAAGCCTGTGTAAGCAGTATAACCGTGGCCCTGGTGGACCATTACCCTGCTCATTACCCCAGCCTTGCCTCTCCATGTCGTCTACTCCGTTTTTTATTAGCAACATACATTTTCTTGCATCATTAAATTAATTATTATGACAAAAAGCCATATATACTATTTTTTTATTATTATAACATACTATAACATATAAAATAGCATACATATTATATGAAATATATATCATGTCAATTGTTTCCATTATAATGAAAAATGGACAGACCAGCAGACATAAAAATCTTACACAGCACAAATTTCAAAAGACAACAATGACTCTACTGTCAGTTTGAGTCATGAACATGTCAGACTTGTTCCACATTTTCTACAAGTGAACTTTATGATGTGCGACATGTATTTGTAAAAGGAGGAACTGTACAGTATCTGAAACCACTGCCATCTGACTTCATTCATTTTATTGTTGGCGTGTTGGAGAGTAACAATTTATTTTTGCCTCTTTCCATCTCTGACCCGAAAAAAGGCCAGGAGCGATTTGGGAACATGACACGGGTGTACTACAGGGAAGCCATGGGGGCCTTCATTGTGTTTGATGTCACCAGGCCCTCAACGTTTGAGGCTGTGACCAAGTGGAAAGAAGACCTGGACTCAAAACTTACACTCGCTAATGGACAGAGCATCGCCACTGTTCTCCTGGCCAATAAGTGTGACCAGGGAAGGGACGTTTTGACCAACAACGGCATCAAGATGGACCAGTTCTGCAAGGAGAATGGCTTTGTGGGGTGGTTCGAAACTTCTGCCAAGGTAAGTGGTGCAATCAGCTGTAGATTTTCTTCTATTTCTGGAAACTTGTACAAATCCCTAAAATGTTAGGGTTATCCTAATTATCCTAAATAGTCCAAATGGGGTCATGTATAAATAACTGGAATTTTTTCGACTAAATAATTAAACAGTTTTCACAAAAGTATTGCAGCACACACATTTTGATGAATTTATTATTTTCATGTTTGATTAAAGATATGAATTATTCAAATAGAGCTCATACAGTGTTCAAGATTAAAAGTAAAAGTGGACAGTGGAAGCCAGCGTGAGCTTCCAGAATTCCACTAATTAGCCCTGCCCCCTGGCTGTGGAATTCAGCTGACCAGAAAAATCCAGTCAACTGGCATGAAGCACCGGTGCAGACCTCTCGGTTCGTAATCTGGACGACCACAGCCAGGTTGCCTGAAAGGGAGTGGTCCTGTCCAGTGCCTGGAACAGACCAGTTTGATCCAGTCTGGAATGTCGTATCTGTGTGGATAGGGGGCTCTGGGAAAGAATGAAGCTGCACACCCCTACAGGCTGCAGTTAAAATAAGACGACCATAAAGATGCACACTTTTTCCAGTAGCAGAAAAAAAATATTACTAATGCATAAACGTATATAAACAATGAATTCTATAAACTGTGTGAATTGTGTAAACACATATGCAAATGATCAGGATTTTCTTTGGCATATTGGGATGCAGAAACTCATACTGTATAAACCCTAGGCCACGTTAACCTCGTTTTTGTAATGGCATCTACGTACTACATTCTAGAATGGCCAAAGGTCAGTTGCTGGCATGACGTGTTAATGACAGTTGCAATAAACAACTCCTCCAGAAACCAATTGGCCCATCTTTAGCTCTGTTGGGTGATCCTAACAATGGCTTGAAGGACAGAAATGTGTGAAAACTGCATGAATAAATGGATGCCAGGGAAGGAGAGTTCCTGAGTATTGCTGATTGTTCTGATCTGTGAAAACAACCCACTTCCCTGCAACTTCAGTTCTGAACAGACATCCTGGTGAACCTTACTATTACTTAGTGTTCTACGTAATCAGTGACATTTAGTTGAAGAATGCATTCTGTGAGGAAGGAATCTAGGACAATTGCGGAGAATCTCAGAATGAATCCCATGCAAACGTGCCTGAAACTGCAGGTCTGTTTGAAAAGGGCTCTGTTCACAGAATTTTGGTTGTAGGTAATCGCGAGACGCTGTCATGTTGTGTATAAAAGTTTCCATATAAGAAACTGCTGTTGAAAGTGTATCATGTATCATGTTGTTCTCAACTTGAATCATGCTGTTTACACCATTATTTATGACTCAGCCGTAACTTTATGGTTAAACAACCCTGACCAATCGAGACATGGAGGTAGAAGATGTGCTGCCCATGGCACACCTGCACACCTTCAGGTTTTTATTTCTCGGACCGTATTTTTGTAGGTCCTGGCCACATCTCACAAGAGCTGCAGTTCTGCACTTCAGCCAGCCATCTAGGTGTCACCATTCGGCCTTGTCAAAGTCAGACAAATCCTTATGCTTGCCTATTTATCTGCTTTCAGTTCATCAACTTCAAGGACAAAATGTTCCCCTGCTGCCTAATAAATACAACCCATTGACAGGTGCCAGTGCCAAGATAATCAGTGTGACACTCTTTGCTTGTCAGTGGTCATAGTGGTATGGCTGATTGGTGTACATAGTAAAATTCTACATTCCTCTCAGTGCTCTAGGTCTGTGTCCCAAAGCGGTAAAAGAGAACAAAGACATCTGAAAATATGCCTCTTGGTGAGGGTATTTTAAGACAGGACCTCTTGAGACACTTTCAGCCAAGCTTGCGTATTATTCATGCACACAGATATTTCTCATTAATTTCACCTGCTGTTCACACATTAGCCTGGTTGCCTTGGGAAACAGAGTGGACCGCTGCTGTGTTAGTCTGCAGGGTGTTTGAAATATATATTTGAAATAAAAGCTACATACAGTATGTGTGTGTGTGTGTGTGTATATATACATATTATGGCAAGTCAAACAGGAAATAAATAATATATATATTGACAGGGATATATATATATATATATATATATATATATATATATATATATATATATATATATATATATATATATATATATATATATATATATATATATATATATATATATATATATATATATATATAAACGTTGCATATATTCAGACTTTCAGTCCATAAATTCGGGTTTCATTCCATATATTCAGACTTTCATTCCATATATTCAGACTTCATTCCATATATTCGGGTTTCATTCCATATATTCATACTTTCATTCCATATATTCAGACTTCATTCCATATATTCAGGTTTCATTCCATATATTCAGACTTTCATTCCATAAATTCGGGTTTCATTCCATATATTCAGACTTTCATTCCATATATTCAGACTTCATTCCATATATTCGGGTTTCATTCCATATATTCATACTTTCATTCCATATATTCAGACTTCATTCCATATATTCAGACTGCATTCCATATATTCAGAGAGAGAGAGAGAGAGAGAGAGTCTCACTGAGGTTCAGTAAACTTTAATATTTCCACACATGCAAAAAGCACATTTATTAAACTTTATTTCTTGTATATGATTGTTTCATCCCTATGTGTGATATATGTTTTTCTATTCATGTTTTATAGGAAAACATCAACATTAATGAAGCGGCCAACTTCCTAGTAAAGCACATCATTGCCAGTGAAAATGACATCCTCAAATCAGTGGTTCCTGACACCATCTCCCCCCAGCTCAACTCATCTAAGGAGGTCAGCTGCTCAGCCTGCTTCAAGTCCTAGAGGACCTGTGAGACTGCTGACCGTGGGAAGAGTTCTGGCGAAGAGCCCCAATCTCCTCACCTTGGACATGGAACACATGTCCCAAGTTTACATAGTCGATACATTTCACTCAGAAACTTTCAGTAGGTGTGATGTGGACACTCCCGTTTGAACGTCTCCCTTTTTTTTTATGAAAAATCGTCTTGATCTGCCATGATGAATAGAAAAAGACTCAAAAGACACCCTGGCAGACATTCTGACCACACTCAACCACACTCAACCATTCAGTAGCCTAAATGACAGCAGGAACTACTGATCTGTACCACTGACCTGAGATTAATGAACTACAGATACCCCCATATATTGGAGCACAATCACTTCCCTGCCTTTGGTAAATAAATATTTATTTGTATAGATAGATTGATTGATAGATTTATTCTTCTTATTAAGAATTCTTCACGCATTGTAGCAGGATTAGGTGTTCCTTGAATGGGACCAGTAGTGGTGACCTCACAACTTCATTGTGTGTGTTTTTTAATGTGTTCTCTGCTGGCATCATACAGTCACACCTCACTATGGTCAACTTTAGATTGTTCCCTTTGTGTTTAATTGTTCTTGATCCTAGTTTAAACCTTCCGAGCAGAGGGGTGCCGTTTTTTGGTGGAGATGTGTTAAGAGCTCACTTGCACCCCTTTTAACATGGTGATCCTCCATCAGCTCATGTTGTGATTCATTCTCTGACTCACGAAGATTATATAAATTTCCCCTGGTTCCTCATGGTTGTACACATTAAAACCTGTATTCGAAACTTGAAACACTTGTAATGATCTCCTGCCTTAATATTTCCAAAAAGTCATGTAGGATTGTTTTTTTTTTAAGATTATATATTTGTAAAGCTTTGTGGAGATCATAATTTATATACACACACACCATACAACACTTCCTTTGTTTTTGTAAACGCATATAATGTGTGCATATATGACATTTCACACAATGATTTTTACTGCGTATCTTATATTTATCAGAATGTGCAATGATTGTACAAAAAAATGCTGTGCTGTTTTATGTGCTGTTATATTTGAGTGAGGATTTGGTTACAGGAAGGGTAGTTAGGTAAATGAAAGCTCAGAAAACATCATATGGCGTGGGAAAGTGCGATGCCAGTGCACTGCCACAGCATTGGAAATAAAGAACATGAATCTCGGTGGTGGTGTGCTAAATGGTTTGTGAATGCAGTTAAAAGGCCAACATGAATGTAGGTGAAGACATAGTTGGGGGATTTCACATTCTGCTTCACTACTGAGTCACTGGCACAGGTCTGCTGTTGTCACCATGACAACTGCCTCAAAAATATGGCCTGTATCTGAATGAGATATCTGTCTCCCTACTAAGAGCTTTTCTAATCATTCTTGACACAAACCTAAACCCATCTGCATCCTGCCATGCTTCCTGCAGGGCGCCATGAAACTGAAAGTGGCGATGACTAATAATCGTGCTGGTAATTATGAGCTTGAAAATGAATGATGGGTTGCCTTTCCTGCCACTTTTGTGGCAGATGGATGAAATGTGTTAGGCAAATCTGGGTGCTATTTGTGCACCGGAATGTTTTTTTCTGGGATGTTTGCGCAAGGTAACTGATCACTGGCTGTTAGCATCCCATTAGATTCCTTGTGACTTCAGGAATTGCATTTGATTTGTGCCAAGCATGAGCCCAGTGTTCCTCAAGTCATATGAGGTACATTAGACTGGGCACCAGATACAGATTCAGAAAGGCAGAGCGTAAAAGGACATAAATAAAAGTAAAAGTAGTGGGTAAAATGGTGAACAGCAACTCCATGCTGCTATATAGTGCTGTAATTTAACGGTGCTAAAACTGGCACAAATAAGTTTGAGCACATTGCTAGCCAGCAAGACGTCAGCGAACCATAAGCAGCGGTACTAAAATATAACATTATGAAAGACATAGGGAGTATTCACTAATGTTAAGTATGTTTTTTGGATTTACATAACTAAATCAATAAAAAAACATGAAAAGTTTGGTTGATAGCTTTCTGCATCTTGGAGAGGACAAGGGAACCACCAACTTCGCTTACACCCAGAAGATTTTTATGACCCTATGATGACCATAGCAATGATTGACAGCTTGCATGGACTGTTCTTCCCTTCCCATTAAACAGAAGGCCACAAAAGTCGCAGATTCAAACCCCACTTACTTCCACTGTGCCCCTGAGCAAGACACTTAACCCTGAGTGTCTAAAAGGAGACTGTCCCTGTAACTACTGGTTGTAAGTCGCTCTGGATAAGGGTGTCTGATAAATGATAAAAAATTTGTTCTTGAATACATATTTGATACAAGCATTTTTCCCAAATGTTCAATTAAAAAAACCCACCCAATCTGACAAGACCAACTTCAAGACCCTTCCTCCTCCTCTTCGCCTTGGTTACTATGCTCATAATGACACTTGTTTATGATGCCATCAGAGGACATCACAGATTTGCTCTGTGACAAAGACATCCCTGAACCTACCAAACAAAACAAATGCAGATAGATTATCAATGTGCTACATGGAACATCCACAATATCCAGCATTGTGTTTTAAATCAAAATTCAATACATATACAGATATATCAATTTTGTAGTTTAGTTATGAATACTTTAAAGTATGCTGTAGCATTTACAGGTTACATGCACAGACATATTTTTATTGCCCAGTGACCACTCTTTGAATTGAATGAGCAGAATAACACAGCAATGAATTGATTCATTAAAACATTTAAAGACATTTCATCCAGAGCTATAAACCAGTGTCTCTCGCTCCCTCTGTCTCACACAGTTTTCAATCTGAAAAACACACTATTATTGCATCCCCTCATCTAATAAATGTCCTTGAAATGTAACCTCATTTCTATTAACAGAGACAAATATAGACAGCGCTCAGTGTGTCCATCCACATGCAGAGAAGGAAAAAAAAATACTGTATTTTATTCCTTCTAACACTCTGCACTGCCAGAGAGACCTCCCACACAACCACCTCTGCATTCTGGGCCGCACAAAGAAACACATAAGCACACACACACACACACACACACACACACACACACACAATTATTTTAACACTGTAGCAGCTCAGCCCTAACCATCCACCCACACTCATCATGGGGTTTGCAAGCGCAGTCTCAAAGTCTCCATGGCACATGCATTTGGTGCTGGTCTGATTTCTGACCACTACATGGTCCATGCACAGTTATGGATTTATGTACTTATGTGAATTAAGAAACAACTTAGATGGTACCAGATTGGATTACATGAGAGCGATTTTGTGGCTAAAACATTTCATTTAAGCCCCTGACAACTGTTATGCAATGCATTTGTGTTGGCTACTGTGCACATAATTTATTGTGCATTGCCACACTGTCCCATTTACAAATACATAAGAAAAGAGGCCCAATGTGTTCTCTCCAAACTACACTGTGAGAGCCATTTATTTATTTCCAGCATGGGGCATCCTAAATTCCCACGGTTGCCTCCCAAAGAGTGTTGTTTACTCCTTTGTTGTGTTTGTGGTGCCATCTTTTGACGTACAAAGGCACTGCAGCAAGGGAGGCGAACACAGAAGCTATTTTGTGCTGGGAGCATATCAGATTCAGATCACAGCAAATTCTATTTTTGCTAACTGCTACTTTGTGTATTTACTCTTGGTCACTTAAAACCAATCCGATTTAATTGGAAGCTCTTGCTTTGTGGAATAATCAATAGTTGGTCTTATTCACCTTACAAGTGTCTGAGCCGTGCATACTTTCGAGCTGTACCAGGGGACCGTAAATGGGCATATATATACAGAGCTGCAGATGCTTGTGGGAAGTGTCACCCAAATGAACCTTCGTCAAAAGCGCCACTGGGCTGTATCTTAGCAACAGTTTTAAGACCGTCATGTCTTTTCAGGTCTCGTCTCATCGAGACTAGCGCACTACCCCTTGCATCCTCCGTCAACGTGCGGCAGACCCTCAGAGGGCACCCAAATACAGCGGTGGTGCAAAGGGTGCAAAGCCAGAGACTTGCCCACTTGAACAGAGCTAATCTTTGACTGAAGCTAATCGCATTGTGACACCAAATGTGGGAAAGTGGCCAATTAAATCGAAGGATTTATTCACTCAGAAACAAGGAGCTTGGAGGTGGAAAGTCTCCTGCGTTGTCACTTGAAACGGAGTTAGGGGCATGATAGAGATTTTTAAGATCAATCCCTGTTTATTATTAACCGGAAAATCAAAGACGGACAGAAGCTCATAAGAACAAACACCATCGTTTACTTAGCCACGGCCAATTAAACTCTAAACTGTTTTTATCCCAGAGTTGTTGCCCAATTGGCTGTTGCATGACGCTAAGCATGACAGCCAGGGATTTGGCTGAAATCACCTCTCCCAGCCCCTTTCCGTGCTATTTCCTTTCCCTCCCACAGCACTTACTCATCTTCTGGGCTGAGAGGACTGCTCACCCTGCTGATCAGATGAGAGGCGTGGTTGCAGACTTTTATCGCATGCAGCAGATGCTGGGAGGAACAATTCCACGTTACAAGGAATTAACACTTCCTGGGGATATTCTGGAAGCCTTACTCAGTAATCACTTCATTACTTGCGCACGTTGTTGCAAATGTCAGACGGTAGCAGTGGGCCAAGGTTGTGTTACACTTGCATGTGTGACTTTTTGATGGGAGGAGGTTTACATTTGTACAGAATGAGAAAGCAGGATGCATGAGAACTGATATAATCGTCACCGTGGGCTCCTCCCTTGTTCAACTGTGTCCCTTCTCGACAAGATGTGCATAACTAGCAAGCAGCGCTTTCTTGGTTTTTATGTTTATTTTTTTTAATCCTGAAGACATGGTTCACATCTATTATAGCCCCACAACAAAATGGATATTTATCCTCAGATTACTTCAAGTCAAAGACAAATATGAGTATCATTCTGAGTATCCATTAGGGACTAAACCGGAACAGATTTTCTCATTAATTCATTGTTCAATTGGTAAATTAGGCACAGAAAATGGTTCTACAGTACATGAATTAAGTACATCTTGTCTCCGAATGCTAATATGAGGCTCATTTTGAACATTCTGAACAATAGCAGGTCTGAACCGGGGGAACCGAAAGGGTTATGTTGACCTCGTCTGCTGCTCAGATACCATTGTTACAAAAAAGAAAAAAAAAAACGCACTGACTGTGCCGATCTGGATGAATAGGCCATTCGGGAAATCACAAAGGCGATGGCACAATGGCATTACCCCGAGAAATGGCCACTGTTTCTGAATAGTCCGCAGACAGACAGACAGGCCCTGGGCCAAGAGTTGAACAGGCGGAGTAACCGGAGTTCATGGTGCCGAGGACAGACACGAGCCCGGATTAGTTACTGTAATGTGTCTTTGGTAATTACAATTCGTCTGCTCCTTGGACGAGGGGACGGGGAAGAGACTGTCCTTCCTGATTTGCCGCGACACTCCTGGGCCTTGCCCTCAAGTCAGGATTGCCAGAGTGAGATTTTAATTAAAAGTGCGGCAAGAAATGTGCTCGGCACGTTCAGAATCTCCCTGTCGGTGTTTCACCTCTGCCCACGTGAGCTACGCCATCCCTGCGCCACGACTCAGAGCCGCGTGCCCACTTACGACGCAGCTACACACCGCACCGAGTATACAATTATTACTCTCGTAGTGACAGCACAGCATTGCCCACACCACTCAGTCGCGTCTTATATGTCACCGCCTGCCCTACGGACTACTCCATCATTCAGACACGCAGTAGGAGGTCTTAGACGGTGTTGTGCAGCTGCCTGTATCAGATGGTGCCAACACTTAAAAGCATCTGGACAGGTCCATTAAAGGGAAAAAAAAAATTGGATCAGCTTGATATTTTTACGATCCCTACTGGGAAATCTGGCCAGAGGGGATATGGTGCATGTCTGCCGTCTTCCATAGGATGAATTCAAGGTCGTTTCAAAAATACCACCACAATTAGACATGTCTCCCAGTGGACCCGCTCGGCTTGCCTTTGATTTCGTCATCACATATGCATTTTTAATTACCATCGCACTGAGGCACAAGAATGGGTGGTTGGACAAATAAATCCTTCACACGAGTGTGTATCGCTCATATTTCAGATTTAATACAAGCTGTCAGAATTGATGTTGCAGTGAAAAACATGTTTGTAACTATAAAAAAACCCACAAAAAGTGTTTCTTGGTGTTAAAACATTGGTGACCTTGAAGCATTTTAATTGCATATATATATGTGTGTGTGTGTGTGTGTGTGTGTGTGTATACACACTTTTTATTCACTAATTACAGGTCCTCTTGAAGCAACACAGGATTAAGTGGGGGAATTTTGAAGACTTTGTGGGTCAGCGGGAAGAGTTCATCTCATGAAGAAAAAAGGAACACTTAGCACTATTTTTTTCCCAAACATGAGAACAAAGTTTATGATATGGGAATATCTCGGAGTCCCCCAGGCTCAATTGGTCCTATGTTTAATGCTGTCTATAGATATAAGATAACCATATGGGTCTTGAGACAGCATCACACCCCGGTCACATTTACAGCGGTGGGTAGGATGCCATTCCACTCCACACAAAGAAGAGGAGTGTAATCTGGGGAGCAGACTAACAGGATGACGTTGGAAATACAAAAGCATTCCCTGTGGACGTGCTGGACTCCTTCTGAGAAATCATGTGAACAACACAACCACTGTTCTGATGTGGGGGTTTTTTTTAACCAGCCTTCTTTATATAATTGAGAATTATTAGTGATTTAAAGATATAGCACTTAGATCATAGTGAGAACGATAACTTCCGGTTTCAGACATGGTTTCTCCAGCTCTCACGAAACCCGTAAACAGCATAACTGGATGAGGTTTTCGGTTTAGGTCTACAAACTAGAAGATGGACTACAGGAATGTAAACTTGCCAAGGCCTGACTGTGGAGGGGTGCGCCGGTCCGGCGTTTTTTGTTGTCATCATTGTCGCCCTGATTGTCCTAGGCATGTGCATGAGTATAAATGCAGTCCTATTGTGTGTAGTCTTCACCGTATCATTGTTTGTGAATACAGAATTATTAGGCAAGTTGTATTTTTGAGGAATAATTTTATTATTGAACAACAACCATGTTCTCAATGAACCCAAAAAACTCAGTAATATCAAAGCTTAATGTTTTTGGAAGTAGTTTTTATTTGTAGCTATTTTAGGGGGATATCTGTGTGTGCAGGTGACTATTACTGTGCATAATTATTAGGCAACTTAACAAAAAACAAATATATAACCATTTCAATTATTTATTTTTACCAGTGAAACCAATATAACATCTCCTCATTCACAAATATACATTTCTGACATTCAAAAACAAAACAAAAACAAATCAGCGACCAATTTAGCCACCTTTCTTTGCAAGGACACTCAAAAGCCTGCCATCCATGGATTCTGTCAGTGTTTTGATCTGTTCACCATCAACATTGTGTGCAGCAGCAACCACACCCTCCCAGACACTGTTCAGAGAGGTGTACTGTTTACCCTCCTTGTAAATCTCACATTTGATGATGGACCACAGGTTCTCAATGGGGTTCAGATCAGGTGAACAAGGAGGCCATGTCATTAGTTTTTCTTCTTTTATACCCTTTCTTGCCAGCCACGCTGTGGAGTACTTGGACGCGTGTGATGGAGCATTGTCCTGCATGAAAATCATGTTTTTCTTGAAGGTTTCAGACTTCTTCCTGTACCACTGCTTGAAGAAGGTGTCTTCCAGAAACTGGCAGTAGGACTGGGAGTTGAGCTTGACTCCATCCTCAACCCGAAAAGGCCCCACAAGCTCATCTTTGATGATACCAGCCCAAACCAGTACTCCACCTCCACCTTGCTGGCGTCTGAGTCGGACTGGAGCTCTCTGCCCTTTACCAATCCAGCCACGGGCCCATCCATCTGGCCCATCAAGACTCATTTCATCAGTCCATAAAACCTTAGAAAAATCAGTCTTGAGATATTTCTTGGCCCAGTCTTGACGTTTCAGCTTGTGTGTCTTGTTCAGTGGTGGTCGTCTTTCAGCCTTTCTTACCTTGGCCATGTCTCTGAGTATTGCACACCTTGTGCTTTTGGGCACTCCAGTGATGTTGCAGCTCTGAAATATGGCCAAACTGGTGGCAAGTGGCATCTTGGCAGCTGCACGCTTGACTTTTCTCAGTTCATGGGCAGTTATTTTGCGCCTTGGTTTTTCCACACGCTTCTTGTGACCCTGTTGACTATTTTACTTTACTTTACTTTATTTAGCAGACGCTTTTATCCAAAGCGACTTACAATAGGAAGACACCAGCAATTCTCGTTCGATTTCTATAGAATATCGAGTATACAAACTAAGAGCCCTGATAAGGCTTAGACTTGTCATTGAAGAGCATGCTCGGAGATTGTTGGGTGCTAGACTAAGAAAAATAAAATGTATTTATACATTTTGTATTTGTTTGTTCAGTGTGTACGCATGTGCTTGTGTAAGTGTTAGATTTGTCTGTAATATTTTTGGAATAAGAGGGTTTTCACCTTCTTCTTAAAAGTGGTGATAGTCTCGGCTAGTCGTGTGGAGGAGGGCAGGTTGTTCCACCAGCCAGGGACAACAACGGAGAACAGACATGATTGGAATCGGAGACCCCGTGAAGAAGGAATTTTTAGTCTCCTTTCGTTTGCCGATCTGAGAGAGCGTGCAGGAGTGTATCTAGGTAGTAGTGTGTTGATGTAGGAGGGCGCAGTTCCATTTACAGCCCTGTAGGCAAGCATCAAGGATTTGAACTCAATGCGAGCAGCTACCGGGAGCCAGTGGAGGAGGTGAGAAGAGGTGTAACATGGGTGTATTTTGGCTGATTGAAGATGAGGCGGGCTGCCATATTTTGGATCATCTGGAGTGGTTTTATGGTGACTGCAGAGGCTCCAGCCAGGAGAGAGTTACAGTAGTCGAGTTTGGAGATGACCATTGCCTGGACGAGGAGCTGCGTAGCCTGTTGTGAGAGAAAAGGCCGAATCTTGCGAATGTTGTAGAGAGTGAACCTGCAGGATCTGGAGATCGCAGCAACATGATGGTTCAAACTCAGTTTGTTATCTATCCAAACTCCAAGGCTTTTTGCAGATGCCGTGGGTGTTAACAATAGCGATCCAATTTGAATTGAAAGGTTTTGCTGAGGAGAATTGTTGCCCGGAAAGATCAGAATCTCGGTTTTGGATAGGTTGAGTTGGAGGTGTCGCTCAGACATCTATGCCGATATGTCTGAGAGGCAGGCCGAAATTTTTGTTGCTATAGTAGCATCTTCTGGTGGGAATGACAGATAGAGCTGGGTGTCATCAGCATAAGAGTGATAGGAGAAGCCATGTGATTGGATGATGTGACCAAGTGAGCGAGTGTATATTGAGAATAGAAGGGGGCCAAGGACAGAGCCTTGTGGAACCCCTGTGGTTACCCTAGAGAGGACAGATGTCTCACCTCCCCATGATACCTTTTGAATGAAACGCTTGATTTTTCGATGATCACGCTTCAGAAGCTTTGCAATTTTAAGAGTGCTGCATCCCTCTGCAAGATATCTCACTATTTTTGAATTTTCTGAGCCTGTCAAGTCCTTCTTTTGACCCATTTTGCCAAAGGAAAGGAAGTTGCCTAATAATTATGCACACCTGATATAGGGTGTTGGTGTCATTAGACCACAGCCCTTCTCATTACAGAGATGCACATCACCTAATATGCTTAATTGGTAGTAGGCTTTCGAGCCTATACAGCTTGGAGTAAGACAACATGCATGAAGAGGATGATGTGGACAAAATACTCATTTGCCTAATAATTCTGCACTCCCTGTATGTGTTGTCTTGTATTTTGTGCGCAATACAGGATTAAATGTTTATTAAGTGTGTGTAAGTAAATCCCATGTCCAGTCAAAGTCGTGCAATTGCGTTCTTGGGCTACAGTCACAAAACTGCACTGAGGATGGTTTGGATGGTTTTTGAAAAGCCATGTTCTGGTTTTGCTTATTGGTTTCAGAACTGCTCTACCGCCCTCTATTGGTGATATTTAAGAAGCAACAACATTTGAAGCAATATTTAAAAGGAATTAACACACATTACAGCAACAAACAGAAGAAACCTCTTTATTCTCTTTTTTTTTGCATAAATTACAAATATTCATACATGTATACAGCTTGATTATAATAGTGTTATTTTACAATATACCTTATTGCTAAACTAAACACAGAAAACCTGCTAATGTCAGTCATGAAGTGCATCTTTGTAAGGTTTAACCTTTGAATTTTAACCTCTCGAATTTGGACAGATTTTTTGGACCAGATTAAAAGATGTGCTAGTGTGTGACAACCCACATTCACTGGTGATATAAACATCACAGAAAATTCAATGTGTCCAACACCCACATCCATGATTAGCAGCTATTCTTCAAAATGAAATGATCACAATCCATGTTTTGAATTAAGAACAAACATTTGCCAAATAATTAAGGCAAAATATTAAATTTCTCTACGTTCCGGATTTTAGTCCATATTTATCCAGCAAAGTGGCTGCACTCAGTCAAAATGGCAAGATTATGCAGTTTAAATTACAATCCATACAGTCTAAATTAGGTTTTTAATAAACCCAATAAGCTCACATCCAGCATATTTTTCTATTACCAGAAATTCAACCATAATTCCTTCCATCAATAAGCCAAAATAAATCGTCCAACCGTTGCATTTCAGTGCAGCTGTGCAGCAAAAAGATACAACGGCTTCAAGTAAAGTGATGTCAAACCTGTAAATAACACTGACAGAGATTGGGAGGTCAATCTGGACACAGCCTGGTCCCCTTTCAGCTCCTGCTGGGTCCCAAATGATGCCAGTTGTCCTTTCTCAGGTCCCTCGCTCACCCAAGGTGCACTAGTTTTTCAGGAGGGACCACAGTGTACCTTGGGTCCAGTTTGGGAATAAAGTCACTGAAGTGCTTGGAGGCCTCAGTGCCGAACACATCCAGGGCTTTACGGTTCATCAGGGAAAATCTTGACCCAGAGAAGAGAAATAAAGAATAATACTAATTGAAATAATAAAATATGAACTAATATGTAGTAGAACACACAAAAAGAAAGCAGCATGTTACAGCTGAGATCTAAATCTAGAAAAACACACATGCCAGCCTGAAACATCTACGCAAGGACTGAACAAAGGTCACACATACCGGCCCTTGGTCAGACGTAATAAAAACTTCCAATAAGAAGGTCGTAGATTCTGGACCTCCATCACAGCCTGGGGGAAGGAAATGTACTGCTGATCAGCAGAGTTGTGGTTAAGCAACTCAAGGTTCGCAAACCCTTACGAGTATTACTACTGAGTTTAGTCCTACATAAAATTACATTAAATTATTGTGGCATGCATAATGTGTCATCAAGACTTTGCCGGGGTCTCACTCACTGCCTGGAAGCAGATGGCAGTGGAGATGGCATAGATGACTGTGTCTGCTTCAGAGAAGTAGGGGAACCTGCCAGCCTCAATGCCTTTGAAGTACATGGTCTGAGGGGAGGAAACAGAGAGCACAAACCCATCATTTTACATAACACTTATGCAAAAACCTGTTTTTGTATCAAATTAAATTTGATCAAATCAAAAATGATGATTCCGACTAATACACGGAATATTCTTTGTTGTGTGTGCACAATTTCAGGTTCATGGCAATCACAAAATAAAAGCATGTTTACAGTTCTCTTCTGAGAAGTCACAGAAACTGACAAAAGTGGAGTAGGGTTTGACTCCAGGGCAGTTTGATCAAGTCCTCCCGGCACTAATCACTGTTAATCCTTTTCTACAGTTGGGAGCACAAACAGTTCCCAAATAAGGAATTTCTTTCCTTTGGGATTAGATTCTAACCACTCAGACATTCTTAACTGAGGTTAAAAGGATTGGTTTTGACTGCTGATGCTAATCGGTACCACATCGGTAGTTCATGAGTAACAGTAATTTTTCCTTTATAAATGTAATCATGTGTCACATCCGCATAAGGATTAAAAATTATGAACAAATAATAAATAAGGAAAACAAAAAGCATAGCAGTAGAGGAGAAAAGGACTGTTCAGATAAATGTGATGTCTACCAGTGACCCCGCTGGAGACAGCACTTTACCGATAAAGCAGGCTATTCTGTATTCTGGCAAACTAGACCTTAATGTCACAAAATGTGTCGGGGTATTTAGAAATGTCACCTAGACATCTCATCTTCAATCATAAAGCGTTTTTATTCTCAACACTGCCACAAAGGGTCTAATGTAAATAAGATAGTTAACCCTTAATGACAAAATGGAAGAGCCATAACATCTACATTAATTATCTATTTAATAAAGGCAACAGCATGGACGACATGCTGTCACTACACAGTCTAAAGTCACAAGACAAATCATCACCTCCACCAGTTTTGAGAAGAGGTACATTGAAATCGTGGTGCTCTTGTAGAAGAACATGGACATCCCAGCAAGAAAGCCTGCAATGACACGTAAAAGGAGAGGTGATCATGTGACTTAATTATCCATACGTTATGCAGGGGTGACAAAACAGGTATAGTGCACTACATCTTACCTGCAATAAGAGCATGAAGCTCATCATCAAGATTTCTGACCCATCGCAGAAAGCAGCTTGTTCCCTGGCAAGATCGAAACACAGGTTAAAGACTCTCAGTCTTCATTCATGGTTCACTGCCCTGTGTAATGGAAATAAAATGGTATTCAGTGCACTCTGCTTACCTTGTATATACTAACAAAGGACCCAAGAAAGGCCCCTAGCTGGAAGTTCTCCTTGTTGTAAAGCAGCGACAACAGGCGCGAGGGTTTTGTAAACACATGGCGAAAGGTTGAGGGAACCTTCAGACAGCACTGGATGAGGTATCCGACACTAAACATCCGAATAAAGCCCTGCCAAATCACAAAAATACAGCAAATGTAAACAGTAGGATATACAGAGATCACTTATTTAGGCAAAACAGACCTTCGCATTTTAGATGGTCAATGACGTATGCAACGTATCCCAATGTAGTATGCAACTTGAACTGGATACATTTATGATCCATTTAAAATGAAACTATGTGGTTGATTGAGGAAAAAACTGCTACACTAAAACTACAAACATCTCGAGCTCTTACTTTGATGCAGTAGGAGAAGCAGTTGTCCTGGTAATGCTTGCAGCATCGGTGCCTGGGTCCATGTTTGCACCTGCATGAGGCAAAATACATATTATTACAACTGTAACCTCCTGCGACAATTTGTGACCACATCTCTGCTAAAAGTGCTAAAAGGTTTTGCTCACACTGATTCCAGCAGCCACTTGGTGAAGGCAGCAAAGGACTTCCATCGTGACACGGACTCAGTCCCTGCCACTTGCCCACTCTCTGGGCCCACGGGCAGCGCCTGCTCTGCTAGGAAGGAATGTGTAGGGATCTCTTCCTTTCCAACAATAAACCTGACCGAGCAAAAGAGCAAGGACATTTTAACAGAGATGTTCTTGCTTTTTGCCTGCGTCCCCTGTGATGCAAGTAAAACACTTACTTTAAAGCAGAGAAGGCGAATCCCTTCAATCCATCCTTACATCTACAAGACAGAAACCAATGGAACAAAAAAGGCAGATCCTTGGCTTATAAAAAATCAACACTTCCTTCCTACATTGCTTTTGTATCACCACTTATTCAATTTCTGAAATTGATACAATTATCTAACGACAGAACAATGCACAACACAAAGAATTTGAAAGTATTTGGTATACATCGAAAGTAATTGATTTTATGGCATACTGTATAGAGTCACACGCGTGTTGTGAGAGCTGAAAAGTGAGTATTGTCCTGTGGCTCAGATTTGAGGAAAGCTTTATGAAACGTAACTCCACTGACCGAAAGAAGAACATGTAGAGCGAAGCGGTCAGGCAGAACAGCAGAACCTGAAAAGGAACAACCGAACAATACGCCATCATTTCCAGGCTCAGCTAATGGAATGCTGAACACAGCACTATACAAACATGTGTATGTGTCAGTGGTGACACTATTTGCACACATATTTTGAAACTGTCAACTAAGAAGGTCAAATGATAATAATCATTCCAACTAACGTCACAGGTTAATGTGTGCGTTTTGAGACAATTCTAGATGGAAGCATGCAGAAGGGTGCGATTAGGAAGACTTTTTTTTTTCCCTTTTGTATTTAAATTAGTGAAGAAGAATACCTCTCCATGCTTCATGGGATTAATGAGCCCTCTTGTGACTGCCATACGGAACACCGTTTCTGTTGCCTGGGCCGGACAACAAATCATTGTCATACTATTATGAAGCATGTATGTGTCAAATGTCATAAAAGTAGCAGTGTTCAACGGGGTCTCACCAAATTTGCCATGTATATGGTAAGCAATCCTCTCCTATACAACAGATAAAAAAAACATGTATCTGAAGGAATCAAGAGACAAACCAAAAAATGTATTTACAAAATGGTATACATTTTCAGTATAATCCGTAGCTAAGATTTACGTTACTAAGATCCATTACGGTTTTCTTATACAGTCTGCTCCAGTCAGATTAAGCTGCTTGTGCACCAGACTATGGGCTACAGGATTAACTGATCTACCAAAAAAAATGGAGCCCCACCTGCTCTTTCGTTCTATAAGGATGGCGATATACGAGGCTGGCAGTGCAGCTCCAAAACCCGCAGACCAGGGGTAAAACCTACCAAGCAGTTTCCTGGAGTAGGGCGGAGCATGTAAACAGAAACATTTTAATGTTGTAAAGGTGGCACACACATACCATACCCAATCATGAATTGTGGGGGACAATTGTCATGAACAACATTTCATAATAAAATCATATTACACACTTATATTGGAATAAGCATTTTAATTATAAGCTATTTATAATTATATATTAATAGAGTTGTGATCAGTAGTGACACTTTGCAGATCAAATCAGGCAAATTTGACAAGAATGTGCCAAGGTCAATTAAAATATAAAAAAAAAAAAAAACAGGGTGATAATGCGCACTGTGATATTGCAAAGCCAACTTTTTACAAACCATGCAGGACCACAAAAGTTTCAAAGGTCTGTGATGGAGGTCAGCTCAAAGGCTGAACTCTAATCTCTCCAGACAGATTCTTTTATGGTCCTGCCATTTTAATCAGCAGTGCTCAAAAACACCCAGAACTGGAGTTTTTTTTTTTTGCTGTCCTCTAGGAAAAAACGTTCTTCACCTCAGAATGCAGAAGAATGCAATGTAGAGGCCTCCATTTGCCGTAAGGAATGAGGTGGACTGAAGGATCTCAGGAAGTAACCTTTTCATGTAATAGTCCTTCTTCCTTCTCCTTAGGATCGCTGCAATCTGCAATAAAAATTTATTTATTTTTTTTTTGCAGAGATTTGACACGACAGAAACGACAGACAACACGCCATCTCTGTGACCAATGTCCAGTTTCTCACTTCAGGGGCCACAACCACAAGTGCAGATACCCCAAAAGAAACAGGGTTTGCAGTGTATGGAGGACAGGCCCAATACACTCCTGCTTTCCAACTATGATCAGCATCATCCTTGGACCGTGGCCTCAGTGTACCTTCTCCTCAATGGTAATCAGAACCATGTAGAAGGTAGTGGGTCCTACACAAACTGAGGGGGTTCCTAATATATAAAATCTCCTATTGCTGCGAAAACACTGAAAACGACTCGGATGGTTCAACCAGAGAAACGCGCGCAGGCCGGAGCTCCGGACACCAAAGACAAACACGCAGAACGCAGAGCAGCAGCGTGTGGCTGGTGACGAGGGTTCGGTCAAAGGTCGCCGACGCGACACACGGCAGCTCCGGGTTTTTGCACGTTTTTCGACGTCAGATGTCAAAATGTCACGAGAGAAACTAGCGCTTGAATTTCTAAAAGCCAACAGGTCTGCAGATACTAAACCCTGTTTATTACCGCACACCGGAGTGACGCTTGCAAAAAAAAATTTTTTTTTAAAAACCACCCAAAACTACTGCGACCGAGACCGGGTGCTGGTGCACCTTCGGGACGCGGCGCCGACACGCTTTAAAAACGCTGTACGCTGCGCCTCCCGGTAAACTAGCTAGTCGGCCAGGCTAGCCGGCTAATCGGCTAGCGACCTGCAACTCCGCGAGCTGTTTTTTTTTTTTTACAGAAATAAAAAAATAAAATAAAAAAAGATGATAACTCACGAGGTAAAGCGGCGCGTATATTTTGAAGGACACTTCCAAAGCCCCCGCCGTGACCTGCAGCGTCGAGAGCGTGCACGAAGTGCTCCATGTGTGTCCGATCTCGTAGCAGCTGTGCGGTATGGACTTGCTCAGCGCAGCCATGTTTGCGGCGTCCGGCGGCGGGGTGACGCGGGCGCGCGCGCGCGCGAGCGCGCCTCCGGTCGCGCGACGCCGCGCCGGCATCGAGGGGAAAGGTCACGGTCGAGGTTACTGCAGTTCACGGAGCCTCCTCGTTCGCAACGTCGTTCGGGTTCTTTCTGGCCTCATTACATTATAATATACAGTTAGAAATGCGCTCATGTAACTAATGCCACGTTTCCGGCGGTGAATGTTAATCTATAAAACCTTCATTATAAACTACAAACCCCACAGTAATGGAATGTAAATACATTGTCTGTCTGTTTGACTCTCCTTCTCGACTCACATCAGCAATCTTTCCCGCTCATGTAGATTCCTTCTCTACATTATCAGACAAATCCGTCCTTATCTGTCATCAGGGCCACCCAGATACTGGTTCAGTCCTTAGTAATCTCACGACTGGACTACTGCAACTCCCTTCTAGCTGGTCTACCTATAATTACCAGCCGACCTCTACAATTAATACAAAATGCAGCAGCACGACTGATCTTCAACCTTCCCAAAATCTCCCACACCATCCTTCTGCTACGCTCCCTCCACTGGCTCCCAGTAGCTGCACACATCAGATTCAAAATACTGATGCTGGCCTACAAAGCCAAACATGGAGTAGCACCATCCTACCTCACAGCCCTTATTACACCTCGCGCTGCACCTCGTCCCCCCATCTGTAAAGGTAAAAGGAAGACACTCATCTAGACACCCCTCGGTGGTGGAATGAACTTCCTCTCGAGGTCTCAAGAGCACTTTCTAACATCAGCTCAAGACCTTCCTCTTTAGAGAATATTTAGATTAACTTGTAACCTTCATATTGTTTGACTTATGTATAGAAACTACTACAAAGTGAATATAAACATAGTATTCATAGTCGGGGGTCCTAGTGAACCGGAATTGATCACTTCATTGATAGTCGGTTAGTCGCTCTGGATAAGGGCATCTGCGAAATGCCTTAAATGTTAAATGTCTAAATCTACTGTTGTTCAGTCTGGTCCGGTATCATATTTTTATAATAGGTGACATTTAATACAGAGTCATCCCACCTTTTGAAACTTTAACAGCTTCAGCTTTTCTGCAAAGTCTTTTAACAAGGTTTAGATGTGTTTACAGAAATGTTTGAACCTTCTTCCTGAAGAGCATTTGTGAGGACTGGCAGGCATGTCGGATGAGAAGATCTGGCTCACAGTCCTCACAATAATTCATCCCAAAGGTGATCTGTGCAGGCAAGTCAAATTCAAACCAAACATACTTCTCCATGTCTTTATGGACCACCACCAAACTCTTCACTTGGCATCGTGCGGACAGGAAGTCCTGTTCTCCTGAGCTCCAACAAAGCCAGCACCAAAAATGTAATGCAAAATGTGTTAAAGGCCGAAAGGACTAAATGGTGTGACAGTGTTTCTTTTCAGAGACTGAATCTACTTTAAAAAAAATGGACACAGTGGTTGGCATCAATTATAAATGAAGCCAAAATACATTTTCACAGTATTTGACACCACAGATGGACAGAAAGTTGTTTTGTCATATGAGTTCTATGAAATTAAATCAAATGTGAAAAGCTCTTTTTTGGGCCTGTCAGCATGACAGACCATTTACTATTATGCTAGGAATGGCAAAAAAGGACATGTCTTACATTCAAGGCTGCCACGCAAAGACCGTGAAACGTACAGAGACAACGTATTGTGCGTGAAACGCACAATATGACATATTGTTTGTTTTGGTAGGTCGTACGGCCCGCCCACAAATCGGGTTCAAAGTGTAAAAGGTACCGTTTACTATTGTGCTGGGAACACGTTTTTGGCTCCCTGTGACCAGCCGTAAAAGCTAGAGACACGGGAGTCGAGGCGAGGCCACGCTCCTACGAAAAATGCCCGGACAGGCCCATCAAAATTTCCTCTGGAATTTTGGCTTCTAGTTTTCTGATTTGAATGCATGTAACAGTATAAACATGCAACATCAGATTGGTTAGATTGGCTTTTTGAGCCTTGAACTTCATAAACAATTTTTGTGTGAGAAGTTACTCTTTGATGGGACTGGGCTGGTTGGATGAATTCATCCCAATAGTAACAAATTCTTCAAAATAATATTCAAGCACTAGTCACAAAGTTGAAGTTACGCAGAAATTGGATATTCCAACAATGACCCAAAACACAATACAAAGGCAAGAGTGAAAAGTACAATGTTTTGGAGTGGCTGTTTATAATAAAAAATCTCTGGAGGGATTTGAAGCAGATTGTGCATGCTCAGCTCTCATCAAACAAATATCTGAACTGGAGAGGTTTTGAATGGAAGAATGGTCAAAAGCAACTCCCTCCAGAATCCGGAAACACTTATCAAAGGTTATGCAAGGCATCTAGAGGCAAAGGGACACTCAACAGAATTAAATGATGCATACTGTATATTTCTGTTAATCCAATTGAAACATTGATGTTTCCATGACAAGATTTCCATGACAAAAGTTTGATAAAAAAGTTTAATGAAAAAAAAGAACTATTATATAAATTAATAACGATGGATGAATAAATAAATTATTTCAATGACAAATTAAGAACTGTACTTTGGGGAGGACAAGTGGCTGTTTTTTTTTTTTTTTTACAGAAATCACTGTGTCCTTGATGAGTGATGTAGTCTTTCAAAGTGTGGCAATTCAAGGCACTGTTCCCCAGCTGGGATGCTTAACAGGATGTTCTGTTTCCATCACTGCCCATCTATTCATGTCCATGTCACAATGCAGCATTGCATTTCACTAGCTAGACTGTCATTTAGCAACGCAAGCTCAGGTGACTTGAAATGGGACACAGCTTCGAGCACATTGGAATGCAACGAGAGGAGGGAGATTCTGGTTAACATTTGAAATGGGACAAACTGTTTGCATCTCTATGGCACATGTAGCCTCAGAAAGTTGCATCCTCTGAAATAGTTTAGTTGGGGTTTACATTCCACCACCTCACCGTACAGCAATACGTCTTCTGTGCATTCGTGTCCATGAACAGTGCAAGTGCGTCTCAAGATTTTATTTGCATATTTCCATCCAGACATTTTTCACCTTTAATAGTTTGTAAATACATGAACACCTTGCACGTGTGGTAAAAATGCAGAGAGAGAGAGAGAGACTCTCAGACTCTCTCTCTCACACACACACACACACACACACACACACACACACATGTATGCATTGATGTTTGTAAAAAAAAAAATATTATCATCATCATAATATTAACTTTGATAATAATATTTCTACTGTTAACTTTGATTTGCCATTGCCATAAGAAGGCCAAGCTTTATCAATATATATATATACAGTAGAGGCCAAAAGTTTGGACACGCCTCCTCATTCTATGTGTTTTCTTTATTTTCATGACAATTTACATTAGTAGATTCTCACTGAAGGCATCAAAACAATGAATGAACACATGTGGTGTTATGTACTTAACAAAAAGTGGAGACCTGGCCTCCACAGTCACCGGACCTGAACCCAATCCAGATGGTTTGGGGTGAGCTGGACCGCAGAGTGAAGGCAAAGGGGCCAACAAGTGCTAAACACCTCTGGGAACTCCTTCAACACTGTTGGAAAAGCATTTCAGGTGACGACCTCTTGAAGCTCATCGAGAGAATGCCAAGAGTGTGCAAAGCAGTAATCAGAGCAAAGAAACTAGAATATAAAACATGTTTTCAGTCATTTCACCTTTTTTTGTTAAGTTCAAAACTCCACATGTGTTCATTCATAGTTTTGATGCCTTCAGTGAGAATCTACCAACGTAAATGGTCATGAAAATAAAGAAAACACATTGGATGAGAAGGTGTGTCCAAACTTTTGGTCTGTACTGTATAATTAAAGTAATTTCCGCGCCACAACGTGGTAACCGGAGGCGGTGGAGCTCGTGCTTCTTGGTGCATAAAATCGGGGTCCCCCCCACCCCACCCCGCCATCCGTCGTGTACTGTTCACGAGTTCCTGTCACGACAAGGGAAGTCGTTTCCACGAACCCGTCGACTCCTCGCTCCCATACGAGGCGCTGGTTCGAGTTTGCAACCCACTGTGGGTATTAAAAAAAAAAAAAAAAAAGAAATCCGTGAAATACCCACCACACTCGCGATTTCCCGTTTTTTCCTCTCTGTCGAGACTTTGGAATATTGCACTGTAGCGCAGGTGTAACTTCTTTTATCGAACCTTGATTTTAGCCATTGTTAAATACTGTTTATTTGCCTTTGAAATTCATTTGCATTTGACTTATCGCCTGTTTGCGGAGAGTAATGGTTAGAATGTCACCGTCCAGTGCGGAGTGTCACCCCAGTGTCGCGCCAGCCTGTTGCGAATAAAATCAGATCTTTGTGCTTTCGACTTTTCAATCAAACCCCCGAGCTCTGAGCTTGTCATGCTGCCGCGGATAATCTCTTTATCGATGAAAAGCATCGAGCTGAATGGCCGGAGGAATGGTGTCGGATCGGGTGGCCGTCCTTTTGTCTTCCTCCCATCAGCGACCTTCTTCTTCTTCCTCCTCCTCCTCCTCCTCCTCCTCCAACATTCCCCAGTTCGCCCGGGCAGCAGCGGCCATGCGGAGCCGGGGCGGGACGTGGATCTGGATCCTCGCCGTCGGAGCGGGACTGCGGCTGGTCGAGGGCCTGAACCGGACCTACTGCATCGGGGTCCGGGAGGTGGTCTGGGACTACGCGCCCAGCGGGACGAACCTGGTCAGCGGCAGACCCGTCACCACCGACGAGTACGTTCTCACCTGAGCATGCAGCCCCGGGTCTGGTCTTCAGACAGAGATCGCCAGCTAAGTTTTTATCATTGATCCGGATCAATTATTCATGTGCGGTAAAAGCCACAGGCTGGAAACATGCTGGATGATGAGAGTTAAATGAATCACACCAAGAACATTTCATACAGTTTTAAAACAACAATATTTTCTATTGTGCTTATGTTACTGTGTATCGAAACGATTTTGAATAATAAACTATTATTTAGTGTTCACTGTGTGCACCGTGTGCTGCTGTGTATCACAATGACAACTTATTTAATGGTGATGCCGAGCATATTTTGCCCTTGGACAGCTTTGTAATAGTTATTGATAAGTTATGATATTTTTCCCAAAATTAAATGTGCTAGGTGGTTTACTATCGGTGAGAATCTGAGCCAGAAGCTTCTAAACCTGAAAGATCTGGTTGACCAGGTACACAAGAGGTGTAGCAGATTAGGATTTTGGGGTGTAAAATGAATGTATAGCAGCTAATCAGCAAATTTAGTATGAGTGAAAATGCCTTCTGCTGCGTACAGATTTAAGATTGTATTAGTTATTGTGTTTTAATGGTTTTCCTGAAACATGTAAATTATAGTGCCTATTGGTATAATTGTTGTTGATAATGATAATAATAATAATACTTTGCTTCACAGACATGCCTCAGTGTTTCTGTCACAGGGTCCCCACCGGATTGGCCGCCGTTATAAAAAAGTAGTTTACCTGCAGTACACAGATGAGTCCTACACCAAGGAAATTGCCAAGCCCAGCTGGCTGGGCTTCTTGGGCCCAGTTCTAAAAGCAGAGGTCGGTGACTCCATCATCATTCACCTGAAGAACTTTGCCTCCAGACCCTACTCTCTACATCCTCATGGGGTCTTTTATGACAAGCTTTCAGAAGGTAAAAACATGAACTAATCACGTCGCACAATGAAATATACACCAGTTTTTTCCATAACTGTCTTTGTGTTGAGCACTTCTTTCAACCTGTAATGATGTCTCAGACATGAAATTTGGAATAATAGGGTCCGTGAAATCTTGATACATTTAACATTTGCAGCTCTGTCTAACATTACTTCAAGTGTGAAAAATGTGGCACCATTTCAGAAGAAGACAATCAGGGTCATATTGTATTCATAATAGCACAGGATCTTCTCCGGGGTGACATTTAATATGCAGAAAAGAACATGCTTTCTACACAGTGAACGCTCTGTTTTTTCAGGCTGGGTGAGAAGGATGATCTGATATCGAAATATCAGGGCTTGACTGTTGTTTACAGTCCTAAACACTTTCTGAACAACAATTGTGTTGGTCTTGTATAACTTCAGGATCATAAACTTTCTGTAAACTGGATGCACAGGCATAGTGTTACTAAGTATTGGTTCACTCTTTGATTAATATTAAAAAAGATGAATATTTATAATATATGAAGCATGTCAGAGATTTATATAGCATTATAATAAGGCATGGATATGTTAGGAAAAAATATTGCACCATAATTTGTACTTGACGATCGAGGCCTGCTCAGGCTTGTTTTTTACAACCTTTCCCAAAAGGCTGTGACCAATTGTCTGTGTCCGTGCATCATGTTTTCCCTACTGGCCTTATTTGATGACAACCAATTACACATACACACGGGTATTTAACTCCAATCCCAACTGAGAGACACTAATTCCACACCAGTATATTTCAATTGGGAGCGATTATTTAACCTGCGTGGAATCTGGGCCATGGATGCTTCTGGCCTGCTGCTCATAACAACTGGGAAGCAGTGGTATTATGTGAAGTTGCCCTGGAGGTGGGATCTTTAAGGCCTGACATGATCATTGACAGCTTTATGTACAAAGACACTGTCAAAACGGCAGGATCCACTCTATTTTATAAATGTTACATTGTATACTTTTTTTTTTTCAATGGACACTGCCAACGCATCACATCATCACATCGTAGTGAAGTCAGCAAAGGAATGCACAGAAATGTCTGTGAAGTCGGTTTTTGACATGGGCGTAGGACAAAAATTAATTAATTTATATATTATGCATGTGCAGTTTTCTATTACCCATTTGCGAATGGCTGTATGCTGTTTTTGTCAAACCACCTTGATGGAGACAGCAGGCGCAACGTCTGCATTCAATAGGCATCTGGAGAGAAAGCATCATGAAATGTAAGATAACTAATTATAAGATCATTTACTACCTCTGCGTTTCTTGTCGTCAAACTATGAGGAAAAACCCTAAATCTGACAAAGAATGTCGTGCATGCACGTTCAGGGGGAGATATTTTGTTTTTTTGCAAGCAGATAGATCACTACTTCAGAGCCCCTTAAGTACCATGAAATAAAAAAAAAGTCCTGTGTACACAAGTTATTGAAAGTGAAAGTGAAGTGATTGTCATTGTCTGTGTAGGCCTTCTGTCGGCCGAGCCTGTTATCTGTCCAGATGTTTCTATGTGAAAGAGCAGCAATAATTTGTATGACATTCTAAAATAGCTGATTAGCTGAGTCCTCTCCATCATGAGGTGTGTTTTTAAAGATTTAAATGTAAATTTAGAGTAAATTATTTTAAATAACTTGTGCGCAGTTCATGGTAAAGTTTGTTAAGTCTGCAGATCAGTGAACCAGCACAGTCTAACTAATGTTAATTGGCTAGAAGAATATGTATTTAAGAGTGTCAGTGAACATTTGAGAGTCAAATGTCTGGTCTCTTTAATTCAAAGCAACGGATCATCACATATTCATAGCTTACCCGAGGCATCTGTCCCTGGTGTAAGAGACTTAATATTAACATCTTTCTTGTACATCCCATCTCTTAACCTTGATAAGGGCTGATAGAATGGTTATAGGAGAGGAGTGCTTAAATGAGAGACATATGGACATTTTAATTGAAAAGACAACATGAATTTTAATTTTAATGAGTAATGACACTTTACATCAAAGCTTTTTTTCTCTATAGTTGATCTGAGTATTGTGATGTAAATTCTAGGTCTTGGTCTTGGTCTTGATCAGCCTTGGTCTTGGTCACACCTTAGTGTGTCTTGGTCTCAGGCTTGGTCTTAGTCTTGGTACCCTCCAGTCTCGGGCTCAGTTTAGGCAGTCTTGACAACAAAAATACCACATTTACCACAGAACCCCCATTAATATTTAAATGTACAGTGCTGTCACATTATTGCTGTTTACTGCTGGTCAGTTGCACGTCCACTGCACAATGCATTATAAATATGTACATTATATTTCCCCATATCTATCAGTATTCCATGCACCATTTATCAACATCATACTGTATTTACCCTAAGTCTTCAATCACTTAGTCCTACTAAGTGGTTTTGGACGTGGCTATCAGAGCCCGTCCCAGGACACGGGGTGCAGAATGGGAACAAGCCAGCCCACCACAGGGTACACACACACACACACACACACACACATACACACACCATTCACTCAAACCAATGGACAATTCAGTGTCGACAATTCACCTGGTTTTGGATTCCGGGAGGAAACCAGAGATCCTGGAGAACCCACTCACACAAGGTCCTAGCTGAGATTCAAACTCACAACCTTGGAGGTGTGAGGCCAAGTTGACAAGTCGCACCACCATGTGATTCTATCATTTTTTGTTTGCATAGATATGTAAAAATGTATCATATTTACATTAAATTTACATTTACAGCATTTATCAGACGCCCTTATCCAGAGCGACTTACAATCAGTAGTTACAGGGACAGTCCCCCCCTGGACCAACTTAGGGTTAAGTGTCTTGCTCAGGGACACAATGGTAGTAAGTGGGATTCGAACCCGGGTCTTCTGGTTCTTCTAGGCTACTACCACCCTGCTATAAATTTATGTAATCCATTGTACTATATTATTTCATGCTTTTTACTTGTATTCTTATATATTAATTTATATTTATTCAAAAATAAAAAGAAAATCTTCTGACTCAACCTATAAAGATCGGTTCTGGAGCCATGAAGAGCCCACTGGTCTCAACAGGTTATGGGTTGAATGCAAAGGACAAATTTAATTGTGTTCACCATGTGCTGTGCTGTGTATCACAATGACAAAAACAATCACTGTGTGCTGCATAACTACACATGTGACAAATATGTGACATATTCAGTAATGCACCGCTGGTGGCCCCCTTGATTGATGATGGTGGTGTGTTTTTTTTCAGGTGCGTTTTATCCAGATAAGACCTCTGAGAGGCTGAAGCTGGACGACGCAGTTCCACCAGGGGGCACCCACACATACACGTGGACTGTAAAACCAGAATACGCACCGACAAAGGGTGACGCAAACTGTTTGACCTGGATCTATCACTCCCATGGAGATGCCCCACGAGACATCTACAGTGGCTTGATTGGAGCGCTCCTCACATGCAAAAAGGGTGCGTTCCTCTGCACTTTGTCCCACCATAATTTAAACAATAGGCTCTTTGACTCATTCATTATAATTATTATTTTCTGTCTGTATTCTTGTTCACTCATAATGGTGCATCATTCAATAAACATAATATTTCAGGCACATTGCAGCAGGTGCCAGGATCATACTCCACTGATCTGAGGCGTACTGATGTGGACAAAGACTTCATTCTCATGTTCAGCGTTATTGATGAGAACCAGAGCTGGTATCAAGAGGAAAACATCCAGTCTTACTGCACTGATCCTGCAGGAGTGGACCCAAATGACCCAGATTTCAAGGAATCCAATAAAATGCATGGTTTGTCAGCATTTTACTTGTTGTTTGCTACTAGCGCTCATCGTTTGTGTGTGTGTGTGTGTGTGTGTGTATATACACACACACAAACTATGTTTCAATGGAACATCAGTAGCAATAGACATATATTTAAGATAATTGGTTAGTAATACCGCTGTAGCAAACTTTTAAACTTTTTTATTCTTCCCCCACTATAACCACAGTCATTAATGGATATATGTTTGGTAACCTGCCTGGCATTGAGCTGTGCCTCAACCGGACAGTGGCCTGGCATCTCTTTGGCATGGGCAGTGAGGTAGATGTCCACTCTGTCCACTTCCATGGTCAGACATTGCTGGACCGTGGGCATCGTGTGGATGTCCTCAGTCTTTTTGCTGCCTCCTTCATCACTGCCAACATGGTGCCTATGAATACAGGAACATGGCTTTTGGCCTGCCAAGTCAATGACCACTTGATTGGTAAGAGCTCCAGATCTTTCTAACATATACAGTTAATGCATTCATTTATTTAATATTTCTGAATATTAAATATGAGTGAGTGAAAAGGCCAAACTGAATGTAGTTGTAGGTTGTTGGTCTGAATATGTTTGATGTCTGCAGCTGGAATGGAGGCCCTTTTCCAGGTCAGTTCCTGTGGAGTGAGGAACGTGTCTGGATCTGCTGCTCCACCTCAAGTGAGGCAGTATTTCATTGCAGCAGAGAAGGTGCTGTGGAACTACACACCCTCTGGACTGGACGTTTCCAACAATGTTTCGCTGACTAAGAATGGAAGGTAACTAAAATGATTTAGTGTGCTAGTAGATTTTATTAGCAAATATACACATGTTCAACTGTATCTCTCTTAGCCAGTCAGAACTGTACTTTGGAAAGAGTGGTGGCAGACTGGGAGGGAAATATTGGAAGGTTCAGTATGTGGCATACACTGATGACACTTTCACCCAAAAGAAGAAGCGTACCGGTGCCGAGGTCCACCTAGGAATTCTGGGTAGGTCCTTTTGTCTGATAAGCACACGCTTTACAATTTTCTGTGAGAGTTCACTTTGAATGCTACAGCAACCATGATGCAGACATTGATTGCTACTAAAAATTGGGTCTGATGGGTCAGTATGAGATTCTTTCCTATTCATGATTTCTTTTTGATTCATATGGTATATTTTCACTTTATTGTTGAAAAATAGCAATGTGGCATTCTCAGCTTTTCTGGAATTTTTTTTAACAATTTCATGTGAACTTCACTGTCTGTCCTGATCCTGTTTCATAGGTCCCGTAATGAAGATGGAAGTGGGGGACATCCTGCAGGTTTCCTTCCTTAACAAAGCAAACCGGAACTACAGCATCCAGGCCCATGGTCTGCAGTACAAGAAGCAATATGAAGGAGCCACCTACCAGGATGGTGAGAAAAATACTGTTCCAGAGCCACAAGGCTAACTTTCATTGAATTTCCTGTTTAGTCATTTATTGTGAGTGAGGGCTTGAATGTTCAGAAATAGAAGAAAAGAAAAGAAGAAAGAAAGTGAAGTGATTGTCATTGTGAAACACTGCAGCACAGCACACACACAAAATATGTCCTCTGCTTTTAACCCATCACTGCTTTTAACCCTTGGTGAGCAGTGGGCAGCCATGACAGGCACCGGGGAGCAGTGTGTGGGAACGGTGCTTTGCTCAGTGGCACCTCACCACTGCCCCAAATATTTTTATTTGCTCAATTTTGTACATTTTTTGGATTATTGGATCTGACATCCTTGATATTTTACATTGATTAAAAGCATGTTTATTATAGCTTTATTGCAAGACAAATTAGTAAAAATAAAAGTTGCCTCTTTTAGAAACAACACAGCTCTGATATACCCTCTACTTCATAATGCTGAGGTAAATCCAGTTAAATTTTAATTTTATTGATCAACTTTTCTGTTTATTAGGTAACGTGAAAAAGGGGTCACAGGTTCCACCAGGCGAAAAGTTTGTGTACAGGTGGCAGGTGACAGATGGACCTTCTGTCAATGACCCACCCTGCCTATCATATCTGTACTACTCCTCCAGCGAGGCGGAGAAAGACACAAACTCGGGCCTCTTTGGACCCCTGCTGGTGTGCAGGAGAGGTACACTGAACACTGAGGTACGGAACAGAGCAGTCATTCCTACACAGATTTAAATTTGCGCAATATTCTGATTGTTCTGAAGTCAGATAAGCCTTATGACCTTGAATAGATGGAGACGGAAAGAGAGTTCTTCCTTCTCTTCTCTGTACTGGATGAAAATCTGAGCTGGTACTTGAACGACAACATAAAGACGTATGGGAACAAGGAATCAGACGTCAATAATGAGGATTTTCAGATGAGCAATAAAATGCATGGTATTCAGTTTTTGTCCAGATGGGTTCAGAATATAAGTATATGCCAGGCAGGTTTATTATTATCTGCCTAGCTTGTCTATATTAACCATACTGACTCGTTTGTTTTCTGTTGAGCTGTGAATGGCTTCATGTATGGCAACCTGCCTGGCCTGGACATGTGCAAGGGGGATCGTGTGGTCTGGCATCTCCTGGGCCTTGGAACAGAGGTGGACATCCATGGGATTTACTTCGAGGGCAACACCTTTCAGTTGGAGGGTCTGACGCGTGACACGCTCACCGTGTTCCCACACACCATGGCGACTGTGACCATGCAACCAGACTCTGCAGGCCAGTAATGTCTACAAGCTGTCTAACCCACCAACATCTTTATTAGATGTGTTGTGTAATACATCCCTCTCAGTGAAATAGGGCACCACAGTATTTAGGAGTTCTGGGACATGAGGGTGAAGAACCCTGTTCCAGCACAGTGTTCAAAATTTTGGTCACCCAGCTACTTTAGGCATCTGTTCAGGAGTTGAGGCTATGTAGCCTGACTATAATTTTCTGGATGAGAAGTTATTGTTGCATTTGGACCTTGTCTACAGGTGTGTTTGAGGTAAACTGCAGGGTATTCGATCACTACTCCTCGGGAATGAGACACCAGTATTCGGTGAGGAAGTGTGAGGCAGAGCGAAAACCCCAAACCTCCTTTGCCAAGGTTGTGCAGTACTTCATCAGTGCTGAGGAATTGGAATGGGATTTTTCCCCCAGTCGTGCCTGGGAGCTGGAGAAGCATAACACCACGGCAGAGAACAGGTGGGGTCTCCTCAGTCCTTGTTCATGTCATAGCATGCCTTAGCTAAACACTGTTTACATCTACCTGCATTGTTGCTGATGCTGATACCATGGTGCCATACCATCATTGTCTTTCCTTAAAGTCAAGGGAACATCTATGTTGGGAAAGGCGAGAACAGGATTGGCTCCAAGTATAAGAAGGTTGTGTACAGGGAGTACACCGATGCTACCTTCAGCACACGTAAAGCTCGGCCGTCAGTGGAGAAACATCTGGAGATAATGGGTCCGTTGAGATTATGAGTGCATTATCCATTATTTTACTGTGGACACTGTGGATATATATGCTAATGTTGTTTCTTGTGCGTTTAACAAACAGGTCCTATAATCAGGGCCGAAGTTGGTGAGAAGATACTAGTCACCTTTAAGAACCAAGCCAGCCGGCCATACTCTGTTCATGCCCATTCAGTGCAGACAAACAACATGCACAAAGCTGCTCAGCCTGGTAATCTTTGCACATACCATACACCCACATTGTTGGCTTCATATTTTTCATGGCTCATTCATTATGAACAAATGTGTATTTGTAGGTGAGATAATGCTGTATGAGTGGAATGTACCAGAAAGGTCAGGGCCGGGAGACTCTGACCCCAACTGCATACCTTTTACCTACTACTCTGACGTTGAACTTGAAAAGGTGGGACTCTAGTAATACTATCATGAATGTGTCAGAATAATTCTGAATAATTGTTTAGATAATAACCTGTAAATGCAATTGTAATTATACTGTATAACTGTACTTATTTCTGAGGGCCTTTTATTCACAGATTTTATAAAATGAACCCCAATGCAGTGGCTTTTTGGATAAAACATCTCTGTGGATTCTTGTAATGAATAATGAGCCTGCATGTATTACATTTTTAACAAACACCATTATCCAGAGTGACGTACAATTAGAGGTGTGAACTTTCACTGGCCTCATGAGTCATCATCATGAGTCATTATCAATGCATTGCGATGCATCCCATAAATTGTCTCCATTGTCACATGATGTTTCCAATTCAAGAGTTAAGGTCTCGTACACCTGTGTGGACACTTTGCTTTGCTACAATGAGCAGAAAAACTGTTGGTGTTCAGTCCATGCTCAACTTGTAACAGTTACATATGCTGTTAGTGTGTTTTTAAATGCTATGCTGTGGGCGGAGTTAGCTGCCTGCCCCGGTCCTGCTGCAGATTGACTCTCCACCAAGCAAAGGAACCGAGCAGACTGGTCCCAGCTCCCTTTATTATTTCATTTTGTATGTCATTAAAGAGTTCCCTTCAGACCACCAGCGTCTCCTCCACTACATGACCCTAACTCATTACAACCTGAAGCCACAAATGCCAGAGAATGCCTGGTTCAGAAGTCTGTGGCGTCAGGTGACTGTGGACTGAACACAGACTGTTTTTCTTCTTACTGGAGATAATCTAAAGACAGATTAGATCAAATGGGACACACATATACGTAGTTATCTAAACTCTCCATAAACTGATAGATAATGTTGTAGATCTCTGTACACCCAGAGACTGTTAAGATTAGCCTTTCCTCCAATCCCGCTTCATGTGTGTGTTTCAAAGTGGCAGAAATAACATTTGCCTGTTTTGATTCTATTGGTCACTCGAAAATATGTCACGCCATGCAATGGTCAATGTTCATCAAAGATGAGTGCCGCTCATCACAGAAGTGGCTCTATAATCAGATCAGGCCACCAAGGTCACTACCAGCACTACACCATTATGATATAATCGATTATATGCATACAATTAATTTCAACACCCCTACTTCCAATCAGTAGTTACAGACACAATTGTATTTAGTTGGATTTGAACCATTGACTTGGTGGTTTTCTGGTTCATAGGCAAGTGTGTTACCATCTAGGCTACTACTATTGAGGTCATAGGGTGTGTCAAAGTTTTTAAAGCCCTACATTACGTCCACTTACAGATCTGACTGAGACATGTTAGCATTTATGGTCATGAAGCAGCCAAGTATGGCTCATTGATCTTGTCCTCCCATGTTGCAGGATATCATCAGTGGATTGGTGGGTCCCCTGGTGATCTGCAGGAAGGGTGTTTTGAACATAGCCCGGCGCAGGAATGACGTAGATCGGGAGTTTGCTCTGCTCTTCCTGATTTTCGATGAAAATAAATCCTGGTACCTTAAGGACAATGTGAGGAATTACCTCAATAACGTTTACGTCCCGGATGACGGATTTGTGGAGAGCAACAGAATGCACGGTGAGGGGGTTATTCTTCCTGTTGCTGTGTCAAACAGTGATGATAGATTATTTGGCAAACAAAAGTCAAACTGTTTCTCCAGATATGTTATCATTATTTTGCACTGTCTTGTTTAAAATGCAAGGGAATTTGGCAAAAACATGTTTCTCTTGGTTCCTCCTCTCTCAGGAATCAACGGAAAGGTTTATGGGAACCTGCAGAGTCTTGTCATGATGGAGGGAGAGACGGTGGTCTGGTACCTTTTGGGCCTGGGCAATGAGATTGACATTCACACCGTCCATTTCCATGGGGAGACTTTCATCTACAAGGTTCTTGTGTTTTTTTCCTCATGGAAATTTGCCCACCTCATTGACATTCCCATAACACAGGCTCCTGCACAATTGTGGGCTGGGTAATATAGGCTTTGTCCCATGCATCTATTTGGTCAGCAGAATTCTGGTGTGGTTCTGGTTCTGACGTAAGACTTTATGGCTCATTTGCAAACAAAGGTCATGTGCCGCAGGGTGCTTCACTCCATCGCTGCAATACGTCCAACTGCAAAGCACACAAAAAAAGATCAATGACCATGTTGACCTTCCTGTCACAGATGAAGCAGGCCCATCGTGCTGACGTCTACGAGCTTTTCCCCGGGACGTTCCAGGCCGTTGAGATGGTGGTGAGAAACCCTGGAACATGGTTGATGCACTGCCATCTGGCAGACCACATACATGCCGGGATGGAGACCACCTATACTATCAAAAGAAATGCAGGTTAAAAAAACATTTTATTATACCCGCTTTTACTAATAAGAGCATTGTATGAAGAAGTCAGTCCTTCTAGTTCCTGCAGATAATAAAAATTACATTAAAACAAAATAAATTGGAATAAAAATATGGCAAAATCTTTACATATATGTTATGATTGCTTACAGTGTAGTGTCTTCCATCTTGGCCCAATCTGTCTTTAAGGTAATTTGAATTGTCTGTAGTCTAATATGCATATCACACCCAAGGGTTACTGCAGCTCGTGAGCTTCTGCCAAGTCCGAATGACATTTTAATTAGCTGAGTCAGATCTTTTACAAAAGTTGTTTACTTTTGTCTGATAATGTCAAATTTTAGACATTATTGTTCATATTGTTTTCATATTAAATGCAAATCTTAGTCTGCCAATGTTTGCTTTTTAAAACTGTCAAAAAACACAAATATAAATATACATTTTATAAAAATAAACAGATCTGCTTTAATATCCAGTATTTCTTAATTTCTCCAATTGATGCAATACATGGAACCAGACTGGAACTATAATAATGTTAAAGGGTTAAAGGAAAGAAAAATCTTAAGAAAGGTTGTACCATTCTTGTCATACCTTTCACACTGCCTGTCTCTTTTGCTCTTTTTTCCAGATGAATTCTTTTCAGATGGTAAGAACTTTGTTATTGCAACTTTAGATATATACACACACACTGCATATATATATATATATATATATATATGTGTGTGTGTGTGTGTGTGTGTGTGTGTGTGTGTGTGTGTGTGTGTGTATGTGTGTATATATTAATGTTTTACTGCATTATAAAGTTCATTTTGAATTTCCTCTCATAGCTGCTCCTGCTCTGCTGGGACTGTGCAGGGACTTCATCTCATCTCTGGTCATTTCATTGGGGTTGTTGCTGTCATTATCTCTCTGACATTATTTCACTGTTCTTCATAATAAATTAAGTTCATTCTATTAAAACTACTTTAATTTTTTACTTTTTTTTTATTCAGATATTGTCAACTGTTATCAACTGTCAACAAATTTGTCCAAAGCTAATTTTTGTCCACATAAATATATATTACAATTTCGTTTACCTGAATTGTTCACAGATTAGTTAAACGTAATTGTTTTTGGAGAATTGGAAGTAAATGAGGATCAAACTTCATTAAGACTATATCTCAGGGGCTTGTTTTTGGAGATGCATACATGATCAAATGTAAGCCCTCCTTGCATAATGATTGATGAAGTCATAGATCGTTGATATTTTTCAAGCCTTGTCTCCATTCACATAGCCCATGTGATCGTATTTTAATGACTAATAGCATCACTGATTATGAAATACAAATACGTTTATAAGTGACCAATAACACGTGAGTGTGCACAGTCTGCATTGTTTGTGAGAAACCCCTCAGGCAGAATGTGTTCTTTCACAATCTTGTATATTTAGAATCATATATGATACCTAACAACATATTTTATTATTGTCTGCCTGAATTAAAGAGAAATTTAAAAACGTCTTTTTGACATGCCTTCATGTACATCAAAAAGCCAAAGAAAAGACATGGGTTTTAAGCCATCACACTTGGTGAGCAGTGGGCAGCTATGACAGGCGCCCGGGGAGCGATGTGTGGGGATGGTGCTTTGCTCAGTGGCACCTCAGTGGCACCTTGGTGGTTTGGGACTTGAACCGGCAACCTTCAGATTATGGGTCTGTTTCCTTACCCACTAGGCCAACCACTGCCCAATAAAGTGCATTACAATAATCCAGCCGGGTGGTGACAAAGACGAACATAAATTTGTGGAAGTGGAACATAAATCTGGTGATTTTCTGTGTGGCAGAGGAATGAAACACCATGTTTTCCAAGTTTGGAACCAAGTGAGAGTGTATGAGAGATGAGACAGGGGCCTAAAACTGAGCCCTGTGGGACACCACATGAGAGAGGTGCAGAGGCTAACGCAAAAAGGCCACCACACCAAACAGGATCTGAACCACTCTAGTGCTATGCCCCTGATTTGAAGAGCCACTGTGTCGAAGATAGCAGTTGAATCTAAAAGTATAAGAACAATGCAACCACCAGAATATATGTCACGTCCGCTGACGGGGGAAGGAAGGGACAGAACATTCTGAAAACAGCATTTTATTCAGAAACACAAATAAACGTGGCGCGATTGCCGAAAACAGGGAAATGAGGGGAAAACCCAAACTATCCCCACAGGCATGTGGTAATTGCCAGAACTCCAACACAATCAAAACAGTTGCCAGGTCAAGTTCACGAACAGTTCACAAAAATGCCACCACTCCAGAGGGGCGAAATCACAGGCTTTTTAAAAGCCATCCTGATTGGCCCAAGATGATGTTTCCAGCTGTAGCCAATCCTGACAATATACATTATTAAAAGTGTGTGTGTATATACACACACACACACTTTTAATGTATACATATACTATTTATATATTCATATAAAACATGTAATGTTTTGTAAAAATGTGCAGTGAAGAAAAGAACTGAAAACTTTCATCCTCGTTTTGGATTTTTCCTTGTATAATAGTGGTGGCAGGCAGAAGCCTGTAAAGAAAATGTTCCATGAACAGGCCTGGGAAGACTTGGGACTGTAAAATACGTGCTATGTGATCATGATAGCCACGGAGGATTGTAAGTTGATCTGGATCAGTCTGCTAAATGTTATAAATGATCAATATACTGACAATATACTGTATGTGTGTGGCAGGTAAAATGCAGTGTGGCTTGAAGAACGCTGGTCTTTCCAAAGCCAGGTTAAGGATAGGAGTACAGTGTCACTTCTGTGTGTTATTGTGTTCTGAAGTGTTATTTGGTAGCGAGGTGGTCACCCTACAAACCCATTTTGCAACAAAGTCATGGCTTTTTTACTTTTCTGAAATTTTCAGGATCTGTCCAAGTAGTTTATTTAAGTAATGCAGCAGCACGACTAATCTTCAACCTTCCCAAATTCTCCCACACCACCCCTCTGCTACGCTCCCTCCACTGGCTCCCAGTAGCTGCACGCATCAGGTTCAAAATACTGATGCTGGCCTACAAAGCCAAACATGGTGTAGCACCATCCTACCTCACAGCCCTTATTACACCTCGCACTGCACCTCGTATACTCCGAGCCTCCAGTACTGCTCGCCTGGTCCCCCCATCTCTGAAGGTAAAAGGAAAACACTCATCTAGACTCTTCTCCGTCTTGGCCCCTCGGTGGTGGAATGAATTTCCCCTCGAGGTCAGAAAAGCTCAGTCACTGAGCACTTTCAAACGGCAGCTTAAGACCTTCCTCTTTAAAGAATATTTAGATTAAATTGTAATTTTCTTGTTGTCGAACTTGTGTACAGAATCTACAACAGAGTGAATAAAATAGATGTTTTCATAGTTGGGGGTCCTAGTGAACTGGAATTGATCTCTTCATCGATGGTAACTTAAGCACGTTGTAAGTCGCTCTGGATAAGGGCGTCTGCCAAATGCCGCAAATGTAAATGTAAGTACATGCATGATTTCGTGATGGAGTTGTTAATCAGGAGCCTTTCCTGAATGATTTGAGGATGAGATTAAGACAAAAAGTAATCTGACACTATCTCACTTTCTTAATGTGATCATTTTGAACTGTTTGATCATTTAATTTATTCGCACCAGCCACAAATCCATATATCTTGTTCAATATGATATCAGGTGATATTGGAACCATACAGACAGTGGTATATGTATGGGCAGTGGTGGCAGGAAGCGGCCCCGTAATCAGAAGGTTGCCGGTTCGAATCCTGATCCGCCAAGGTGCCACTGAGGTGCCACTGAGCAAAGCACCGTCCCCACACACTGCATTGTGTGCTGTGACAATCACTTCACTTTACCTTTACATATTATTTTATATTTAATAATTAGTAATGCAATGTAGAGTAGGCATGATAGAAGAAAACAGGTCACAGGTCCAAACCCCACTTAACCCTGAGTGTCTCCAGGGGGACTGTCCCTGTAACTACTGGTGTAACAAAAGTCATGACGTGCAAGTATCTCACGTGACAAACCCTGAGCGGTTTCCGCGCCCTCCGCTTCACCTGGCGAGAGTTTTAAACGCGTCTGACGTCATCGACCTCTTGTGGGCGTGGCGTGTAGGCGGGTAGTCCCCCCCCCCCCCCCCCCACAGCTCTTCGTCGGCTCGGGATTCCCTCTTAAAGACTCCGTGGCAGCGCGGAGGATCGGCGCCGACGAGGACACAGGAGAACCGGGTTCTCTCCGAACTTGTGCTTCAGTTGGGAACAGGTGAGTGTCGCTGTGGATGGCGGGAACGTGTGTTGGTATTTTTTGAGTGTGTGTTTGATGGGACTGAATGGGTTACAGGGTAATGATAAATACTGTAAATGTAAATGGGTAAATTTACTCAAATTATCTGTATTGTGGGTTTCTTTGAAAAAAACCCCACTAAAATAAGTTTAAAAAAATGTACTTTTATTTTCTTCTTTATAAATACATACTAACTCCGTCTGTCTTGAAGAAAGGGCTCTTCATGATGCTTCATTTTAATGAGAGGCAACGTTGTCATGTTCATGTGTCACTTGCTGTCACTTGCTGACAGGCCGGGACCATGGCGCCCACCCTCGCCACCGCGTTTGCCCGCCGCTGGTGGATGGCCGTGACGGCCATCGTTGAGAATCTGCTCTTCTCTGCTGTGCTGCTGGGCTGGGGCTCTCTCCTCATCATGCTCAAGTCTGAGGGCTTCTACTCCTACATGTGCAGTGAACCCTGTAAGAACCACACCTACACAAACAAGTTAAATAGCCCAGGCCTAGTCTTGGGACCCAGTTCTGTTTCAAGTTTAATAAAAAAAAAAAAAAAAAAACGAACATTGACGAAATGTCAAGGACGTCCATACATAAAAATGACATGTAGGCTTCTATAAAGAGATGGCCCTTGTGTTCAGACTGTGTGGAAGGTTTTAAAAACTTCTCTGGAATGTGTTGTCCACTGGACCTGACAGCTTTATTTATGCCCCCAGGATCCCCTCCTCTTTTGGGACAAAGGGGCTCTTTTTAAGGCCACGTCGAAGTTTTAATCGCAGTCGAATGCCAGAGTGTGTAGAGGGACTTTTTGAAAAAGGGAACTGAGATAACGAGCTGAGGTCACCTTACAGGACGGTGCATAAATTAAAGCCCCCCGCCCGGGTGTTTTTTAGTCTGCACTGAGCCAGAAGTAAAAACTGAAATGCAAGTGAATGTTGTTCAGAGATTGCGAGGAAAGTGCTGACTTGTTTGTCCTCCTCCCATTGATTAATTGACCAGACAAGAGGCCTGCAGCACGTCGCAAATGAGGGTGTAAAGACGTTGCTCCTTTTCAGCCGCGACTCTCGGTTCACGCCTTGCCTTTTGTGTGTGGGGGATGAGCGCTTGGATTTGAATCTGAATCGCTCCGAGTGGGGCCCGTTTTAACACAAAGGTGGGATTGAAGGAAACAATTGGCTTTGGCAGGTCACCCAGGTAGAAATGGGCCTCCCTCTTCTTACTTGCCGGGAGTTTTAGTGATTCTTATCTTCAGGTTGGCTTCTGGTAACAGTGTACTGTTCGGCGTGTAACAGTATTAAGATGTGTTGTTCCTGAAGAAACTGAGGCGACATTGGTGGTTGTACATCCGTTGTGGGGTTACCAGTAACTGGAGTGTATTAGCAGTGGTCAGTGTGTATTGCTTTGTGCTTTGTGCTGTGTTTGTTCTGCTGTGGTGTTCTATCTCCTATCTTTGGTTCAATATGTCCCATTTTGATTAAGTAATTATCCAAGCGGGTCCATTGTCCAGCATCTGCGGAATTCCAGATGAAGTCGACGCTTTTATTGCTGACCACAGCCAGTCTGAAAGTCCACTGATAAACAAGACCGCCGGGCTGGTTTCGCCATATGCTCAGGAAGCGGAGGAGTCCAGCATGTGATTAGAGATGAAGGTCCTTATCATGGAGCATCCATTTATTTCCACATCGTGCTGGCTGTATTTTAGCATGAGACCACTGCAAATAAGAATCATTCACTGTCCTAAATATAATACAATTCCCCCTTTTCAATATAAATTACACACATGCTAAAAATCATATTTCAGGTGTCCAAAGAACATTACTGTGTTCTTTGCTATAATCCTGAAGGCATGATGCAGACACTTTTCATGCTGTATCAAATTTGGGCCAGTATAGTATGTCCTCTCATTAGCCTCAATACCTTTGAAATAGAGCCCAGTGTACATGGTTAAAAGATTCTTGTACAACTCTGTTTCTAGAAAGGGCTGGAATGAAACAAATGCAGGACAACATCCTTGATTTATGAAAGTATTTTTCAATCCCAGTAGGCGTGGTGTAGTGTGGTTTCCTTCACATATCAAATTTGATGAATGAACAACCTTCAGAAATTTTGGGCTGAGGTCAAGTCAGTTCAAGAAAGTCCAGTTTAATATTTACAATTGAAAGTAGTTACAAAAAGAATGCCTGTAACCATAAACCCCAAGCGAATAAAACTTTTATCAAAACTGGACCTTATCAATGGAATTAATGGTGGTAAAACCAGTAAGTACTTTATTGTCATTTGTACAGATCACAATGAAATTCTTACTTGAGTACCATCTCTACAGACATATAGGACGTCTAACAGGACACACAAAACATAGTAGTGCAACAATACCAAAAAAACGGAATATGTAAAAAATATTTATAAAATAAATAAGTAGGTACGTAAAGGCTGCGTAACATAGTAAGTTACATAACATAAAGTATCAGTGCCATGTATAGTGTTGGTGAAAGAATTTTTATTGCCTAGAAAAGCCTCACAAAAGCCTCACATGTGAGGCTGCCGGATCATCTGTTTTATTCTGCTGTTCTTCAGCCTTTCTTATCTTTCTGGGTGTGTCCGCCGATAGCGGAGGCCTCGGGACCGGTTGATGAAGAGGGCTTTTCCCTCCTGGCTCTTTTCACTGTGCAGTCCGCTGTAGCCACATTCACGTGTTGGCCCACCCGTGGTTGCCATGTCCTTATTGTCCCCTTCCAAGAATCTGCCTGTTCGCTCGTGGTTGTTAAGTGCGTCACAGCCACCCTGAACGTGCACGTGTGTTTGTGTGGGGTGAGCTCTTGGAGTGAATCTACAGTACATCAAACACATTTTTTAGGGACTCGAGTTCAATGAAAACAGATTTATCACCTCTGTACCTGTCCTGCTACTAGGCATTGTATCAGATGTACTTCCCGGTCCCCATTTCATTAACTTTTTAATCTACAGCGCATGGCTTGAAAATTAATTTACAGTTCATTATTACTTCTTTTATGATTGCTACACTATAAATTGCCTTGTTCCAGGACAGCGTGTTTAACTGATAAAAGGTTGGCAGTCTTTTCTGTGGCCTTATCTTCTCTGCTCGTATCTGAGTTTTCATTCTGCTCGTGTCATGAATGCTCATGTAAAATTGTGCATTTATAGCCCTCCAAAGGTCTGTTGTTAAAGAACAGCTAGGTCTACCTTTTCCCATGTTGCAGGCCATATGTATTTCTTTCTTTCAGTTTCTTTTTAAGGAAGTGTGAAGGTGAAATTATGTCTGTCTTTGAATGTCCTTATGAATGTAAATCTGAACATTTGTGGTTGCTTTTCACTGGAAGTCTCTGGGAAAGTATTTAGTTGTAATAAGCTGTCAAACCTGATCCAGCCTATCAGAACTCTCTATTTTAGATTTTAGATTGGGTCGTGTCAGTCATGTAGAGGTCTGTACACGTGTGGCAGTGAACCTGGCGCCTCTGTGATGACAGACGGTCACGTGACTCGTGTATCTCGCTTCTGTGCCCCTCCTGCATCGCTCGAGGTTTTTTGCACCTCCTCATCAAATTTCTCACTCATTCCATCCATGGTCTCAGCAAAAAGCCTGCCGCTCAAGACAGCATTTGGACCCGTATTACACGTCCACTTCCTAGCAGATACTTATTCTGTAGATGTGAGCCCTTCAGAAGTCTATCGTTGAATCGTTGAATCAGAACCCAATTAATCTTTTCTCTGATAAGAGGGAAGTGGTGGCCTAGCGGTTAAGGAAGCGGCACCGTAATCGGAAGGTTGCTGTTTCGAATCCCGAGACTCCAAGGCACCACTGAGGTGCCACCGAGCAAAAGCACAGTCTCCCCACCATCTGCTCCCCGGGGCGCAATCACTTCACTTTCACAAGATGCTTCCACAAGATTCTCAACCTCCATCTCTCATCTCCTGCAGCCAACAGCTCGATCCTCAACCTGACTTTGACCTCTACTCCGCTGGGTGCGGAGAAGGACGAAGAATATGTAGATTATTACGATCAGGACGGGGTGGAGGTGCGTCCGCTGGCCAAGGTGGAGGACAACCTGCGCATGAATGGCTGGCTGATCTGCAAGGAGCAGGACGAGATGCTGAACATGGCCTTCACCATGGGCTCCTTCCTGCTCAGTGCCATCACACTGCCTCTTGGCATCATCATGGACAAATATGGGCCACGCAAGTTGAGGCTGCTTGGCAGGTGGGCAGCTCTCTGTTCACATGAATGAACAAATGCACACATACTCTATATATATATTATTAACAGAATGATGACTTAACATTATTTATTACTTGAGACACAAAGTTCTGATGCATAGGCTTGATTCAGATGATTTCTTGCATCTTCATTGCAGTGCCTGTTTTGCTCTCTCCTGTGTTCTGATTGCATATGGAGCCTACAATCCAAATGGTAAGAATTCCAGCATCCTGTGCTGATGTGATATAAAGATTACATGTGAATCCACCCGGTGTATCTTTCGCATACGTCTGTGATTCAGTCGTCTGAATTTTCCCTTTCAGAGCTCTCTGTCCTCATCTTCATTGCCCTGACGTTTAACGGCTTCGGTGGAATGTGTTTGACCTTCACTTCTCTCACTGTGAGTATGCACTGCCTCACATTCAGTTAAACACTAAACCTAGAGTAGTGAGATTTGGTGGATATTGTCAAGGTGCTACATCAGATGAAGTGCATCAGGAATGTTTGCCAGTCATAATTTCCGATCAGAATGATTGAATTAATGTGTTTTTGGTCCCCCATCATGCATGAGAAGGGGAGCACTGCACTTGTATGTTATATATTGATGGGATTGATTTATCCAAGAAGAGAAATTATGGTTCATGAGAGCTGTCAGTCATCACCATAGGCTCCTCCTATTTTAAACATCATTATAGTTTGTCTTCTGGGTTTCAGAAATAATTACAGACACACATAAAAAAAAACTTCATATATCAATAGGAAACAGGGTGGTAGTAGCCTAGTGGGTTAGACACTCGCCTGTGAACCAGGAGACCCAGGTTCAAATCCCACTTACTACCATTGTGTCCCTGAGCAAGACACTTAATCCTAAATTGCTCCAGGGAGACTGTCCCTGTAACTACTGGTTGTAAGTCGCTCTGGATAAGGGCGTCTGATAAATGCTGTAAATGTAAATGAAACACTCTCCACAAGTTTATTATAGCTACACGAAATTGGGACTGTCTTTATAATCATAGAAAAAAGTTTGATAAACCAAGGTCTCTAAATGAGAGGGGTTTGAACCTTGTGGCTATAAATGTATTGTAGACATATATATGAATTGAGATAATATAAACAATAAACTTCTAAATTACTTTATTTATCATATGCTGTTGTATGATACTGGATGTGAACTTCCCTTCATGCTCTCTCTGAGCACCACTGAGCCTTTTATGTTTGTCTATTGTGCCGTTCTCTGTGCTGTACTCTCCATTAAGAGGGAGAGGCATTTGGCTCTTGTCCCTGTTCCCTCTGTCCTCATTTTTAGCTTCTCTTTCCCAGCTCCATGTCCCAGTGCACATAGGGATGGCCTCATAGGTCAGTAGAAAGACAGAATTGAAGGAGAGCGAAACTGACCTGGTTATTAGACCCAAGCTCACTTTTTTAGAATGTTGCAAATTAATGACTAAGGATGATTTTACACCCAAAATGTGTGACAGATATATCTGAAGTAAAAAGGGTTTGTAGAAAGGCTGTATGCTCACGGCGGTATTAAAGTGTGGTTCAGGGGAAGGAAGCTGAGCAGCACCTGCATGGGTGCAGCAGGTTAATGATTAGTCCGATTCCAGGGATCATTTCTCCCATTTTCTGCTGAGTCGATCATGCCTGGCCTTTAGGGTGCTGGGTGTGCCGAACGGATGGAAAAGGTGTGGGTTCGCGAGTTCAAGAGTGGCCTGAGGAGTTGTGTAATCGTGAAATAGAGCAGCTGATCTGTGAAAAAACTTAGACAGGTGATCACTGCCATCATCAATTGCTGGTGTACATGTACCTAAGATTGCATGCCCTGTCGGTAATGTTCAGGATACCAAAGGTTCCATATTCCCTTATAAATAGAGGACGCTGCCCTTGAGTTTGTGCATTTTCACACCAGTGGCCTTGTATAACAGCAAACTGGCTGGAGGGCCACTTGTGGAGAGCCAAGTGACATACTGCAGATACTGATGAGCGGTTCCACTCATCCCAAGCTTAATGAGAAGTAATGAGGGGGTGACAACTTTGCTGGACATTCATGGGCTTAGAGAGAGGGGGGTGTTCATTCCTTTTTTTCCTCGCTGAGTGAGTGGGAAAAATAGCAAAAGAGGGAAACAGCAGTTTTGTATTTTGTCTCAGATTGTGTCTGAGTGAGAAGATTTTTTTTTTTATAAAAGTGAATCAGTCTTTTAATTTTGTTCTCGACCCAAATGTTTTCATCATTCTTTTACTGTTAGTTGCCACCAGTTCTTTTTCCAGTTTGTAGCCCCCAAAACTCAAACTCACTTCACTTCACGAACTCTACTGATTCTATCAGCACTTCTGCTCCAAGTCAGCCCACTTCCAACTCTAGTGAACTAATGATAATGTAATGACACAGAATGTACTTAGATGATCAAATGTTGAAGTGTCATGGAATTTATGGCGGTACAGAGTTAAGAAGCCTAAAAAAAGATAAACAATTTTGAGCTTCTTAATGTGAACAAAACCCATTGAATAATAACTTTGTGTTATTTGCTGTCTGATGCCACAAAGTCAGGAACTGACTCCGGAGGGAGTACTCTTTTGCTGTGTGTGTGTTCCCAATAACCTTGACCGTGTGCAGCTGTGTGAAAGTGAAGTGATTGTCATTGTGAAACACTGCAGCACAGCACGCGGTGCACACAATGAAATGTGTCCTCTGCTTTTAACCATCACCCTTGGTGTGCAGTAGGCAGCCAAGACAGGTGATTGGGGAGCAGTGTGTGGGGACCGTTCTTTGCTCAGTGGCTCCTCAGTGGCACCTTGTGATTTAAGGATCAATTTCCTTACCCGCAAGGCCACCTTTGCCCAAAAATGTATCATTGCGTGAATCTGTTATGTGTATCAAACCCCTGTTTGTTACAAGCCATTCGAGTATGTCCATCTGTCCACCACAATGCTGTGATAACAAAAATTTCATCATTTTTATTCTGATAAATGGCATTTAATTATATTTACATGTTCACTTGTAAAAAAAAAAACTTCAGACCCCAGCCGCATTTATTTCTATGGGTGGAGGACAAATTTCTGTTTTATTGTAAATTCTTCATTTTGGTGCAAAATGAACCAAACAATAGATTATGTGCTGTCATCCAGATGCCAGATCGCTGTTACTGCTGTGCATTCGAACCCTGATGACACCACTGACAGGATTTTTAGACACACTGACTGTTGTTCTTTTCTCCTAGTTGCCCAACATGTTTGGAGACCTTCGCTCTACATTCATTGCCCTCATGATTGGTTCATATGCCTCCTCAGCTGTAACCTTTCCTGGTGTTAAGGTACCTTATTCAATGGTTAACTTCCTAACCTATGTACATACATACTGCATGTTCTGATGTTACAGTATACAGCTTTTTCTTCTTTGTGGTTGTACTTTAAGCCATGAAGAAGGCTTTTAGTTAGAAAACACGGAGAGGAACACCACATTTTATATTTTGAAAACAGCATCACGTCATCATAAGTATCTCTCCTCAGGTGATTTATGATCTGGGTGTGTCTTTCATCACCATCCTGCTAGTGTGGGCAGCCTGCGCTGGGCTTGTTTTCTTCAACTGCTTCTTTAACTGGCCTCTGGAGCCCTTCCCCGGACCGGAGGACATGGACTACACGTAAGACGTCCCGTTCTCACATACACGTGCATGACGATTGAATGCACTTCCCTGCTTATGCATTCATGTGGATTATGTGGTTAAGGATTAAATATTCATGTGGATTATTCATTTCCAGTGTTTACATTTCATGATTAATGTTTCCTTCTTTAACGTGCACAGTAAATGCCGTTGTATTCGAATGCACAGCTAAACAACAGTTTTAACAAGAGTGGCATCCTTGCCTCTCTCCAGCGTCAAGATCAAGTTCAGCTGGTTGGGTTTCGACCACAAAATCACAGGAAAACAGTTTTACCAGCAAGTCACCACCGTTGGGCGCCGACTCAGTACAGGAAATGCTCTCAAGCCTAAAGAGATGGCCACAAAGGAGGGCCTCTGTCTCTCCACGATGGACCTGGAGGTGCAGTGCAAGGCCAAGGAAGAAAGTAAGTAGCAGTAATCCTGCTTCTACACACGCGGCTTTAATGCATAACTGCACTATGACAGTAACTGGTAACGAACTGGTACAGGCCAGAGTAGAATGTTCAGAATGTTCTTTTTTTCCAGCTCAGTCCTTCATGAAGAGCATCTTCAGCCCTCTCTTCCTCCTCTCTCTGGTGACAATGTGTGTCACCCAGCTGCGTCTCATCTTCTACATGGGGGCCATGAACAACATTTTGGAGTCTCTCAGTGGGGGAGATCTCAGCACAGGTGTGTCTTGTTTAGTGGAAATCTCCCCTCTTCAACATCTCGCTTGTATGTGTGATGGTCCGATCCGCATCGGCATGGAAGAAGTAGAGTGTAGAGCGGGACTGTGAGAGGTTGAGGGTTAGCTACACTAACTCTTTCTCCACCTCTGTGTTTACAGTGGAGAGAATGGAAATGGGTAAGATCTATCTCGAGCAGTTCTAGAGTAGCATCCTGGACCCGTCGTCACTCATTGCTTACACTAGGCTGTGCTATCAGCAGCCACACTGTAACCTTGCAGCAAAGAACAGCTCCTGCTACTGTATCTAGCTATTAACCAATGGGTAGTCATTAACTATTGGGGAAAGTTAATTATTGCACATCTTAATCACTCTCTCTCTTGTTCTCTCTCAGTGAGCCTGTACACATCTATTTTTGGTGTGATGCAGCTCCTTTGTCTCATGACCACTCCAGTCATTGGTCAGATCATGGACTGGAAACTCAAGGAGTGTGAAGATGCAGATGCCATTGAGAAGGAAGCCATGAAGTGAGTGATTTAATTGTAGTATACAGTCTAATCTAATCTAATATAATTATGATTGTGTCAGGCGTGGAAATTATGTATTTTTATTTAATTTAAGAGGTGAAGGTCTTATTGCTTATTTTCTCCAGAGAGGAACCACAACCCAAACGCAGAGACAGGCAGATTCAGAAGGTCACAAATGCCACACGAGCTTTTGTCTTCACCAACATCCTCCTCGTGGGCTTTGGAGTCACCTGCCTTATTCCTAACCTCCCTCTACAGGTGTGTTGAAGGGTTTTGTCTTAACCGGGCAAGATTTCATTGTGATGTGAGCCATCACTGCCCTCTAGTGGTCCGGGTGTCTAGTCTCACGTTCATTCTTGACCTTCGTCTTTAGATGCTGTCCTTTGTCCTGCACACCATAGTCAGAGGGTTTATCCACTCAGCGATTGGTGGCCTTTATGCTGCTGTGTGAGTGTAGTTTTGGGATATGATCATCATTTTATTTCCTAAGCACATGCAGTAGTGGCGCAGCTTAACTCTCCCTGTTTCTCCACAGCTATCCATCTTCTCAGTTTGGTAGTTTGACAGGGATGCAGTCTCTGGTGAGCGCTGTGTTTGCGCTGCTCCAGCAGCCGCTGTTCATGGCCATGATGGGACCACTTGAAGGAGACCCCACCTGGGTATGTACAGTCTCCTGTCACTCGCGGCTATAAACACACAAGGCTAGAAGAAATAGTCTCATGAAGTTCCATTTCGTTCCTCAACACAACAATATAGGGTTAATGATCAATGAGCTTATTAATGTCATTGTCAGTGTGGTTGATTAAAATTTGAACTTGTCGTACAGGTAAATGTAGGATTGCTGGGCCTCAGCTTCCTGGGTTTCCTGCTTCCTCTCTACCTGCTGTGTTTCCGCAAGCAGCTCAAACAGAAGAGGAAAGACCGGGAGAACAATGCCAAAATCTACATCAAGATCAACGGCAGCAATAAGCCAGAGGCCTTTGTGTAAAGAGCGAGAAGAAAGGCCTTCAGTGATATTTCTGGCAGTTCCATACTGGTAATAACGTTTCATGTGTGTTGTTTCCAAATGGACCTGGGGACTCTCGGAAAACATGGAAAACATTTTAACTTTCAGAGTTACAGGGAGAGAGTTTTGTCCATGGCCACAACAGTCTATTGTAGTCATCATTGCCCCTTTAATGATGGCAGAACACCTTCTGGTCTCCAGAAATGCAGTGTTTTCCTGTTAAATGCCCTCTTACAGGCTGGTGTGTCAGCAGATCTCTTACTCTATTGCTTTCATTGCAAGACTTTTACGAACATCTGAAAATATATTGAAACCAGCTCCACTGTTTATAGTGGTTCAATTTTAAATTATGGGGCTAAATAATTGCAGAATATAAATGAATACATGCGTGGCTTAAAAAGCCCTGAAGTAGGGTTTATTAGTACATCTCTTTAAAAAGTACAGATTATTATTTGGGAGCAAAAAGGGAATGTTGTGGTTCTCAGATGGATTTTATCTGCAGTCGCAGGCTCCTGCCTTGTCCGTATATGGCTTAAAAACCTATTCCTGAAGTTCTTACGCAGAACCCATGTCTTATGCTGTCAGGCGGACTTGATGGTCTCTATATGACATAAAATCTTTAATATTATAGTACGTGTTTAGGTATCATTTATCATGTTAGGTATGTGGATGCATTGTAGTGTATGGTAAGTTATAATGTCGCTTGTTATGGCTATTTGTAAACCACTTGTATGCATGAAATTTTGTAAATATTTTTTACTCCTGAAAAATGGCGTGCATGTTATGTTTATAAATAAATGTGGCATTACTGGGTCGAACCCCGTGCGCTCTGCTTTTTCTTACCATTTCATGATACACTTGATTTGCGAAAGTAACTCATTAGCAGTAAGACTGATGTATTTAAGAAGCAGCCACTGCTCATTAACGACTGCTGACCATGTCATAAGAATATAAAGTTAAATTAGAAGGTGTCTAAGAAGGAACATTCTGCCGAGGGAACATAGCTTGTATTTATATAAACTTTACATATAAGTAACATGTAAATTACATTACTACAGTTCAGGTTTAAAAAGCACATACAGTACAGGCCAAATGTTTGGACACACCTTCTCATTCAATGTGTTTTCTTTATTTTCATGACCATTTACATTGGAAGATTGTCACATGAGGAGTTATGTACAAAAAAATGTGAAATAACTGAAAACATGTTATAAATTCTAGTTTCTTCTAAATAGCCGCCCTTTGCTCTGATTACTGCTTTGTACACTCTTGGCATTCTCTCGATGAGCTTCAAGAGGTCGTCACCTGAAATGGTTTTCCAACAGTCTTGAAGGAGTTCCCAGAGGTGTTTAGCACTTGTTGGTCCAGCTCACCCCAAACCATCTCTACTGGGTTCAGGACTGTGCAGGCCAGGTCTCCACTTTTTGTTAAGTACATAACTCCACATTCATAGTTCATTCATAGTTTTCATGCCTTCAGTGAGAATCTACTAATGCAAATGGTTATGAAAATAAAGAAAACACATTGAATGAGAAGGTGTGCCCAAACTTTTGGCCTGTGCTGTATGTTACATTTAACTGGACCATTCCTGTTCTGCTAAATGACCTAAATAAGTGACATGTTGGGACGTTCGATCAAAATACGCAAAGACAACTGAACAGCCTCCGCCAGCGTTGTTCGTAAAAGGAAACGATGTTTTCGGGGGCGGGGGGTCGTGAGGACGCCGCATAAACGGATTACGTCCGCTGCCGGATGCAGATGTGCTGCTTTTAATCATCCGCGCTTTCACGTTACATAACTCCGAGCGGACTCCGTGTGGCCCTCCGCGGAGGTCCCCGGCGCTTATTAGCGTTGTGACGTCACCCGACGTCCCGTGTCACGGCGCTACAGTTGTGGTTGCCGCGACGACGCCGCGCCCCCCTCGGCCCTGATCAGGAAGTGAATTGGTGGAAAATTGGAAAAGCGGAGCTGGGATGACATAGGAGCGGCACCAGCGGAACCGACGGACGGCTCGATCACCGACCCGGAGCAGCGCCGACCGCCTCCTTCCCCACGCAAGCGTTCCGCGGACCTGCGAAGGGCGGGAGGAGAAGAAGAGGAGGAGGAGGAGAAGAAGAAGAAGAAGCAGAGGAGAGAGAGAGAGAGAGAGGAAAGATGCTCATCAAAGAATTGTAAGTGCGCTGCGGCCGCCGATATTAGCGAACTTCCGAGCCCCCGTTACGATGCAGGATGGTGGTTGATGTCCCCTGTCCCCGCGGCGGGGGAACGCCGTGTCCTGCGCGGCGGGCGACACTCCGACGTAAAGGACGCGGCGCGGCTCGGGCTGCAGGTCGAACGCTTCATCTCTCCGTGTGGAGGGACCTTAATCCCGCCGACGTTCATTATGAAGATGGTCCCTGGACGTGATATTGTCGTTTTAAAGGGACATCTGAAGCGGAGGCTTCGACGCGTGTAACTCGAGCGCGGCCGCATGATTAATGTATACCGGTCACCCAGGCTCCGCTATTTCTGCACAGCCTCGATCATTTCATTTTTTTAATATATATGTCAAATTATATATATAATTAATCTAATTAATATCATTTTTGAGGCGGGGGGGGGGGGCGATTTTTCGTCGCATCTCGACGCGACAGGACCGGTTTGGGGGTCACGGTGCGCAAACGCCGGTTTGGGGGTCACGGTGCGCGGCGAACAGCCGCCCTCGTCGCCGTCGAAACCGAGGCGCGCGCGAAGTCGGGGACACGCCGCCGTCCGCGGCCCCGGTGCTGAACCCACGAGTCGCTCTCCATGGTGCCTCCACGGCGCATGGTGCGGTGACGCAGGGCTGCGTGAAGGCGCCGTCTCTTGCGTCACAGGCCGACGTCACGCTCGGCGACGTCCTGGCCAGTTTTATTGTGGATTTATGGTGACCTCTTAGCTCTCATAGTGACCTCGCCGCTCTTCTGTCACCGTGTTACATTTTGTCCAAGCATGGTAGCAGCTGGCAGACTTACAGTACTCATTTTCTAGGTTTACGATGGAAGCCATTTAAAAACTATTTGGATGTCCCCCCCGACTTCATATTTTCCGAGTGCTTCTCCGGTGCAGTGCTCAACGGAATTTTACTGTTGGCGAGCAGTTGGCGATCAGCAGGAGAATTCATTAGAACCCGGGCCTGCCCGCCGAACGCAGGGCGCTGCTTTGTCCCTCCAACGGCATCACAGGACAGATCTGGCATTTATAATGCAAGAGCTGGCGTCGGTGTCACAGATGAGCAGCAGGACACCCGATCTACTGTAGTGGCCTACTGGGTGATGAAAGAGCCTGGCTGCCCAGGAAGTCAAGGTGACTTGTGCCGCCACCACCGCTGCCCGCTGAAGCTCCGCGCCTTCCTCCTCACCGTTCGAATAACGGCCGCCAACAGATGAAGGGAAAACGACCGGAGCCACGGCAGAGCGCTCTGTGCCACAGGAGAGATGAAGAGTGAGGAGAGGTTGGCTGAGGCCGCGGCGAGCCGCCGGTGTTGTCTTTCAGCCATTGAGCATTAGTTAAATATGCAGGCCGCAAAGAATGAGTTATAAGGGGAGCGACTGGGCCCGCGAGATGTTTCTTTCTTCTCCTTTTTATTGTCTCTCTTCAGCTGTGTTGAGATGCACCTGGCCATGGCGAGGCAACCTGCTGCAGTAAACTGAACTGAGAGAGAGAGAGAGAGAGAGAGAGAGAGCAAAACCTTCACACTCGGAGGTCACTTTGACACCGCTTGTGCTTTTCAAGACTGTGGAAGCAATTTATTTTTAGACAGGGGAAGATAAAATGCTTGATGTTGGTCAGGGAGAAAGATCATCTATCGATGTTGAGAATTCATTGTGAAGGGTGACCACGTTGCCCAGATCATTTGGATATAAATGAACACGCAAAGGAACTGGGAGGGTATTACGCTGTTTCTGGGCTGAAGACGCTTCTCCAAGTCAGCTGGGACAGAATGTTCCGTCTGGAAGATGAAGTCAAAAGACACTGTGGGCCTTCATATAAGACATAGCATGTTGGGGACATTTGAGAGTGTAAGGTTTCTTAAAAGGAAGCACTGATAATCTATCTGCATGTTAAAAAACACTGACACGACTTCCTGTTTGCATCAAACACTGTAGCTGGTGAATGGCGTTGATTACGTCATTTGTTCACTTCTAAACGCTGCTCTGCTCCTCATCCCGCCTCTCTCCTCCTCATTTGCATTTAAAGCTACAGACACCGAAATGGGGAAAACTCATTGTGTGACTTAACACAAACTTTAAGTTCTGTGTGCAATTTTGGACAATTGAGGGCTAAAACACGCCAGACACATTATGTGGCACATTTATGGAAAGGGGGGGCATCTTTTTTTATATTTGTCGCCATAAATCCTGCATTGTTAGTGGAAGCCTGTGTGATAAGTTATGTATTGTTTCGATGTTGAGCGTGTGCCCGCGGTGAAAACAGCCTACTTGGCATCTGCAAGCAAACAGGAGGCCAAAAAAAAAAGACCCTATTACTCACACGTGCTCAGGTCAGGAGCTTGTGTTGAGCTCCATGTTCAGCGCCAATGTTTCAATGCAAAAAAATAAAAGGTTCATAAAAATGAAATAAAATCAGATGGAGCAGATTTCTTTCATAGATCGTCATTGTGATTTTTTTTTCAGGGGATGGTTCTAATTTTTCTCTCTCTTTCTTTTTTATTGCAGTCGAGTGATTCTGCCCATTTCCGTGGAAGAGGTAAGTGGTGAATCCTTTTTATTAGGCCCGGTCTGTGGGAAGAGCGTCAGTGGAGTGATTCTCGAGCTGTGATTGCTGTGATTATTACGGAGCCGGGATAGGCTGTCGTAAGGCAGTTCGGTCAGCTGTGCGTCTTCCACGTGCGTTTTCCCCGCCCTTCTAGTCATTCTATAGGTTTTGCAATTATAAAGGTTTTGCAATACATTCTCAATGACCTGCAGTCCAATGATCCGTTTGGCCTGAACTGTGCTCCCTATCGCTAGCGCTACCAGAAACCCCAGAGGCGGATTAAGCTGGTTAACTTTCGCTCAGCACACGGCGTAAAAAGCGACTAGACCAAGCCTGGGATCGGAATTTAGGCTCAGAAGGTGCAGGGAGAGCTCCTCAGCAGTAACGGAGAAGTCGTGCATTTTTCTGGACCACAAGTTTATGCCGTTGCCAAGGTCACCCGAGCCTCTTCGTTCTTCCAGTACCATGTAGATTTATTTCATCTGCTCTCTGAAGTCATATTGCATTCCATGATAGCCTTTTTCTATTCTTAGTATCCATTCATTCATCCCGGGAGAATGATGGGTAACGCTAAAGCTTCCTCTAGGGAAGAGACACGGCTCTTTAGTACACCCCACACCGGAGGCCATATGCTCAATTTGGGGGTGAAAGCCTTTAATTGCCCTGAGGGGTCATGCCCGGGATGCCAGCCTCAAGCCCCAGACTGTATCCACGGGCCGCTCCTTGTAAGTCAATCATTTGGTTTGTCTTTCGGGCGTGGTGTCAGTAAGCGCCTGTCAGTCTGTAAGACTATCTGCTTGTCAGACAAGTGAGCGGGTCATCAGTGAGCCAGTCCACAAGTCAGCTGACGGCTTGGGCCGGCCCACATTTGCAGAATGAGTGGATTTGTGTCTTTTTTTTGTCGTTGTGAACATTTTGACTGGATTTCCCTGTCAGCAGTTTATCTGTCTCACACACACACACACACACACACACACACACACATGAATGCACACACGTATTTGCTTTGACACCAGTAAAATGTCTGTTCTTTCACTTGGTTCTCACTCAGCTAAAAACACAAAATACACTGCAACTTCCTGTCTCTTATTCTCTGACATTTTGTGGGTCCCATGCACTCAATTTCAATGTATTTTTTGATTTCACTTATTATTTGAGACAACATGATTATGATTGTGTGTGTTTGTGTGTGTCTAATGTATTTGTCGCGGTCCATGCCCTGCAGAGTGAATGGGCTAATGTGTGACGCTGTGCTGCAGACTGGCACTGTGGGGAGATCACGCACCTGCTTTCCTGCGCTGCGATTGGCTGGTGGGTGTAGGTGGCGACAGAGCTGTGCGTGACGATGCTGTGCTGCAGAGTTCCCGTCAGCAGAGTGGCGTGGAAAGCGGGGGCGGGCTCACTGTGATGCAGGCAATTACGTAGACAAACCAGATCTCTCTGTTCCATTTGAGGTCATATGCAACATACAAATGTATGTTATCCTTTCATGTTTTTTCTGCTTGAGTCTCCATGTCAGCATGCTAAAAATAAAGCAACTGATGTCCACAAGCCCATCTCTGCAAAGCCCACAGCTGCAAAGCCTTACCTATTTCTGGCCAAAATATGCATAAACAGAATAAACACAAATTGCACTGTATTTTATGAAATTAAATGTGAGCTTGCATCACACTTGCATTGCCTTGTGCCATGAGTCAGGGGAATTATGGGTAGCTCTCCTTTATGGTTGCTTGGGGTTCGGTAGAGTGCCAGAGCATGGGTAATATTGACCTGTAATCTCCATTGGTGTGCTCGTGTGTGTGCGCGCATGACTGATATATTTATAGATTAATCATTGTACCAGAAAGTGTTTATTGGTATTTATTCCATGTAGTCACTGCATTACTAAAATACACCTTGATAAAGAGGAGGTGTGAAAGTGTGTCCTCTGCTTTTAACCCATCACCCTTAGTGTTAGTGTAATGTTTTTCATTTTGCTTAGAGCAGGGTTCCGGTGTTGGCAGTGATAAAACTGGCTAGAACATAGAAGACTGGTTAAAGCTATTTTTAAAATGGTAAGATGCAAGGACAGCGAATGTTAGGTAGCTTGTTGTAAACACACGCACAAACAGGGCATCTGCTGGTGCAAAATCTCATTCAAAGCGATATGATGCATGAACAATAAATCACTTCTGGGTTTTAAAATGTCAGCAACACTAATAGTTCACAAAGTTCATTGTAACGATAAATAACATTATTTCGTTTTTTCTAGAATTTTCATTATTTGTTACATTCTGAACATTCTGAACCATTCTGAGAAATTCTCATTAAGTTCTTAATGAGTTCTTAAAGTCTCGTTTTCTCTGTGTGTGTATAAGGGTGGCTGTTTTTTTTTTTTTTTTTTATAGTCCCACAGCGTTGTGAAAGAAGCAATTGTGCTGTGTTGAGTCAGACACAGAGAACTCCAATTAATGACGCGAGTACAAAGGGACTGAAAGATGACAGCAGACACTCTGTTTTGCACATTCTCTGACTTGCATGAACAATCTTGTAATTTGCCAAATGATCTTTTGATTTGTGTATGCACATGATCACCAGTCTCTCTGACCGGTTTTGCTTATTCCTGATGGTGGGATTCCATAGTGTGGGGAACAACATGCGTTTTCTCTTCAGATTATGGCTGTGATGAGAAATCAACATATTCACTCAATGAAACCCTAACCCTACTCCTAGGTATGTAACCAGTAGAGTTGGGTTAGAAGACACCTAAACTACAGTGCATTCTATTCATTTGGAGCTAGCTATTATTGTAAACGGTCACTCTATGATTATGATCATTTCTCCTCATCGTCCATGCCAACATCATTAGCATGCTCAGACATTTACACGTTGAACATTGTTGCTCACTGCCGCTCGTGGCACACATGCACAGGTCCAAATCACTTACCTAGGAGTCATGGGTTTTGGGAGAGCATGTGCTTTCCAAATTTTCTCCTTGATTAACAATGCACATTTTTACAATTAACAATTAGCAAGCAATGGATCAAGATAAATGATGATAAATGATACATTTATCAAAATCCATCATGTCTGTCAGTCTGTTTGAATATGAATGGACGGCCAAACAGCAACCAGAGTGTAAACTTGTAGTGGCTGAACATTAAACCAGAAGCTCCAGTGTCCCCAGGTGCTGACAGCCACTTACGCTGTGTGAACAGGGCTGGCTGCTTAGACAGCAGAAGCCAAGCGGAAGTCAGCCACATTCATAAATCAAGGTTTCCTGTGTCTATTCTGGGCACACATCTTGCAGAAAGCATCTCTGATGTTGGTAGACCGTGACACTCCGTGTTCCCTCATTGTTTCAGTATCAGGTAGGGCAGCTGTACTCAGTGGCTGAGGCCAGTAAGAATGAGACGGGAGGAGGAGAAGGGGTGGAGGTACTGAAGAACGAACCCTACGAGAAGGATGGAGAGAAGGGCCAGTACACACACAAGATCTACCACCTGCAGAGGTAAACGTCTTGCAAAAAATGATTTACTGATTTAAGGAAACACTGCAGACATCAAGATACTTGCATTTGTCCACAGGTAATGAATCAGGGAAGCATAGTTTGTATAGAAAAAGGTGCAAAGGTTGGTAGCAGCCTAGTGGGATAGCTCGTTGTCTATGATACCAGAAGCCCACAAAGCCATAGGTTCAAACCTGACCACTGTGTCCCTGAGCAAGACATTTAACCCTGAGTTGCTCCAGGGGGACTGTCCCCCTGATCGTAATACGCTCTGGAGAAGAATTTCTGATAAATGCCATAAATAGGATTTATTTCAGATTAAACTGCTCTTCAGCATATCTTCTCACTAGTCTTCCTCACCCTGCCTCTGTTTTTCAGTAAAGTACCCTCGTTTGTAAGAATGCTTGCTCCAGCGTCAGCTCTCAACATCCACGAGAAAGCCTGGAACGCCTACCCCTACTGCCGCACGGGTACGAAATCACATGTGCACCACCACTGGCTGATATATGTTCACCGCGGTTTTGTTAACGGCGTGCTGCAGAACAACGCTGGTCTCTACTGACAAATGTCCAAGTCATGCTCACCTACGTCATTCACACACATTCAGATCAAACACATTTTTACTGCCCCCCCCCCCTCCCCCTGCTGCAGTTAGAAGGTGTTAAATAATTTACTGATGGTGCAGAAAGGCAGAGTGGAGTTACAGCACCTCACAGCACACAGCATTCTCTCTCTCTCTCTCTCTCTTTCTCACAGCATTCTCTCTCCCTCTCTGTTTTATTTCTTTTGCCCTTCCTTCTTCCTGCAGTCATCACTGTAAGTACTGGACTTGCCTACACTTTTGTTTGTCAGTACATACTCACAGATACATTAATAATGTGGTAACTGCACACAATCTGCCAGTGACTGTTGTGATGCATGTTTGGCGGCTCTTCTTCTCTCAGAATGAGTACATGAAAGAGAACTTCCTCATTAAGATTGAGACGTGGCATAAACCAGACATGGGACAGCAGGATAATGTGAGTGGGTGACATTCCATCAATGCAATGTGCTTAAAGCAATTTAGATTTAAATAATATTTTTTGTGTTCACGTATTTAAATAATATGTCAATAACGTAATGGTGCACATTTATTTTAGAGCATTTTGAGCTTATGTTCAATTTTCTGCATGTGCCATATGGCTGCACTGCTTTTTTAGGTGCATGGACTGGACCCAGACACCTGGAAGAAGGTTGAAGTGGTGTATATCGACATCGCAGACAGAAATCAAGTAGAGCCCAAGGTCAGGTTGCTGCTCGCCCCACATTTCAGGGTGTACTGTTTAGATGGGTAACATTCTTAATCATGGCAAATCAGGGTAGATCAATATTGCAAGTAGTCTCTGAGACAGCTCAGGGGTCTCAAGCTCTTAAGCAGCCGTTCATTCACTTAGCTGGCAGGAAATTGCCATCACCTTGTAAGAACATTTATGTAGAAATATATTACATGGCATAACACCAGGACTGCCGATAGATTTATGTAGCTATATATCATATAGCATAGCCTTCATGCAGATCATTGACAGATTCTTTGATCCATTTGCCATTCTCTTAGACTGTTGCACAATGCACAAGCCAGTCCCTGGCAGGGCAAAATATTCCACATCAGTCCAGGACGATGGGGACAACTTATATAGGGAGCCCTAAGACAGCGGCATGAGCAGTGTGAGTTATTTTCACTTTGTTAATGCTGACTGCAGGACTATAAGCCGGAGGAGGATCCAACAAAGTATAAGTCGGTGAAGACCGGGCGAGGGCCCCTGGGGCCGGACTGGAAGGTAGTCAAAATGTGCTTTTCACATCGTAGGTCCCATTTTTATGGAAGTGTTTAATGGAATGTCAGTAATGCTTCTCCTAAATGTCACTCATGTTACATTGTCTGTAGCTGTGCGTGTATATGAGTTCAGCTTTATTTTAATCCGTGCTTGCTGTCCCAGTGACCACATGAAACACGCTGTGATGACAGTGTGAACATTCTTACAATACGTACCCCATAGTTGCACTTGTTGGGCTAATATGCACGTTTATGTTCATCTAGAAAGAGCTGCCTAAAAAAACAGACTGCCCACACATGTGTGCCTACAAGCTGGTCACCGTCAAGTTCAAGTGGTGGGGTCTGCAGAACAAAGTAGAGAACTTCATTCAGAAGGTAAGAGTTTAATTGTACTCCATGTGTCTGTGTGTGTTTTAGCGAGGACCTGCTTGTCCTTATTGGGAAATGCTTATTAGTTACACATGCATAATACATATGTTGTATTTTCATTACCCTACGTCCTCAGGGCAATATATTGCAAAGTAATGTGTATTGATGCGTACATATTTATCCTATTGCATTCCCAGCAGCCTTATCTTCCCGGCAGCTTTACATTTGCAGCCATGTAAAAATCAATATGTAGTTATTTCACCTAATATGTATCATGTATTATAAATGTTAATGTATTAATACATTCAATTTGTGGTCTCAAACTTTTTGACCGTTGTTATTGCATGAATAAATTATTATATAGTGCATGCTGTTTATTTTGCCGTAGTGAAATAATAAAATGTTTCTCCTAGTGGACAGGTGCTAACATTACAGATTTCAAATCTCAGATGATTTTAACAAATGAAGAAGGCAATTAATCAGATTGATCAAATTTTTTTTGTTAATGTTACGGCAATAGTATAATGCACTGTGGATTATCTCCATGTCAACACACTGGCTTTATCTTGTAGCCTATAGGGTTGTAATCTTTAATTGTTCCTCTTGCTCTTTCTCTCTGATAGCAAGAGAAACGCTTGTTCACCAACTTCCACCGGCAGCTTTTCTGCTGGATCGACAGATGGATTGAGCTCAATATGGAAGACATCCGTCGAATGGAGGAAGAAACCAGGAAGGAGCTTGATGAGGTAAGAGATTATCAAGAGAAAACAGGTTATTCAGCAGGAAGTAATCCACGACACTGCATGCTGTAAAGCATTTTCATGGACAACGTGAAACAGCATAAAGGAAACGGGGTTCGGTTTACAGTTGAAGCAAAATATGTAAGTGGATTTTTAGTAGCTCACAGCTCAGGGCATCCAGTGTTGCATATACTAGGGCTTGGTGTGAAATGTATTACCCTCATCTTATGCAGATGCGAGTGAAGGACCCAGTGAAAGGAATGGTGGCCCTTGAGGACTGAACCTAGTCTACTACGACTGCTGGTGCACTAACGCCGGTAAAGACTATTAACACTCACAAACCACACATATTCGGTCACAAAGCAAAAAAAAAAGATTATTTATCAATCTACTGTATGCAGTGTATGAAAACTGAATGGAGAACTGGGCGGTGGCTTCTGCGCCCCCATCCCGGTGCGCCGGGCGCACACACCCACCTCATTCACTCACACGCGCACGCCTACGAGCAATTTAGAGTCACCAATCCTGAGGAGGATTGGAGGAGATCTTTGCCAACACGGGGAGAGCGTGCAGAGGGAAATGATATCTTGTTAAACGTCACATCCACTTCCTTCCCTACAAGGATGAGTTCCCTCGAAGCAACGGGGTTAAATCCAGACACACAATGGCATTAAGTTGTATTCAAACCTATGGCTTTGAATTCTAATCATATGTATGAGGTGCAATCCCTGAAAGAGCACTGTTCAGCAGCCATTTAATCATCCCAGGTTTACTTACTCCGTCTCTCGCTCTCTTACAGACCAGACCTGTACCATACACACCAGCGGCGCTGCCTTCCTTAGTCACACTGACAGAAAACAAGACAACTTGGCCCAAAACCCCCTTCCTCCTGTGACCTGATTGGTACAGTTCACCGCAGGTGGCTCTTCCACCGCCTGTCTATACATGTATTGATGCACTTCAAAAGGTTTAAAAATGCCCTATAAACAGAGTTACGTGATGCTACAAGTAGCAAACATTTAGGACTTTTTTTTTTTTTCTGTGTTCAAAATATTACCTAATTTATAAAGATGTGTCCTGGATTCATTTATAAAGGTTTGCGTTGTCTGTACATACCGTATATATAGAAATAAATGGGAAAATGAACTACCATAGAAGATGTATAAACAGGGTTTTTAAAAAGTCTCTTAAGACCTCAATGTATGATTTACTGGACCAAGCTGAATCTCCTCAGTGTTACATCCCCATCAGACTTTTCTTTACTTTTTCCTTAATGTTGCTGGCTGATCGTTCTTATTGCCTGGGTGGTTGGGGAAATGATCATGTGAATTGGTGTTAGTGTGCGTGTGTGTGTGTGTGTGTATGTGTATGTGAGTAAGATGTATGGGAAAATTGGAAGGACGAAAAAATTGTATTTAACATATTCTTCCGGCCTACGCTCCTGGTTTCCTTGCTAAACGTTTGCAAACCTGCTCAGTGTAAGACGGGAGGAGAAAGTATTTTTGTGTTGTTGTTTTCTTGTTTGTTTGTGTTCCGTAATTTGTGTTACTGTGCACATTTTCAACTTGTTTGGTCCAATGTTTTTGAAGCATTCCCAACGAGTGCAATAATCAAGTCGGACTATACAGCTGTTTTTCTCGCCTTTGGAAAACCATTAAAATGAATTGTGAATTGTGGACAGCACACTTTCCTCATTTACACCTTATCAGCTTATGAAGAAACGTGACGATTCTGATCATATAATATCCAGGTCATGCAAACCAACGGGCTGCGTCTCATTAATGGGAATGAGACGCAGGACGTGGCCAGGACGTGGTCTCCGCTCCCTCTCGTCTATGAGAACCCTAAATCCGTGTTGGGGCGCTAGGTGGGGGTCTCTCTCTGTCTTTCTCGACGTCATCACACGGGTCATGGTCACTTCGGTAATGGATAAGGACCGGTTCATCCGGACGTTAGCAATAACTAACTTCGCTATCCCGCCCGCCGACCCCTTCGCACTTTTCATCTTCTCTCAGAACTTCCCGTCGGCGACGGTCACATCCGCACCTCACCTCACCTCACCTCACCTCACCCCGGACGCTGTATAAAATCCATATGCAATATTGCCAACGCTCTCGACATTCCTCACTCTGCAAGATCACGTAGGTCTAGTCTGTATTCAGCCGTACGTTATATAGGAACACACACAACCGTATAGGATTAGCTGTCCTGCCAAATAGCAGCTTGTCGATCCCGTCACTCGGAAACCCATCATTCCCCGCGAGATGAGAAGGACCCCGTTACTGCATCGCTGCTTGTGTCGCACGTCCGGCTTTGCTGGTTAGGTTGCCGGAGAGATTGCCGCTGTGGTGAACGGTCCAAAGTTCTGCTGTTTGTTGCAATAAACGCTACACTGGCACGCCCCGGCCAGAGAACCCCCGTCAGCCATGGGGGGGTTCAGTGGTGCTGCGCGGTGACTGGTGCACTAATCCCCGTCCTCCTGCTCTCCCGGTATTTGGCAGGGTGGTGAACGAACAGACGAACAAATATATATCTATATATATATATACATATATACATAGACTTCTTTCGAATGTTGTCGTACCCGTGTCGTAAGTCTCTGAGCCGTGCAGACGGAACGCTCTCGGCCAGCGCCCGCACCGAGGCCCGATGTGGCTTGTCTGGTGGAGGTGACAAGATGGGTCGCGGTTTCAGGCGCTGCTCCCGTTTATTGTCGGGGTGTAGGAATTTAAAACTTTCTTTCTGACCCCAATGTCCTTCTCCCTGGTCACCATTTTTTTGTTTGTTTGTTTCTTTTAATGTGAAGTTGTGCCTTTTTGTCATCTTATCTTTAAAAAAGCTACATTGGAGATGTGAAAAAAAGGAAAACGAATAATAAAAAGACAGTTTGCTCATGCCTCGTTTTCATTGCGTGTGTAAAACTTTGGGAATTTTGTTCTTCTGATTCCTTTGAAATTTCATTTCATAAATGCCATTCACAGAAATGAAACATGCTTCAAAATGTAGGACCATCAAAATGTGACTCCACGGCCGCATCTCTCGCCGAACTGAAGTCCTCTGTCCAATCAGCTGCAGGCCAGAGATGATGAATGGAGAGAGAAGACGGAGCCGGAACTCTTAAGCGCCCAGTGAGAACCTCGGGGCATAAGCAGGATTTGTCCAGATTATCTTAAACCCTTCTTACGGGGCTTCAGGTGAACAAACTCAGTATTTCAGTAACAGAATTGTGCCAAAGGCTGCATATTTCATCATCAATAAAAATTAAGCCGTGTTCATTAGTGCAGTGAATTTACTGTACTGGTCAGTTTATTTACCATTAATTAATTCGTTATTACTAATTTCTCCAATAGCATCCACGGCTTTTTTTTATGTGACAACACATAAAATACAGCTTTGTAGGTCAATTCAGCTTTTATGTCTTTATGACCTTATGGACTGCAGTACACCTCACGCCTAAAGCAATTGGGGTGGTGGACCATGAACCAGATGACCAGGCTCAAGTCCCAGGTTCAAACCCCACTTACTACCACTGTGTCCCTGCACAAGACCCTTAACCCTGAGTGTCTCCAGGGGGGGACTGGCCCTGTAACTACTGGCTGTCAGTCACTCTGGATAAGGGCGTCTGATAAATGCCCTTATCCACAGCGTCTCTCGATAAGGACTTTTTTAAATTATTTAATTTGATCAAATTCAGTGATTTTAGTGATTCCATCTCAGTGTCTTATCTTACACTAAAAGCCACTTTTCCGAGATCAAAGACGTCATGTGACTCCTCCGTCGCCATCAGTGTCCAGGCAGCCTTCTTCAGATGTACCGTTATAACTGTTAATAAAGGGAAGAGCCCGGATTTACACGACTGCCCTGTTCCGCAGTGTTTTACGGATTAAGACGTTTAGATTTAAAAAAAAAAAAACAAAAAAAAAAACGTAAAACGTGCGAACGTCCCCACTGGCTGAAGGGCATTAGAAAAAAGTCGCGTCCGTCATCCGCGAACCTCTAAATCCCAGTTTGCGGCGGCGCTGGGGACCGGAGGCTGACGACCATCTCGGGGAGGGAGAACCGTCTCACAGGTAGCGTTTTTTCACATCCCGATGAAGGAATTTGTCCGGGGCAGATACGTCCATCCTACCGGGAATAACAGCCGAGTAGAGCAGGAACTGCCTGCGCGGTTTCTAGTTCGTAAAAGTTGGAAACGTGGAACTCGCGCGAGATCACGTTCGACGTTATGGCGTTAAATTCGCGCGACAAACTCACACGAACTGTGTTAATGCAACTTAAGTTTAATGCAACTTTAGTTTAATGCAACTTTAGATTAATGCAACTTTAGATTAATGCAACTTAAGGTTAATGCAACTTTAGGTTAATGCAACTTTGCGTGAAGCACTGTGGAGCCGCGCGTAACGTCGCGTCGGGGTTTTATGGGGTTTGTTACCTCGCAGTCGCCGCGTTTACGGTCACAATTCAGGACGTTTTCGCGATTTATCTATTTTATAAAGCAACGTGCGACGTTGGTGCGGTTTTACGGTGGATTACGTCGCTCTCGGGCCGCTGCGTTCCACTTTCATTACGCGCAGATTACGGGGGATAAATTGGTTTAACCTTGCCGAGATTTTCGTCACGAGGGTGAGATGCAATTAGGAAGAAATATGCTTTCACAACGATGAAGGGCTTCACTCTTCTTCTTTTTAGGTGCGAGGATGAGTGTGAGAGGAAGACGAATGGAGCAGGCCTGCAGGTGTGGTACCAACCAGCACGGCGAAACATTCAGAAAACATTGTAAAAACATGTTCCACCTTCCACTATTAAAGTGAAGTGATTGTCATTGTGATACACAGCAGCACAGCACACGGTGCACACAGTGAAATGTGTCCTCTGCATTTATCCCATCACCCTGATTGCGCAGTGGGCAGCCATGACAGGCGCCCAGGGAGCAGTGTGTGGGGATGGTGCTTTGCTCAGTGGCACCTCAGGTTCACTTTGGCGGGTCGGTATTCGAACCAGCAACCTTCTGATTACGGGGCCGCTTCCTAAACCGTTAGGCCACCACTGCTTCTTTTTTTTTCTTTCTTTTTTTTAAATCAGCTGCAGAGGGGACAGTGGTGGCCTGGTGGTTAAGGAAGTGGCCCCGTAGTCTTTCACAATGACAACCACTTCACTTCAGGAGAATGGGTGAACGGAGCACCGTGTGTGCTACATTCCAGATATGGCCACATGCATTAGTCGGACTGGAGCCATGTAGGTTAGCGGCCGTTCCTTGCTGCACATGCTTTATGCTTTGTTATGCTAATTATGAGTTTTGTCCTACATAATGAAGCGCCAGTGTGACCCTTTCCCATCTCTCCATTGCCGGCCCAACAGCTTGACAGGAGAAGCGCATCATTGCAAGAGATTTGAGGATTTCACGAATTGAAATCAGGCTGAGTTTGGAGTGTTCATTAATGTCGAATCCAGTATTTACAAGTATTTCTGAATTGACATAAATAAACAGATACAAACAAGGAGAGGAGAAGATCCACCTACCCGCCTAACCCCTTTTTGTTTCAGCGTAATTCTTCTACTTCCTTCGGCCACAGTGGATGGTTGATTTTACCGAAGTTTTAGACCGGATGCCATTCCTGATACAAGCCTCCCCATTTAGCCCGGCTTGGGACTGGCACCAAATACACTGTCACGTGCGTCCCCAGTGGCTGGCCTTGTTGTTTCAGTGGCATTATTTTGGTCAAACTTGAAATATGCCAAAAAAAAAAAAATGAGTTTGGGCCTGGGAGCTAAGGAAAGCAGCTAAAGGTTGCAGGTTCTAATCCCTAGCCACCAAGGTGCCACCGAGGTCCCCTTGAGCAACTTACAATCAGGGACAGGGACAGTTCCCCAGTGGCAACTCGGGGTTGGTGGGCTTCCAACCTGTGACCTTTTCTGGTCTTCTGGTTCATAGGCGAGGGTCTAACCCGCTAAGTCAGCCCTCCTCATTTTTAACCTTATAAACCCGCTCCTGCAAGTGTAGCATGAAGCCCATCCCTTCTTTTCCTCCTTCCTACAGTCCGGACAGAGTAGCCAAGGTCACTAACTAAACACTTGCCACACTGAGAACGGCATCACAGTTAGATGTTACACGACTGATGTGGTTTTCTTTTTTTTCAGTGCCGTGAGCAAAAGGTTCCAATTGTGTCAGCGTTTAAAGGATTAGTCGTTAATTATGTGGTTTGCTTGAACCCCCCTGTTTGCACCAAGTGTTTGTTTAAACCCGATTATAAGATGGAATGCTTCTGGTTCTTTGCCCTCAAGTCATGCAACAATTTACAGTACGATTTAGCATTCTGACGTACTTTCCTCTCACGTGTCCTGCTCCCGGTGCTCGGTTACACAATTTAAAGTGCTTCTGGGCGGAGAAAAGACTTGTGCTGTTATGCCACAAGGACTAGAAGCCCACCGGTTGGACAGGGAAACAGCCTCAAGGTACAGGACTGCCATATTAACAATCCGTTTTTGGAGATTGTATTTTGTCTACATGGAGGAAGAAATGTTTCTGAAGATGAGTCTCAAGAGCCTGTTGGATAGAGCTGACACAAAAATATCCCTTTAATGGACTAAGAGGAACGAAGAAGAAGAGAATCAGGATAAACGAGAAGAATTGATGAATGTAAACATGTGGTAATACATATTTAATGACAGCTGCTTATTGAATCAGATTACGACTCGCCACATCTGGACCTCTCCGTTCGGAACATCCGGACTCACTTCCGGAGATTTTTGCTCTAGTCAATAGTTCAGTTTAAGAGTAGATCTGCAGCAGATGGCGGAGCTTCCAGAACCTCCGCGTCTTCGCTCCGACAGCTCATCCACCACAACTTCCCAGTCCACGTCAGGCCGGCAACAGCTCCGGCAGCGCCTGTCCCAGCTGCTCACCTGCATGGAGGACCTGAGCTCGGACGACGAGGTCAACGAGGAAGTGTCCCGCACACTGGACGAAGCCTTCCAGCTGTGCGGAAGCCGCTGGAGCGGCAGGGAATTCTTCAGGTGTTGCCAGAGGCCAACGACTCTCCGGTCGTCCTTTTCACATCCTTGTGTGATTTTCTGTTCTTATCCACCTTGTTCTTGCTGTTGATGAATATACAGGGTGGGCCATTTATATGGATACACCTTAATAAAATGGGAATGGTTGGTGATATTAACGTCCTGTTTGTGGCACATTAGTATATATGAGGGGCAAACATTTCAAGATGGGTGGTGACCACAGTGGCCATTTTGAAGTCGGCCATCTTGGATCCAACTTTTGTTTTTTCAATAGGAAGAGGGTCATGTGACACATTCAATTTATTGGTAATTTCACAAGAAAAACAATGGTGTGCTAGGTTTTAACCACTTATAAAATGTGTTCAATATCACCAACCATTCCCATTTTATTAAGGTGTATCCATATAAATTGCCCACCCTGTATATATTTTTGACTGTAAAGAATTGAAATGTAGAAAATCTGAGGAAAGTGTACTCCTTAAACGTTGTTGTTGTGTCCCATTTCTGCTGCTATTCCTTTCCTCTGACCCCCCGGTCCCCATAGGCTGCACATGGTCACATGGAACGTGGCCACAGCAGAGCCCCCTGCTGACATCAGCTCACTGCTGCAGCTGGACTCCCAGACGTCCACAGACCTCTACATCATTGGGTGGGAGCGATGGACCTCACACCGAACACTTGCTGTGTGTAGAGGGGAGAAGCGCTTTAACCAGCTCACCTGTGTGTGTGTGTGTGTGTGTGTGTTAAGTCTGCAGGAAGTGAGAGCTACTCCCATCAAATACATATCAGACCTCATAATGGATGATTCTTGGAGCTACCTTCTTATGAGCACCTTGGCCCCAAAAGGCTACGTGAAGGTACTGCCAGTCAGATGTGTGTGTGTGTGTGTATGTATGGGAGATGGGGGGGCACAGAGAGAGTAATGTGTGTGTGTGCGCGTTATAAAATGTCGTCTTGACGTATTTCAGATGGAACAATGACAGAGTTAACGCCGCTCTCATTAATCCACTGAAGCCCAGGAGAGAACACAGGCTTCTTTGTGCTCAGTTTTTTTTTTTTTTGTGCAGCGTGAATCGTTCCGAATCCTCTTTACACTGAGAATTTAGCTTTGCCCCATTCACACAGGTATTTTAATAATGAGCAGCAGAGCTTAGTCTGCTGATGAAAATAACAACGTCCATCTTGAAAAAATGTAATGGTTCACAAAAAAAAAAAAGAACAACTAAATTGGTTTCTTTTGAGGCTTTCCTACCGTCCAATTTCTGTAAAAAGGGATGTGTGTGTCTTTCCTGTAGGTGACTTCGGTGAGAATGCAGGGGCTGCTGCTGCTCTTCTTTGCCCAGCAGGCCCATCTTCCCTTCATCAGGGACATTGAGACCACTTACACTCGTACAGGCTTCTTCGGCTACTGGGTGCGTGAAGGACATTCGTTGCTTCATGGTTCTAGCTTCATTATGAAGTTAGGCCACTCCGAATGCTGGTCTGCATCTCTCCGTTCCTTTACAGGGTAATAAAGGCGGGGTGTCCGTACGCTTCTCCTTATATGGTCACATGCTGTGCTTCCTTAACTGCCATCTGATGGCGCACATGGGCTACACCTTGCAGCGGGTTGATGAGTTTGAGTATATCCTGGACATGCAAAGTTTTGACCTGGTCAACACACCACAGATCCTGGACCACAAGTGAGTTATACTGTAATAAAAATTTCCTTCGGCAATATGTGAGTCTGGGTAGCAATAACATGTTGACACGGTGCATCACAACTGCCTACTCATCCGTTTTGTGCCTCTCAGTGTGGTCTTCTGGTTTGGAGATCTGAACTTCCGGATCGCAGACCACGGTTTGCACTTCCTGCGGTCCTGCATCAACAGTGGCCGTTTCCATCTGCTGTGGGAGAGGGATCAGGTTGACAAACGCACTATCACAATATACAATCGATCAATGAAAAAAACAAGAAATAATAGTAATTATTGTTTACATTACACACTATCACAATTAATATTTAAAATCAGTAAATAATAATAATAATAAAGCAGGATGCATGCTTTTACACTTACGACATCAACATACCATGAGGTACACACTTTCTATCCCAACATGATCACTTGACTGGTAAACAGCAGATGCTGTAGCTGTTGTCGGTTCTGTGTTCCGGTTGTTGAAAACTGCTACGTCCGTGGTTCACTCTAAATTAACACAATTTGTTACCCTCCTATTTGTTGAAATGTGAACATTTCCAGTGTGAACTGTGGATGCGTTTTCATTTTGAACGGCAGTTGACCATGATGAAGAAGAAGGAGCCTCTTCTGCAGGAGTTTGAGGAAGGGCCGCTCCATTTCAGACCCACATACAAGTTCAACCCCTTCTCAGACACCTATGACACCAGGTACAGTAGACCAGACATTAATAACTATTGCTATAGAATAGATACTGGATAGCTTTACTGGCTGAATAGCTTTGATTCAGTAATATGCAGCGTACAGTATGTTGGCAAATGAACTTGAGTTCATTTGCAAGTATAGAGAAACATATTTTGCTAATAACAACATTTTTATCAACGGCGAGTGAGGCTTGGGGTTAGTTGTACTGTGAGGCTGTGGTTCGTTTGTTCATTTATTTCTTTATTTGTATGTTTGACTCCACAGTCCTGAAAGCGCATGGATTGGCTTTACGTAAGACATTGATAAATAGATGTGTATTTGTGTTCCCGCACTTTGTGCATGTTCACCATGTCTCAGTTCCTACCCCTGTTCACCCCATTACACCAAACTATGCCGAAAACATCACAATTAGCACTGGTTAAATACATAATGCAGATATTATAGCCGAGGGTGACATCGAATAACAGCCACGGGACTTTATTAGCCCACCTCCACCACAACCTTCCCCAGTTTAAATGTCTGTTTTACTAATCAAAGTAGCGATTAAGTGTATTGATTATTGTGTCCAAAGGCTAAATTCAGTTTGCCACATCCATTTTTATCAGCGGTAAAAAGCGGAAGCCTGCCTGGACTGACCGTATTCTATGGCGAGTCAAGCCAAAAGCCGCTACAGACGAAGACGAGAAGCTTTCGTCAGCATCGTCTCTTGATGAGCATGAAGAAAGTTCAATTAAGGTGACGCAGGATGTCTACACGTGCAATATGGAGTACGGAGTCAGCGACCACAAGCCCGTCATGGGTATCTTCACTGTTGAGGTCCGAACTGTAACCAACACTGTGAAATTGTGCTACGTGTCCTTTATTTGTTCCTCAGCTATCATGCCCTGTCTCCCCCTGTCTCCAGATGAATAAAAAATTTGAGACTCCTCTGGTCAATGTGGCTGCAGATGGCCAGTGGAGTGCAGATGAAGATGCTGTGCTCTCCTACACCATCCTGGAGACCTTCCCTTCCAGCACTTCAGACTGGATTGGTCTGTACAAGGTCAGTGAAAAGGATGCCCTCTTGAACAACACAATTTTGAGGGCTTGGAATAAGTGATTTTCTGTTCCCGATAGATTGGATTCAAAAGTCCACAGGACTTTGCAGCTTTTGCGTGGGTCAAGGACAATGAAGTGCCAAAGATCGGTGAAGTTGTGAAGGTGCATTATTGTATTTATTTGTCTGACCATCTAAACATATAAGAGTCATGGAATCATGTGTGAGTCTTTTCCACAAATCTGTGTTTGTACTTTCCTTGTCAGATATATATGAATAAGGACAAGATCCCCTTGCTTTCGGGGGAATATGTTCTCGGATACGTTGGCTATAACACTCAAAGTATAGTGGGACTTAGCCTACCATTCCAGGTAAGTTTATGTGTTCACGTGTATTTGACATTCATCCCATTGAATTTAATATTTTGAATAAAAGACGATCTGTCTATCTAGATCATGGAGTCTAAACAAGCTGTGCTTGAGGGTTTGCTGTCTGAAGACCTTAATGGACTGAACAAAGCCTATTGAAACCACAACAGGAAGCCACTCACCAGTGCCCTTTATACTCCAGGTGGCACTGAAGATTTCTTCTCCATATACATGCATTAAAAAGATTATTACTCATCTTCCACCGTGCCTTTTTTTTAATCATGTGCTATAAATATACTCCCAAACACCTTTACACATAGCTGGTGCTTGTAAACCTGTTGAATGAATGGCTTTTCTCTACCTCCAACTGTTTTGCATACTCCTGTTTCGTCTTCCACTTCTACTACCAGTGGGAATATCGCCAGGACTGTCTCAGTAACCTTCCTGGACATCACATGTCTGGGACAAATATGGAAATGTGAAAAAATCCTTCACATTCAACCAGTCACCCACATCATTCATCACATCCTTTACATCCCATACTTCTACTTCTGGGCAGTGGTGGCCTAGCGGTTAAGGAAGCGGCCCCGTAATCAGAAGGTTGCCGGTTCGAATCCCGATCCGCCAAGGTGCCACTGAGGTGCCACTGAGCAAAGCACCGTCCCCCCACACTGCTCCCCGGGCGCCTGTCATGGCTGCCCACTGCTCACTCAGGGTGATGGGTTAAATGCAGAGGACAAATTTCACTGTGTGCACCGTGTGCTGTGCTGCTGTGTATCACATGTGACAATCACTTCACTTTTTTTTTTTTTTCTGTTGTGATATATGATGTGTGATTTTGCCAGTAATAAAGATGTTTCTTGTCACGTGATATGAAAATTCATATACAAACTTATACGTTTGAATTTATTTGATGTAGTTGTAATATAGTGCAATTTAATTGTCTGACTATAGATGTATATGTAGATGTAAAGAAATTTAAATAGGCACAAAACGTTTAATGTTACTGAGATTACATAAATGACTGGGTTAATTGTTGTGCTATAGTATGATAATATAAATAATTCATTAAATAAACGTATGATTTCTTTGGTGTAAATGTGATTTGTTTTATTTGATTGAGTACAGTAAGAACTATCATTCACTTCATGTGTGTGGTATTAGCCTAGTGGGTGACACACTCGCCTATGAACCAGAAGACCCAGGTTCAAATTCCACTTACTACCATTGTGTCCATCAGCAAGACACTTAACCCTAAGGGGGGGCTGTCCCTGTAACTACTGATTGTAAGTCGCTCTGATAAATGTTGTAAATGTAAATGTAATGTAATATATACTGACTTCAAATGTGGCTGGTCCGGGTTTGTTGCAAATCCTGGCCACAGGGTGGCGATAATAGAACAAATATCAGGTCTCAATTCCAGAACTTTATATTGTTTAAAAAAAAAACTTTGGTAAAATAAACACGATTGGGTAATGTTTTATTTGGTAACAATTGTATTAGAGTTTATTTAATTTTAGAAAATAAACTTGCATCGAGATTCGAATGCATGTGGCGGTGGTCCTTTTGTCGCACGTTGATGACGTAGGAGACACGCACTTTGCCTGTGTTTCCGAATGGTCCAGCACACGTGTTGTGTCAAGAGGCAGACTAAATTCATAATCGGCGGTAAACGTTTGTGGTTTTGACGAGGTAACTGTGCATTTGTATTGCGGTGTCATACCACCAGCTTTGGAATGCTTGCGGTCCTTTTGTCACGTGGTTTAAAACTGATGTGCTAGTTTTGTAACGCATTTTACATTGTTTTGTCGGCAACTTTACTCCCCTTTCCCCACGTGGCAGGGAAGATGAGCGCTGCAGACGTCGAGCGCATACTGATCCAATTCCAGGACGAGGCAGGAGAAGCCCTTGGGTCTCCTTTCGATGTCCCTCTGGACATCACCCCGGACAAGCTCCAGCTGGTCTGCAATGCGCTGCTTCAGAAGGTAGATCCACCCCGCCTTTACTTTGCAAGGTTTACTTCTTGCACTAGACTTTGATGAGCATTGTATTCGTAGTAAACTTAATTTTTGGTAGTCCAAGTGGCGATCTTCTAATCTGTCATGCAGAGATTATGGTTCCCGTGACCTATAGAAGTGGTGAGATGTTGTTGAAGAGTAGAGTGCTTGGTAGCCATTCCATCTTTCGGTGCAGGAGGAGCCGGTGCCACTCCTGTTCTTTGTGCGTGATGCGGAGGTGGTGCAGTCCCTGGGTGCCTGTGTGCGGACCCTAGAGCTGGAGACGGAGCAGGTGGTGCCGGTAGTGTACCAGCCACAGGCAGTCTTTCGGGTGCGTGCGGTTGCCCGATGCACCAGCTCTCTACAGGGACACACAGAGGCCGTCATCTCTGTTGCTTTCAGCCCCACTGGAAAGTAAGTGGCTGGATTTATACACTGCTCAAAAAATAAAGGCATCCTATATATGAATGAATTAAATATCCTTATTAAATGCTTTGTTCCTTACATAGTTGAATGTGCTGACGGAGTTACACTCAAAATTATAGTGGGAAAAACACACTACAGATTAAAAGCCTCCACCAACTCCTGGACAGTCTGTGGTGCAACATGGCGTTGGTGGATGCTGTACTTTTAAAATTGTGAAAGGAGAGGGAATAAATGAGATGTCATACTCATGTAGATATGTGGTTCCTTCCTCAGGTACTTGGCAAGTGGATCAGGGGACACCACAGTGAGATTCTGGGACTTGAGCACAGAAACACCACACCACACAGCTAGAGGTTGGTCAGGGCAGCAGTCCTTATTTCACCATCATGTCTTTACCTTGCTGCCATTAGTACTTTAAACTGCTTCCGTCCATCTCCAGGACACACCCACTGGGTTTTGTCCATCGCTTGGTCACCAGATGGCAAGAAATTGGCCTCAGGTTGCAAAAATAGCCAGGTGAGTTTTAATTTTTTTTGGTGTTTAAATTGATTGTGTTAATGTGAAATGTGTGTGGACTAATAGGGATCTTTCCACAGATCTTCCTGTGGGATCCTGTTACTGGACAACAATTGGGCAAGACACTGACAGGACACACCAAATGGATCACCTGGTTGTGTTGGGAACCTTTGCATCTGTAAGTTCAGTTTGTACATGCACATCCAAGACACCGGAGTAAATGGAGTAGGACAGATATATGGATGTGACTAATTGTGAAGTTTTGTGCCGTAGTTGCTTTAATTCGGTTATTTGTATTTACTCAGAATGTTGCCATTGCAGAGGTCCTGTAGTCTTAATATTGCCTTGCACTAGCAGAATATTTTTGTGTTGTAGGAACCCAGAGTGCCGGAGCCTGGTGAGTTCATCAAAAGATGGAACAATAAGAATATGGGACGTTGTTCTCGGACGCTGTGAAAAGATTCTCACCGGCCACACTCAGTCTGTGACGTGTGTAAAGTGGGGTGGAGATGGCCTGCTGTACACCTCATCACAGGACAGGAGCGTCAAAGTGTGGCGGGCCAAAGATGTAGGTTTGTTTATGAGGTTAGGAGTACTGTATGTGTGCATTGTGTTTTTCTAATGAGTGTTCAAGTCAAGTATGGTACTTCTTCTCTTGCTCTTAGTGGAGGTGGACTCATCTTTTCCCTCTCCCTCACTTCCCTGTTTTCTTGCTTGCTGCTTGCTGTCTACTTTCTCATAACTTGATAGACTCTCCAAGCCAAGGAAATCATGGATTTAATCAACTGGTCTCTAAATGCAATTGACACTATCACAGAGGGAACCTGAGTGTCCTTCTGGAACGTATGCAGCAGGTTACGTCATGGACGCTTGAATAGCGCGCCTTGCCGCTCTTTCCATGGAGAACATCGAGAGATCTAGCTTTTTCGGAACCATGATAACGGGTCCTGTGCTGATTGGATTAGGCGCTGCCCTGGTTTATCGAAGATTGGAAACGGTGACAGCCACTCAGGGCTGGCAGGGATGATAGAAGGAGTGGGCAGAGCTGTTGGCGCTCAGATTGTGTCGATCAAAGGCAGGTTGGACAACATCACCGTGACTATTGATTGCAAATTGGATGCCATCTTGGAGAAAGTCACAGCTCTGCACAGAACGTTGACTGCAGACAAGCACGGACACTGAGGTTTTCCAAGTCTTTGGCCTCCCCTAATCAGCAGTGGCCTCAGCCTAGGCAGCCGCTGACCCAAAACACCCCTGGAGGGCGGAGGCAGCGAGACTCTCTCTCTCTCTCTCTCTCTCTCTCTCTCTCTCTCTCTCTCTCTCTCTCTCTCTCTCTCCCCCCCAACCCAAGGAAATCCCCACCCCCATCCAACACCTCCGTCAGCCTCATACCCCCAGCGTGGATGGGCAACGCTCCCAGTGGCTGCAGGACCATATAGTTGTTTGTTTATGCTGGACTAGCCCCACCTCCCCCACACCCCTGCCCTGCTGCGAGTGACTTTTTATGTTGTGTCGTGACCATGTGTTTATGTTCCTGAGGTGGTGTCCCCCCACGTACCTACAATGTTCCTCACCTCTTCCCATCTGATTCCATTTTTTCTGTTTTTCCACATCCCCTGTACCACATTCCCTGTAGGGACGTGGTGTATTACAATCGCAGTAAAGAGTTCTCATCGTGTTTGCATCTTCAGGGGGCACTTTGTCGTACACTTGTTGGCCATGCTCACTGGGTGAACACGCTAGCTCTCAGCACAGATTACGTCCTGAGGACTGGGGCTTTCGAGCCAGCCAGCGCCACTATCAACCCTCAAGACCTCAGCGGCTCTTGTGAGTCCTTAGAGCTAAAATTGATTCAATTGAGAATATTTTTTTTTCTAATAATGCATGTGTGTTTCTTTGTCACAGTGGAAGAGATCAAGCAGAAAGCTTTAGAGCGGTACAACAAAGTAAGGGTGAGTGTACATTTACATCAATTACTTCAGCAATGATTCAGTAGTTGCGGGTTTATTCTGCTTAGAGCAGCAAACCTCCTGATTTGTATCCAAGCGAATGGAAACAAGCATGCAATTAGAGTAAAACCCGGGTGGCTGTCTAGGGTTCAACACACTTGATTGGGGTGGCGTAGTGGTTAAGGAAGCGGCCCCGTAATCAGAAGGTTGCCAGTTCGAATCCCGATCCGCCAAGGTGCCACTGAGCAAAGCACCGTCCCCTTACATTGCACCCCGGGCGCCTGTCATGGCTGCCCACTGCTCAAGGTGATTGGTTAAATGCAGAGGACACATTTCACTGTGCTGCTGTGTATCACATTAACATACAATAAAGAGTATTAGCTAAGTGCCAGGTAATGTAAGCAGTCAGATGTGTCTTTGACACCGCCTTGTCCTCCTAGTTTGAACACATGAGAAATCTTCTTCTGTTTTGTCTCTGTTGGGCAGGGCAGCAACCCTGAGACGCTTGTGTCAGGCTCTGATGATTTCACACTATTCCTGTGGAACCCCGCAGAGGAGAAGAAGCCAGTGGCCCGTATGACTGGTCACCAGGCCCTCATCAACGAGGTGCTGTTCTCCCCAGACACACGCCTACTCGCCAGTGCTTCCTTCGACAAGTCCATCAAGATCTGGAATGGAATTACTGGCAAGTAAGAAAACTCTGGTGTTGTCAGTATTGATATTATGCTGTAATGTAGACCGACCTTTTAGACTAGCAGAGCAGAAAGTCAGGTATGGGAGAATTTTACTGTAATCTGCTTCTCTTGGCAGGTACCTGGCCTCTTTGCGTGGTCACGTGTCCTCAGTGTACCAGGTTGCCTGGTCCTCAGACAGCCACCTGCTAGTGAGTGGCAGCAGTGACAGCACTCTAAAGGTGTGGGACGTGAAGACAGGAAAGCTGGTCATGGACCTACCAGGGCATGCTGATGAGGTAAGAAACTGGGAAAAGAGTATCGTCACGGCGGGTGGAAAAATCCGGCATGTCTGGTGAGACTCGTATTGTTGACTGGGGTTGTTAATGTGATTATCTTTAACCTTCACTCAGTGGAGTAACAACGTTTCACACTCTGGGGAAATTAGGGTTTCAATGGAATTTTAGTTCAAGTTTTCATTATTTGCAAATTGGAAAGACTGAGATGCAAAAGACAGTAAAAGTTGACTGTGTTAAATGCATATTGTATTGTCTCTGCAGGTGTTTGCTGTAGACTGGAGTCCCGATGGCCAAAGAGTAGCCAGTGGAGGGAAGGACAAGTGTCTAAGAATGTGAGTTCCTTATCAAAACTTGCACTGATGCAACAGTTTTTGCTGTCAGTGTATGTTTTACTAGTGCATTTCAAACATTTTTCCCCAAAAAGTTATCTAAATAATGTATCTTTTCCTGAAAGATCATAGGTAATATAAGACATATAATAATAATCAGATTTTTATGAGCTGTCAGTAGTTATAGTTTGAGAAATAATCCCAAATTACACAAACACATTATATAACGTATAATTGGTTTTGAACTTGAAGCTATTTATTGCATATTTTCAAAAAGTAAGGAAATTAAAATGTGGAAATAAAATAATCTCTGTACACATCTATAGGTAGCACAGCTCAGTTGTTGGAATATTTCCTGATCTACAAACAAATGCTTTATGGGAGTTAAAATTTTAGAACTTATGCAAACAGGCTGCGATTTGAAATAGCGTTTTTCTGAGACTGTAAACATCAAATAGAATGCGAAATTCAATCTGTAGCCTACAACACGTTTTTTTTCCCTGACAGCTTGAATGCCACCTTCTATGATGATTTTTTTTTTTTAATTGTGTGTGTGTGTGTGTGTGTGTGTGTGTGTGTGTGTGTGTGTGTGTGTGTGTATATAAATAGGTATTTTAGAAAATGCACTTTTTATGTGGTGATATTTGGCAGCTTTAGCACTCTTTCACAGCCACCCCCCCCCCTGTCGCCCATGTAGAATCTGTAACCCCCCTTTGGCTGCAGCTTTTTTCTGTAAACTCTGCAAATGGGTGACCTGTTGTCCTAGATTTCTCCTCTAGTATCTTTAGGGTATCCAAAATATTCACACACAGAAGACTTGAAGTGCTTCCACGGGAGTAGTCCTGTTGTTGGTTGTCTCTTTGTTCTTCTGCCTTGATAAATTTGGGGCGTTCTGTGCATGTTTTACCTTGTCTGTGCGGGTCGTGCTATTGTATTGGTTCCAGCGGATTGATTATTTATTCGTTTGTTTCGTTTATTTTTTGCAACCTTGGGTGTCTTGCCTGAGGATCAACCGCAATGTTTGACACCGAGGTTAATTGTCAAATTGGTTAATCCCTGCAGCCCTAGCTGTCAGTCATCACCATTCATTGTCATTTCATTTGAAGTGTTCCCTTTTATGAAGGATTTTTTTTAAATATAATTATATTTTACTTTAACACACTAATGGATCATTTAGGGGCAGTGGTGGCCTAGTGGTTAAGGAAGCGGCCCCATAATCAGAAGGTTGCTCGAATCCCGATCTGCCAAGGTACCACTGAGGTGCCACTGAGCAAAACACCGTCCCCACACACTGCTCCCCGGGCGCCTGTCATGGCTGCCCACTGCTCACTCAGGGTGATGGGTTAAATGCAGAGGACAAATTTTACTGTGTGCTGTGCTGCTGTGTATCACGTGTGACAATCACTTCACTTTCACTTATATACTTAAATGATCACATCTGTCTTTCAATTTCTGTAGATTTGTTTACTTTCTTTTCATTTTTCTTAAAATAACTAATAATTGAAAGACTAAACTAATACTACAAATATAGGTCTTACAGCTTTGGCAACTGGGACACCACCTGTCCGGACACCTGTTACTTGTTGTTGTTGTTGTCTTGCTCTCTAGATGGAGGAGGTAGCCAGATCAGCTGCTGCTCTAATGCCCTGCTGACCCTTCCTCGGATGATCTACGAGGCTGGCCCACCTTGGATGGGAGGGGGCTAAACGTAATGTAGCCATCAAGTAACATATAACGCACTGCTGTACCTGGGTGTCAGTGCTGGTAGAGGCACAGCATTCGCTGTGGGTACCACGACTTGAATGGCACCTTTTGTTGTTGGTCGAAAAAACAACAGAGCCAAGGAGCTTTGCCCGGGCCTAATCTCTGTCTGATCTTCTCATTACAGTGCTACTAATTCACGTAATTCTCAGCAGTCTGGACTACACCACTGTAGCTCATCCTGACTGGCTGCATACTCTCTGTGGACCTCGGTGTAAATAAATGTATTTTCCTTGGATAAAACATTTCTGATGCGTTTTGTAATACCTTTTTTTTTTATATTCTTCTGTACATGCTGTGTATTTTTTCATTTTTTTTTGTAGTCGTCTTGAAAAAATTTTAAATATCAAATGGAGGATGGCAGTGCTTTGATCTGATCTAATTGTGTTGTAATTGTATCTCCTGCAGAGGTATTAGGAGGGGGCCTTTTCAATCTTATTAATGATACATAGTAGAGAATGTTCTTATTAATAAAGTTCAATAAACAAAATCATAAAATAAATGTAGACAAGGTACTGACTTTCACAAAAAAGTCACTTTTGTACCATTTATAAGATGTTATGTTACCATCTGCCTAATATTAAGTCAAAATTCTGTAAGTTGTGAGGAGCCTCCATGGATTCTGTTCAAGGGAGGGGCAGTAGCCTAGTGTCTACATACCTGCCTGAAGACCACAGTGTAACAGGTTCAAATCCCACTTACAACCATTGTGTCCATGAGCAAGACTCTTAACCTCGGGTTGCTCCAGGGGGGACTGTCCCTATAACTACTGATTATAAATTAGGGTATCTGATAAATGTCAAAGGTACATTTTTATTGTAGCAATGTGGCAACTGATCCTACTAAATATAAATTGATTTCATATGTAATTTTATTTGTTAAACATGTCACAATAAGATCCATATTAATGCAGGACCCAAGGTTTCCCAAGAGCACCACACTACCTCTACTGGCCATCCTTTTCATAGAGCATAAGATAAGATGATCCTTTTTTAGTCCCACAAGTGGGAAATGTATGTATGTATAATGTATGCATTCAAGTGGTCTTCCACAAGTAAACATGATTCATCTTATCAGGAAACCCTTTTCTATTGCTCCACATGCTGGTTCAGATGCTCACATGCCTATTGTAGGTCTTTGGGCTGGTCAGCGGCTACGATCCTTTTCTCAACAACCAATCATAAACTGTATGTTCTGACAAAATGTTCAGTTTCTGCCTAATACATCCACAATACATCCCACCCACCTGCATAATTTTTGAACATGCTGTTGGTGATGTAAGATTTATTTGAGCCTGGAAGGACATAAAATGAAGGACAAAGCAGTGCATTGTGAAATTGCCTTTCAACAAGCGTAAAATAACACTACGTAAACAGTGCCCACTAGTATGTGTAAAAGCATGGTGAACAAGAAGACACTTTTTCAATAACAGTGTAAGAGTGCATTTTTGGCACATGTGATGATTCATTGCCATCCGCTTCCATAAAGTGGCGACTATCCAGACACAGGTGCCGAGCCTAAAAACCTTCTTTGTGTGTTTTGGGTCAAAGTTCATGGCTGAGGTCTATTTCAAGTGCAACATCTTTACTCGGCTGTGTCTGGCTAGTCCCCTCCTTCTCTGTCCACCTTCTGCCACGATACTGGATGCTCACTCAGTCTTCCAAACATTGTTCAGCATCTTCACAACTTCCTCATAGATCACAAAAACGATGGCCACGTCCAAGCACACTCTGCCTAGGCGTGGGACGGTGCCTTTATAGAAGCTGAAAAGGGTAAGGGTCATAAATAGAGGTTAAGAGAAAGGACGAGGCAATGCTAAAATGGTAATGCTATAGCCCGATGCTTACGCTTGCGGCCCCTCGTTCTTCAGGATCTGGAATGCGCAGTCAGCAGTGTTTCTGTAACGGTGTGCCTCCAGTCCCTGACAATCAAACAAGAAGATTTTTTTTATTTTATTTTTTTAAAACATGGCTTAGACATGATTTTAGTTCAGTATGAGACAAAGAACACTGACATGAAAACATGTTGAGAGTATTTATGGAATATTATGGCACAGGATAATAAATTGACAAATTTATTGCACATAATGGCTTTAACCATGACTAACCTGCATCCTGGTCTTGACCACATCAAGTGGCGTGTTGCCAAAAACACTTGCAGCGCCAGCGGTAGCCCCAAAAATGGCCGTCACCACAGGATGCATCTCTTTTCTGGGGTCATCTCCTGTGACAAAAAAAATAAAAATACAGGTCAATTCATGCTGTACACAATACTACTGCTGTGAAACCTTATTAATGGTTAAACAATTAATGATTTTATCCTGACATGATCAATCTACATCAATAATAAAAATAATACCTTTGTACCAGTTCCGCAGAGAGTTCATAACATAAAACCGGATAGCCTGGTTTGTTCCTTGCTTCAGTACTGTTGCAGTTAGACCCTGGTACGTCCCACGAAACCCTGCAAACATACAAATGAAATAAAAACATAATAATGCGATATCTTTAATGCACTTCATGCTGCCACTAATGACTCGGGAATCTAAACCATGGAGGAAGGGCATGTAGGGGTGCAATCTGAGATAACCTCACAGTCGAGACATGGGAGGAAAACCTGCACCCACCCCAGTCCTCAAAGAATCAGGTTCCCCCTCTCTGACTTAAATCTCTGCGTTCCTGATCCAAAATTAATATCCGCAGGAGCAACCCTGCATTTCTTGCATGCCATAGAGACGTTTAAAATGCGAACGATTTGTTCACCTGGAGAATTTACACTCCAATTAATGGGCAGTTTCATAATAAGAACTCTCATGGATCATAAGCTACATCATCATGCATGTCTCAGCCACCACACCACCAGCACTTCACTGACAACATGCTGAACACTTTCAACAGGAGAGTGGAACTGGAAACATCCATGTAAACATCAGGAAATATTTCTGCATGATTATGCATAGACTGCTTTGAAATCCATTTCTTTTTTAATTCAGAATATGAATTAAAATTAGTTTTCATTGTATCTCTTATTGTTTTAATAAATTGAGCTTTGAATAGATAGCATACAAGACAGCTCATTGTTTCACCTTGATCTCGTATGATCTCTCTGACACCGTGGAAGAATCCACGGTAGCGTGGCTGAAGGGAACACTGGTCATGAATTAATTTCACCTGAGGGCACAATGGAAAAGTTTGCAATGTATGGCTTATATTTGAATTTACGGTTTGTTTCTGTACTTGATTGTTAAAAGGTTGGAGCATGGGCTTTAGTCACTGGTTAATTTGCGACCTACCTTGAGCGTTTCCATTGGGCAGACAACCAGAATGGCTTCAGCCACACCTGCCCCAAGGCCACACAGTAAGCTCCGGGTGTTGTCTAGACGACCATTTGCATCACGCATTGGGTTACTAAGGACCTCAAACGTACCAAACCTGGACAAAATTAACCATAAATGAATCCAATAATAAAAAATAAACACATTTGTATAAATTCCAAATAGGAGTTTGAATGCTCACCGTACTGCTGATTTGGGAATGGAGCCGTATAGAAGTGAGCTGAGGCCGCGATAAAGACCTCGAAGACCATGGTCCTGAACAGTCAGCCTCACACAGTCACCTGAAAGAGAGCGTAAACACATACATTTCCATTCATACACTTACATTTATATACAGTCAGTATGTACTGAAATGTAGCACTCACCAATGCCTCTGTATCTTGGATTGCTGGCCCGTTCATCAAGCTGAAGCTGTGTTTTTACATATTCGGTTGGGAAGGTAATACAGATCTCAATTCCTCCTGCAATGCCACCTGCACACAGGAGAGAATCGCTCTTAGTGCAATCGGTCAAAATCATCTGCCAGACTTTAATCAGAAAATAACAAATAAATAAATCCTCCCAATTACGTAAGCACACGTTTGGTTACGGCTGCTCAGTGATTACAAAAAGTTTCTTGAATGTCTAGGAACTGTACAAAGCTCTGTGCACGTCTGTGCGTAAACAAAGCTAATGTATGGCCAACATGCAGGTGAATCAACGTCTCTTTTTGGCTGCTTCAGTCAGGGGTCACCACAGCTGACCAACCCTCCCCACTTACCTGGGCTTGAGACTGGAACCAACAAACACACAATCACATGAGTCCCCACTGGCTGGGTTTAAAAACTGTTTTCTATATTCACATGTAAATGTTTATTCATTTGATTCATTTTCTAAAATATGGGAGATCTGAAAATTCACACACATATTACAAACACTGAGAAGCACATCGCAAATGGTATGCAAAAATATATTATCTAAAAGACAGCAATACTGCAGTCAAGTTAGTTCCACATTTTCAACAACAGTGGGTATCACACTGGACTTCGAGCACAACGGCAACTTTACATGAATTGGACCTTCCATGATGGCTGGCACTATTATAGTATAATGGGTTCCTGCATTAGAGCTGTAATAAGAGTCTAAAAAGTCAGACCCGGCCCGGGCTGAGCCCAACAAGCATATAATCGTGCTGAAAGGATAGGTACTATAGAAGGGAAGTTCATGTATTCTGACAGCTTATTTACGGGTCGGGTCAGGTCAGGTAAGGTCAGGCCCAGAATTACAGCTCTGTTCTAGTGACCAATTCAAGGCTTACAATTACACTTTTAAAAAAAATAATTATGGGTTGAGACATTTTACTGCCAAAGTAAACCTATCCATCTTCACATTTTAACACGGAATCAAAAGATCTTGGAATTTACTACAAGTCTCATTTTGTTGCAATCTGATATGTACACACACGGATTATATAGTAAAAACAATAAGCATAGCAATGTGTAAAGTTTGATTATCACAAGTTTGATAATTGTTTTAAATCGTTTTGCATTCCACATATCCCACAATTACATTGAAAGTATATCTACATAGCTAATCACTTCCGAATTTATACTCTTTTATTTAATGGCTCTGCAATGGTGATGTGACATCATGAGTTGAGTCTTAAACGTGTTTTTCGATTCTTTGTGATCGACTGGAGGTTCAACACAGGTCACAAAAAAATGCGGATACAATGGAAAACATTTTTTCTTTTTGCCTTCTGTTAATATTTATTTGAAATTATGGCAAAGGATCAGTGGCATTATTTAAATCGACAAATTATTATTGCAATGCTAAACGAAACTGGTTAAATCTTGTTTCATCTAAAGGACGTGAATTCTAAATAGTTTTTTCCTGCCACGTCCAGCGTGGGCACTTTTTTTTTCTTACGCTCGACGTGATTTTGCCCCGGGTCCCCAAGAAGGCCGCGCAAACGCCACAAATAAAACCAGGCGGATAAAATCGTGACAGTTCTGATCGCGCACAAGACCGCTGGCGACCGTACCTGCCAGAATCGCCTTTCCGGGGTGCGTGATCTTTCTCCCCCCGACCGCCGCCGCGGACAGCGTCCTCCTCCCCGAACACGTCCGGTCCGGACCCGGGGTCGGCGGCGTGGGATGCTGCGGCTGCGAGCATCCCCGCCGCGGGCCGGACTCGCACCGCCCGTCCGCGACGGAGAACGGCTTCCACAGAGACGACATGGTCGACGGCGCCGGGCCCCGCGGTCTGGCGCAGAGAGGCGACGCGCCGCGGCCAATGGGCTGAGGCCAGCGCAGTCACAGACGGATCGTGGCGTGGCGTGGCGTGGCGTGGCGGCCCGGCACTCATGAATATTAACGCGGACGCGACGCCATTGGCCGCGGCGCACGGCGCCTTCGCGCGTCATCCATTAATTGCGCGGGGGTCGGCGTCTAAAGCGCCCTGATAACCAATGGCGTCGCGGCGGAGGTCACGGCACTCCGGCCACGGCGAAGGGCGATTGGCCAGTGTGGCAGGCCGTCCGGGCCAAATAAACGCCAACGGGCCAAAAGAATTACGACGTAAACAAACAAAAAAACTGCGCAACGTTACACCTAATCTCCGCAAAAAAAATACACCTCAGAGCTCCACGGCGCCGTTTTTACGGCGTTTACTTGCAGCATTAACTTTAAAAATCGCGTCCGTGGTGCCGGACGGCTTGCCACAGTCCAGCCGTCTGGCCGCACGCCATTGTGTGAATTGGGCGTGGCCCCGCTGTCGGGGGGGGTCTGTTCGCAGTGGGGGAGACTATCTTGTGTTATTATTAGTGAGCGTTTGGGGTCCGCTATGCGCCTGCGCAGTTTCTGGCCAGATCACGCAGTGACCCCCCCCCCCCTCCCCAGTGTTATTGTCACCGCTGCGCCACACGCTCGGTCGGGAAAGAGGTCGTAATAGCAACAACAACAACAGCAGCAGCAGGTTTTAGTTGCCACTTCCACGGGAATGTGGCCGCGTGATTCTTAACGAGACATTCCTAACTTTACATTTGCATCTAAGCTGGCTCAGGGACGCACTGGTAGTAAGTGGGCTGTGAACCTGTGACTTTGTGATCTTCTGGGTCACAGGCGAGTATCTTACCCACTTATTTACCAAAAATATATTTTTAACGGGGAAATCCGTTTTCTGTTTAGGCCTAGTCCTGGGAATGCCTTTAGTCTAGGACTGAGCATAATGCATGAACGGTAAACTGATCCTTGATGAATGGTGTTGGGGAAAAACACCCCAAACACCTGTATGGGGACCGGTCCTGCATGTTTTTGGGTTAACACACCTGTATTTATTGACTTTGATTTGATTCAACACCCGTAGTTGAATGCAGATTCTCTCGATGCCACGGAATATACGGTCTGTGTGGCTGGTGTCCTAATAAGATAGAGACTGCCACCTAGAGGCACCTGCTGCGTAATTAGACAATTATTGATTATTTATTGTGCCAATAATTCTCACATTGACTGCAATGCTATAAAATTATGGTATCCGGCATTTGTCCTTGTACCTTATGCGCAGTGTTATTATCTAGTGCCTATTCAGTGTGTCTCACCTGACTATGAATGCATTTTTTTAAGTGACGACGTCACACTAACTATGGCTTTCCTCATGTATAGCCACAATCAAATGTTTTTCTTTGTGGTTACATATCACCACATTCATATTATTGTGCATAAAATTCACTATAATAAATACAATTAAATTGTTTTTCTCGGCAGACTTCATGCAGTGTGACGTAATAGGGGGAGGGGCTCTGGCCCCTATGTTTCCATGGTGACGCGTCTCGTAAATACTCGCGTTTTCATCAATGAATCATTAGACTACGAGTTCCATACGGAGTTTCTCTCCGGAAAACGACTAATTCCAGTCAGACCGACATTTCTTACCACACGGCAGGACCTGCATCATGCTACTTTGCACAGGCAGACAGATAGAACTATGCATTAGACGGTAAAACTATTGCCACATTTCCGGAGCGACAACATTTCTTGGGCTAATTATCGTCGTGACAAGGAGATGAGCTCGTCTACATTCGGCATTCCCGCCTGCCCGAAATCATCCACCAAGAAGCAAAACGTCGATGGTGCGTCCGGAAGAGAGAAGCTTAAGAAGAAGAAGAAGACGAAGAAGAACGCGGCCAAGGAAAAGAAGCTAAACAGTGGGACAAAAAGACGAGGACACTCCAGCGCTTCCCCCTCGGACGAAACAGGTAAACAAAACGCCCCAACAGATATAGCGACTTGTCCAATAGAAATATTTTCATTACCTAATTTCTCATTGGCTCCCATATGTACAGCTGTCAACAGCTTATAAATACAGAGGAACCATATGCATGTTTTAGATATATATATGTGTGTGTGTGTGTGTGTGTGTATGTATATATGTATATAAGTTCAGTATTATATGTAACATGAGGGGCAGTTGTGGCCTAGTGGTTAAGGAAGCGCCTGTCATGGCTGCCCACTGCTCACCAAGGGTAATGGGTTAAAAGCAGAGGACATGTTTCGTTGTTTCACCGTGTGCTGTGCTGCAGCCTATCACAATCACTTTACTTACACTTTCACTTTAACATTAAAAATGTCAGTGATTATTTATAGAACCCATGTGTTGTAATTGTCCCCCCCGACCATTTAATCCACAGAGAAGCCCCAGTCTGATCATAAGGACAGTGCTGGCTCATCAGTTCATCCTTACCAGGCCAAAGCCAAGAGCAGCAAATGCAACAGAAAGCCTACGGAATTGGGCTTGAGTCAGGAAGCAGCGCTTCACCCCTCAGTTGTGGAGTCCGCAAGAGACCCAGAGGACCAGTCTCTGGAGAGTCTACGGTGGAACGGCGTGTTGGACGACCCTGCTGCTGAGGCACAGCGGCTGGAGGTTTACAAGGCCAACCGCCGCAAACGCTACCTCACTCTTCAGCAAGCAACGAAGCACGAGTCTTCCTCCAAACATGATCCGATGTGCTTTACCTAGACGCTATCAATAAACTGCCATGTAACCTTCCATCTGTGCAATAATACAACTCAGGATAATTGTTGTACATGATGTATTTTAATGCACACAAAAGTACACTAATTGTTGACAAGGTTATTTGTCTCAGATTATTGAAAGGCATACAGTTTGTTTTTATCTGACAATCATTCATTCGGCTTCAAGAGGGAGCCATGGTTCTTGAATACAAACCCAGACAACTGATTCAAAGTACAGGTCATTCAAAGCACCAGGTTATCTCATATATAGAACTGGAATGTGACAATTGAACAACCTGTTTGTTATCCTGCTTGTTATATCTGTTAAACTTCTGTTGAGAAATCTTATGAAATTTTAACCCATTTTAACTCATTTTACACTTATGTGTGTCTGTCTATAGTGAAAAATACAGTAACAGTGACATGTCTGATGCTCTTACAATATTTATGTGTAAAACCAACGCCTATGTTTATAGCTTTTCTGGTACAAATTCTTGTAAACCATCAAGATTTCCCTGAATCATTGTGTGACAAAACCAGAACAAAGACCATTCAGAAACCATTCATAACACTAATAAAAAAATTGGTTGAGTTACTGAATCAAGAACCAAGATTCAGTTACATTGTCACATGGGTATTATGTGGACGCTGCATAATATTCTCCCTAAAATAAATGAATAGTTTACATTTGTCATGTGTCAAAGGTTTCTTGGTTATAATAGCACACCACCTCTAAAGAACAAAAACCATTCAGTCTGACCTCAATATGCAATAATAATGGAAATTTTTTTTTTTTTTGTCAAATGCCTTTTCTAATCACTTATGTTTGATAAGTTGCACAATGTCTGTGCTTGTGTATGGCGGAGTGAGAACAAGAGTTGAAGGGTAGGAAGAAAGCAGCATTGTGTTTTTGCTGCAAAGAGGCCTGTAGCTCCAATTGTGGCCGACCAATGCCATTGTGCACAGCCGTTTTGTCGTAGCTGCCAGACTCAGCGGTCCTTCCTCGCCGGCGTTCTCTCGGTCCACTGTTCTTGCTAATCCCTGGCTGCGCCCTGATTGGATGGTTCGGTCAGCAGGGTTTCAGCATGTGTCATCTCCCTGAAAACAGCCCTTGGTGTCTTTCCCAGCACCCCGACAGCAGTTGGTATAAATCCTAAAGGCTTAAGGTTCCAGCTTAAGCCATCCGATTGTCTGCTGTTACCCACCAATTCAGACAAACTATTACATTTCAGGCTAATCTTGTTTGCTCTGTAACATCTGTGTTAAAAAAGGACATCCTGCCCATGACCATATTTCTTGTGCTTCTGTTCCTGTGTAGCTGCTCCAGGAATATTCACATGAAACAGACAATAAATTTCCCCTATAAACCCTTACAAATAGTCAGAGTACACAAAGTAGATCAAACGTCAGGAAGTATATGAATAATGGGATGGGTTCAGCTTGTGTGTTGTGCATAGCACCCTTTATACAAAGAATGCAGAGCACCTGACAGTTCGGCCACTGAGATTTTCTTCAACGGAGACAGAATTCACTGCGCCACCAACACTCGTCCATCCAATAAGGAAATGAGTTGGGTTGCTGCCTTTCACAGGTAATGATTCTTCCGTAGAGATGAGCGGAAGATGAAAGTTGGTCACAGAGGTAACCTGTGACAGTGTCATTGGTCCTCTACTGTCGGCAACTTCAGCCAGCTCAGGTCATCTGATCTTATGATGATAAGCAGGATGGAATTAGTGAAAATAAGTGAAATATGTAAGTCAGCAAGATTTTGATCAGCTACCTTAGTTGTCATTTTTCGTTGCATGAAATGGATGTTTCAATCAGAAATAAAAATCGTAAACACTTACTCTGCCTCTGCCCTAGTGATGACTTTGCCAGATGAAAATCTTTCTGCTACCACAGAAACTGCGGGGTCAAAGTTCAGTCCAGCTGCTGCCACAACTTCTTCACCCCTAAAAAAAAAAAATCATTACTCCATTGATTTTTTAACCTTTTTTGAAATATGAAATCTATATTTGTAAGAACAACTTACTTTATATATAAAGCTAAGAATTTCAAATCTTCAAATTTTCCTTTTAATATTAATTCGGTATATCCTTCCCCATAACCTGTCAGACACAGGGACATAAAGAAGCTTGTAATTTAGAAAGAAACCTTTAAAAACAGCATAAAGCCTCTTACCAGTGTAACGGATGGTTCTGCCCACTAGGACGGTCCAGTAGAAGGGGGCAGAGTTCAGCTCCACCTGCTTATGCAACATGTTGAGGGCAACCACACGGCCTGTCAACAGCAGTGAAACACACTCAGAGACTATTCAGTTTTCACAATCTATGAAGTGCACTTTATTGTGTTGTATTCTTGTAGTGATGTTTTTTTCTTCACAGTCGTACATCATTTAAGCTGTGATATTATTACTATGCAAATATATGTTCTGTGCTCAATTATAATGTCAAATAAACGTTTTAATGTCAATTTACATTATAAAATAAATAATTAACGAGACAATAGATGCACAGTTGTCACAAGCTATTTGAAAGTTTTATTCCAACACCTTTAGGTGTAAAGCCGTAGTGGAGTTACCGTGTGCTTGTGCTATCTGCCAGTGGCCGATGTTGACTCGTTCTTGACCTGCCATTTTTAGCGGGAATGATGACAAATCTCCTGCACAAAACACATCTGCTACGTTGGTCCTCATAAACTGTGGGGGAAATAAAAATCATTGTAAGTGTTCCTTACATCAGCTACAACTGTGTGTAAAGATAAATTGGTGTTTTTGTACAGTGAGCAAAATCCTTACAATGAATAAACTTACTTTATCTACAGGGACGTATTTTTTGTTGTCCATGTTAATGCCACTTCCCTGCAGAAACCCGGAATTTGGAAGAACCCCTAATGGCAGAAAAGGGTGGACTGAATGATTCAGTTCTACACTACAGTGCAATTCACATTTACAATTTTAGAGTTGTAAAAACTACAGAAATTAATTACAATTATACTCACCAATTCCCACAATTAATACATCTGCAGGTAGCACCGTCCCACTTTTCAGTACCACCTCCTTTACCTAACAGAGATATTACTATGTTTCATGATATGTACTATGGAGATATCATAAATGCCTTTTGAAAATATAAAATCCTATCAAATATGCACAAACAAAATTTGCAATTTCTCCCAAAAATGGAAATTTGTCTAAAAATGATCACAGTACCCTCTTGTCTTCTCTTCGAACTTCTTTCACACTGTCATTCATGTAAAATTTCACCCCCCTCTCAGCCAGCATCTGTGCAACCAGAATTTGAGCTTCATTAGTTGATCACCCATGACACGTATGTCTATTTGTTAGCGTAAGGTGGCTGTAAAAAATGTCTCCTTGAAAGCTGACCATCATGGTGATCTTTCCAATCTCTGGTCCCAGGGTCCTTTGGTACGGCAGCTCACTGCTCCCAATTACAGTAATAGTGGCAGCCTTGTCTGTCATGTAGGAGGCCACCTCCATGCCTGTCGAACACCCAGTGAAGATTCCGTTTACACCAGTGACATAGACGGCAGTCCAGCATGGGTTATTCCACATATTTATACATGATCATACACATACCAACAAAGGAAGTGCCAACAACAACTATTCTGCTGTCCTTGCAGGCACTGTGGATTCTCCTGGCATCCGCGGGCGTCTCCAGCATTAGGACATTGTCCAGGTCTGCACCAGGGCAATCAAGCCCTTTGGCCCTAGAGGGCAGCAGAGAGCAAGTGATGCCACTGGGGTTATAGGATCTAGATTAGGGGTCGGCAACATTTAACACTCAAATTTCCACAAAAGAGAAAGCACGGGGTGTAGCAAATTCTTTTTGCGACAAATGTTTAGTCACCCAGACAACTCTTAAAAACCCGGCCAGACATGTTCAGGGTAAAGATGAGACCTTAACTTGGCTGTGCTATGATAACTCTACAAAACGTACTTATCAAATTAAAGTCAACATATGCAAACAATGAAACACTCAATATTGTAAACAACTGTTTACTCACCCCGCGAGGAGTCAGATTTTGAAAAGCTACTCTAAATTTGTGATTTGAGCGACAAAAATTTAAACACGTTGCACTTTAATGGTCACAGTACTTTTCAAATTTCGAACTAAAAACACCAGGCAAACATAAAACACACTTAAATTATTATTTATTTTCCAAAGTCACAGGGAGCCGCAGTGTAAAGATGAAAGAGCCGCACAGCTCCAGAGCTGCGGGTTCCAACCCCTGATCTAGATGTATAGTACCTCATTCCAACATTTGGATTGACAGGCTTCTATTCCTGTACTGACCTGCACCCTGTTGCGATGAGCAGCTGGTCATAATGTTGGAAACCTCCATCACTAAATGCCACATTTTTCTCTTCAGTATTCACCGATGTCACCTGTCAAGTGTTGGGTCACCATTACACATAAGATTTTGTAAAATTGTTAACATGCTTTGTATAAAGTGATACAGAGAGCAAATGCAGAGCCTCTTGGTCTTGTCAAACTCACCTGTTTGTTGAACCAGACCTCAATGTCAAACTGCTGGAAAAATTCTTCCCTTCTCAGGGTGATGCTGTTGTTCTCAACATCCATCACCTGGACACAGAAAGGAATTATTCAACAAGGAGTCATACAATGACAAATCTGAACACAAATTTAATTTCTCATGTGTAGCATGTATCTGTGGATTTTTGTTACACTGTTTTACTCTACAATGTAAAAAGATATATAAAAATTTCAGTGTCATAACCTACATCAACCTTTGTTTTCTAACTGTGACATACCTTGCTAAGTCGAGTTTTGTCATAAGGTAGGAGGTCGTCTCTTGTCACCATGATGATCCTGCCACCATATCGCTCTTGGCGAAGAGTCTCAGCACACATTAAGCAGGCTGGTCCTGCATTTTGGTACACACACAGAATGAAAAGTTGACTCCACACAACACAAATTGTCCACACAACAGAAATGACATAATGTAAAATTCAGCTCTTTGATCCAAATTTTTCGGACATCCTGAACATTCGACAAGGCTCTGTGCAGAGTACCTTTCTATTCTGCATGTCCCAAAATTACATGTGCTTTCTGCATAAACATAGATCTTGCTATCAGTCATTCTTAGTATCATCGATTCTAATCAAAGCACCTAATTTTTTATAATTATTTAACTTTATCAATCTTTTATCTCTCTTTGTTTAGCTATTTCATTGCCCATTCACATTTAGATCAAGACTTTCCATTTCGTAGATCAAACAAATGATTTGCTTGCTCGAAATTGCTTTTTTGTATTTATTAGATCACAAAGATGTGACATTCTCACCTCCTCCCAGCAGCAGTGTGGTGTGTGAGACCCCTGCAACTCTGCCACCCATCTCCTTCATCCGATTTGTTTGGTGCAGCGACTGCAGCCATTAAATGTCAAAACCAAACAGAGAAAAGTGCATTAGAGTACCACAGAAATAAAAAATATATATCATGCTGTCACTTTACTGTATTTACTGTTATCAACAATAAAAAAATATTACCTTTTTGTTTATTGTCACGTACACTTTGCTATTTTCAACTTTCACCTAAGAAGAAAGAGCACAATATCAACAATATGTGGTAATATGAGGTTAGATATCCCAAAAATCTAAAAGATGTGAGTGCACAAATCATATTGCTTTCTTTATTGTTTCTTTATTGTATCCTCTGTTTTCCTGTTGATTTAAACGCATAAAAATGAGATATTCCTTCATTCACTTCTCATTCCCATGCAAACAGAAAATATGACTGTGCCTTGTGTTTGGGCAGGCAGTCTATGCCAGGGTACTCCTCCAGATCACCAGTTTTGACATTGAAACAGGATCCATGCCACGGACAACGCAACTTATGCCCCATAAGTGCCCCTAAAAGAAAGGTACAATTTTTTTTACTGAAAAATCACAGTTTTGCTTTTATATTCAAGTAAACATCTTCAACCACACCTCTGCTGAGAGGAGCACCGTAGTGAGTGCACTGGTTTCCCAACACTGTGAACTCCCCATTGCATCGTGCCAGAAGGACGCCATGACGACCAACCTCAACCTCCATCATCCTGAATGAAATAAAGATGTGCCATTTAAAGGTGCGTCTGCTGCCAATGCAGTCTTATTAACAAAGAAATCTATTGGGTCTAACAAAACAATTATAACTAATATTAATAATCTACAATGTAACCCAGGTGTGTAAAATAGATATTTTAAATTGGCAAATGGAAGACCCCGTTTATCCTCTGAGACTAGTAAGGCCAGGTTGTTTTCAACTTCCACAGTTCTTACTGTCCATCCTGAAGGTCTGAGTCCAGACAAACTGCTGCAGTCATCTCGTCTGACTCCTCAGAGTCCAGATCCAACACAGGAGCTGGATCTGCAAATGGGAAAAAAGCAATTACTGTGCCATACACACAAACATAGTGAACATAAATACACATACAAAACATTCAGCACCTACCAAATACTGCACTATTAATTCAGAATCTACTAAAAATAAAATAGAAAATGGTTATCATCATCAAATTGCTTTGCCAATATTTATGAAAGACATAAATGATATAATAACAACATATGAAGTAGCATATGAAAAAATGTAAGCATATGAAAAAGATGCAATGTTTCAAATAAAAGTTCTAAATGCAAAGATGGTGAATGGGTTCATGTACATAAACAATATAACACGTCATTTTTCAGCTTGGGGTTAAACCACACCTCTAATTCCATGTATATCGTGCTTTTTGATGCAGTTAAAATAGGTTTAGGGTTGTTCAGCATGTTCACTGTTTATCGGCTGCAGCAAATGAAAAAGCTACGTAAGCTCACAGACATGCCTGACTTTGTGAAGGTGTGTTTTTTTTGTGTGTTGAACGGGTGAGAGAACATTTATTGAGGTTCTATGAACTCTCACTCAGCTCTGGAAACAGATACGGATAAATGTGCAAAATTTGCAGATTTCTCACTGAAACAAGCAGGCGGGTTGTGACGTCCTATTAGGATGATGAAAAGGATGAGGCAAAGATGTTTACATGAAAACCACTGTTCAAGTGAAATAATTATCAAGATTGTGTGGCGTTGTGGCATATGACATGACGTTATAAAATCTAAATAACAGTGTGAAAACCTGTAGTTAGAAAACCTCAGAGCCAGAAGCAAGATCCAGCACCAACATCAGAGTGGGCAGGTAGGGTAACTCATTGAGGGAATATTATTAGAAATAATATAATGAAGGATGTGAACACTTACTTGAACCGAATAAAATTCTCCTATTGTTCAAAAAGGATGTTGTTGTAAAGAATAATGTTGGAGATGATGCTCGTGTTAAAATAGTCTACATGGTGAAGCAACCCTTACTTGCACTGAATTGGAATTATTTGAGAAAAATCGACTGAATCAAGGCTGAATACAGAACAGTGCGCTATTGTAGGTTTAACATGTGAGGTTATAACTGCATGAATTTGATAATACTAGGCCGATTTGAGGCATGAAACTCCAGGCCTGAAAATGACTCTGGCCCTGGGTGTTTGATTGGTTTCAGGTCTGGGGAATTTGGAATCAATACTTTAAACACTTTTTTAGAGTGAAGTGATTGTCACTGTGATACACACCACACAACAGTGTCTGGGCCGGTGCTTTGCTTAGTGGCAACTCAGTGGCACCTCGGGACTCGAACCGGCAACCTTCCGATTACAGGGCAGCTTTCTTAACCGCTAGGCAGCCTCCACCACCACTTATGCTTTTTGTAGTGTGGCAGGGCACACTAAGATGCTAAAAGATGCAATTGCCACTAGAACAGAGGCATCATACTGCCTCAGCATTTAAACACTTAATGCAACATGTTCAGGGATCCCTTTGGTAATTTAAACCTGGATAAGCCATGGAATTTGAAAAGAGAATTTTCCAGGCCTTGAAAAGTTTTGGAATATGTAACAAACATATAAAGTTAAGGAAAAATCTGACACTGAAATCTTTGAAAATCTGAACAATTGAAAACGACATATTAATGTATAACATGAAGTAAGACTGAGCAAGACTACAATGTTTAAAACTAGTGCAAGTCTAGAGTATAGTTTACTAGCTTTGTGTAGTGAACCATGTCACGTGCGTGCGTTGCTTCCATATTCCAGCACCTCCGCAGCAAGTGTCTCTTTTTAAAAGTCATGTAAATTACAGCTTGCGATCTATGGCCAAACATGATGCCATCCATTATACTTGGGCTTGCAACAAACTTGGAGGAAGAAACGCTGTCATTTTAGTCAAGCTCAGGGTTTCAGGGTTGTCATAAGTTTAGTTTAGCAATTTGCACAGAAATTCCAGAGAACGTATTGTCATGAACATTATCCTTAGAGTAATCAATAAGTCATGGAAATAATTTGGTTCAAATGAGTAAGAACCCTGCATGTTACACTGTCTACCCCAGCCATATTACACACATGGAAGCAGCTATCTGTGCAATCCATGTATAGCGAAAATCCATCAAGATGCTAATAAACTAATTTGGCCACCATGAGAAAAACTCAGACCACGTCCCATTTTTATGAATTTTTACATATAGATTTTATAACATTTTGAAATAATAAGAAAAAAAAACAGGGGGTGGCTACATCATATCACCCACTCACTGTCCCACTGTCTCACTGTAACCACTTAGTCCTACTCAGAATCACTACTGCCAGAGACCGGGGATTCACCCAGCCCATCGCCAGGCACACAGACGCGCACATCATTCACTCACACACTCACACCTTTTGATCAGTCAGAGTTGCTAATACACCTAGTGTGCATGCCTTTGGATGGTGGGAGGAATCCTATGTAAACTCACACAATGGCCGGGACTTGAACACACAACCTTGGAGGTGCGAGGCCACGTTGCTAACCACTGCGCAGTCGCACAGCCCGCTACAATGATAACCCGCTACATATCTAATGCAAATGAAATCCTCGCTGATCTTTCTCTCTTACAAGACTGTTCAAAGACTTCAGCATCATAAAAAAAAAAAAACTCGTGCCATTTGAGGATTAAACTTAAAAAAGAGGACACAAGACATACTGAACCTTTTGGATCTTCATCATCACACAGGGCATGCCTAAATGAATTAGTATGGGAAATGTAACGATCCACGTTCTACTTACTGTGCTTCTCACTTCGCGACATTTCACAATAGTTAAACACTAGCTGGACAAGATAAAATATCAGTTTTCTTTTAGCTTCGGTCTCCTTGACAAGTTTGGGCAGCACGTGATCTCAAGGCTCAGGTCCAGTCTCATAGGTTATTGAAAGCATTTGCGTGGATGAAACTGAAGTCCGTCTTTTCGGGCTCCACGGATTCTCAGTGCTGTCCTCATTGTGGTGACCTTCACAGCAGCTCCGCTCCAGCACAGGCGTAATTGGCCGTCATTGTCTCATAAAAACATGCGCTCTAGCCACTCCAGCCTTCAAAAGCCAGTCCAGCAGTCGGCAAGCGTTGTTGGCTTGATGGTGGAGAACTATAGTGTTGCGAAGTGTGCCTTGTTCAGGAGCAGAGAGGCAGTTTCCCAGCGCACCCTGCTCCACTCAGAACGGCTGACAAAGCAACAAGCCTCAACAATGGGTGCAGTGCGTGCTGAACAAAGTGTGTGACACTGCATCCAGCGTGTACCCCCGCACCTGCAGCTTCCCTTCAACCACATTTAATAAATGAGATTTAACTTGCTGGCTTGTGACGTCATCAGTAGTAATTTTACAGCTGTTAATAGAAACGCACAGTTAGAGCTGATGACATCTACAAATGTAAGCATATAATTACATAATATTTCAGGAAAAGTATACATCTCCATACATTTATAGAACTGGGAAACTGCAGAAAGCACACACAATATTTGCTGTCTGACACATTATAACAACTGGCCTAAAACAGGAATTTAACATAATTGTCCATGCTATATTGTCGTTGAAATTGTGCCTAATAATTATAAATGCGTTAATATTCATGAAAAAAACAGGAATTTTACATAATTACATTTGCTTTGTAATCATATTCAAACTAAAATGCAGTTCAAAGTCCATGTGCATATGCAGTTTAAAGCATTATTTAAGATAAAGTCTTTTTTTCCCATTTTGTTAAACAAGAATTGTAATAAGCTACTAATGAACATGATGAATGCACATTTTTGCCCTTTTATATCTGTATTCAGCCAAAACCAGAGCAGCCTGTGTTCTGAAAAGTCCAACCTTCCTGCCTGGCACAAACCTGGCTCCCCCTGGCCATGTGTTATCTGCCATTGTTGTATGTATTGTCTTTACTTGTAATATTAAATATTGGATGAGACTGAAAATGTCAGTCAGTATTGGATACATTATGGTTACCCCGAGTAGCTAATCCACTGTTGCATTGTCTTCCGGGTTTATTCTCAGACAGAAGTCAACAAAGAAAATGAATTCTTTCACACCTGAAGAAACAGATCAGATTGGTTCTGTAGGGTAAGTTAACATGACAAACACAGCTGTGTGTGCATGTGTGAGACTGGGTGTTTGTCTAGTGGTGTGCATGTATACGGGTTGTACAGATGCTGCTGTATATTTCAGACTCACCATTTGTCCTCCTGCCTGAGTTTTGGAGGGTTTGCTCAATTCAGCCAGAAGTCAACCAGGGTGTCAATGTCCAGTAATTACTGCAGTAATGCCAACAGACCAGACCAGACAACTTGTAACTATTTTCACACAATTAACTAATTTATCAAAACTTCTAGTCTTCCCCTTCATCCTTTCTCCCTCTCATCTCTCAACATTTTTACAAATCTATCCAATTACACAAAATTTTCATCCTCTCATCTTTCCTCCTCTCACAGTTAACCTTTAACTATGCTTCATACGGTGCCAAACTTCCATTTTCTACTTACTTTCATTGTTATTTGGGTTTGTCAGTACGGCAGTTTTTTAGGGATTTATGCTGACACGGGTGAATATACAGAGCCGGCTTTCATGCCAAGTAGTAGGGCCTTCCTTTCTGCATGGTTTTACATCCGGCTTGACATCTGACCCTCGGTGGGGTCAACAGGTCACACGCAATTCCCAAAAAAGTTTTCAGAACACGTTTATTATTTTAGACGAAAATCAACTTTTTGCCAGATGGTTACATGTTTAGAGAAATATTTGATGTTGATTCATAGACCTTGTCAAGGGCAATATTTAGACATATGGCTTGCCTTGGTCAGACTTTTTGGTCAGAATATTGAAAATATAATTTTTTTTAATTATTATTATTTTGCCACTAAACGGGTCATACGGAGCACAAACATCGACAAGCTATATAAAAAAAATGTACTCTACTGTGTGAGGTGTGCTATTACTTTTATAAGCAATCTGAGTTGGCATGACTGAGCTAATAATGCTCAAACTGGGTCAAATTCCCATAGGACTGCATTGAACGGTAAGTTTAGCATTGTTAGCATTTTAAAAACACCCCCTGCTCGCACACATTTTGACTGAAATACCCAAGAAATTTGGATCTCCAGGAGACACCCATGTTGCATTGGACCAACCATCTTGTTTTTCTAACTTTTTCTGTTAAATCCCATTCATTTTTGCTCTGCCTAAACCTGCCAAATTTTGCATGGTGGGTCAGACACACACCCTGAATCAGTAAATGGGGTTGTTTCAAAACTGTGCTTGTTTTTACAGTTGTTTGGACCTCTTTTGCTCCCTTTAACTTGCATGAATCCTAGCAACCACCTACATTATCCTTACCAACACTGTCCTACAACACAATCACAAACCAGACGCTTTATTATGACCACCTGCTCCTCCATCCATTTTATTAAGACCGCTTACTCATTCAGCCACTTTATTAAGACTGTCACATGCTCAAGGCTGTAGGTCTGGCTGTGAACTTTTTGGCTAATCTGTACAGTGCCAATCACGTCAATGTGCCAAGGTCAAAAAATGATGACGATTACCTTGCGTTATCTTCATCAGTTGTTACCCATCCCATACATGGTGCAGGATGGTCAATTACAGGGCAAAAATGAGATAGGAAGTGGTTGTATGATGTCAGAGACTTTCTTTCACATTGCCAAACAACTGTTGCCCACTTTTGTGCCTACACCTTCAACCCCAATCTTGACTCTTTCGGGTAGGAGATGGTACTAGAAGTACAAGTACAATGCAGTGGGCCCCTCCGGGGCATCATCATATGATAGGCATTTGGGCATTTTCAGTTAAAACATGATGGCCATGTGTGGAAACGTGGCTCTGTTGTGGAGGGGGCCTGTGCCAGGGTTTGTCCAGAAGCCACAGCACTGGAAGTAAATAGCCAGTTATCTCAGACATCTGGGCATTGATCTACGACAATCACATTGCAGTGAGTTTGCCCCTTGCTTGCAGTGACACAAGCTTAATGGCTACCTAGCTCACCTACACAGTGCCATCTTTAGGAAGAGGGATTTCCACTGGGTTCATGAAATGCCCAAGTCTTCCGTGATGCTGGGAACTAAAGGTCCCATGTATGAACAGAAAATACTTTATTTAGTAAGAAAAACATGGGCCAAAACCAAACCACACTTTTAAGTAGCATGTTGTTCCCAGACACCGGCGACACATGTGAGCATGTGTTTCTTGGTGCTCTTTTCAAACCCAGGAAAATGCGGAGGAAAAGGCATCCGGTATAGAACTTTTGCCAAATGATTAGTGCAGTCAACCAGGCCGGTTGATCCACAGTGGCGACCTCTAGCGGGAGGTCCTGTATACTTGCCAAGAGGCTTTAGAGGTAATGGATAGGAGTGTGTTTTGGCAAGGATCTCACGATAAGATACGTATCATGAGACATGGGTCACGATGCGATTATATCACAATGTGTTCTACAGTTCACTGAAAAAGTAAAAACAGTGCTGAAATACAAGATCCTGCCTCATTCTGCAGGAATGGAGGTTGTAGTTGCATGCTGATTCTCATTTCTGCTGACTGGTTTTCACAGCACCATCTGGTGGACCAAATTTGTAGACAGAAACATCAACATTTGATTTCCCTGTATTGATACAATATCAGCATGTAGAAAATCGTGGTATATTGCTGTATTGATATTTTCTAACATTCCTGGTAATGGATTGGTGGGTGCTTGAATTGGTGGTGGCCATGAAGGGGTGGTAGTAGTCTAGTGGGTAACACACTCGCCTATGAACCAGATGACCCAGGTTCAAATCCCGCTTATTACCATTGTGTCCCTGAGCAAGACACTTAAGTTGCTCCAGGGGGGGACTGTCCCTGTAACTAATGATGGTAAGTCATTCTGGATAAGGGCGTCTGATAAATGCTATAAATGTAAAATGAAGTGCAGTATGCTGATCACAAACTATGACTGAATGAATGAGTGGTGCAGGGATTGTCACAGAAGGAAAATAATTTACTGAAATGAAGAAAAAAGCCTCATTATTCTCTTTGTGAATTTGTGCAGCATATTTTACATTTACCTATTTTCCTCATGTACATATTACACGTTCTTCATTCTTCATTTGACATTATGAGGTTCTACAGTTTCATGTGTATCATCACTTTTGTTATATTAGTTGTCAACACTTTTATCTTTAACAGTATTATTTTTCTTTTCTCAGATTTGAGTTTGCTCATGTTAATGCTAATGGTAGCGCAAATGGTAATAAAAATGAAAATATATATTTTCTATAGAGCTTCCCTCCTGGAGGGCAGTTCATTGTGAGGTGTGCTGATATATGACTATATAGTATGAAATGTTATGAAAATTTGATTTAACCAAAAAAAAAAGAACCATGAGGTCAAATTATTGGATTCAAACACACACCTCCCCAGCAGACCTAAACACAAGGCCTGAATCCCCTCACATATCCAGAGTTGTGGATGTTTGAAGATACACTGCAAAAAAAAAAAAAAAGTGCTTTTTGACCCCCTCTCTTTACCAGAGTGTCCAGAAAATTAAGTGAAAGTGAAGTGAGCAGCACAGCACACAGTGACACAATGAAACGTGTCCTCTGCTTTTAACCGTCACCCTTGGTAAGCAGTGGGCAGTCATGACAGGTGCCCAGGTAGCAGTGTGGGGCCGGTGCTTTGCTTCCTTAGGCCACCACTGCCCCGTTTTAGGCAATTGGGCAACAAAGTAGTATTTGCCTTGGTGTTTCATCCATGACTGCACAGAAGCCCAATAACAATTCACCTTTAAAAATTCAGATTTTAGTCATGGTTTCTCAAATCTCCAAGAATCGGTGCATTACACCATCTCAAGTACCATGTCCATCTCCAAGAAGGCTGTGTAATCTGTGCTGTTAATAAGTCAAGAGTTTGCCTATCTTTAAATCATCCACCGATACAAACTCCAACTGTACTGCCTGCAGCTGGGGACTTGTGAGAATTCACTCTGGTGGGAACTCTAGAGTAGGACAGAGACCACCCCCTATCAAGGAGTTTTCTTCCTGAACCTCTGATGTGTGTGGAAGTGAGACCAACTATGTCCAGCTGATACTTGTCCATTTACACTCTTATTAAGAGCGACTTACAACATGCTTGATTTTACCATTAATGAAGTAATCAGCTCTGGTTCACTAGGACTCAAAACAAGTTAATCTAAGTAGCCTATTAGAGATGTCCATCTCTCGCACTAGCTCCACCCCTGCCTTTGAGGTGACATTCCACATTCTCACAGTTCCAGTCTGTCTTTGCCTGCAAAAGCCTGCCATCTTAATTGCTTCCTTCATCCTCTGAGTTGTGGAATCACAGACTAATCCACCATATTTGTCTTTTTATTCATTGTGAAACTACTCCATGGCTTTTTGGTCATATTCACAGTTAATTGTCATTTTGTGTGTATATGATGTCCTTGGTCTCTTAATATTCTACTATTATAATGCCTGTAACGGGCTGGTTCCCAAGCCTGGGTGAGTCCCTCCTTGCACCCAGTGTCCCAGGATGGGGTCTGGCAGCCTTGACCGTCAAAAACAGGAGCGAGATAATACTATATGATATGGGCAGCGGATGGCCTAGCGGGTAAGGAAGAACTGTAATCAGATCACTGCTCCCTGGGCGCCTTTCACAGCAGCCCACTGCTCATCAATGTGATGGGTTAAATGCAGGACACATTTTGTTGTTGAACTGTGTGTGCTTGCTGTGTATCACAATCTCTTCACTTTCATTATATTTCCCCATTTACTCTGACTAAGCAGCAATTTGGTACATAAATGAGTTAATTGTTCTTGTGAATTCAGTTTTCACCCATGGCCACTAGATGGTGGTAATGATTCTATAACAAATGTCTTTACCAGTCAAGAATATTGTCAGCTGCATCATGAGAGATGTTGTGGCCAGTCCAAATACTTCTGCAGTCTCACCTATTAGCCATTCAGCTGACATTCTGATGCTATGCGTATGAACTAAAAAGTCAGGTATACAGGTTGCATAGAGCATTGCAGGTGTTCTTGGCTTTAAAGGGTTCCCTCGTGCACCCATGGTATCTGAACAACAGGTGTGATCAGAAATGTTTCAATGCTTGTTTCCACGGAAACAATCCTGTCACAGCTGTTGCCATGGAGCAGACTTAATGATCCAGGACTGGAGGTCTGAGGCGGTCATCCTTTACAGGAGACTCAGGCCATCTGTCACATTGCTGTGTAGCAGGGAAAAGGAACGAGAAGAGCAGGACTGAGTAGGGACAACTTAAAAACAGTCTAACGGTATATTATACTGTATGAGTAGTTTGCAATAGACAATTTACTGCATCAGGATATCAAGTTGGCTTCAAATGACCTCTTCCTTCACAAGTATTAAATAAAAGGTCTGAAGCACGATCCCATCTCAGAGCACTGGCCCTGCCCTCACCGTCTGGCACACCGGTCTATGCTGAATTTTTTATATGTCCATGGCCCAGTTACGATGCTACACCTCAGACATCACAACCCCCACAATCTACCCCTGGTCTCTTCAGGTCCCAAACAACACACAATGAAAAGGATCTGCTTGATATTTACAGATTTCTTTTTTATTATTTTAATTGTTGCAAACATTGACATCCAGATATTGGTACACAAGTTTACTGAGTGTGTGTGTGAGAATGTGAGTGAACTGTGAGATCACAATAAGCAGACTAAAATTCAGTAAGCCAGAGAGCCTCAGTATAGAAGTTAGTGAGAAAGACAGTCGTCTCGACAGACAGACTCGCCTGAACTGTACTGAGGATGCAGCACTGCAATTGGTAAGGAGGATCCATCCAATTCTGAGCAAGTGTTCCTTCCAGTTAAACCAGGCTCTCCTTCAGCGTCACACATCAGCAAGAGAGTGTGCAACAGGATGAGGATCTATATGTGAACAAATATACAGACAGGACACATACAGAACCACCCTGTGATCACACACAGCAGCCAGTCACTTATTGCACTTTTGTTCTACCCAGGAGACGTTCTCCCTAGATGTTCAATAGACGGATATCAGTTTTTGTCAAAAGTACGAACACACGCACACAGCAGCGCAGCAGGAGACAAGCAAGCAGTTGGGGGGGTTTAAAAAAAAAAAAAAAAAGCAGCATGAACGATGGGTGCAGAGCTAAAACATTGTACACTGTTAAACCCCCTCCAAACTGCCCTGATTAAAGCACGGGTTCAGCAGAGTGGTGTCTGTATGTGATCACTGTGAACATGTAGGGTTTTTATGTGGAGGATTTGGGGTGCTCAGACAGCCAGACCCCATCTACCGAGTATGTCCCTCTAGGTTGGGACACCTCAGCAGTGTGCATTCAATCCTCCATTTGTAGTTAAGACATCTTTCCGCTCGCTTTTCCTATAAAGACTATTTAAGTCAGATAAAGGCTGGCGTCCAGTGTGGGAGGACGGTAGTGCCAGTTTCAATTACTGGCCTGCAGTGGAGAAGCTGCAGTGATCAGAGACTGGTCTTCAGTACAGAAGAGACCAAGAAGGGTCAGAAATAAAGCTGAGGGCTTCTCACTGGAAACCCTGTCACAGTTACAAATACAAGGACTTAACATGGAAATGGCAGGTGAGGGGGCAAGGCTAATATATATATATATATAAAAGATATTCTATACAAGAGCATTTCCCCAAATTTTCCTAATTATACATATATTTTATACATTTTAAATGTGGGTTGTCATTTACGCAGGCCTTCTTGACTTAACCAATAAGTGAAAGGTAGCCCGCCCAAGACAGCAACTCGCCCAATCACACATTGTCACTTCCTCAATTCTACTGGAAGAAAACAGATCGCTAGGATGGATGTCACAGCAATCTGTCAAGTACAGAATACTCACAACTCACCAAGGGTGCCTGTAGGGCGTCAGTCACTACGTATTCCTGGGTAGGAAGTTTTTGGATTGCCAGAAAACGGTTGATAATTGTTTAGGGCCCAGGGCTATACATGTTTTGTGTGTGTGTGTGTGTGTATATATATATATATATAGAGAGAGAGAGAGATAGATAATTTGTTTTAAATCACCACCAGTATAAACATCTTTTGGTCCTGGCTTCCTGAAAAGGCTCTTGCTCAGAAACAAGAACTAAATCAATGCTCATAAGCTGTATCAGACCTACTTCATGACAGAATGAGGATAAACATTAATGTTCTGCCTGTGTCTACCTCGCCTCTGAACTGCGAGATGTAAAAGATAAATAACCCCCTTCCAAAGTGGTGCATGTATGTAATTCCCAATACAACCTCCCGACTGTGTTTTTCTGTCTGGACGCCAGTCTTCAGGTATACACAACTTTATGCAAATTTACAGTTTTTGGAATCACCATGCAAGAATACTCTTTTTTTTTTTTTTTCCTTTCTCTTTTTTTTTATAGAGTGTGCGCATGTATGCACCTTGTGTAACACATAATAAGCTTAACCCACATCCAGAATAATTTACATAAAAGGACAATCATTGTCAACAGGGCTTGGATGAGGGGAAGTGGTGACAAGTGTTTCCTGGAGAAGGAGGGAAGGGTAGGAGAGGTTGGGATAATAGGGCGTGGTCCAGAGGTGAACAATCAGCGGCACTCCCACACTTTCACTGTCTGGTCTACACTTCCAGTCACCACATAGGGAGAACTCTTGTGGAAATCTGAGGATGAGAAAAAGACCCAATGAGACATTATATATACAGATCTGTAGCCAGCAAACACTGTTATATTTTTATAACACTTACATCTGAAAAGGCCAAAAAAATAACAATGATTATGCTCAAATCATGTTACTGTCAGTCATCTTATAACAGCATAATGATGCAACTGTGACTAAATGTGTCAATATGTTTGAATAATCATTGTGGTAAGATCTCTAGGTAGCTCAGAATGCATTTGTGCGTTACCAAGACTTAAATTGGGAATATAGAAATAGAACACTTCATACTAATTCATACTTTCCCTTCAGTTCCTGACTTTGCATAAGAAGCCTGTAAACACACCATCTGAAGCTTGTGTTAAAATTGGTGCAACCATATTGCACGAAGAACGCCTTACCAAGAGAGGTAACAAAATGTTCATGGGCACTGAGGGTCTTGGTACAACGCTTGTTCTTGACATCCCAAATGCGGAGGGTCTTATCATCAGCACAGCTCACAATGAACTGCCCTCCAGGGTGGAAGAGCACCCCGCGTACCCAGTTATCATGACCAACCTGAGGGGCAAAATTTGACACAGACTGATGAGGGGTACAGAAACGGAGGAGGGAGTAACTGGGGGGTGGAATGACCGTGTCCCTCACCAGAGTCATGAAGCACATTCCAGTGCTGACATCCCACATCTTGATTGTTTTGTCTCTTGAGCCAGAAAGCAAGAAAGGTCCAGGTTTCCCACTCTTTTTATTCTAAAAACAGTCAAGGGTTACTTTACTTCTGACTATCTACAAACGGGGCAATATTTATTTGGCCACTTAAAAATAAAAGCTTTGCCCAAGCACATTTATTCCCATTTGATAACTTTTAGAACAGCAGATTTTCAGAACCAACATGCTATTGAGACTTTAGTTTAGATGGAAATGTAAACCCAAACACACACCTCTGCACCAGTGGCCTCCATTATGGTGCTGTGTGCACTCTCAGGAGCCCAGGAAATGCACTCCACTACATGCTCATGCTCCCGCAGCTCTGCCTTACACTCCTTGGAGGCAGTGACCCACACTCTCACTGTCTGGTCATTGGAGCAGCTAGCGAGCAGTGAGCCATCTTGATTTGGCCGCACCATGCGTACCCACTCCCTGTGGCCCGTAAATGTTTTAACACAATACCTGAGAAAACACAGTGAATACCTTAAATGCACTTTCTATCACAAAGCTGAACATTCTGTGATGTCAGGTGCAATGAGCATTGTAACCCACTGCATTCTTTTGTTCTTGGTTAAATGAGTCACTTCAAACAAAAATTCTTTAAAAAGCACAGAACTCAAACCCTAATTGTTCCAGTATAATCATGTGATTGTATATTTTTGTGAATTGCTTTGTCAATTTTTTCTAGAAGAGGTAGGTACACTGCTGACAGGTGGTGTCTAATGAAGTTACTAATAAAACAATTGATCTTTTGGGGGGGCAGTGGGGTGGTAAAAAAAAATCATGGTACTTACATATTTAATGAAACCCTAGAATACACTTTTCTATTTTTATTATAACAATATACCTTCTTATTTTGGTTACTAGCTGTATATACAAGGACAAAGTACGGTGCATGAACATGTTCCACAGACCACCACAAACATAACATTTTAAATTTCACAAAAATCAATGACTACAAGGGATTTGTATCCCTTGTGCACACATCGACTTAAGAGACTCACTGGTGTATATAAATCACAGTCGCAATACTGACTAAGAGACAAAGTTCTTACAGAAGGCAAAGTCAAGTAGACAGTAGCAGGAGAGTCTCTTCTCCCAACCAAAATGGGAGAGTTAAAGGAATCGAGAACCTACCCAGTAGCCACCTCCCACATCTTCATGGTCTTGTCCCTAGAAGCAGACACTATGTGATCCCCATTGGGCATGATGGCCACTGAAGAGACATTGTGATCATGGCCTGGGGAGTGAAAGTGAAACAGATTCATTATCTGGCCACAGATTTAATCTGTATTCCTGCACCCACTGTATTCCTGCTCTGACTTGCAGCAGCACTTCACACAGCGAGGTGATTTTTAGCATGACATTATTATTTACATTCATTCACTCTTTCCAGTAGACAAAATCAATACAAGGTTCTATGGAGGGCTTTTAGGAAGGGAGTAGGATGATGGTATGGGGTGGTAATCCATCTAGACAGAAGGAAAGGCTAACACTGTCCCCTCTACAAAAGGTTTATAGCAAGTCATTTTAAAATGGCATGTATTCCTTTGTTTTATTACCAAAACACACGGTATAGGCACAAAAGTAAAGGCAACATTTATATTTTAGACCTTACTACGCTGTGCTGCACCATCTGAAGAATATTAGACTTTAGAAAATAAAGAAATTGATTTGTAACTTCAGGGCCGCAGTCTGCATTCTCACCATGCATGGTCCTGATGCATTCAAAGCCCTGGAAGTCCCAGAGCTTGATGGTCATGTCAGCAGAGCAGGAGGCCAACAATTTTCCTGTCTGGTCAAATGAGATGTCCTGCACAGAGTCTGTGTGGCCCTTGAGAGTGCGCTCAAAGTCACCTGCCTCATAATCCCATACCTGCAAAGAGGAGGACATCAGGCACCATGTTAGCCTCAATAAACTGCAATGGATCAAATCTAACCAGCAGTAAACCTCACTGAATGGTGTGACCAAAAAGGACTGGGTCAGTGTGTGTATTTGTAGTAGGGCTGGGCAAATATACAATCTTAAATCAATGACCGCACTAGGCTTCAGCTCGATCTCGGTGATCAGCTTTGACCATTTTTACTTTTTTTTCTTCTCTCAATTCAAAACTTACTCCAAGGTTTACTCTTCATATCACATTTTTCTCATTATAATATTTTGTTTCTATCACAATTTTTTCAATTTTGGCACAAATCTAATTCCTGACTGGTTTAAATAGCAAAAAAAATATTTATATTGTGATAATTTTGTTGCCATATTGTGTTATTTTGGCTATTGTTCTAAAAAAGCATGACATCTAAGTAAAATGAAGACAAATATGGAGCTCAGTGAGTATTTCCAGCTCTGAACCTACAAGAATCTTCAGTGAGCAGGGTGGGGCATACGCTGGTGATGTCAGGGCATAGAAGAAGAAAAAAAAAAAACAGAGAATATGCTGGGAAAATGTGGCGCATTAGTACATAGGAAATGGAGGGAGACAAAAATAGGGAGGGAGGCCTGGACTGTGAGCAGTGAGCTCAGAGGCTGGCACTGCCCTTGGAAACTAGAGCATCACTACCATGGAGACAAATAGTGACTCAGCAAAAAAGCATTTTTATTCGCCTGGTTCTCGTTCTGCTCCTCCTACAGAAGGAGCGAAAGTGTACGAATCCTAGCTGGCAATAATGTTCTGACGGAAAAAACAAACTTTGTCACACACCTTTATAGTAGCATCCTCTGACGCTGACACCATAACACTGAAGACAGGATGGAAGATGACCCGAGTGACTGGGCTCCTGTGCCCACTCAGGGCGTACTTCTCTGGGGGACGAGGGATCCACTCTTTAGGGTCCCTCTTCTGGCCCACGGGGCCCCCTAAGGTGATTTCTTCCTTTGCTTCATTCAGTTTTGACTCCAACTCCATTACCTGTAGAAGAAAGTCAATGCAAGATTTTGCAAACCAATCAAAAGGGGTAAAATGAGGTCCACACACAATCCAGAGAAATAAAGAATGTGGTAACTCCTTACTAATACTAATCTGATGATAAATCAAAGTGCATGACCAAAACATTGCTTCATTATTAATTAGGTGTATTAGAAAAAAACAAAATCGATACAGCAATATATCATGATACTTTACGGGGTGATATATGTATCGATGCTGGGACACCAAATATCAATATTTTTGCATACAAATTTAGTCCATTTCAGACAGAGTAAAATTGCAAAACATGACAGACCAAGCGGTGTCATTATACCAGCCCGTTCAACAAACCATGCAGTATGGACTAAACACAATTTGTAAGTGGTCAAACGTCTGTGAAATATTCTATTTCAGCAGGAGCCCTCCAGATACAATACAGCAACAAACGCAAACTATCAACACAAAAATGACTAAATACACTGGACAATGCAAACAACCTCCCATCCACTTCGTGCATTTTATTCATCAGGATTCGTGCCTCTATATCGCGGTTGAAAACAGATGTACAGCATCGTGTGTTTCAGCTCTGTTTTCACATTTCCAGTGAACTGTACACTATTGCAATATGTAAAGTATTGTGATATAATCGTATCTTGACACCCCTATTATTAATGTACTGAAATAATTTCCCCCATTACTGCAAAACTACTGCCCATTAATGAATGTTGTGTACTAATTTGATTGTGTATTTTTAATAATTTCCAGAGGAGCAGCACCTACTTTCTTCTGTAGTCTAATGACTGAGGTCCATTTCTTTTCCAGAAGCCCAGCATACTTCTTATCTAGCTCTTCATTCTGATGACAAGAGACAAACAGAAGCATTGAAAAATAGAAGACATTCAAAATCCCACTGCCAACAGTTAAATGAACATAAGCTTCGAAAGAAACCAGAAAGTGTCTCCTGCATACCATGTCTAACTCTGCTTCCTTCCTGAAGATGGAATAAGCTTCTTCGTGCCCATTGGAACGAAGATAGTCAGCTATCGCTCGATTTCTGAAGCACAAAAGATACCAATATCAAACACTGACTGCAAAAACAGGGTGACAAGCGGGAAAGAACAAAGAGCATGACAAGACGAAAAATTCATTTGGGTGTGTGGGGGGGTAATTATTGAGAGGAGAGCCACAAACTGGAGCGTCTCTAAATAAAGCTGCCTCCAGGCGTGGCACTGAGTATCTTAAGGCAGACTGGATGTCCCCATCCTCACTGCTCATAGGTTAACCCGGCCATGAAAGTTTAACAGTTTAAATTGTTCTGTTCTTGGTTGACTAGCATGTTTGTGGGGAAAAAAATAGACATGATAACTAAAACCCAGCGGTGCCATTTAATTTTCCTACAAAGTAGGGCTTTAAATGCAAAAATGTACACGTATTTGTAACCCTGTGCTTCTCCAGGACGGACCATCATTTTAACTATAAGATCCAGAGAAACAGCAAGAAGAAGAGCACAGCAGAAACTAAAACTGATACGCTCTGAGGTTAGACGAGGACACTGCGCTCATTGCCATGGTGACATGCTCATCTTGCAGCCCTCTGAGATGGCCAGTCTTTGGAGCAAATGGCTCCCACCCCCACCAGAACAGAGGTTGGACTACTGCTGGAACTATTCTGAAACCTTCCCAATTATTGGAATTGCTGTTTTCACTAAAACGCTTGCCAGTAAAATGTCTTTTTAACGGATAATGCATCTACCAGATGCTGAACGATAGAATTTAGAAGTCTGGCTCAATGTCCTGCTGATCAGACTGGTCAAACCTTACAAGGACATTTTTAAATACAGAGTGCACCTGGGGGCGGTTATGTGCGTCTCTCTGTTCCAAAAGGGAACCGTGTCCTTCTGTACCCTGACACCACAGATACCCTGACCCAGCTGCTGTACTACATCACCACTGGAGGGCAAGCTGAGTACCACTGTAGCGTTATAAAAAAAAATTACAATATCACATGCAGTTCAGCTCCCTTTAAAAGCTTAAAGCCACGCGGTCATGAGTGGCCTAGAGGTGTTTCTACAAACTTGAGCAGGCAGAATAAATGGGTTGCTTATAAAGAACACGCTGTTCACTCTCACACAAATGTGATGGAAATTCAGAACGGGTGCTTACAGATCCTACTTTCACTGGATCATGAACTGATTGCTTTTCCTATCTGGCCAGGATAAAGGATCCTTGACTCAGAAAAAAGCATTACTGACACACATGTCAGATGTATTTTTGTATTCAAGCATCTGGGAAGAAAGAAACACTGTACTCTACAATTACATAGCCCTACAATTATATACTCATTATTTCCCAAGGTCCAGAAATATATATACACACACACACACACACACACACACACTGTTACCAGATATCAATCAAAATACTACATGAACTGTTCCAAAGCACTGACCAGACATGAGGAATGAGTGTAATTAGCCATAAACATTTGAACCACTGATGGGGGAGAGGAAGAACACTGAAGACATGAAGAACTGTCACCTGTCAAGGGTGACAGTTGCAAATATTATGCAGCAAGTGAAGAAGTGGCCAGAGAGGTGAAATATATGTTGGAGAAACAAGTCTGGTCCATAGAGCCACGGCTTCACAACTGGCAGGATTAATGAGGCTGTGGTGATGTACTGTAGAGGTTCAACCAGTACAAGGCAGGTGTACTGGTTGTAAACAGTGGAAATACAGGAAAATGGCCAGTGCCAGTAGTGAACCTATATTAGTTACTTAAATATTGTGCAACGTGTTTTGTTTCTGAATCGTTTCATTTTTAAAACGTTCTAGAGCAATATGTGCAAGTTTGTGTGAACAGGTAGGACACTCACAGTTCATCTCGTTGTCTCTGTGACAGCACCATGGTGGTCTGTGTGTGTGGGGTTCTGTCTTGGTGGAAGCGTTATGTCTGTGTGTGCTTCTCTCCCTGACAGGGAGCAGGTTGGTAGGACCGTCACTCCTCTCAGCTTCTCTAAGATATGTTCCAATCTGAAGGACAATGGCAATGCTTGAGACCAGAAGGGGAGGGGCTTCACAGACACACCCCACAGCTGTCCTCAGGTAGGAGACTCTCAGCTGATCCAGTCAGTTTCAACAACCTGTTTTACAGTCCATCTGGGGACAGAGAAGGAAAGAAAAAGTCAATACACGAAAAAAGAAAAAACATTAATTGCATTAATCTCTATATATGTTGTTCCATTCCCTCATTGTAGCTATTGGCTCACTCTGGAACCTGACAGAGAATTTGAAATTAGATTTAGGGCTACGTATTATCATGCTAATTAGGGGGAAAAATGCCATGATTCTAACAACTCAATGACAGGAAACATTAAACACGTTTTGAATAAAACATGCAGTGCCGCAGCAACCTAATCCCAGTACAATTGTAAGAAATGTTTGGTACACGTAATAAACGTGTCTGCAGAAAATGGAGTTTCAAAATTCTAGATTTTGCTGCAAGACTAAGACCACATTGGGAATCTGACGCAGCATGTGTGGAGTGATCACTAATGTCACATTCACAACTCTCCAATCAGAGCACACTAAACGTGCACAGTGTTCAGGTCTATAGCACTGATTTTAGTTATCAAAAAGAAAAATATTGCAAAATATTACAATCGAACCTCAGATTCCTTAATTTTGTCTCATTGTCTATGAAACATTTAAATGTAGCACATTTGAACCTACAAAAACCACTGAAAATCAATCTGCATGTAGGGATTAGTAGCAGCCATGATCCTGAGATGACTAGAACAGAGATTGTGGTTGTGATGTTTGCTTACTGCTATTTTACAAGAGGTATCAGGTAATGGTGTTTTTGTCAAGGAAACTTGACATTATTTGTCAACAAACCTTTTTGACGTGATTAAGACTAAACGAGACGTAAATTCTGGTCACGTGTCAATAACTATAATGAAATATATCATGTAACATTGTTGATGGATAAAAAAATGAGACTAAACATGGTTTACAAGATAAAAATTATACTAAAATGTCTTCATTGTCCTTGACAAAAAGGAGACAAGATTATATTTCCTCTAGTTTAATAACGTGGTTTCTGTCTTAGTGTCTCTCAATAACTCAATATGCTATCATGGAATTAATTCAATTTCAGGATATTTCTGATAGGTGATCAGATGGCAGAGAGAAAATGACAAAGCAATCTTTGGATGCACTTTCTTTAAAATGAAGAGGAGAAACACAATGTGTACACGGAAAACATGGATCAAATCAGAGCGTAACAATAATAAAATAATAAGATGACCTTGTTTTAATTATGAAGTGGGGTTTTTTTTGTGATGCCAAGTTAATGCATTCTGTGGCATTTTCAAGGTGTTTTTAGTGGACAAACTTGACTAGACTAAAATGAGTATGTATGTGACTAAGACTAATGAAGTATTATAGTATTAGGAGCATAGAAAACAGAGGAGGTGGTTAGGAGGAGATGGGACATTACATCACACTTGCGTGTGTGATTTATCGAAAAGAAAGAGGGAGTACATAATCCAGAACTCCTCCCATTTGTTGTAACGGCTATTAAATTGGCTCCAATGTCTTCAAGGGAGGTTCAAAAACATGAAAAGCCACAAACGAACAGGGACAACACACACACACACACACACATACATATATACATATACATACATATATACATATACATACATATATACACATATATACACACATATATATATATATATATAAATAAACGTCTGTTGACACAGTGACATGAGGCTTGCTACCCACCCAGTCTGCACCCACTCTTCACTTTTTGAAAGCAAAGATAAAATAAAGCAAAATTCTGGCCATTCAAAAAAAACAAAACATGTTCAAATCTTCACGTGGATGGGCCAGGAACCCCTGCGGCAGTAAGCTCCTTAAGCCCACCCAGGGCAGAGCACAGTTCAGTGAAGCCAAACAAGCAGCCTCCATCACGAGGATGGACTGGGGGGGGAGTAGAATGCAAAACAGATTAGTAATCTCCCCTCAGACTTAATATAGCTCAGAACTTCTTAAATCTGTTCAATCAAATGGCATACTGTAGGTGTACACACACACACACACACACACACACACACACACAGCACTACTTCTAATGCATAACGGCAAAAATGACCTGTTCTTTAGAGGTCAACCACAAACAGCTGGGCAATGCAGCTACCAGGCCTCATAACAGTCAGAGCTGCCAGTTTACAGCCAAACTGTGAGATCATCACAATGGCAACAACACTGACACTCCGATGAGAATTATATTGCAATCTAGATGGGTGTGGTTCATCCGTGCAGTAGAAAAACAATCATCTGTAGTCAGGATGCCAGACTCCTCGCATGCTGAAATTATGGGCCTGGAGTCGCCCGTTGCAACAAAAAATGTACTGTGACGGAAAAGCCACAGAATGCTGATGAGCTCTGCATCACAACTACTAACACAGAGGTGTTGCTGTACTTGACTGTTGTAGCCAATGCACATGTGCAAACAATGGGCTTGGAGTGTTGAAATTTTGAAACTGAAATTTGTTCAATGTTGTCACTTGGGAACTGAACTGACATCACAAACACTAAACACTAGTATGGAGGTATTAGGAATAACCACAAACTTTCAGACTAGATGCTGCAAACTTTTATTTTGTTAATGAAGCAGTGAATACGGCACCAGATTTGACTTTTTTTTTGCAATAGTGGTCATTTTCGCATGAATTTTTTTTTTTTTTTATATGACTAATAATATCAAGGCGTTTTTGCATCGCTGCACAAGCTATAGTTTCCAGGTCAGGGTTTCCAATATTTAGCTCTTGCAATCACAAACATAGTAGGTGAACATATACGTTTTCCATGATTTTCTTTACCAATATTGATACGGACAACACTGATCCCCCCCCATTGTTGTGCCTCTTTTTCCCCAGAAAGAGATTGTATTATAGCATATTAATATAACTCAACTCTATTCTAGATGGTCAAAAACTGCACCTACAAACCTGCACCCTGACGCTTATCCATTTCAACGAAACGGACCCGCATTTCACTCAAGCTTCATGCTGTGTGCTGACAGTTCAGTTCCAAACATTCGTGGGTGTGACCAGAGCATTCACGTGAAATGTCTAGGATGAGGCTTTCAACATGGGGGTGAGCTGGAAAGGCATGGCCTTCCCGGAACACACATAGCAACCCGATTACTGCTCCGTTACACCTGCTCAGCGGTTCGCGGAGATGCAGAGGGGAGTAACCCGCGTTTTGGCCCTCGAATGGTCATCGACGCTGGGTCGTCCTTCCGTGTCCCACCGACGCCTCAAAAAAATAAAATAAAATAAAATAAAAAAAAAAACGCAACCCGTGTGGGTACGCCACCGAATATAGCCAACACAGAAGTGGTTAATGCGCTAATAAACGATAAACGAAACGTCGTCTTGCTAACGTTTGATGACAGCTAACATGCTAATCATGTACACGCGACGCGAATAAAATGCTCGGACTACTTCTGCAAGCGAGCCTACTGGGTCGGCCAGCGACGCAAATCACGCGTCGTAACCCACATTCCGTCCCCCGACCACCGCAACGTCCTGACACGCCACCGGTGCGCAGCTGGGCGTGTTTGCATTTTTAACTTCAGCCTCGGGGCGGAAAAAGGGACCCGCTGGCTCACCGGCTAACGTCAGCCGTCCGCACGCAGGTCCGCGTCGGTTGTAAACGTGGACCGGCCCGTTCGGCCCGTTCTGTCCCCGCGTGCAATGGACCCGGTCGATTTCACGGACGAGACGGAGCTCGGAGATTCCTCCCGCGGACGCCGCGGGTTCGCGGCCCGGCCGCCATTTTGAGAGACGGCCGGGAGAGGTGCCCGCGATGCTCTCGGCAAACGTGGACCGGTCCGGGTTTTCGTCCCGTGTAGCGCGTCCCCTGCGCACAAAAGCCCGCAGGCCTACCTTGCTCTAGGCGCTGCGTCCCATATCCCGGTGACCGGCGGCAGCTGTACACGGGGACGACGTCGCAGGGCGCGGTCACCCACCTCTCCTCCCTGATTTCTGCGCCGGGAGCGCGCACGCACGCACGCACGCACGCACGCACGCACGCACGCACTATCGCCCGGGCGGCAACTGGACAGGCGCGCTCACGACACCACGACACAAAAAAGCAACACACGGGCGACATTTGCACACGCAGTTTTTGTTTTAACCGACTAATCGGTAACAGGAGCTGGAAGATCTCAGATTTCATTTGGGACTGTTGCCATAAAGATAGTTCGCCTCAGATTAGTCGTACGCCACTTCAGGCGAACGTATTTGGGCGATTGGGTTTGATAATGGTAATTGATCGTGTTTAATTCTATAGAAATTGTCATTAACGTTTAAGCGAGTTCTGTTTCTATAGTCAATGCAAACTTGAATCGCAAAACTTCGTGTGCTCGTTTCCAAGCGGTCGTCTCCTTTCGGCCGACGGTCGCCAAAGATTTGGCAAAAGTATCAGGCCGAATGCCCTTCCTGAAGCAACCGGGGTCGGAACAGGCACCAAGAAATGCATTATCACGTGACCAAATAATGATATATTTAAAAATGCACCACCTCGTGGTCAATACAATAGTAGTGCACCAAAAACTACACACACACAAACACACACACACAGTACAGGCCAAAAGTCTGGACACAAAACCATCTCGATAGGGTTCCTTTCCGGTGACTGTGGAGGCCGGGTCTCCACTTTTTGTTAAGTACATAACTCCACATGTGTTCATTCATAGTTTTGATGCCTTCAGTGAGAATCTACCATGTAAATGGTCATGAAAATAAAGAAAACACATTGAATGAGAAGGTGTGTCTAAACTTTTGGCCTGTACTGTGTATATATATTTCCTATAGTCTCTTCATTTAGTCAGTTTGATGTGTGACTACAAATCCTTCTTTATAGATAATACTAACTATAAACAATACCACTGTTTCATAGCATAAAACTGACACATATGCATTCAAAATTATTATTACCAGTAGCAGTGTTTTGCAATTTCTGTTTTTATTATGTTTGTTTATGTATTATAAACTTCACTAAAACATCATCACATCTTAAAATTTCTTTATATATTGCAGCTCTGCTACTATCACACACAATTATTGTTTTTATATTTTGGAAACAATTTCCACCACTTACCTGTGATATAACTATTGGCAAGCAGATCAAGCATGAAACACACTGTTTGAATAAGGAAATTTATTAATTGCGTACATAGGCCTATACCTTTTGCTACTCCTCGATTTCTAATCATACATTATTTACCTCATATGGCTTTCCATGGTTTTGTACAGGCACACATGAAAATTCTATCAAATTGAAAACAGGCCCTAGGTCTCACATTGCTATTTAGCAACTAGCATTTAAATGAAGTAATACACCTGATATAAAAATAACACAACCACAGTTTAATTTAAAAGAAATATTCTTGTGTTATTGTTTAAATAACAAAGCTCGCCTCACTCCTGATATTCATTGTATGCATTGTATCTTTCCAAACAGTCTTAAGCCAGCATTTACATTTTTTTTTTTCATATGGTTTCAGTCTATGAGAGCTCACCGTGACCTTGAACAACCTTTTTTAAACCGTCGAGTCTTTCTGGCAGGAAATGCTGTGGCGGCTGCATTCGGTAGTGTTCATTTCCCACCGTTCTGTTCCTTTCCTCGTTTTTTTACAAGCCACAGTATATAACAGTATAGAACTATTATAACTATAATATAACGCCTGAATTAACACCAGCTGAGCTCATAGAATCTTGTAGAATTTTTCAAGACTACTTTCAAGGCATTTTTCCACTGCACGCTACTGGTTCAATATTACATTGACTATTATATAATCTTACATAAGGCAAGTTGTCTTTTGGTGTGAGTTCCATGGAGGTTCTAATACCAAAAGGTAATGTGAAAAAAAATTCATCACTATCACTTCACCACCACTGTGGGAGATGGAACACCCTGAAGCTACCCTACTCTCCTATACTCACTGCAACTTAAGTTCTTGTACAATTATAATGTACAATTGTACAAATTATGTAATGTATTCACTGTCACACCTGAGGAGGTGCAGCGGTCCCTCTATCTGTCAGCAGTGAGTTTCTCTGTGTGTCATGGTAAATGCAATATCATGGCAGTTTCACAGTGGCTAAAAGCATGTCGACTCCAGTAGAGTTAAGCTGAGTTAAACCGGTATCATGTGGTGAAAAAGCCTACAGTTCAGTAGTGTCTGGTTCCACCCTGCTTCTAGGTGAGGGGATCCTAGACCTACTTCTCCTGCCCTCTGATTGGTCACCTTCCCTATTCAGACGTTCTAATGATGTGTGCGAGGGGAGGAGCCTGTGTCTAAAAGGGTACAGGAAAAGGGCAGGGTCAGGCATGGGGCGTGGCTCTTCGGGCCCTAGCACTCTTTCCCGCGGTACACACTCTCGCACTTTCTCCGTCCGTTTACACCGCACTGATACAGAGCTTTGCTGCATTTCCTCCACCTCCTCAGGGGACGCCTGGGCTGACAGAGACCAATCTGAATCCTGTGAGCCTTCCTCACTCAGCTCTTCCTCGTCCTCATCATCCTCCTCCTCTCCATCATCTTGGTGCTGATGGTAGAGTCGGAAGCGTGCGTTGTGCAGCTGGAGCGAGAGCTGTGCGGCAGTGTCAGTCTGCTGCTGTAGCTGGCGTGTAAGCGCTGTGATCTTGTGGCCGCGTCGTTTGAGCTCCTCCAGAAAGCGGCGCTCCTCGTCTCTGAGGCGGCCCTGCAGGGCAGAGGCCAGCGTGGCTCGTCGTTGCAGCTCAAAGCGCAGCCCACCAACACCGCAGGTGCGCGCTGCCAGACGAGTCTGCATGTCCTGCATCCTCGCCTCCAGCCTCTCACACTCGTCATCAACCGCTAAGGACAAACAGATCCACACACACACAGAACAATATACACAGGCCCACACACACACACATATATATAATCACACCTGTACATCCATAAAATCATGCAGGCAGACATTTTTACACTCAAACTCACATAAATACGTAGTTAACGGTAGAAAGGCCTTCGTTTACTCGAAACAACTTGTCCTGAAGGTGTCCGGTGCTACCTCACATCTTTAAGTCCTGTAAGTTACGATCTTCTACCATCAGTAAATATTATAGTAATCTATTTTAAAGTATTGGACTGCCTATTTCTAGAGCTCCAGCACCCTCTACTGGGGAGGGGACCAAATTGGACAACAGGGGATCTCAATCACAAAAATGCACAATTTCAACAGTGCAAAAAATCCTGTGCACCCTTAACTACACAAACTACCGGAGAAAAAAATAAATAAAGATATTTCTTAATTCCAACAAGTATTATTCTTTTTTCTTTGCAAACTTTAGTTTCAGGTGTCTGGTTGTGGTAGAAACTTTTTTGATTATAATGCTTCTTAATGCTTCCTGTCTCACCAGCTTGTGTCCGTCCAGGCGGCCTGTCATTCACCTCACAGCTTAACTCTGCAGTGGTAAGAAAAAATAACACTGATCAACACACCCAGAAACAGATTTACACATCTTAGAGAAGAGTGGAATACACTGTTTATTATATAAAGAACTATATATTTTAAATTCAGCAGTGGCTTTGCTGTTCTGCACCCCATTTATCGCTGTGACCTCTGGACTAGACACACACACTAAATAAAAAGATTTTTAAAAGGATGAAGACCAGGAGTCTACCAATTAGGATTATGAAGGACTGTCAGTTGACTAAGCAAAATGGTCATGTGACTCATGCCATCTGACTGACCAGCACAACGTTTCTTCAGGTGAAGGATCTCCAGTTGAAGGCCACCGATCAGCAGCATGTGCTCCTGCCGCAGGAAGGCCACACTCCTGTCCACACTGTCCACCTGCTGCACTAAGGCACACGTATCCATGGAAGCGCCGGCCTTCTTCCGAGTGGACCGGGCAGGTGTCAGTCAAGTTACCTGAATGTCATGCACAACAGATCTTTTTTTTTTTTTTGGTGTTGCAAATTAGCATACAGGCCATAGGTGCTTTCTACCTAATGTGACTTCTCATCTAACAAGATAATATAAGACAAATGTAAGGACTATCCATACCTTATCCCTCATTGGACAACCAAGATTTCTAGGTTTATCCGCCTGATAATGTTTTGTGCAACAACCTGGTCATGTAATTATCAACTCTTCAACCAATCAGTTCATGTCCTTCAAAGCACTGACCAGAAGGTTCCCTCAGAAGGTTATATTGGCATGTTCATACTAGAAAAGAATGGGAGTTATGGACCGCAGTGTGTGTTGTCACGTGACTGGTCCGATTGCATCATTGGAGAGATTCGGCCGCGTTCTTCTGGTGTCTGGCAGGGTGTATGTTGGACATTTTTCATATTCACCGCAGCGACATTCCTTTATTTCTTTGTCGGGTCCGTTTTGTAGAGAGTGAATTGCTTTGAGTAACCTTTCTGTTGGCCATGGAATTATGTACTATGCCGTGTGGTGTATTTTCTTTTTTCAGAGATTAGTTACTGCGCAGCAGAATACGTTTTGGAATAAAAGTTTTCTGGAAACGTCCCGTAGACGATGCCTTCGAAACGTAGGCTACTATTCCAGCGCATGTGAGCACGACAATTACGTCGCTAGTCGCCGGGCCGAGATAACAGCGCAGATGCGGAACATCGCGGCGAAATTCGCCCGTCCTCAGCGCCACTCACCTTTTGTCTCGGGGCTGAAGGAGAACCATGCGCGGGTTCGGATCAGCGCATCGTGACCGGAACAGCGGGCGGGTTTCTTGTTGTGTCGCGAAAACCGGCTCAGGCGACCGTCACTGAAGGAGCATGAAAGTCATTTGCACCGGTCGTCCGAAAAAAAAAAAAAAAGAACGACGCATGAATAACATTAAAAACAGTGATAATAATATAATCACATGAATGATCGCGGAAATCTCTATTCTATTCAAGCAGACCCCCAGGAGGAGCTGTACCTCCGCTCACATTATGTCATTTTGTTTCGCTGATATCTGTTCAGCACCCTGGACGGGGACAGGACAGCGTTATACTGTCCCCTAGCGGCACATGCAAACCCCTGCACTACGCAGAAATTCGATTTATCTTATTTTCATATTCAAATTAGATGACAAATAATTCAGATGCATTTATAAAGCTGAAATGCATTTTTCCCCCACTGGATTCCATTTGGATATAGTTCTAATAAGATGTAAAAAAATATATATATATTACTAGAACTATTCAATTAATAACTGTGGCCCACAAATAACAATACAGGGGAACAAATTAGATTAACACAGTCTAACCCGAAACCCCAAACAGATACACTGCACAGCTTCAATGTATAAAGGCCATGCAGGACACCACATTGGGATGGCTACACTCCCTCATGTAAAACACCTCTGGCAGGCTGGGGTAACCACAATATACATTATTAGAAAAAAAATATACAGGTGTAACCCTGCCATGCCATGTGCTCCAGATAATAACTCTCTCAAACACATACAGCACGTAAGACAGCACAAACTGTCTCACCTTGTGCAAACATCTGTATACAACATCATGGCCACTACTGTGCCTGTGTGGACGTGGGGAGACTGAAAGAACAAACATTTGAAAAAGACAAAAGGATTAAAAACACTCCAGACAAATGATAAAAAGAAGCTAACTGTGAAACTCCATCAAAGTGCACGAGTGAGCATTCAATAAGAACTGAGAGCATTAACAAAAGTGAGTGAAAATGAAGTAAAAAAAAAAAAACGGACAAATGTTCAGACTAAATGTACTGTTTTCTCTGCACAGATATGGGTCCCTTCACTGAAATATCTTTTGTGATGAGGGAGACATTAAAGGCACTCAGGTGCTGCTTTATCACCACATCAAAGGAGACAATATTCTCTTGACAGAGGATGGTGAAGTTAAGATCAGTAAGTTTCGTGTTGCTCTAAGATGTAAAGAAAGCTATGCATGCTTGAAATCATGTTTCTGAGCTCTGAGCAGCTGACTTTGGAGTTGCAGGGTCTCTGAACCCAATGGGAATATGTGGGACACCAGGGTATCCCCTGAGTATGAAGACATGTCTACTTGAGAACAAGTAGAAGTTCAAGTAGAACATCACCAGAAATGGCCAGACATACAATAACAAATGTGATGTCTGGTCGGTTGGCATTACTGCAGTAGAAATGGCAGAAGCCCAAGCTCCCATCAACCTGGATTTTGACACCCTGGTTGACTTCTGGCTGAATGGAGCAAATCCTCCAAAACTCAGGCAGGAGGACAAATGGAGAGTCTGAAATATACAGCAGCATCTTTACAACCTGTATACATGCGCAACACTAGACAAACACCCAGTCTCACACATGCAATTTATCTGTGAAGGCATCTGGAGGCATCGGTAATGATTCCATGGCTGCAGAGAATGGCTGTCTGAAATATTATGAAGCAAATGTAGTGAAATAATACATTTACATCTAAAACCGTGCAGTGGTGGCCTAGCGGTTAAGGAAGCGGCCCCGTAATCAGAAGGTTGCCGGTTGGAACCCCGATCCGCCAAGGTGCCACTGAGGTGACCCTGAGCAAAACACCGTCCCCACACACTGCTCCCCGGACGCCTGTCATGGCTGCCCACTGCTCACTCAGGGTGATGGGTTAAATGCAGAGGACAAATTTCACTGTGTGCACCATGTGCTGTGCTGCTGTGTATCACATGTGACAATCACTTAACTTTAACTTTAAAACCTTGGCAAAATGGCAGCAACAAAACGATTACCACATGAGGGAGCCAAAACACAATGTTTTAATAAAACGTAGACTAATTTGTAACACATCTAATTTCAACTTGCTTACTTTAACAGCTGATGATTAGATTTTTTTAGTTATTTAACTAACCAAGCTGCAAGAGAAAAATTTGCTGGTTATGTATTCATCATTTCTTAAAAGTGATATTAAAATGACCTGAATTGGGGTTCTTTTAATCACCCTTAAGGGGCTTTGCAATCACTTGCCACAAATCTTTGGAGCTTTGGTCCAAAATGTAAACAAAATTCAAAAAGCAAAAGACTGATAACCCCTGTTCCAAGAAAGACAAGATGAGGCATTGGTAGTTATTAGTGTCTGCTGGTGCCCACAGTAAAGCACTGATTATTATTGTTGTGTAGAAGGGTCTTAGTATTCACATCTGGGCTTGTATGGACCACAGCTGTGTGAAGACCACCCAGAACCGTAGCGTGTTAAATAGGAGGATGAATCTTAAACGACCTACTCAGTCTTAGAGAGACTAAACATAGATTCACAGGCTGCAGTCGTGAGATTGGTTTATACATTCATTTAGTTCCATCTGGTAAAGAAGGAGGGTGTGGGCCCAAGTTAGCTTCAGTCCACACTGGCACAGATTCTCCAGTCCCTGTTACCAAATGCACTGGTACCCTTGTACCCAAAAGAAATCTGATCATTTCCAATGTTCATGATGGATGTAGAGATTTTATCTATGATTTTGAAACTATTTTTTCATAGCCGCCACAACCATTGTGAATGAACTTAGGTGAGTGTTTGAATTAACAACATAATATGACAAAGATGACATAACAAGAGAAATTTGTAAGCAATTTTTCATATCCCAAATAACGTGCTAACAAGTTTATTTCAATTATCATTGGTAAAAAAAATCAAATAAATATGGCGGCATAAACCAAGACACACACGCACAAATGTACATTACTGTAACGGAATTGGCCATGTTTGGGTACAGAAATGTATATGTAGTATATGTGTAGGTCTGCACATATGCAACATGCAAAGATCTGCCAGCCAGGATATTTTGTCCATCTATTTTGTGGAAGAGTTTAGCGAACGCAGCGCAGAACTTCCGATCAAAAATATATTAAAAGCATGTTAATGCTGAGACAAACATTAACACGCTGTGGGCGCTGGTAAATAATATCATGCTTGAAACTCCAGAATAGCACGTAATCGTATTAATTTAACTGGCTAGTAAGCCTAAGCGATGAAGAGCGCTGCTCGGCTTTTTAGTGATTTCCGGGACCTCCGCATAACGACGCTGTCCCGATCCTCTCCTCCACCCCACTCCCGGGTGATGAACCCACGCACACGCGGAAGTAGTACGGCGGGGCGGTGACGCGCACGCCCGTTTCCAGTCGTAGGCGGTAACGTGACCCGCCTCAGCCTTTTCCCAGCGCGCCGCGCCCTGCGTTGCGCAACAGGGACATCGGCAGGAATAAAAAAAAAAAACTCTTACACACACACACACACACACACACACACACAGCAGGAAGCTTAATAACTACAACACATTTGGAATAAAAACGCGCGCGTTCCCTTCGTTCGCAGTCGCTGTGAATGGCGGGGAATATTCGTCCTCTCGCCGGGACTCGCCTGTCGGTTCACGACGCGGAGCGCGACGTGGTTCGGGCGTGGCCACGGGAACCCCAGTCGACGTGATTGACGGGCCCACGCTCTCAACATGCAAATGAGGCTCCATCCGGCCGAGCGGGTGCCCATGTGGACAGGCACCATGCCTTGTTGTTCTCCACGCCTATTGGTTCCCTCGCATCGACATATTTGAATCACATGCAAATGAACCGCAGGGAGGAGGGAGAAGTAAAACGCGGAGAACGGATCGTGTGTGTCTATATATGTACACTATTTATTAGGTGTGTGTGTGTGTGTGTGTGTGTGTCTGCTGTACAGGTTTGGATACACCTTCTTATTCAATGTGTTTTCTTTATTTTCATGACCATTTACGTTGGTAGATTCTCACTGAAGGCATCAAAACTATGAATGAACACATGTGGAGTTATGTACTTAGCAAAAAAAGGTGAAATAACTGAAAACATGTTTCATATTCTAGTTTCTTTGCTCTGATTACTGCTTTGCACACTCTTGCCATTCTATCGATGATCTTCAAGAGGTCGTCACCTGAAATGGTTTTCCAACAGTCTTGAAGGAGTTCCCAGAGGTGTTTAGCACTTGTTGGCCCCTTTGCCTTCACTCTGCGGTCCAGATCACCCCAAACCATCTCGATTGGGTTCAGGTCCGGTGACTGTGGAGGCCAGGTCTCCACTTTTTGTTAAGTACATAACTCCACATGTGTTCATTCATATTTATATATATGTGCATTCAGCTCACATTTTAGCATTAAGAATGCACTTAATATTTTAAAAAGACCAAGAACACTGTTAGAATACAGCTTCTCCACGGTCGGAAAAAAAATACTCTTGTTGGTGTTTTATTCTGATGCTGATCCGCCAGCTGCGGTGTGTGAGCCGGGACGGTCTGCATTTTGGGCCTAAATCAATTTATCCCACATGTGACTTCTGTTGTCCTGTATTCTGATTTTGATTTAACTTTTGCATTTAAACCGTCATAAACCCCCACGGCGATGAAGGCCGCTCAAATGCACTCAATCAGAATCCATACTAACGTCCACATTGAGCGTTGCGAAAGAGTCCAAAATATACCACAGTACACGCGCATCTCAACATGTTTCTGCATCCATTCTTAAAGTATTCCTAATGTTCATCGCGGAACCCTTTTTCGCCCAACCCTGATGATACGCACGTGACGGTCGCGGAGGCCCGGGGATCCGTGCCGCGTTTTGCGTCGCGCCGCGGCGGCAGGGAGGGGCGGGACTCCGGCGCTAGGGGGCGGGACTCCGGCGCTACGCCTTTGGTCTTGTTGTGTTTTCTGTTACTCCAATCGCCATCTTGTTGCGTGACTATCAATGTGTGTCTGACGGCTTGCGAAAGCGGTCTGGATTACTGCCCCTCGCTTTATTTTTTTTTTTATTTTTTTTTTCCTCCTCCCTCCTTCCCCACCCCCGTCAGACGCGTCCTGACCGAACGAACCCCGCAAAGCTGCGGCTGCGCCCTTCAAAAGGATTTTTTTTTTTTTTTTTTAAACAAGCGGCGACTGCGGTACCGGTGCACGACATGAGTATCGAGACGCTGTTGGAAGCGGCCAGGTATTTGGAATGGCAGGCCCAGCAACAACAGATTACACGTGGTAAGGCGGGAGGGGTGGGGGTGGGGGCTGGGTTGGGGTTCCATTGTGGCCCTGGAAAGAAATGACGTCGAAAAGTCGCCGCCGGCCGCCTTCTAAAGCAGGGTTATTTGCACGCCGCCCTCGCGTCTCCGTCGGCGCGGCTTTGGTTGCCCCTTCTGCCCCCTCCAGAAGCGCGCTCCTCCTCGGTCCGCTCTTCGTCGTCCAAACGCCGGGTTTCCGGGTTAAATCCGCGCTATATTTAGCGGCCACTACGTAGCCGCGGCCGCCCGGCGGGTGGCTGCATTGTTCCCCCCCTGACAGGTCGGCGCGACAGCCGCGGTCGGAGCAGATTCGGGTCCCCGGGCTCCCCCGAAGCGCCTTAAAGCCCCGGCATCTGTGGAATGCCCGCGGCGTGTGACGTTTTTCTTTATATTTTTTTTATATATAATGTATATAAAACCGAGGACCGAGGTGTGCGTTCGAAAGGCGTTTTTGGACTTTGCGGCCGTTCGACGTCCAGGAGCACGCGCCTGTTTTAGGGCGGCGGCAATAAAACACCGGAGCCTTTTTTATGTAATAACCCGCCGTGCCGCCCACCGCCCCGCCGTGTGCTCGGTATCTTTCATGCACTCGTGTTCATCTGCCGTCTTTCAGAAGGAAAAAAATACATTTATCTCCTCGCGCTCTGGTCGGGCTGTCGTGTTTTTTTTTTTTCCCCTTTTACGCGTAAAAGACGTGATTGCCGTCACAATCCGGCCCGTCCTGTGGTGACGTGTCGCCTAATCCACACCCCCCCAGCAAACACCGCGTGCCTGAACACCGCCCTAGCCGACCACGTGCGCGCCAGACAGCCGACCGCCCCGCCCCTCCCCCTCCCCGGTTAAGCACCGCCCACCGACTGGCGCAGGTCACGGAGGGCGGGAAAGTAGGGCACCCCCCCCCCCCCCCCCCTCCTCCCTTTCTCTTCCCTTTCCCTAATGCAGGAGTTATATAATGTACTTCTTCTTTTTTTTTTTTTGTGTGTGTGCAGAATCCATCTAGAGCTTGGCAGTGCAGCGGAGGACCCGTTTCCGCATGAAATTGAACAGGAATGCGGTAGAATAGCCGACTGTACACCGATCTCGATATTTAACGCAGGCCGCTCGTCACGAAGTAGAATAAGGGACGACTGTGACGGTGCTGGAATTACTGCAGTATTTAGTGAAGTTAGTAATGTAGTGAGAGAGCGCTGCACAATTTACTGCACCTTTCTTTAAACTGTGGTTAATAACAGATTTTATTAGGCACCCTTCAGGCACAATGGTAATCAATGTTGTTGGTGGCTGCGAGCCACCGGTTGTGACGTTACTTGTCAAATGGATGTCTGCCGTCCGGTGACCCTAGGGCGGTAAAAAAGTTGTTGTCGAAAAGTAGGCCAAGCCCAGCCGTCCCTTTGCTTATTGCCGGTGATGCTGGTTAAGGTTTTACTAGGCCTCTGAACAATGTGGACTTTGTCTGCATGTCAGCGAGAGGTTGGCTCGGGTGTTCCGGTGATGGGATTTCTCGTAAGACGAACTGGAGGTCGTGGCTGCTTTCTGGGCTTAATCCTTCAGTTTCATAATGGGCCTTCGTTCCTCCTGCGGTGCATTTGTTTTCTTTTCCTGTCAGAAAATGGTTGTATTAGTGTTGTTCCCTGTGGTGTGTGTTGCGTGTCTGCTGCCTCCTCGGTGCTGCAGCTCACTGCCTCACAGTAACGTGGTGATCTCACTGGAGCTAAAAAAAAAAAGAAAAACGATGCAGAGGTCACGTCCACTGCAGGGGCAGTGGTGTCTGAAGACATCTTAACTCTTTTGGAGTGTGTGTGTGTGTGTGTCTCGAGGTGCATACCGTCTCTGTGCATTCCTTCCTGTCTGACTCACCCTGGTGAAGTACTATTCTGCATCGCTGCTCTTCCTGCTTCACTCACCTCTATAGACGTGTTTAGAACTTTCCAAAGTTGTAGGAATAGCAAATGTAAAATTCTGTTTGTTAATAAGGGCTTTAGGTTGTGTGTGTTTTGCCTTGTCATTGCATTGATGAAGATGTGTGTGTGTGTGTGTGTGTGTGTGTGTGCGCATTTTCAAAACTGCTGACTCCAGATGCAGATTTTGAGGGGCTTGCGGTTCTAGTGTCTGTCCTCGCCGATGCAGAGGCGAGGTCCTGTGTCGTCCGTGTCCCCCAGGTTGATGCATCCATGGAAACCGGCGCCTCTCAGAGAGGACCTGTTGCAAGACGTCCCCTTTGTTTGACAAGCACGCGATTGTGTAGGCGCAGCATGTGTGTGTTCTTACGCTGCAGTGGTTAGCGCGGCTCCCGCCACACTGGGTCAATGACATCATCAGTAACATGTGGACACATCAGCAGGCTGTCAGGCACATGGTGTCCTTTTTGGTGGTAGTAGCACCGTTTCCCACGTGGCTGATCGTTCCATGAGAACTCCTTACCTGAAGCCAGTGGTGCGGCGCGCTCGGTGATCCCAGTCTGTCTCGCGGCGCTGCCAGTCAGTCTCCCGGGTGACGTCATCTCTGGCTCTCATCTGGCTGGCGGCCAGCTGCTTTCTTAAAGAGAAACCCCCTCTGCAGATCCCAGATCAGTCACACCCCTCATGGGCCGGGACTCGTGAAGCTGCCAACCAAACCAGTCTGGTCTGTTTCAACTCTGCTTCCGTGTGTTCTTTAGCGTGCTGGGAACCAGCCTGCAGTTTAAATGCCCCCCCCCGGGGCTTTCATGAAATAATGGGTTCTGTAATGGTGGTGCTGGGACCGTGTATAAGGTGCATCCACTCCTTTGATTAAGTAATGAGTGTTAATGTTGGCCTTTGTCTTTTTTTTACTGAACAAAGGTCAGGGTCTGCGTATGTACATTATCTGATAGCATGCTCAGACTGTGACACATCGTCCTTTTATTATCCTCCTCCTGCTATAATTTGGCGAGTGTCATAGGCTGCCATTTCACCTGTGTCACACTTGTTTGTATGACAGTTCCCATCATGCTCTCCTCGTCTCTGCTCATCCACAGAGGAGGAGGAACGGCAGGAGTTAGCCATCCTGAACAGAGAGGCGGAGCAGCAGCGGCGGACTGAGTTGACCACCCCCGTGGTGCAGCCGGTGCAGGAGTCTCGCCTGGAGCAGCTGCGGCACCAGCATCTCCCCCCGGTCCCCCCACCTCCCCTCCCGCCATCGGTTCCCATCACAGTCATCCCTTTTCCTGTGGTTTCGGCCAACTCTGCCCCCCAGAGGCTCCCCGCTGGACCCCAGATACACACCCCAACACCTGTGCCTGTGGTCACCCCCTTGAGCACGGCACTGCCCCCACAGGCCACGCCTCTACTCAGCCCCGCTCCCATGGTTAACGGTGGGAAGGATGGCATCTCTCCTCCAAATCAACGGCAGCGCCCTCTGGTGGCTCACCTGAAAGCGGAAAACGGCACAGTGTCTCAGGCAGGGAACAGCCCGAAACAGCTGCAACAATCCCAGCAGCCTCAGCAAGCACATGCCCAACCACATTTGTTGCCGTCCTACAGCCCCATCATTGCACCTACCCAACATGCCCTACTTCCCCAGACCACAATCACGCAGCCCCAGCCACCAATCGCACGGCCCAATGGTGCCACCCTCGAGGACTTACGAGCCATGGACGGCAAACGGAGACCTGGAGGGTGAGTGGCTTTTACTCATGAGGGAGCGAGTCATTTATCAGGGCGACTTACAACCAGTAGTTACAGGGACAGTCCCCCTGGAGACACTCAGGGTTAATTGTCTTGCTCAAGGTTGTAAGTGGGGTTTGACACTGTCACTTTGTGCTCTTCTAGTTCATAAGCGTGTGTGTTGCCCACTAGGCTACTATACCACCATTTCAGTTTCAGAATTTAGCAAGAACCTACAGAGGAGCTCCATCCTGCCTTAATGAATAGCAAAACTGCATTTCGTCTCTCTTCCATTAATTACAGCGGGTTGTTAGGGTCCCTGGCTGAAAAGAACTGACGTTATAGAACGTTTGTGGCAGGACTCTGCAGACTGATTTGCAGTAGTCTGAAACAAAAAAAAAACTTTGAAATGTTCTGTTGCTCTTTTGTCCTTCTAGTGCTGGAACTAGAGAGGTACACAACAAGCTTGAGAAAAACAGGTACGTTTATCATCCCTCACACAACGTTGGTGTTCTCTGCTTCCTGTATGCTGTGTATCTCACTTCCTTCTGAAAACAGAGCACATTAGCAGATCTCAGGCCTGTTCCTCATGTTTTCATGCAGGAGCTCTTTCATTAAGTTACAATTAACAGTTACCATTGCAGTTTGAGAGCATGGAAATTATCCTGTTTGTATAATATCTCTTGAGTATATTAACACCCTCAACCTAGATTTTGTGCATCATAATGAGAGTTTCACTAGAAAGTCAGAAGAGGAACATGGCATCATGTAAGCCATTCTCCCAAATTCAAATCTTAGGGCAATATTAATATTTTGGTTGTCTTGCACAGTTGAAAACAGGACAGGCCTAAGAACTCTTGCCTCATGTAGTCACTTGAACCAGCTCTAACCAACCCTCTTTGTTCCTTGCACAGACGGGCCCACTTGAAGGAATGCTTTGAGACCCTGAAGAAGAACGTGCCAAATGTGGATGAGAAGAAGACCTCCAATCTCAGCGTGCTCCGCAGCGCACTGCGCTACATCCAGGTGAGCAGCCTTTACCACGAAACTCGTACAGACCATCACCAGACATCCTGATACATGTGATAAAGTGTAGTGATTACATTTACAGCATTTATCAGATGCCCGTATCCAGAGCAACTTACAATCAGTAGTTACAGGGACAGTCCCCCCTGGAGCAATTTAGGGTTAAGTGTCTTGCTCAGGGACAAAATGGTAGTAAGTGGGATTTGAACCTGGGTCTTCGGGTTTATAGGCGAGTGTGTTACCCACTAGGCTAGGTTATCCACTAGGCTAGGATTGTCACTTGTGATACACAGCAGCACAGCACATGGTGCACACAGTGAAATTTGTCCTCTGCATTTAACCCATCACCCTGAGTGAGCAATGAGCAGCCATGACAGGCGCCCGGGGAGCAGTGTGTGGGGACACTGCTCAGTGGCACCTTGGCAGATCGGGCTTCGAACCGGCAACCTTCTGATTATGGGGCCGCTTCCTTAAACGCTAGGCCACCACTGCCCAAAGTGCACTTCATTGCAAATACATTTACATTTACATAGGGCTGCACGATTTGGGGAAAAAGACATATTGCGATTATTGAGATCAATATTGCGATATGCGATTGCAATATGATAAAGGACACTTGCTTGTATATCAATGAAAAGTCGCATACTAATAGTGAAATGTTTAATTTCAAAGTGAAACATACAAACTACTTTTAACAACTTGAAATGCCCAGTGCTTTCAAAATACAATATTCTACGAAATTAAATAAATCACAAAAACTCTTTTACATTACTGTCGAGTGACAAACCCTGGTAAGGCTAAACAACTGTTTTGATTATATTTGGATATTATAAAATCCCGTATTATAGTTCTTACGTTTAAGCAAAACGTTGTTTGGAGGCTGACTTGAACACAGGGATGCATAGCTTTGCTAGCTTAGCTAAGGTTAAGATTTGTAAACTGAGGTGAATTTCTTTAGGAAACCTTCAAAGTTTGAGAAAAGTTAACTAAACAGCTAAGAACAGTCTAAATAGTTAATGCCTACGTTTAGCCAAAACGTTGTTTGGAGGCTGACTTGAACACAGGAATGCATAGCTTCGCTAGCTTAGCCTAACTTAGCTAAGGTTAAGACTTATAAAACGAGCATACAGCGGTTTGTACAGCCCAAAGCAGCACAAGAGTGAGGCATTTTTATGCACTTCTCTCCATAGACATGTATATGCTTCACGCCACAGCAGAGCCTATCGCAATATGGCGGCGACGTTGACATACGATGCAGCGCGTCATGCGGCATCTAACCATATGTCTCCGAATCGAAAGTCATGTGACTAAACACGTCACATCCGACTGAAGTGAGACTTTGAGAGAATGAGAGAATGGATCGGATATGTTGCCGATCCAATCCATGTACTAATCATTTAAATCGCAGCTTTTTGCGTTCATGTAATCGTACAGACTGACATCGCGATTACAATTGCGATTAGATTAATCGTGCAGCACTAATTTACAGCATTTATCAGACACCCTTATCCAGAGCAACTTACAATCAGTAGTTACAGGGACAGTCCCCCCCGGACCAACTTAGGGTAAAGTGTCTTATTCACAGTTTTTTGAGCCTGGGTCTTCTTGTTCACAGGCGAGTGTGTTACCCACTACGCTACTACCACTCTTAAAAATTTGTGCATGACTATGCTAGCAGAAATCTAACAGATTTTCAGCAGTTTGTCAGCTCACATGGGTGTCATTCTGGGGATTGTGTGTTTGTCAGGACCGATGTCGGGAAGAAATCCCATTTGCAATCTGAAAAAGCATAAATGTTTTCCTCCCACACTATAGAATTTTCCTTAGTGGCAGATGAAGCCAAAAAGAATAATATTTATTGCTTTTTCACAAGATTTACCATGTTACGGTGTGAAGTGTGAAAATGTCAGTGTTTTTCTGTAGTTTGGCAAGAACTGTTATATCTGATGAGGAAGTTCCTTCTCTCTCTGCTGTATCGTATTCTCAGACAGGCCTGTTTCTTGCACATGCTCAGTGGTGCATGTGCTTTAAGAAGGTGGTGGAAATGGGGTAGGCAAGGGAGAGAGGAAAAAGAGGAAAGGACAAGTGCCTGTGAAGGTGAACGAGCCCACATCCCTCTTTCCAGTGACTGGTAACCATGGAGACAGGCGATGATGGTCAGTAGGACATTCTGTCTGCATAACCAATCGCCCTGCTGGCAGAAGGGCAGACCGGGAGAGTGTGCATGGCTGAGCGAAAGCAGCAGTGACCCCGCAATGATCACGAGTGCAGACACCACACTTCAGTCTCCATGTCACGGCACTTTGAATTCAGCGCTAATTTAGATCTTTAGATCTTTAGAAGAGGATCCATGTTAGAGATTGACTGCATTTTTGCATTGATGAAATGCAAGGTATTTTTTTTCCATGTTGATGTTAAAAAGAAAAAATGGAAAAAAAACAAGAAATTATTTCTTGAACAATACTTACAAAATACTTGCACAGAGTTTGGGGAAAATTCATGTCTTGCGGAGGTTGCTTAGGCTTAGTTTTCATTGTTTCTGGTGAAGGAGGGTTGCAGGGGGAGGTGTGTGTGTGTGTGTGTGTGTGTGTGTGTGTGTGTGTGTGTGTGTGTGTCAGAGAGCGAGAGATTGGGCAGGGGGAGTGGAAGAGATGTGGTGAGCACCAGAGCAGAAAACACTGGAGGTCTGTGTAATCCAATCAGCCCACCCCCTTAGACTCCATTGCAGTGTCTCATGCCACCACACTCCTCCTTTCTGAGTGCAGTTGCTACGGAAACCATGGTGGGTTCCAGCTGTTGCCGTGGTGACATCCTAAGGGACTAGTGATAGCGTTTTGTCACGGAGTGGAGTTTTTTGAGAGTGACACCATTGTGGATTATTCTTTAATTGTTAATGATATAAAAATTAATAAAATCTGAAGTGGTACCACCTCTTTACTAATACAAAATATTAACTCAACTATCATGTATCTGGTTTAACAGAAAAAGTAAATTTCAAGTTCAGTTACATTTTTCCACAATTCAGGCTGGAGGGCAAAATTTTCCATTTTTTTTTTTTACTTTTCAGAAAATGTAAGGATTTAAAATAAAATTTTACAATATTAGATGTGCATGTTTAAGTAATGTGTAATTAGAGCTCAGTACACTGACACTGGGGGGGTGTTCTATAATAGAACAGTATTTAAAAGTTATGGTTTTATTATATTGTCCATGCAGGTTGTGCTTATCGGGAATCTGTAATTTATGGTGATTGGGCATTGTGTAGTGTAATGGACGGGGTGATGTGTGCGATTGTAATGTGTTAGTATTTGTATGTAATACACACTGACACTAGGCACGCATGGCGCTGCAATATTAAGAGGACACACAAAAATATTATATGAAAGAAAGAAAATGTAAGTCAAGAAACAGTGGTGGTCCACCGGGGCAGTGGTTGCCTAGCGGCCCCGTAATCAGAAGGTTGAAGGTTCGAATCCCGATCCACCAAGGTGCCACAGAGCAAAGCACCGTTCCCACACACTGCTCCCCGGGCGCCTGTCATGGCCGCCCACTGCTCACCAAGGGTGATTGTTAAAAGCAAACACATTTTTTTGTGTCACCGTGTGCAGTGCTGTGTATCACAATGGCAATCACTTCACTTTATCACTTGAAAAGGAACGAGTAATGTTAGAATTGAGCTATCCCGGATAAGATACGTGGAATGTGTAAAGCCGGAGAGAGGGAACCCCTTGCGTCTGCCTTGGGTGCTTCTTATAATTCCACTAAGGACTTATTATTTGCTGATTGGTCCACCTGGTCGCTGGCCACCCCCTGTGAAAACACCTTTAAACCAGAAAACGGGCGGGGCTCTCCAACATACAGCATGGAATCAGACAGGGCAGCGTATGTTACCACGCCGTTTCTCTCCTGCTTTCTGTTTCACAGATGAGAAGGGAACAAATACAGTAATAAATGCTTCAGGGTGTTTACAGACATTAAATCCTGTTTGTATTTCTCTATGTTTTGAGTGATTCCCTCTCCCCTTTCTAAGCCACTAAAGTTCTTAGTCTTGTTGCCAGTTTTGGTGTTCCAGAGTCAGCTGACCGAAACTGGGTCAGCAAGCCATTTGCCAGCGTGACACCCCCCCTCCCCCCCTCCCACCGCTGCACACAGACTCCGCCCATAACACTGTTGCTCTCTGCAAGTTTCTTTTTGATAGTTATTGTTTTCCATTCAGCTCAACAGCTTCTCTTTTCTCTCTCTTCTCTTCTCTCCTTCACCTATAAGCACAGGAAAACTTCTGTGAAGTTTCCATGGGCCCACAAATACATTTATGGTGATGTAAATCATTTCAGCTGATATGTTCTCTGGGCATCACTGATTGGCTGACAGAAGGTTGTGTATTTGATTGGCCAAGAGTTGAATGTTTACTCAAATTCAGCCCATCCCACCAGTGTAGTAGCATGGACTTCCGAGAAATGGGAGGATCTTAAAAAGAGAAACTCTAGGAAAAGGCAGACACTAATATATATTGAGTACTAATATGTATGTTTTTATACCTTTATGAATAGATTTTATGCATTTATGTAATTGTATGAATACAAATACACATTTTATATGCATCCTGTTATAGTTATGTAGTTATTGTGATCCAAGTTTGTGAGTTGTGATCCATTATTGTGTGTTTTACTTTGTTACACATTAACAGTGCATTTTTGAATTTGTCTTATGTAATCTCCTCATCTTTGTCTTCCTTTATTAGACTCTAAAGCGAAAGGAGAAGGAGTACGAACATGAGATGGAGCGCCTGGCTCGTGAGAAGATTGCCACGCAGCAGCGGCTCGCAGAGCTGAGGAACGAGCTGAGTCAGGCTATGGACGTTGGCGAGATCGACCGCCTGCTCCGGCAGAGCACACAGCCTGAGGACGACCAGGCGTCCACTTCTACTGCATCAGGTAAATACCATTCTCACATACACCTGCATACACAAGCCCTTTTATTTATTTTGTAGGTAGTTTAACAAAGATGGCACTATTCCCTAATTTAACTCCCATAAGTCTTCCTATCAGGAGATTTTTTTTTAATTAGCTGGTCCTGATATTTATGAAATAGACTTTTTGTATTAGTGTATTAGCATAACAACCCCATTCATTATGTCCAACTGAGTTCTGACTTTTTCCCTATGCCTCTCTCTCACATTTGCAGAGGGTGAAGACAACTTTGACCTGGATGTGGACGATGACGTTGTCTCCTCTCCCCCGAACTCCAACTCCAGACCCTCACACGCCTCTTTGGTCCCAGATGTGCGTCTGAGTTTGCCCCCTCCCACCCTGCTCCCAGTACAGCAGCAGCAGCACATTACCCTTCAGCCCCACAGGCCTCTGGATCCTTCTGCTGTTCACACACAGGCCATCACCCCTGCTCCTCCTCCTTCTGGCTCCATCCCCACCCACGTGATGGTCCCACAGGTCCAGCCCCCACCGCAGCAGCCAACAGTCATTGCCCATGCTTCTGTCTCACATGCATCCGTCATCCAGACCATAAATCATGTACTCCCTGTGGGACCCAAGCACCTGCCACACATTGCCCCTTCGGCCACACCCACAGTGCCGGCTGCTGTGGGACAGCCCATTGGTCACATCACCGTGCACCCGGTAGCACACCTGAGCCAGCATCTTCCCACTCTCTATCCACAGTCCGTTGCCGTAACTCAGCCAACAGTGGTGGGCCACATCACCCATGCCCTCACCCCGCACCATGGCCACGGAGCGGTGCCCACGCCCGCAGCCCAGGCAGCCGCCACTGTAGTTGGCAAGCCAGCAACCGTGGTAGCCCATCACCATCCCCAGCTGGTGGGCCAGACTGTTCTCAACCCTGTAACAATGGTCACCATGCCTCCTTTCCCTGTCAGTACACTAAAACTAGCCTGACCGAGAGCGGCCAGACACGTGAATAAGTGTGGAGCAACTTTGTTGAATCGGAGGGGTGGGGTCATGTGGCACTTAAAGACCTCTTTCAGACTAATCTGTAACAATCTGACCAAGGGTCCCTCTGGCAACACACACAGTTGCAGGAGGAGGAGTACGGAGCCACCAGTGACCCGAGGAATGAGCTGACAAACGAACTAACAAGCTTTCTAAATGTACACGGCTGCTTGGGTTTTCATCTCGAATTCAGTGCTTCCTGTCAGTACGGCTTTACATGGGGCTGGAGGTAAACACAGGGAGTGCACGGGGAAGTTAAACACGCGGTACACACGGTACTTCACAGCAGATGTGACCCCCATGGGTTCGGGTCACGTTTCCGCTTCCTTTTCTGTCCTCTCCAGCCTTTGATGGAATGTGGTGTTATCAGAATGTCAACAGAGACAACGTCGTCAAGCTTGACATCTGAGCACTTTTTGTGGCATTTGATGGCCATCTTGAAACCAACAAACTTTTTTTTTTTTTTTTTTCTTTTTTTTTTTTTTATTCACACATGCTGTGCAATCAAAAACATTACTGCGTGCTGGCAACCTGGTTATGTTTCGGTCAAACCTGAGCCTGACAGGATTAGCCTGAGCTGCAGACTCGACAGAAATGCGCCATCTCTGTAAATCTGAGTGGCCCGTCCATGACACTCAAACACAAGCCAGGCCATGAGGTGTGGAATCCAAAATTTCACCTCACGGCAAAAAAACAGAAAATGTATTTAAGTGCCTCAGTGAGTAAGAGCCGAAGCTCGGTTGTGCCCTCTGCTGTCGACATAGAGAACTGACACTAGATCATTTCTACCAGGATTTGGGTCACTTTTCAATTAACTTGAGAAGTTTACCTCCTGATCCTGGGCTGAAGACACATACTAGCCTGACGACTGATGTCGCGTAAGTCAGCACAACCACTTTACATCTGAAAATCTTGTCAGGGTGAGGCTAACAGATTACCCTGTTTGATGGATACATAAGGTCCAAGTTGTTCTAGCGAGTTTAGAAACTCTACATTAACAAAATGTGAGTTTCCTCTTCTCTGACCTGATCTAGCTTGTCGCATGATCCTTTCTTGTGTTTGCTTTTGGGTGTGAGTGTGTGTGTGTGTGTGTGTGTGTGTGCACTTTTGGAGGGAATGCAGAACTGTCAATGAGTGTTTTATTCATGATGTACTGATTTTCTTTTTGAGTTTCCTACCTTGCATTTAGAGTGCACTGCTCTCTCTGGGTTTCCTGTCCGATTGTAGCTGCTGCTGACCCTCACTACCTAAATGGTTTAGTCCTTGAAAGTGATGTGACTGCAGCTAATGAGTTTAATGCCAGCACGAATACACACACACACACACACACACAGACACAGACAAAAACAACCCTAAAGCTATAGACTTCATGGCTTTGGAAGATCGGTTTTATGTGAGGGACCATGTCAATCCCCCATCTCCTGTTGTCTTCATGCACAGACCCTGAGTAACATCAGCGTTTTGCAATGAACCTTAACACTGTGATGCACATCCCAAAACAGGCCCTGGCCACTGCATCCAACTCACAATGAGGGTTTCCTGGTTTACAAGCACCTGTGTGTATGTGTGTGTGTGTGTGTGTGTGGGTGAAACAGATTCTGTAAGCAGAAAAAAAAACCCTCATAGCGTCTGTGAAGATAATTTGTGATTATTTTTTAATATATATGTATGTGTGTGTATGTATACATGTGAGTATATGCACGCATTCACATATATGTTTGTGCATTTTAAGATGGATACTGTTGCCTGTTTTTTGCATGTAGATTGCAATTTATTTCTGTTTAAATGTTTTTGTTTTAATTTCTTTTTTTTTCTGGGACCATGTATAACACAGTAAAATGTGTGGGGAACTTTAGACCTCATTCTACATTGATATTATATATATAAAAAAACTGTGCGTTTTTCCCTATGGAGAAAGTTTAAGTTATAAATATATATCGCCTGTACATTTTGGGCTGCATTTAGATCTAATTGTCCACTATGTTTAAAAATATTCATAAAATAATAACAGGAAGGCATATGCTACAATTAATAAAATAATGAAGATTCACAATAAATCTTATGAAATTTAGTTTGGTATGTTGTACGTTTATTTCTTATTCATTTTTTCACTTCTTTGAATCTAAGTTGACTCACTGTGATGCGGGGCATTGCTTGCAGCATTAAATTGCAGCATAATCATTTGAAACCAGGATATTCCTCCATTTGTCTGTTTGAACGTATTTATTTAACTTCTCTTTTTTGACAGAACATACACACATTCTTGTACAAAATCTGTACAAACTTTGCTTTGCTGAAATACAATAATTATATATTTGTTTTTAGAAATGTTTTAAAATATTCTGAATCCGTACAGAATAATTAAAGATATTAGAACATAATCAAATACTTAGAACTGATTATGTTGGATAATTCAGTACAAACATGTATATTTAGTACTGGTTTCGTCAACTTTGTGATCTGGTTCTGAATTTTACCAAGGACTGGTGGGCTGTCGAGCTAATGATGGCAGTCAGAAGCCATCTTTGTTTGACATCTGCATTTGGCCCTGTATCCTCTGCAGAACCTCTTGCATCCGACGCAGCTGTGGAAGAGAGGAGATGCATGAGAGAGGGCCTGAAAGAGGAGAACCTGCATCACTCCGGGTCAAGTTCAAATAGTTATGGTGGGTCTCTGTTGCTGATTGTGTGGCACCTCCTCATCTTTCTCCCAAATCAGTCGCTCTGTCTCACTTTCCACAGGAGCCAAAGGGATGGGCAGGTCAGATGCACTCTCCCTCAACCGGTTACACAGACTAGTGCACAAAAATACACAACATGGTTGTTAACAGTGTGCAAAAATATACAGTATTATATGAAGTATTATGAAGACTTATAATTCTGTACAAGTATAATGGCCTTTATATGATTTACAAGACCCTTAACCCTGAGGTGCTCAGGGTCCCTGTAACTATGGGACGCCTGTCACTGTGACTATGGGGGAATCTGATAAATGCTGTAAATGTAAAGTTACATTTACAGGAAACCAATCTGTCCCGTGCTCACCTGCGCTTCCTTTCCATAACAACCATGCGGGTCATGTTCTGGATGCACTGAGCACGGTAGTTCTCATAGTGTGTCTCCCGGGTGACATCCTTCAGATCCTGCATGTGGGTTCGAACCAGCATGTTCCGCAGCTTCAGGAAGTCAGAGTGAGCTGGGTTTTCCACTGCAGGAAACGGACAAAATAAACCAGAGTGCACAAAACATATCTGCTGCATGTGTCACACACAGCGAATCATAAATGTGTGTTTGCGTGTACCTTCCACCACACCCCAGGGGTACAGGCGCCCCCTGAACCTTCTCCCTTTACTCTCCACAAGGATGTTACTCCCAATCACAGCAAAGGGGATGCTATCCTGGGACGAGGAGCAGAAATAACTTGCGATGACTTAAAATAACACTCTACTGTTCTGATCAGAAGTAGAATTTTACCTTCAACTCTTGGTCCTGAAGTTTGAACTCCTCATCCTCATCTGAGTCGCATTCGGGGAACTGATACATTTTTATGCCAAACCTCTCAATCTCTTGACGTATCTGAAATCATCAAACATGCGCTGAATTCATGAACACCTCACACTTACAAAACTTGCCCCATGCACATCAATTCACAAACACTTTCAAAAACCTTCATCTTCTTCTTCCTGATCTCTGAAGGTGTCAGACTGTCGGCCTTGGCCAGGACGGGAACAATGTTAACCTTCTCATGCAACGCCATCATGAACTCAATATCCAGCGGTCGCAGCCTGAAAAACATAATCACGAAATGGTGATGGTTTATTCAGACTGAATGAATATTAAGCTGTAAGATACTGGAGACCTGATCTAATGACGCAAAAATTTGTCAAAAAAAACTGGAATGTAAAACCATTTAAAACAAACAGTGCTTTAAGTAAAAAAAAAAGAAAAGAAAGAACAGACACGTTATACTTCATTATTTCTATCATTTATTATCTTAGTAATAATGCGTAAGGACTCAAAAAGCGTTCCTTTACCCGTGGCCGTAGGGAGAAATGAAGTACAGGCAGCAGTGCACGCGATTATCCTGGATGTTCTTGCGGTTCAGGCCGCTCTCGTCTCTGAAGTACTGTTCAAACTGCAGGTCGATGTACTCTTCCACCGCCTTCCAGCTGTGTTGAAAGAAAAAGCGAATGATGCGGTTCTACTGCTCCATGTATACACGACTCCAGGGGCTTTTAAACACATTTGAACAACAATGGCACTTCTGATGGATCATGCCGTTTCTTTGGGCTCCGCATCAATCTGTTTGAGTCTTCCGCAACCACTGAATACTGTCTGTCTGCCAGGGGTCTTGTCCAGCTGTGCCGATTCTCGCCTGTTCACGTTTCCCAATTGCAGAACTACAAGAGCAACACATTTATGAAGTAACCTCCATGTGTTGTTGACTGCGTCGCCGAACCCCGGAGTGTCCACAATGGTCAGTCTCAGTTTCACCCCTTTCTCCTCAATGCCCACCGTGTACTTGTTGATCTGCACCGTCTGGCTGATCCGTTCTGGGATTGCAGAAAACAAAAGCGACAGGGACTTTAGTGGAAGTGAAAACTATAGAATTTCAATGTTCTATTCAGCATGGACATTTACAATTTCCATGGGCTGCTACCGGTGGACCTGTTAGAAATGGGCTTTGATGGGGGTGGTGATTACATGGAGAAAGCGACCCGTGTCACCGCTGTTATAGGCTCCTCACCCTCTGCATTCAGCACTTTCCTGTTCTTGTAGAGGTCTGTGAGGAAGAGGCTGTTGACCAGCGTTGACTTTCCAAGACCAGACTCTCCTAATGCCAGAGAAAGAGACAAGTCATTCCAAAATGCTTTTTATTAAGACCATGAGGTAGACAGGTCTGAAAAACAGGAACATTTGGTCAATATGATCTCACCTGCCACCATGAGTGTGAAAGCAAAGCCTTTTTTAACAGACTTCCTGTGCACTTGGTTTGGCAGTGTGGCAAAACCCACATACTCCTTATCCTGGTCCTAAAATGTACAGAAAATCTTCAATTCAGCTTTTTCATGTTTGCTCATCAGTGCTAGTGTGCTTTTGGCAGCAGTACATTTCTTTACTACAAATTAACAAGAATGACCAGCGTGCTAAGCTGTTTTCCTGCAAACCAAGTGTAGTGTCAGTATAGGTCAGGTCATTTTAATAGCCTTACCTCAGTAGAGTCGTAAGGGTCAAAGCGGCCCCAGGGGCTTTTGGGGCGCGAGGGGCTTACAGGAGACTCCAATGAGCTCATGGTGGAGAGGGGGTATCGACTCAGGCTCTCATACTCTGAGTCCAGGTAGCTCCTCCCCAGGGAGCCGCAGGGCCGTGAAAAAGTGGGCGTGCCAGGGGTTAGTGGCTGAACGACCTCTGAACTCCACTCCTTCATGTCACGGCCAGGGAACGTGTGGCCGCCTCGTAGGGGAAGATCTTTCATGGTGTAGGCCAGCTCTGTATCTTCTGATTCATCAACAGACAGGCTGGACAGCTGATCAAACATTGATCAAATACTGATTTAGCTAAACTGTTTATTGGAGATTTCTCTTAATTTCTTTAAACAATGGCAATATGTATATACAGAAAAAGACTCTGTTAGCCTATAGTCCTCTGTGTGACGTCCTGTTGTGATGTAGTGTGTGTGTGTTCATGCAGGATTGTAGGTGGTCTTGTCATTATCCACTCACTATTGTGATTGGTGGCCTGGTACAAGGTGGATGAGTTAAAATGGCAGCGGTTTGCATTGACAATCTAGAGAACCGTGCAATGTCATGTCAACATCTTCACACAGCAGTGTCGAGTGGCAGTATTCTGAACCATATTATTGCACAAGGTGACCGTTTTTGTACCATCATAGTTTTTTTTGTCATTTTGGTGTGTGCTCCCCTCTCTTTTGTTGCACCCCTGTCCCTAGACTTTGGGGCATAACATCTGAGCAGAAATACAATGTCGTTTTTCATCCGTACACTTTTGCTTGTAGGAGATCAATCTTTTATCCAGAGTTGGGAGACACCAACCCCCAGTTCTTGATATCGCTAGATATCAACATGAAAATGTTGCCACTTTGCCTTTTTAGTAATTTCCTGAACTATTTCACATTTACTGTTGGGAAGACAAAAAACATTTAACTTTTGCACAGTACAGTACATTCTTGCAAGATTACCAACACTAAGGTGTAAGCTGTGTTTGAACTAAAAGCAATATACCAACTTGAAAATGTAAAAAAAAATTCAGAAATATCAGTCCAGATTCTTCAACAAAGCTAAACTTGTCTTCTCTGTGTTAGGTTATAAGCCTCTGTAATTACACAATTAATTAAACGTATTAAACGTTCTATAGCATTTGCCTCTTGTCAGGACTTGTAGGGGCAGTGGTGGCCTAGCGGTTAAGGAAGCGGCCCTGTAATCAGAAGGTTGGTGGTTCGAATCCCGATCCGCCAAGGTGCCACTGAGGTGCCACTGAGCAAAGCACCGTCCCCACAAACTGCTCCCCGGGCGCCTGTCATGGCTGCCCACTGCTCACTCAGGGTGATGGGTTAAATGCAGAGGGCAAATTTCACTGTGTGCATCGTGTGCTGTGCTGCTGTGTATCACATGTGACAATCACTTCACTTTTTTTTTTTTTTTTAAATCTCTGACCTCATTAAGCCATTACTGTAGTAATCAGATGACATCGACCTTGTCTGTGGAAAATAACTATTTTCCATGATTCAGCATGTAAAAAAAAAAAAAGTAAACCTCGGCTCACCAATCTCTCTGGTTCGGCCAGTGTTATATACAGTGTTACTGGGTGGTAGTGGCCTATGAACCAGAACACCCAGGTTCAAATCCCACTTTCTACCATTGTGTCCATGAGTGTCTCCGGGGGGGACTGTCCCTGTAACTACTGATTGTAAGTCGCTCTGGATAAGGGCGTCTGATAAATGCTGTAAATATACAAGGCTTGTCTCTAACGAAATCTTGTTCAGTTTGACGATAGAGCCGAACCAGCACAAACTCTTTATGTGGCACTAATTCACATCTACTAACTCACTACCTTTTCACTTTGTCTGTACAAAACTGCAGCGGCTTAAATGAACATTGTCGTGTGTGATGCATTTGTCCCTTCTCATTACCCATAATCCTCTGCAGTCAGCTTAACGCCCTACACTAAAGCTCTGATCTGTGTGTGGCGGGGGCTGGTTGTGAAACAGGCGATGCAGAGTTGCAACTTAAATGTAAAATTGGTTTTATTTCCTTTATTTTTCAACGTTTAAAATATGAACTAAACACATTACAACAACCGTATAAAGTTGTCCTACCTCCTCTTCTGTCTCGGAAGCATGTGAACATAAAAGACAAATTCAAGAGCCTGCCACTATCAGACACTAACACACTGTGGTACAATATTTTGCATAAAAAAAAAAAAAATTACTCCTCAAGCATGTCAAATATTTGACCTGGCTCGAAATACGTTCGTACCCATGAATTTTAAATTCTGTTCATGCATTTTCCCATTTCCCTAAGACTCCTTCCCCACTCACCACGCCTGAACACGGAATTCCTGCGCTGGTGGGCAGGTGACGGATCCATCCGACCTCAGCAAGTAATGGCCTTTACTGCTACTGCTGTCGAAAGTGGTGCTCCTATGAAAAAGAATAAAAGAGCCACCCGAATAAAGCGAGGAGGCACGACGAGCAGCGAAGAAGGGTCGACAGGTGCGTACGGTGACGTAGAACGATTATAAATAAGAGTTCGTGGGCAATGGTGGACAGACCATGCGTGTACGCAGTTTGTTTGGGCATAATTTATATTTCAAGTTTTCGAGAAGGGATTCAAAGAAAAGCAATTCACATTTTAACGCTGCATCTGTTTTGCTGACCAGTACAGAAAGTGCATCGTGACAAATCACGCTTTTTCATTCAGTTTGGTTATTAAAGTTTACTCAACAAATGCTGAGATGTACTCTGTAAACCTTCATTTTTATAAAGTAAATCTACACGATAGTCTGTGCATTAAATATATCATATCTTACAATTTATCTTACAGTGAAAGTTTATATAAAATGACAGCAAGTAGAGAAAAAAAATATTTTAAGACTGCTGCAGACCTTAAAAGCCTTTCATTTCACGGACCAATATTCACGATAAAATATTTGCAAGGGGCTCTTATTCCCTGAGCGAAATACTTTTATTTTGAAAGAATTGAGCGCCCCATTTCCTGACACGGAAGTAAAGTGTCCCGGCAGCGATGCCGTGTGTAACAACGCAGGCGCTTGTGCGTGGAATTTAGCTGTTTTTGCCAATCGCAAAGGACCCTTAGAGCGCCATACGCTGCTTTCATCTGCATGAAGACGCGATACTGTGTTGGAGCACCCTGCGTTTCCTTGTGCCCCTCATGAGCCCTCGTGTCGTGGTTCTGATTGCAAGCTGAGAACTACTCCGGGGAGTGTTTATGTGCAACGACTCGTCTGCTGCGTCGGTCCTGCAATATGACTTTACAGGTAGGATGCTTGTCCTTCAGGCAGCCGTACGCTGGTCTGGTCCTGAACGGCGTGAAAACTGTGGAGACGCGGTGGCGCCCTCTGCTGTCCGAGATGAGGAACTGCACCCTTGCCATTCACGTCGCGCAGAAGGACTGGGAGTGTGGGGAGTGGCGAGAGATCCTTGCAGACCCGCTGGGGATGGACCAGTGTCAGATAGAGACGCTGCTGGAGTCTGGCGAAAGATTTGGCCGTGGGGTTATTGCCGGTGTGTATTCGAGTCTTTTATTAAAACTAGGCTACCTTTGTGAAGTTTACAAATGCCCTTATTTTTTACTTGATTAGTTGTGCTGATTAAAGAAGCAATAAGACTTGCAAATGTCATCATTATTTCTAACTTTGTTCAATTTTCAATTCAAGATCATTTTTAAAAATTATTATTTGTATTGAGAACAAGAAAACTACAAAATGACCATAAGTGTCTATATTCAGTGTCTAGAACATGTCTGACCTGATTTGATTTCAGGTCTGGTGGATGTTGGTGACACGTGGTGCTGTCCTCAAGATCTCCCTGAGAAGGAGCTGCGAGAGCTGGAGACGGCAGCGCTGCTCTCTGGCTTGGCCCAGAAATTCCTCACACGCCTGTCAAATCCACGCTGGCTCAAACAGCCAATGTATGCCCGAGGGCATAAAGACATTTGGACCGTAAATATCCCAGTGCAACTACTGCCCACTTGTCAGAGTGAGGTTGGATAACTTTTTGTTACAGGGAAACACAGGCAAGCTATGTAATAAATATACCTATCCGTACTTGTTTTGGTTGGTTGTGTTAATACATGCAAATCATGTGTGTACATGTTACTGCACCAAACATGTCATGTTGTTCTGGATATCTGGCATGTTTGTAAAGCTGCCACATACTTTTTCATGTACCAGCCCCTGTCCCTATAATAAGTCATGCCCATCACTGTAACTAGTTGTCATATGTTCTCTTGTTTAAGATGCATCTGCTAGCGCATAGGGACTTTGGGCCATTTTCTTTAGATACTGTGTTGTCTGGAGTCAGGAAGACGGCCAAGAAGTTGAGCAGGAGAGTGAACTATCGCTGCTTATTTGGCTACCCGTTATGTAGTAACAGCCCCCAGTGCCACCAGCACAACATGTCACCTACACCTAATGTGTTGTTGTTTTATTTAAGATGCACTCATTTTCACACAAATGCTTTTGTACCCAAATACACTGTAATATGAATACACACACTGCTCAAAAAATAAAGGGAGCACAAATAAATAAGACATCCTAGATCTGAATGAATGAAATATTCTTATTAAGTACTTTGTACTTTACAGAGTTGAATGTAATGACAACAAAATCACACAAATTATCGATGGAAATCAAATTAGTCAACCCATGGCAGTCTGAATTTGGAGTCACACTCAAAATTAAAGTGGGAAAAACACACTACAGGCTGATCCAACTTTGATGTAATGACCTTAAAACAAGTCAAAATGAGTCTCAGTAGTGTGTGTGGTCTCCACGTGCCTGTATGACCTCCCTACAACACCTGGGCGTGCTCCTGAAGAGGTGGCGGATGGTCTCCTGAGGGATCTCCTCCCAGACCTGGACTAAAGCATCCGCCAGCTCCTGGACAGTCTGTGATGTTGGTGGATGGAGCGAGACATGATGTCCCAGATGTGCTCAATTGGATTCAGGTCTGAAGAACGAGCGGGTCAGTATAAAACATCAATGCCTGATGATACACTCAAGCCACATGAGGTCCAGCATTGTCATGCATTAGGAGGAACCGCACCAGAATATGGTCTCACAAGGGGTCTGAGGGTCTCATCTCGATACCGGGTGGCAGTCATGTTACCTCTGGTGAGCACATGGAGGGCTATTTCTACACTAAAGTACATAAACAATTGCAAACGATCGGCTGGAAAGACGCTGTTTCTAACTTTACACGAGACCTGTCGGAGCGCGACCTGTTGAACGTGCGGACGCGCAGCGCCACGTCACTCCACGCACGGCCGTGACGTCAGAGCGGGGCGGGGCGGGGCGGGGCGGCGGCGCCCACGGAGAGACGCGCGGCGAAATGGATAAGCACGGAGGGGAGCCCAGCGCCGGCAGAAAGGCGCCTCGCCCCGGATCCGGACCGGCCAGTACCGAGGCGCTGGACAGGCGAGTACGGTGGTCATGTGACGCCTGCGGCTGCGTCCTGCTGTGCCACGTAGTCTTCAGAAAGTTTCTCAATATATGTCTTTGTTAAAATGCATGAAATGTCCGTAGAATGTGCATGTGTAAGAAATGTCCTAAAGGACCCGATTGGCTGCAGCCCAACAGGGTCCCACGTTGAGTGGTGCAAGCAGCTCATCGCGGCCACCATCTCCACCCACATACCTGGACCTGCTCCACCCGAGCCTGCCTCTCGGGACCACAAGGTAGAACTCCATCCACCCCAAAGTCCTGCTGGTGACACCTCCTGCTTCTCATCGCTGGCATCACAGCCCCGATGAATTTTCCTGCTTCCGGGCCGTATTCCAAAGTTCCCAAAACAGAGCTTCATAATCAAGACGAGCTTTCATAAGCTTCATATCATTGTCTTAAGCCAGGCCGCGTGCCATTCAAGGCATCCAGATTTTTCCACTATTAAGTGCCTACAGCTGTGCTGCACAGCGTACAAATTCGGTATGTGTGGGAATGTACAGTGTTGATGTTCATCGCTGGACGACGATATATATCTTTTCCAGAATAAATCAGTGAACCTGAACCTGAACGGTTAAACGGCACACGTAACACTGCACTGCTAAACAAAGGGCATGTGTTGCACTGCTCAAACATGTTAATGCGGGATTGTGAAACTCATATCTCCTTCTTTCTATTCCGCTTTGTGAGGGTGTTGCACACCACAGACTGTGTGCAAACCGGTCGGCGGATTCATTTTGTACCGTTATCCCCTCTGTCTCTGTCTGTGTATTGTGCTGTCAGAGTGGATCTGATTGTGGAGCTTTCCACAGCCCTGTCACATCTGGGCCTCGGCAGAATGGTGGAATTCTCCTCTGCACTGGGCCAGTGCCAAGTGGTCACCCTGGTCACATGGTATTCCATTCAGGGCCAAGGGGTGTGGTTTGCTGATCAGCATTCTCAGTTGTGTGTTTGGAACTTAAAGCTGTTGTTGTTTCATTTGTGTGAAAGCAACATTCAGTTACATTTAATGTACCACGGACCTCATTTTAATACGTAAATGGTAACATAAGTCACCATCACTTTATTAGAAACAACAGCTTTGTATCTGAACTACTTTATCAGCTTCAGTCTTGTACATACAGTTTAAGGTGCACATTTGCTGGTGCAACAGTCAGTAAGACAGCCACTGTTGAAATATAAAATCATGTGAACTCTCTAACCGATATACAACATGGTGGGTGATAATTTAAGCCTTTATCTGTATGAAAAAAGTACAGTGTGTCTGGCTTGTGCCTCTGTGATGTATTCATAATTCAGTCCAGTGAAGCATGTGGCTATTGGAATGTTTTCGTCTGACTGGGTTTGGGTGTGGCCCTTGACCTTTTTCCATCAGCCTACAGATTAGTGGTGTTCAACTAGTGTCTCAGACCAAGTCGGTTTAAACAGTGGACAGAACTGAGATAAAAATGTCAATTTTTTCAGCAAGACTGATTTTCACAGGAGTATAAGAGGCATAAAAGGCAGTTTCTCCATCTTTAACGTTTGATTTTAGACTTTGCATTAAGCAAAGGTGGCATTAAGAAGTTTTTGGATTTTGTGGTACAATTTAGCCAGCATTCCAGAACCCTGCCTGCAAGTGTTTTTTCAATGTCTTGGATGGACTTAATTTAGTTCCGTTTATTTTATCTTTCTGTAACCATGACCATCTGCTGTTTTCTCTTCAGGCCTTAAGAGACGGAAATAAACAGGCTCAGATGGAGGAGGCACCACGAATTCCGGGGGAGAGCATCAAAGCTATAGGTTCGAGCAGCTCAAAAATGTTTTTCTCTGTGGACACTGATTATTCACAGCAAGTAAATATGCTCGTACCTTTGGACTGTGTGGGGTGGGCCAATTTTTTGGTAAGAATGTTTATACTTTTTTAAACAAATAGGAATATAGATAGTGAACTGCAGTGTACAGCCTTCATCGAAGTATAGTCACATGCTTTTGTAATTTTACAATTATTAAAAGTAAAATGTCTTGCCTGATGTATTCCCTAATGCAATGCTCTGTTTGTGTATTTTTAGATATTTTAGATATTACATTGTATTAAACAATATTAATTCAGAATGCTGCTGGTGGCATATGCATGCAAAGTATTGTAAATTATTTTAAAGGACATTGTTGTTGCATTTACATTTCTTGCATTTACCAGACACCCTTGTCCATTAACCAGAGTGACTTACAGTGTCGTAATCAGTAGTTACAGGGACAGTCTTCCTAACCACTGAGGGTTAAGTGTCTTTCTCAAGGATACAGTGGTAGTAGGTGGGGTTTGAACCTGTGACTTTATAGTCTTCGGGTTCATAGGCAGGTGTGATACCCTCTACACCCAGACACCCAGACACTGCTTTCTTGTGTTTTTCTCTCCAGCAAAAGACGTCATGTACATCTGCCCATTTTCTGGGGCTGTCAGTGGTACTCTCACCATCACTGACTATAAACTCTACTTCAAAAGCCTGGCTCGGGTAAAACTGCCCTCTATTTCCTTCCTCGTGGTTCACTTTGTTGTTAACATTGTGGCCTTGGAGCGAATAGTGTAGGGATAACCTAACCTCTGCTGTTAAATTAGAATCCTCCATTCGCCCTGGAGGTCCCACTGGGGGCTATGAGCCGTCTGGAGAAGATTGGAGTGCAGAACCACGGGGAGAACACTCGCGGCCTGGAGGTTGTGAGCAAGGTCAGATGACTGATCGCGAAACTCAGTCACGTCTCTGCTTTTTATTTGTTGTACCCTGATGTACCTTTGACATGATTGGCAATAAAGCTGTAGTGAATGTAACTTGTCTGAGTGCATGTTAAATAGAGATCGGAAGTGTTTTTGACTGCTTTGTTCCGCAGGACTTGCGAAATCCAAGATTTGCTTACAAGAAAGAGGAACACAGAAAGCTGGAAATCTTTGAGATGTTGAGCAAATATTCCTTTCCCTTGTCAAATGACCTGGTATGCCACCTTTCCACCGGCAATTCACAAACGTTATGCACATTGCACAGAAATGACAAGGACAGGTGATAATAAAATGAACATGAGTGAAAGGAATATCTTAGCCTGCATGTAATCGATTAAATATATTAAGTGAAAGTGATGAAGTGCCACATATGACACACCACTGCGAAATGTGGTACTCTAGAATGCAGCATCATTATTGACTTGTGTCTCTTGCTGACTTTTCTTGTAGCCACTGTTTGCATTCCTGTACCAGGAGAAGTTTCCAGAAGATGGGTGGAAAGTGTATGACCCAGTCACTGAGTACAGAAGACTGGTAGGAAAGGAGAAGAAGACGTCAGGATAAACAACTTGGTCTTCTGTGCTCTGATCCCTTGTCCGTGTCTCTATGTGTGTGATATGTGCAGGGTTTACCTAACGAGAGTTGGATCCTCAGCAAAATTAACAGCAATTACGATCTGTGTGACTCCTACCCGGCCCTGCTGGCTGTTCCTTCAAGCATCACAGACGATGAGCTGAGGAGAGCAGCTGCGTTCAGGGCCAAACACCGAATTCCAGTAAGCTGTGTGTGTGTTTTTCTCAGCAATTTTAACAGCAGCAAAAATGTAATGCAGTGTATTTTAAAACACTCTCCTAAGGTTTTGTCTTGGATCCATCCGGAAAGTCAGGCTGCAATCATTCGCTGTGGTCAGCCCCAGGTGGGTCCCTCTGACCGCCGATGCAAAGAGGATGAGCGCTACCTTCAGATCATCCTGGACGCCAATGCACAGTCGCACAAACTCAGCATCTATGATGCACGACAGAGCAGCTTTGCAGACACCAACAAGGTTAGTTATACCACTAGACATGAGTTAATCACTAATGAACCACAGTGTCTGGAGTTGGCTCACCTCTCATAAAGAAAATTTACGAAAAAAAAAAACCTCTCACAATTGTTGCCAGGGTTCAGTACTGAATTCAGAGGCAAACAGTCACAGACCTGTTTGAAAAAGAACTGAGCATCTGTGATTCCAGGCCAAAGATGGTGGATACGAGAATGAGAACTTCTATCCCAATGTGGAGCTGAACTTCCTGGAGATTCCCAACATGCATGTGATGCGTGAGTCACTGAGGAAACTGAAGGAGGTGGTGTATCCCACCATTGATGAAGCTCATTGGTTCTCATCCATCCACAACACACACTGGCTGGAGTACATCAGAGTAAGATCACAGTATAAATGATTGGCATGTACCAAACCTGAGTGCACGTCGTGTGTAAAATAACAAAGCCACATTTAATCCATTTACAATAACATATTGGTATGTCGCTCATTGTGTATGTACAGTACAGGCCAAAAGTTTGGACACACCTTCTCATTCAATGTGTTTTCTTTATTTTCATGACCATTTACATGGTAGATTCTCACTGAAGGCATCAAAACTATTAATGAACACATGTGGAGTTATGTACTTAACCTGGCCTCCACAGTCACCGGACCTGAACCCAATCGAGATGGTTTGGGGTGAGCTGGACCGCAGAGTGAAGGCAAAGGGGCCAGCAAGTGCTAAAAAACTCTGGGAACTCCTTCAAGACTGTAGGAAAACCTCTTGAATCTCATCGAGAGAATGCCAAGAGTGTGCAAAGCAGTAATCAGAGCAAAGGGTGGCTATTTTGAAGAAACTACAATGTAAAACATGTTTTCAGTTATTTCACCTTTTTTTGTTAAGTACATAACTCCACATGTGTTCATTCATAGTTTTGATGCCTTCAGTGAGAATCTTCCAATGTAAATGGTCATGAAAATAAAGAAAACACATCGAATGAGAAGGTGTGTCCAAACTTTTGGCCTCTACTGTACATATTCTGGGGAAAGAATCGCTGTATGAAAAGAACCAGTTGCTCATGTACTCAAGTAACCTCCATCTTCCTTTCATATACACACTTTTGAAAAATATTTACCTTTTCCTCTGACCTCTTTCAGTTGCTGCTGGCTGGGGCAGTGCGCATCGCTGATCGGTTGGAGTCTGGGAAGACATCAGTAGTGGTGCACTGCAGTGACGGCTGGGACCGGACAGCACAGCTGACCTCTCTGGCTATGCTCATGCTGGATGGGTACTACCGCTCAATCTGTGGCTTTCAAGTGCTGCTGGAGAAAGAGTGGCTCAGCTTTGGACATCGCTTTGCATCGGTCAGGGACCATTTGACCCATCTTGTTTCACAACATCTCCCTCTTCTGTTCTAAAGATTGTATTTTGCATTTTTAAGACACAGCTGTTTGTTCACAAAATTATACATCTTGTTTAACAGCGCATTGGACACGGTGACCAGAACCATGCCAACTCTGAGCGCTCACCCTTGTTTGTGCAGTTCATGGACTGTGTGTGGCAGATGACCAGACAGGTATGTGGAGCACAAAATATGGACAGATAGTTGTTAAGTACCAGTACCAGAGTTTTTTTTTTGTTAATTATTGAGCAATGTTAACTCCCACTCTTGATGGCATTTGATGGATGAATTAAATAGAAATCTATGCAAGTGAATAATTATGTTTTTTTTTGTTTTTTTTACCAAAATTAAATCCATATTTATTGACTGACTGGGAAGAAACTTGGGAGTGTCAAGATGACACGCCAGCATAACATTAATCAACCAAAACCAATGCAACAATTACTTATCCTTTATGTTGGCAGAGCATATAGCATTGCCATTTGTCACTTACTGTCCATTTTTCTGTTTTGCTCCCACAGTTCCCCTCTGCATTTGAGTTTAATGAACTCTTCCTCATCACAGTACTTGACCACCTGTACAGCTGCCTGTTTGGGACCTTCTTGTACAACAGTGAAAAGGAGAGAGTCATCAAGGCACGACATTTTACGCTGCACTCGGACATTTCTTCATGCATGTGATTATGGCAGATCTCAAAAAATCAACATATACATTCCTAGTTTTATATTCTATTTGTTTGGTCTTTATATGTGAATAGCATTAAGGCATTCTCATGTTGTCCTAAGAAGTATTGCGAGCTGCAGTTTTCATTAGGGACACTGTTTTCACTGCAGCGTTCAGGACTCAGTCATGGTGCCTTGACAGTCCAGTGTTAAAGTTAAGGACATTCCAGTATTTGAGAATATTACCTTGCCAAAATGTGAACTTCTTAAATCTTTGTTTGACTAATAAGCTGTTGTACAACAATGTCTTTTGTTTCCCAGGGTGTACCCAGAAAAACTGTGTCTCTGTGGTCATACATCAATAGCCAAGTGGAGGATTTCACCAATCCATTCTATGTGAACTACGAGCACCATGTGTTGTACCCACTGACTAGTCTGCGTCACCTAGAGTTATGGGTGAGCTACTATGTGCGTTGGAACCCTCGAATGAGACCACAGGTCAGCATCTGAATCTATGACACTTAGAGCAATCATATTTCACCATGTATTAGTCTGCTCCTATTCTGTTCACTAAACCAAAAAATGTGTATGAAAATAAAAATGTCAAGTAAAGAAAATCACTGTTCTTAATATAGATATAATATTTTTTTTACAGGTGCCAGTGCACCAGAGTCTAAAGGAGATGCTGGTTCTACGTTCTGAGCTTCAGAGAAGAGTTGATGAACTGCAGCGAGATGCGTCACTTTCACTCTCTTCTTCCACACTGTCCCCCACCTCCAGAAGGCCATCTTCCCCCTCACACCTAGGGGGCATGACCATGCACACCACTGTGTGAGACTTAATCGCACATGAACAAATCAGAAATCTTTAGGCTTCTTGAACATGCATTTGACCAACTGTGTGTCCTGTCCACTGGTATGAGGAACAGCATTATCAGATATATATATATATCAGATTAACAGATATAAAAAAAATGTTTATTATGTTTTTCATGTTTTCCTTTTTCCCTCAGATTCTACATTTTCTTTTCTTCTTTAATAATGTCTAGACCTTTCTTTTATGTCATAAGTGTAGCACATGGGTGCCCCCTTCTGGTCCACAGGTAGTGATTTGTAAGGGGATTTTTCTTTCTCATCTAATTTAAACTTTAAACTAATTTAAATGTTTTACTTATTTACCTTAAAACTGTGGTTTCATGTGAGCAAATCCAAAAATGTTTATTATAACTTACCATTTAGATGGATGCTTATATAAATGTGTTTTATATGATTTATTTAAAGTCTATGGAAATTAATTGTGTATGACCAACAAATATATATACATATATAATGGATGTGCAACAGTATGCAGTGTTTTTCACATTTCGCACGTCAAATATAGCGCATTAGACCCGAGGTCCTATTTTTGTATACCGTGGCACCGTTTGACCTTTGCGCACCAATGGGAGCGCAGGCCTCCTGAATATGCACGACGCGCCGTCCAATCAGCGGCGACGGAGGCTGTTTCAAACTCGTGCGCCCAGCAGCCAATCAGGGAGCTCTCGTAGCGAGCTAGCGCGAGGCTGAGCGCGGGCCTATGAAGACGCAGCGGCTTCCGCGGGCCGCCGAGTCGCCACCATTACCCCGTCAGGCACGCAGGACGAGGCGAGCACACGCAAGTTCGGGACCAAGTAAGTTTTTACGCTTCGTGCTTTTAACAGTCGGCGCGTCGTCCCGCCCGCTGCAAGACACGCGTGAGCGAGTTTAAATCCGCGTTACCGAGCGCCACAAAAAGTTTGGCGATGCCGCGTCGTCTGGCCGACGTGTAGATTACACGGCGTGTATTTTCAGCGGCCGCCGCGTAGAACCCCCCCCTCCACCGCGGTTCTCCACAACTGCGGGCCGGCAGCGCGTTTTAAAGGCCCGCTGAGCGCCATGCGGGCGGGGCGGCTCGCCGTGTCGCCGGCAGCAGGGGCCATTTTACCGGGTTTGGGCGGCGTGTGTTCGCGGCGCTGCCTGCCTCGTTTCCGCCGCTTGCTGCTCCACGCACCGATTCACCGAGGACTGAGCACCTCGGAGCGGTACAATCAGCAGCTACTAGCTTCCGAATGTTTTACGGTGCGCTGGAGACTAACACATTTTAGTTGTAATGAAAATGTGCACCATTCAGAATACATACTGTAGTTAGTTTTATTTTTTTGGGACTATAACTATCTAGCTGTGTGTTTTAACCAAGCTAATGTCCCTTTGTCTGTGTTTCTGCAGTAATAGAGGAATATTGAAGGTCAGAGAGTAGATCGTTCAAGTTGCTGAGCATGGCTAAAGGGGACGCAGGAAAACCGAAGGGCAAGACGTCAGCCTACGCTTACTTTGTGAAGACGTGTCGCGAGGAGCACAAGAAGAAGAACCCCGACATCCCAGTCAACTTTGCTGACTTCTCTAAAAAATGTGCTGGCCGATGGAAGGTCTGTCGGTGACTGGCTTTGAGCCTCTTTGAATTGTGAATTGTTGGGCTAACTTGGCTTGGTTTTTGTAGACTATGTCACCAAAGGAGAAATCCAAGTTCGAGGAAATGGCTAAGAATGACAAGGCCCGGTATGACCAGGAGATGGTGAACTACAATCCAGAAAAGAATCCTGCAAAGAGGGGAAAGAAGGCTAAGAAGGATCCCAACATGCCCAGAAGACCTCCGTAGGCGACTGCGCTTTTCATACTTTTGTTGTTACAGCTGTTAAAGCTTCTATATGCATTTTTTTAATTCATGCCATTTATTTATCAGGTCAGGATTTTTCCTGTTCTGTTCCGAGAAGCGTCCTAGCATCAAGGCCCAATATCCCAACATAGGCATTGGCGATGTGGCTAAGAAGCTTGGCGAGATGTGGAACAATTTAACGGACTCTGAGAAGCAGCCCTATGTGGCGAAGTCAAACAAACTTAAAGACAAGTATAAGAAGGTATAATCACACATGACCAATTTTTTTTCTAAGGCAACTTTTCTGTCAATTACTGTGGTTACTGTGGGTAACAATTCAGCGCTCTGATGCTGGCTCATGTTTCAACATGCTTCCCCCAACTGATTAGTCCTGAATGTGGTTTATAAAGGAGCCAGAATGTAGTTGTCAAGTCTCAAACTCTTAAGGACCTAAAACCAAAACCAGAAATGTACAATTTAACTTGGAGTGTATGGAACTTTTTTAATATAGTTCATTGACAAACTTGCATTACATTTACATTTTAAGCATTAAATGAATCCAGAAGAACTTTGAAACTGCATTTAAACTCATTAACCTGCTGCTTTCTCTTTTAAGGATCTGGCAGACTACAAAAAGGGCAGCTTGGGAGGTGGAGACAAGGCATCTAAAGCATCCAGCAAAGATGATGATGATGACGAGGATGATGATGAAGAGGAGGAGGAGGATGAAGACGATGAGGACGAGGATGATGAATAAATGTATCCATCCTTATTGTAAAGCTGAGTGAGCACTCCCAGTGTGGTCTTGAGTTGATTGTTGAAGTTTTTGGAAGAGCAAAGCACCGCAGAGAACTGATTCAGTTCATGTTTAAATTTGATGGATCAGTGTTTCCAAAAACCCTGCTACGTTTAATATTGTAAAGTGGTAGTAATACAGCGCTAGCCGTTTTTAAACCTGTTTACAATGGTGTGTTTTGTGGCTGTTCTTATGGCAGGGTGGAACTAGACTTTATTTTTCTATTTCAGTTTTCATTTACACAGAACTTGCACAAAAGTATGAAAAGAAAAGCACTAGTGTTTTTACCCCTCCGGAGAGAGGAGTTTACTTGAGTTTTCCGCAGTCACAACCTGTTGACTGCAACCCATACTCTAGTAGAATTTAATCTAGAGTGGTCTTTGGTAAGAGGAGGAATGTTTAGGACTAAATCATTATTTGCATTTTTAGACAATAAATTCTCTTTGACTTACTAGGTCTGCTTTAGTACGGTTCATTGCTTGTTCTGCTTATTTGCACTTTTTTTTTTTTTTTTTTTTTTTTTTTTTTCTTTCCTTTGACAAAATAAAATATTTTTAGACCTTTATTGTTTTATGCCTGGCTTTCTATCCCACCACCTCAAGCTACCAGTTTAAGGTTGCATGCCGCATGACTAGCAACGCATTGGAGTGGCGTAACCACTTGAGTTAAAATGGCTGAAACTTAAAAAATAAAAGTTATTTTAGTGCAAAGTGAAGACTGGTGTTAAGTCTGAAATGTGTAGCTTGTGCATTACGTGAGCATACGTATTTAACAAAGTCTGTGGTTTGGGTGGCAGAAGCCTAGTGGGTAACACTGAGCCACAAAGGTTCACACCACACTTCATACCATGTTGTCCCTAAGTAAGACACTTGCTGTCCCTTTAACTGCAATGGATATAAATGAAACAGTCGTTGATACCATAGGTGCCGATGATCCTAGTGCATGGGCCATGTTCATTTGAAAGGCTTGAATTAAAGCACTACTAATACACATGTATGCATTTTATAGTTTTTCTTCCACATTTTCTTATAGCCTTGTTCTAAAAAGGGTTAAATGCCTATCCCTAGCCAGTATGGCCCATTCCTCTTTGCAGCGCCTCTCAAGCTCCATCAAGTTGGATGTGAAGCGTCGGTGCAAAGCCTTATTAAGATCTCTCCAGACGCTATCAGATTCAAGTCTGGACTCTGGCTGGGCCACTCAAGGAGGTTATCAGAGTTGTCCTGAAGCCACTACTTTGATATCTTGGCTGTATGCCCTTGAGTTCAAGAATGCTCTGGAGCAGACTTTCATCCAGTATGTCTCTTTACAGGGAGTGCAGAATTATTAGGCAAGTTGTATTTTTGAGGAATAATTTTATTATTGAACAACAACCATGTTCTCAATGAACCCAAAAAACTCATTAATTTCAAAGCTGAATGTTTTTGGAAGTAGTTTTTAGTTTGTTTTTATTTTTAGCTATTTTAGGGGGATATCTGTGTGTGCAGGTGACTATTACTGTGCATAATTATTAGGCAACTTAAAAAACAAATATATACCCATTTCAATTATTTATTTTTACCAGTGAAACCAATATAACATCTCCACATTCACAAATATACATTTCTGACATTCAAAAACAAAACAAAAACAAATCAGCGACCAATTTAGCCACCTTTCTTTGCAAGGACACTCAAAAGCCTGCAGTCCATGGATTCTGTCAGTGTTTTGATCTGTTCACCATCAACATTGCGAGCAGCAGCAACCACAGCCTCCCAGACACTGTTCAGAGAGGTGTACTGTTTTCCCTCCTTGTAAATCTCACATTTGATGATGGACCACAGGTTCTCAATGGGGTTCAGATCAGGTGAACAAGGAGGTCATGTCATTAGTTTTTCTTCTTTTATACCCTTTCTTGCCAGCCACGCTGTGGAGTACTTGGACGCGTGTGATGGAGCATTGTCCTGCATGAAAATCATGTTTTTCTTGAAGGATGCAGACCACTGCTTGAAGGTGTCTTCCAGAAACTGGCAGTAGGACTGGGAGTCGAGCTTGACTCCATTCTCAACCCGAAAAGGCCCCACAAGCTCATCTTTGATGATAGTAGCCCAAACCAGTACTCCACCTCCACCTTGCTGGCGTCTGAGTCGGACTGGAGCTCTCTGCACTTTACCAATCCAGCCACGGGCCCATCCATCTGGCCCATCAAGACTCACTCTCATTTCATCAGTCCATAAAACCTTAGAAAAATCAGTCTTGAGATATTTCTTGGCCCAGTCTTGACGTTTCAGCTTGTGTGTCATGTTCAGTGGTGGTCGTCTTTCAGCCTTTCTTACCTTGGCCATGTCTCTGAGTATTGCACACCTTGTGCTTTTGGGCACTCCAGTGATGTTGCAGCTCTGAAATATGGCCAAACTGGTGGCAAGTGGCATCTTGGCAGCTGCACGCTTGACTTTTCTCAGTTCATGGGCAGTTATTTTGCACCTTGGTTTTTCCACACGCTTCTTGCGACCCTGTTGACTATTTTGAATGAAACGCTTGATTGTTTGATGATCACGCTTCAGAAGCTTTGCAATTTTAAGAGTGCTGCATCCCTCTGCAATATATCTCACTATTTTTTAATTTTCTGAGCCTGTCAAGTCCTTCTTTTGACCCATTTTGCCAAAGGAAATGAAGTTGCCTAATAATTATGCACACCTGATATAGGGTGTTGATGTCATTAGACCACACCCCTTCTCATTACAGAGATGCACATCACCCAATATGCTTAATTGGTAGTAGGCTTTCGAGCCTATACAGCTTGGAGTAAGACAACATGCATGAAGAGGATGATGTGGACAAAACACTCATTTGCCTAATAATTCTGCACTCCCTGTATATTGCTGCAGTCATCTTTCCCTCTAGACTGAGTGCGGCTGAAAAACATCTCCACAGCATGATGCTGCCACCACCATGCTTCACTGTAGGGATGGTATTGACCTGGTGATGAGCGGTTCCTGGTTTCCTCTAAACATGACACCTGTCATTTACACCAGAATGTTCAATCTACTCATCGGACCAGAGAATTTTGTTTCTCATTGTCTGAGAGACCTTCAGGTGCTTTTTGGCCACTCTACCATACAGGCCTGATTAGTGGGTTGCTGCGGAGAAGGGTCTCCTCTGTCCACAGAGGACCTGCTCGGTTTAGCCAGCCAGCTCCAGCCAGCCAGCTCTAGGAACAGTCCTGGAAATGTTTTCTGTAATTTTGCCCAGATTTGTGGGGATCCTGTCTCAGAGGTCTCTGGACATTTCCTTTGGCTTCACGCTTGGTTTGTGCTCTGACATGAGCGTTCAACTGTGGGACCGTATATAGATGGCGTGTGCCTTTCCAAATCATGTCCAATGAACCGTTTTTTTTTTTTTTTTCCACAGCTGGACTCCGATTAAGCTGCAGAAACATCTGAAGGATGATCAGGGGAACCAGGAGGCACCTGAGCTAAATTTGAGCTACAGGCCAAAGGCTGTGAATACTTATGTACACGTGCTTTCTCTGTACTTTTATTTTTAATAAATTTGCCAAAACAAAACATCAAGTAAAACCTTTTTTCACGTTGTCATTATGGGGTGTTTATGTTTAGAATTCTGAAGGGGGGGTGGGGGGGTGGATTTAATCCTTTTCCTTCAACAAAATATGGTAAAATTGATGCACTTTAAATACTGTACGGGGTGATATACTGCCCCCCGCTGGACTCGTTTCAAAAACGACTGCATGTGTAGCTGTCGTAGATTTATGATCGTTTTAATAAAACACGTTCGACATTCACTGACGTCAGACGGCTGTGAGATGTTTTATTACAGGACAATCAAAAAACATTGTATTCGCATCGCGGGCGAATGGGTGTATTGCTGTACAACACATGCACTCACTGTTTGAGCTTTTGCGTTCGAAACGCATCATACTTGCTGGTCCGTGCTGTGTTGCTTTAGTCTGCAAGGTACGTTCTAAGACGATACCCAACGCTGTGCTTTTAAACGAGGCTTTTTATTTCGCTCGTCGTTGGATGAGCGTGATTTAATTCCGGCTCTTGAAAGGAGATGCATATCGTTCGAAGACTTGCAGACAAAGAGCCCTCTCTGAAGTTTAGCGATTCGCGGCAATGATTTATAATTATCGACCTCCGATCTATAGAGGCAGCTTACATGTGCAGAAATGTCGATGCATCTCTTCGCTCCGTCCGTTCCCGACGCGTCCGCCACTCATGTGCAGTCCGTCCGCGGTAAGTCTTTTCATTCAGCCTCAAGCAACGTTAAAAGGAAGACAAGAAAAAGAAAAGAAAGAAAAAGCCCGTCTGGTTTCTATCCTGTCCCTCGACAGCGCGGTGGTCCCGCGGACCTGGGCGAGGCCACGGCCGAGAGGAGCGCCCTGGGGTCCCTCGCCAGCGCCCTCATAGACCTGACCGCCGGCGCCGCAGGCAAGTCCCCCGAAGCGCGATTCTGGAGGTTCCGACATGCAACTCCATTTCTATACTTATTCTGATCACTTCATACTTATTATAAGTATTATAATAAGTATTAATGCTTCTAATAAGCATTAGGCGAACGTGCAGAGTCAATTATGCGAAACCTGTAGTCATTTTATACTAATGAGGAGCAATCCTGAATGAAATATAATACTGTTGTAATAAATCTGATGTGGTCCGTTTCTGTGTCCATACTGTAAAGTACTAAATGCGAACCAGAAACTAAGTTACAAACACATTCCAAATCAAATATCATGTCATTTCATGGCCAGGATGTTCTGCCTAATGATAACTGTTTGCTTTCAATGTTAGACTCTTGAGTCAGATTGATTAATGCCATTACATTAAAAGATTGGTTTGCCAATGGTGACATTAGAGACATGAAAATCCTTTTCATTGTTAGTGTATAATATTCCCATTTGTAGGGGGTGTTGCATGTGTTGTGAGTGGACAGCCCTTTGACACGGTGAAGGTCAAGCTCCAGACCTTCCCACACCTGTACCGGGGCTTTCTGGACTGCTCCCTGAAGACCTACCGGCAGGACGGGCTCTGGGGTCTGTACCAGGGAACCACGCCTGCTCTGCTGGCCAACGCCACCGAGAACGCGGTGCTGTTCGCCTGCTATGGTTCCTGCCAACAGATCATCTGCAGCATTTTCGCACTGGACGGCGTCTCCAAGCTCAGGTCACAAAGAGCTGTGTGTCTGCGGTGGGCTGGTGGATCCCTGCCCTGGGCTTCACGACACAACTCTGGATTTAGTGGTTAATTAGTTAAATGCGTGGCCCACATACATTATTTTAATGGTTTAATGCAAAAATAGGGGTCTACAGGCCAACATACTATCAGGGTGGGGTAGTGGATGTAATAAGTGCATAACAAATACTATTATGTTGGTAACAGCTCGTAACAGTATAAATGCACGACAGAGAGGAAACGGTCCTGTTCACATGGCTGGGGTGTGGAGAAACCCCGAATGTCTGTTCCACCACAGTGACCTTCAGAACGCAGCCGCAGGCTCCCTGGCCTCCGTCTTCTCCTCCATGGTCCTGTGTCCCACAGAGCTGGTTAAATGCAGGATGCAGGCCCTTCACGAGATGAGAGCACTAGGGAAGACGTCCCTGGCTTGCCGTGTGTGAGTGTTTCGCCATGTTCCACTCGTACAGGTCAAAGTTTCCCTCATGTGTGAACCAGTGTGACTTTTTTTCATGCATATTTTAAGGTCCACCTGGTCTGTGGTGAAGAGTATTGTGCAGCAGGACGGGTTGGCAGGCCTTTTCCAGGGAATGACCAGCACTTGGCTCAGGGAGGTGCCCGGCTATTTCTTCTTCTTCGGAGGTTACGAGATCTGTAGGACTCTGCTCACCCCAGCTGGCCAGTCCAAGGACGAGATGGGTGAGATTCGAGTCCTGATATTTGCTGTAATTTAAATGACTACTTGATTGTAAGAAGGATCAGGACCATTTTTTTGCAGTATTTTTGCAAATTCTAACATGTACAAACCACATGGACCTCATTTGATGGGATTTGAACTAAACGAGACAGTAAAAATGCTGTCATTTAGTTTGAACCGATTTCTGTTTTCCTTTGCAGATGCCACTCGCCTTTTGGTCAGTGGCGGGTTTGGGGGGGCCTTTTTCTGGCTGGCTGTATACCCCATTGACTCAGTGAAATCCCGCATCCAGGTCCTCTCCATGTCTGGCAAGCAGGCAGGGTTTTTTATAACGCTTGTAAACATTGTCCGCAGAGAAGGTACGATTTCAATCCACCATTTTCAAATATGAATCCATAGAGAACCTTATTGTGGTACTAGACAAACCAAACCATGAGTACATGATTTTGTTAGTACCCATAATTGCTTATTTTTTGGTTTAAATGCCAGTGGTTTAATGTCTTTGCTTTGTCTGAGCTGAATGGTTATGGGTCACTTTCTTTTTTTTTTCTTAGGAGTCCCTGCCCTCTACTGTGGCCTCACCCCCACCGTTCTACGAGCTTTTCCTTCAAACGGTGCGCTTTTCCTGGCCTATGAACTGACCAAACAGGTCCTCACTGGACAGACCTCCACACACTGAGGCTGTAGGCTGAACAAACACTCCTACATCACTCACTTAAACAAAGCTTCGCAAAGGCTTGTGTGAACGCTGCTTAAGTAGATTGCTAATTCGTGTACTTATAGGTTCACCATGTGTTGTACTGTATTTATTTTTGGAAATAAAAATGGACTTTCATGTTTATTTTAAGGAAAAAACGATTGCGTTGTCCTTATGTATCCTTGTGTTCTACTGGCAGATGTTGGATATTTGCAGAGCAGATAAATACCTGAAGTTTGAGACATGGTCCCTTGGGCATATTGGTCAACTGATAAGATGTGTTGAGAAACACAGATGTCCTGTTTTTCATAAATTATTGACCTGTCAGACTCGATGAGAGAGAAACTGGAAAATGACTGTGTTATTATGTGTCTTTCTGAAATGGTGCACCACATAAGAACCTTTTCATGCTTTGCATTATGTCCTGTAACCTTTTTTTAAATTTACTGTTCCCTTCCAGCCTTACGTCTTCCAGCTTTGTGTCTGTCTCCCTCTCCTCAGTTTGCTTTTCAAACCCTCTTTGCCATCTGATGTTCAAAATCCCCTTCTTGCTCTCTGTCTTACTTTTTGTTCTTTTAGTTTATTTTTAACATTCTAGAACAGGCCAGTAGAGGACAGTAATGTACAGTATCTTTATTTCCTGGTTCGTTCATAGCAGAGGGTCTGTAACCTGTGGACTCATTGGACATTGATAAAGTGATAATGTGACGTAATTGTCACAGCACAGCACACGGTGCACACAGTGAAATTTGTCCTCTACGTTTAACCCATCACCCTGAGTGAGCAGTGGGCAGCCATGACAGGCGCCCGGGGAGCAGTGTATGGGGACGGTGCTTTGCTCAGTGGCACCTCAGTGGCACCTTGGCGAGGCACCGTCCCCACACACTGCTCCATTGAGTCAGAGAGTCAGGATATGTAGCTCAAAGATGAATGAGTGTAACTTTATACAAACCGTACACATTCTGCTTTAATGTAATTTAAGGCTAATAAAGATACAGCATTTCCTTGCATAAATAAAGAAGACACACTTGATATGATGACATGGATGATAAGGTTTGAGTCTTCACATAACATATCTCAATAAAATTATTTATGTTAATGAGAGAACCTGTAGTTTTTCTGTGTTATTGTTAGGGATGTCATTAATGCCTTAATTGCGGCGATTAATTTGCATGTTAATGCATGTCCACACATGTGCATCACATGTCTGCTGCACAGGGCACACAGGAGTGGCAACCAATCATTCTTTCTCACTCCTTTTGTCAAATCAATCACCTCCTTAATTTATAATGAATCTACCTCTGTGTGTGTGTGTGTGTGTGTTATGTAACATCTGTCCCATGAATATGAATATTAGTAAAGTGAGTCATTAGAGTGTAACAGAACAGTGTCAATCACCAGTCTCTGTGCTTCTGTGATCTAAAACCTGCATTACCGAGCTGAGGGAAGCAGTAGAGCATTGCAGCAGCCCGGGAGAATTCTTATCCTGCTGTCAGCTTAACACACTGTTCGGGACTGCGATTGACCCAATCTTTCAGGCAGATGTTTTCACTGCTTCTCAAGCAGAACTTTTCCAATTCAGGTCTGCTGAGGCCTTTTACATCTGCAGTTGTAAATGTGCAGGAACGTATCTGTGGAACATCTCTGGGGGGCACAAAAAGGGAGGCGATTCACGGTATCCCAGCTCATCAGCTCTGCAACGATCGAGAAGCTCTTGGCCTGTGAAGATTATGAAAAACGTGCCTAATAACCCGTGAGAATTACGCCATTACAACTGAAGAGCCTTCGGGAAAAACTGAGCAACTGATATGTCTTAAGTGCACTTTAAGAAAATTTCATGACATTATTTATTTTATTGCTGTTTCTTTCTTTTTTTAAATCCTTGAAATAGTTCTCATATTCTCACATAAACCAGAGTAACATGTGGTGTTATATTTCTATTTGTTTTGTGGCTGTTTTGTGGTACTCCTAATGTACAAGAATGTATGTAGGTGTGAAATGAAAGTTCATGAAGGGCTCATCATATCAAGCATTATCATGCAATAATGTGTTGTCAGGCCATTAAGGTTACTTTTACATAAATTAGTTGTCAGTAATTATTTTCTTTGTTCTTAGAGATAATGTACATTAATGAACATTTTAATAAATAATTTGGGGGCCACACACTGTTGTTGCGGCATGGCGTTTAGCTCCAAGGTTCTGAGTCCAAATCTTGGCTTGGCCCTGGTTTGGCACAGGTTTCCTCCAGGTCCTCCAGTTTCCTCTTGCTATTCAAAGGCATAAAAACTATGTGGATTGGCTGTAGATGTGAGCATGTGAGTAAATGGTGTATGTGTGTGTGTGTGTGTGTGCACCCTGCAGTGGACTGGTGCCACGCCCTGGGTGAGACCCTACCCAGCCCCCGGTGTCCTGGCATGGACTCCGGCATCAGAAGGACAAAGCAGTTGTGGATAGTGAATGAGTGAGTGAACAATCTGGTTGTGAGAACAGAAGTGAATGTTTTAAGACTAAATAATCAAAGAACTCCCAAGTGCTAAGTTCACACAACATATTCATTTGACTGTGCATCAGTGTTGTATTTTCCAACAATTAGAAGACTATTCATATCAATGCCAACAACACTTGTCTGTCCAAGTGTTTATTGTGTTGAATAGAGCCAGATCTTACCTGACTGACTAAGCGCAATGCGGCAGACCGATTGATTAGCATAAAGTTGAGCTCTGCTGGAGTAATCCTTGTGTAATCTCGGCCTGCGTTAAGTGAGATGAGACTACTATTGCTTACAAAAGGAATCCGCTCTTAATTCCACCCTCCTGAGCATTCTGCAAAGTGACTTTTAAAGCTGTTGCTGAATCCAGGGTGGTGAATAATTCAGATATATGATGTGACCTCTGATGCAGTGGTCAGCTGCAGAAAGCGGGAGTGAAATGGTCAGGATCACATCAGGAGGTCAGGCTGGATTACATCTGGGAGAGAAAGCACGGTAATATGCCCTGGGTCGCGGGTTGGGGTGCTTTTGTGCTCTGAGCTGTGTGCTTGCCGGACAGGCAAGAGCCTCGGGAACACAGTGGTGCGCTACCCACCCTATAACCTCATTGAATTATTGAGGACGTTCTGGAAAAGCAGGATGTCAGACTGATTCCTGATGACCCGGAGTTAATGGCGTCATGCAGTGGGCAGGAAACGTCGCCTCTCTCGGAAGAGGAGGAGGGCATTGTCTGAAAAGATGTTCCTTGTTCTTGTCAAAGCTGAAGGACAGTGGGAGGGGAGAAGAGCTGAGACACAGTAAAGGAAAATGAAGAAAGAATAAAAAAAACATCCAATATCATTAAACTGATGGAGATGGATTTTTTGATGCCTCATGTCCCCAATGAATATCAAGACACCTAACCCTGAGTGTCTCCAGGGAGGCTGTCCCTATAACTACTGATTGCAAGTCGCTCTGGATTTGCTGAAAGCCATAAATGAAATGACAAAGTTATCTACATTTACATTCACATTTACGGCATTTATCAGACGCCCTTATCCAGAACGACTTACAATCAGTAGTTACAGGGTACAGTCCCCCTGGAGCAACTTAGGGTTAAGTGTCTTGCTCAGGGACACAATAGTAGTAAGCGGGATTTGAACCTGGGTCTTCTGGTTCATAGGCGAGTGTGTTACCCACTTTATCGTTCATCTTACCATAATGTTTATTACAACATTTAACATATGGCAAAGATGGCAAAATGGAAAGAAATGGCCTTTTTATTTGTCAAATAGACACCCTGTAGCTCCCAAAGCCTTTCATATGACATAGACACTGGCAAAGGCCAAGGGAAAATGTAATTAACATTCTGCATCACCTTTAATGTGCCACAGCAACATCATCTCTGCATCCCTCTCCATCCAGTTGCACTTAATCACCTTAAAGCACAATCCAGATGAGCTATTATCTCAGCAGTCTCACTTAGCGTGGAGTTTTGCCAGTTGCAAGAGGACATGGAACGACCGGGCTCTCAGGCCACTGACCATGAATTAAAGTCACTACTTCCTATTAAGCAGATCTATTAAAACCCAAAGCCAATTTTGCGTGTATTTGAGTGGTTTACTGAAAGGCTCCAGAGCATTGTGTCCGTTGTGCCCTGCGAAGGACCCAAAACCAACAGAGCAGTCCACGAATACGTTGTTATGTTGTGGCGGGTGGCGCTGCAGTCTGTGTTCTCCCTGTTTTGTGCGTGTGTTCTGTTGATGAAGGAGGATCCCTACTATCACGACTGGGAGGAGTCTATTACAGGAGCCTCCTTTGTTGAAGCGGGAGGGTTTGTTCATTCTAAAATAAAATCACTAAACATTCATGCCATTTCCCTCTGTTGTTATGGCTGGTTTTTCATTTGAATCTGTCTACATTCCTGTACCTAAACTGCTCTACTACAATCATTTTTATAAGGACACCCAAAACACACATATTCTACTCCGGTGTCTGTATTTCTTGTAGTATGGTCTAAATTTAGTTTGATCTTTTGCCAGAATTTTCCACAATTCACTTAAAGCCGCATGTTAAACAGCACATTAAAATCGGCCTATTCATCACCCGCTCATTTGGCTCGCCAGGTAGCAGCCGAGCAAAACACAATTAACAATGTTGTCCACTTTCCACATCGGTTAGGACCTTCCGGATGTAACCCCTCATTGACAACAACAAATGTGTTGGATTGGAATGAGCAGAAGAAGGCTGGATTTGACCTTATTCTTCATTCACCTACACTCCACACTCTCAGTTTGGATTTGAGCTAAATCTCAGCCTGCGTGGTGACATCACATGCTTACCCAGTCCTGCCCTATGCTCTTCTTCATGTTCTGTGGAATGAATTACTTAAAATTTACCAGAGGTGTAAAATTATTTTAAGTAATTATCTATTTTGCATGTGGTGATATCAAGCGCACCGTGATTGTAGCGTAAAGTGCGTTTGCGATGAGGTGTAAGGTGCTGTTATTGGATTTTTAATGTCTAAAACGCTGACAAGCTGGAGCACATCAGCTGCACAGCCGTTCAGCAAGGTGCTTCTTGTCCTCAGGCTCCCAGCAGAAGTCTGTTTACTCCACACAAAGCCCATGCTTTCAGCCAGCATGTTAAAGCAGCTTGTTATTGTGATTTTGCAGCATGAGCATCAGGCAAGGTTCAGACATGCTCAGCTCAGTTAAGAGAAAAATGAGATACAATATTCCAGTACTCACAATCCCTGTATTTCATTCGCTGCCTTATTAAAGAATTGCCCTGCCCGCCCAATTTCCAGTGACTGTGGGCCATTTGTATGAATCTCATAGGAGAAGGGAACCCTTAATTACATTCTGCAGTTGACTGAGGTTGGAGAGGGTGAAAAAATGGATCTCTTGAGGTCTGGTTTGAATGTGGCTACATGCCCTGTGTAAATCAACCCAGACCATTCCAAGTCCCACTATAATGGGATAGAGCACGTTATGGTTACAGTGGTGCACAGTTTTGTAACTTTTGCCATTTTCTTTTGATGAATTTTCTTTACTACTGTTATTATTTAATATTAATATTTGGCTTGGTTCCTTATCAGTTATCAGATTTGTTCTTTTAATTAATCATCTAGAAAAGGGGCATTAAAGAGGGTATGAGGAATGAAGAATAGGACCATGTCTGTGAACCAGAGACTCTGAAAAAGCTGTAAAGATAGAATTGCTGCACATGAGCACCATGTACAGATGAATGTGATTGTGATTGTGAAACACTGCAGTACAGCACACAGTGCACACAATGAAATGTGTCCTCTGCATTTAAGCCATCACTTTAGAGAGCTGCGGGCAGCCATGAAAGGTGCCCAGGGTGTGCTCAGTGCCCAGGGTGTTGCTCAGTGGCACCTTGGCAGTTTGGGATTTGAGGAGTCAGATGCACAGATTCTCCTTAATTTTCAGTGACCACAAATAATGAAACCATGCCTAGTACTCAAGGTAAGATCAGAAAATTCTTATTTCCTATCGTAGCCCTTCCATCATTCTCAGGTCTCTTTGTGTATGTGGTTTGCACACTGGTACAAACTGGTAAGTTTATAAAAATACGCCAATCCTCTGATTATCTCGTTCAGTGGATGAGACCAGATGGCTTTTAACTGAGTACAAACTGCTGGTCTCTGCACTCTCATGCTCACAGTATGAAATGACTTTATCATCGATCTCTGCACCCTGAACACCGCACATCATCGGCACTGAATGCCTTTCTTCACTTCTGCGCTCCTGTCTAGAGAGGCATTGGGGCTCTACAGTAGCTTCAGGGCAGCTTCCATTTTGATGCTGTAGAGTTTTTTAAGATATCAACCCAAAACCTTCCATAAACCTTCAGAAGGGTCTGGTAATTGAAGGCTATCACATATGACAACCATACATTTAATAAGACTTATAACATTTAATTATCTCCAGGAGTCTGTGCCTTCATCAGGTCCAAGCTGTTTTGGTAGCTTGGAAGGGGACCTACTCAATATTAGGTGGTTGGTGTCAGTGTTATGGCTGGTAGCACATGTGCAGAACTTTGAGAAGATATGGGTGAGGTCACAGGAAGAGACAGTGAAAGTAAACAAAATAAATCCAAATTTAAGCCCAAAGTGGCCTGTAAGGTGTCAGCCACAACATCCCTGGGGTCTCCTCTGACGGGTACGTGCTCGCCTCCGATTAGTCCAAGTGGATACACAGCTCCTTGGACCCTCTCTCCTCTGGTTTCAGTCTATGGTCCAACCTTGCTTCATCAGAATCCAGGACACTGGGTCCATCACGCTCTCCTCCATGGAACAAGATGTTGTACTATGGATTGTCTGAGGTTTGCAACTTATTTCAGATGAAAATCACTCAATTTAGACAATCATTTTAATTTACTCTGACCCAGTAACATATTTGTCGCCTTTATTATGATCCCAAAATTATAGTCATAGACCTAGCATAGGTCTGAGATATATGCTTTTGAGTAATGTCATTTTCATCTATGAAAAGTGTCTAGGGTTCAAATCATCTGCTCACACATTGGTGCCTGGTACCACAGAAAACCTTCAGTTGTGCCTCAAATGGGTAGCCTCAAATGAGTTTTGGTAGCCTGCTAGGGGACCTACTCATTATTAGGTGGTTGGTGTCTGATCATTGTGTTTTTGCGTTCACTGCTTGTAAATTTGTCCACATCTGATTTTGATGGCTTGGTGTAACTGGCATATGAAAATGCATCTCTTAAACAACTCATCTGATCGCATTGTTACACACCCTTCCTCCAGTGTGCCCACTACCACAGAGCTAATGAGCATGTCGGTGCTGATGAACTGAACGGCAAACCCTGAACCTAAACTAACTATGTCGAATTGATGTGTCCCACAGACTCATTTGGCAGCTTCATCATCTCTGTGACCTCACACACAGTGAGACAGCAAGCTGTCGGCAAATTAGGAAGAAAAGTGTAACTAATTAATTTGCTAAATAGAGTCTAAACAGGCTTTACCGGTACAGATGCTGGAAGGTCAGATTAAGACAGAACCTTTTTTTGCCACGGCTGCTCCAGGCCTTGAATGCGTTGATATGGGGTTAAAAAAACAGAGTGACTTTGCTGAGTCAAATCCCAAAGTTTGTTTTATTAAATGACAATTTATCTCTTGCATAGAGCAAATGCATTTTTAATGAGCTTTCATCTACATAATCCTTTGTAATTTGAAATTTAACCTGACATTATGGGCACAAATTTGATCTTTTTCATGCTTCTTACAATTGACATTACTTGAGGAATCAAACAATAGTCTTTTAATGACATTGACTTTGAGCTACAAGTCACAACTCAGCCGATTCTTAACTGAACTTTAGCTGATGAATGCTGTGCCTGGTTCATCTGTCGCTCAGTTTCAGCTACGTCAGAAGACCTACTCTACTTTAAAGAATGATTGTCTAGATTTGTGTACATTTGCTTTGAAAGTCTCCCCAGAGATGCGGTAAGATGTTAATTAGGTGCCGTGCACTTAAACGTGTATGCATGTGCATATATGTCACAATTCAGAGTCCCCACAATTGTCACAATCCAGTCTTAGTGCACAGAGAAAGAGATAATCACTCTAGTTTTGTGTTTAATGTGAAGTACAGATAGGTCTGATATACTAATGAATTAGTCTGGCTTTTAGCCTAGTAAAAGTTTTACTCACCTTGTTGTTATTATTTTTAATGATTCCTTTCTACAGATACTAATTCAGTTTTATTCAGCATTCTCATATAGATCACTTCAAAAAATGACAGGCCCATCGCCACTGCCCAATGCAAAGAAATATGAGCCACAAAAACGCCCCTTTCTTTAGTGTAGCTGGCTTTAGAGAGCACTGTGTGGTTTGCATTCAATGTAGTACAGGTGTAATTTGTGAAAAAATCTGATCCAGCCAATATAACCCCCCCAAACATAATTCCGATTAATAAATATATGAATTATATTTAATTAATACTGTGTGTTTTTTCTTTATTCATTCCATTTGCCCACAAAATAATAACAATTAATAGCAAGTTTAATCATCTGCCAAATACTTAGTATTAACCAACCTTTTTGAGTGTCATCTTCTTTGAGGGGCATCCAGACAGTTTATAGGTTGTCTGAGGTTATTATTTATCATGTCATAGGCTTCCTACACACCTGATTGTGCTAGTGGATTTTTTTCACACAACAGCAGTGTTCTGGCACATATGGCATTTAATAAAAAGAAAAATGACATATTTTACACCACCATTTTAAAAAACCCACATCGTAAGAGGTGAACTGTGGCCACTTTGCTCTTCTGTATATTCGACCCATCAACCCCCCACTGTTTACAAGCACTGCCTCTTTCAGTAATCCCTTAATGTGAGACCCAAAGTTGTGCAATGCACTGTATTCATGTCTCTGTCTTCTATTATCACTCACTGCATTTTAGTAACTATGCATGCAGAAATGGGGCAGTGGTGGCCTAGTGGTTAAGGAAGTGACCCCATAATCAGAAGGTTGCCGGTTCTAATCCCGATCCTCCAAGCTGCCACTGAGGTGCCACTGAGCAAAGCACCATCCCAACACCCTGCTCCCCGGGCACCTGTCACGACTGCCCACTGCTCACTAAGGATGATGGGATAAAAGCAGAGGACACATTTCGTTGTCACCATGTGCTGTGTTTTGTGTGAATTGTGTTTCACAATGACAATCACTTCACTAAAAAAAATATGCTGCAGCTGCATGCCTCATTCATTTCCCATGTGCTGATTTTTTTTCAAGTCAGCTTTTTGTCTTTGATGTATGTAACACTCAGTTGCACGAAAGCTCAGATGTTTAGTAAGAGACACATCAGATCTCAAAGCATAGATTTCCCTGTATTGCGCCTGTCTGATACAGATTTTTAAAAAAGGTGTAAATAGATAAACAAAACACGTAATATAATGAAAAAGAAGCACTGATTATTGTGGATGACGATGTGAAATTTATCTTTTGGGTCTAGGTATCATTTCTCTTGGTCTTTGCATTTTCTCAGCTTCCAGCAGGACTGGTCATGGCCGTCCATCTGCATTCAAAATTTACATTTTAGAACCATTCCAGATGTCAGAGGTTGATCATCTATCCATGTTTTGCGCGATGCCAGTTTTTTCCATTATGTAATGCCGTTCTCTTTTTTTCAGTCCTTGTGGTAGTGCAATATAAAATATGCATGCCTTTCTGTCTTTTTGCCTGAACTAACAGATGAGTTCATAGTTTACTATAAAAAACTAAATTTCCACAACACACAGCACAGGTGGGATTAAAATCCCCCTAAAATAACAGAACAGTGATGCTCATGCAGGTCAAACCATGCATGCATGAAGCAAGGCAGACATAAGTCTATGTGACCAATGGTTTAGACCGTGACACAGCAACGTATTAAATTTTTCATGACAATGCAGTCTTGAGCCACCAATGATTTGTAGCGTAAATTACATTTAGTCATGTTTTTGGGTTTGGAATATATAATGAACTCTCCATTTCTTGGAGTGTGTTTTTTGACCAACAGAAATGTCACTCCTCTGTGTAATGGAATGGAGCCGGAGATAGCTGTGGAGAATAAATAATGAACGATTCGTGCCAATTACAAGCCCTTCACACATTGCATTGTTCTGGCAGCAGGCCTGATAGAGAATGTAGACAAATTGCATTACCAAATCGCATCCACATTGTCCCTCCATTTTGGTCCGTATGCTGTGATGAAATTACAACTCTGGATAGGTGACAGGTAAAATTAAGGAACCTCCAGATCTCCACTGTCGTTTTAGTAACTGACGTTTTTCTCAGTTTTATAGTCATTATTTCTTGCATTTTTTCTCCACAGCCACTGATCTCCAGTGCAGCATCACAGCCGTCTGGAAATATAACTGAATGAGTCACTGAGGAGGAGTCACAGTGCTAACAGAGAGATGGTTTTAAAATGCATAAGCAAGGACTGGTTGGAAAAAATGTTGTACGACTGTGCAGTGAAAGTGTTTAATTGTCACATGTTACACACCACTGCACAGCTCCCAGTGCACATGGTGAGATGTCTCCCTGTGGGGGACATGTGGGCAGCCATGAAAGGTCCTTGGGGAACAGTGCCTGGGGATGGTACCTTGCTCAAGGGGACCTCAGAGGCACCTTGACGGTTCAAGATTTAAACCTGCAACCTTTCGATTATGTTCTGCTATGTTTTGCCTTGGTGTTGTTTAAATCGGCACAGACTTTTTTCATGAATCTGGCTTGCAGTGGATATAACTCTGAAATGACAAAAAATTCATAACATATTCAAATGTTAAAAATGCATCAATCCCCAATTCAATTAAACTACGTCTGAGAAGCACAGTTTCATTTTTATAATTAATAGTCTACTTTTATTGGCTTATATATGAGTTTTTTGTCAGCTTGCTCATACTACACATGTTTTTGCTGGATTCTACAATACTAGCAGTGAAAAAAACAGTGTGAAGCAACTTGTTTATCACCAATTTCCCAAACCAGGACCAGAGGCAACACTGCAGAATACAGATGAGGTCCTGTAGGCAGTTTTTTTGATGGATGCTGCTACCATGTTTGTATGGTGTTTTGTGCTGTAAATGAAAATGTCTTTGTTCTTGTTTATGTTGTCCAAAAGATTATCACTGACATCCTCCTCAGTGCATATTATTTTTTTCTAATTATTTAAAATGAACTTTTAGTCATACTGTCAGTCATATTTTAGTTCATTCTGATCCTTTAAACTGTCATATCTTGCTGATGATTGTGGTTGCATGTACTGAACTAGACAAAAAGATCTGTGGTATTTATACTGTTTGAGATACTAGATACTAATAAATTGTGATACTAGATGAGCTATCTGCCACAAATATCAACATTAAACATCTCTGTTCTACCTAAAATGAAATTTATTTTCTCAAAAAGTTAATCATTGTGTAAGCAAGTGTGTTGGCTGACAAATTAGAGTTGAATTTTATAAAAGGGAGATGAGGATGAGGCAATATAGCAGTGACTGGCATTGAGTGATTTATTAACCACACCCCAACCCAGTGGAGTGGCAGATACAGAAAGTACGGCTTTCAATCAATTAACACTCAATCTGATGGCAGGTACGCCATGTTTGAATGAAGCAGATACACAGAACAATTTGAAGAGTCCAGTATGTACAGTCATAAAAATACATTAATAAACTTAGATCAACAATCAAATCAGAAATACAGCACATTGACATGAAGGCATCACAAAGTGTGCTTGCTTCTTCTGATCTGATTCTGATCTGATTTCGTTCCACACAAATGTCCCTCTTTGCTCACTTTAGATGCAGTGGGGCAGTGGGGCATTTTGTTGAGTCACCGTGTGCTGTGCTGCAGTGTTTCACAATGACAATCGCTTCGCTTTCACTTCAGAGAGGTATTGCTGAATTATCTGCTATACCAGTGTCTCATTGAGTGATGCATTTTATATACTGTGTGTGGGACTGAGTGCACTGATCCCTGTTGAAACATGGTGATTCAGCAGACGATTCCGATCCCAAATGTTCCATGCTGCAGCAGGCCCATCATCACGTACAGAGAAGGACCCCAGGGAGAACTCATCTTAAGATCCAATGGTGTAATTAAAGTGATTAAAACTCTAATTAAATGTGCCCAGTCACGCAATCATCTGTGTATGCACCCATTTACTTTCAATATATGGTTTAAAAAAACACAAACACTCCATTTTCTTCAGAGGCAGGAATGTATTTTTAGTTGCTCATTTTAAAATATGTTCTGTAAACTACAATAACCAGAAATCTGGCAATAATTGTACACAGGAGGCAGAATTAAAATTAATTAAATTTAAATGAAGTTTGAACGTTTCAGAAAAACGAATTAAAATGGAGCACCATAATTTAAATTCTGATGAGTTACATACTGTTAGTACAAATTAAGGTTTCCTTATCTATTCTTCCTGGGGTTTTCTGCATTGGTTTGATACATGGGAAATCCAGTTGGTGGGTGAATTCGGCGCATAATAATGGAAAATAATAAGAAAAGATCAAGGTGTGAAAATGGTGTGGTGTCGCCTGGTCTTCACTGGTCAGTCAGAGTGTGTTTACTTGCTTCACCAAACACATGTACCTGGTAGAAGGTTCCAGACTTCTATCTTCATCCTACAGTTGATGCCCCTCGTCAGCTTTGTACTCCCATTCTCTTCATATCTACACTTTCTGTCCTGCAGAGTTTAGCTTTTTAAACGTCTGTTTCCACATCACATAATACGGGTTGGTAAAGTGTTTGTAAGTCAGTGCTCCCTGCATCTAAGCCTTGTGTGCACATTCCCTGTTCGTCCATTTCCTCGCTCTGCTCCCTGACGTCTGGACTCTCCAGCAGAAGAAATGAGCAGCAGACTGAGCCGAGGCTCCCCAGTCGCCACCAGTCACACACGCCCGTCACTGACACACACCTGCAGCTCAGAACCGCAGCAGAACTTCCCCTGAAATGGCTGGACCAGGGAGCGCTCTCATCCCACCAGCCAAACAGATGGTGAGGCACCGCAGCTGCCCGAGGCACAGGAGGAGCAGGTAGAGAGGCGCAGGGTCTCCCCAAAGCCAACAATTCACCAGGCTGTCATGTTGTACCAGCGAGATGGAGAACACACACACACACACACACAGAGAGAGAGAGAGGGAAAGCAGCAGAGAGGAAAAAAATAAAGCTGATGTTGTAGATGGAGGAGACATGGATTGGGGGGCTTGCGTAAGAGGAGGAGGAGGAGGAGGAAGAGAAAGGAGGGGGGGTGGTGGTTGATGGAGAGAGCGGAGAGAAGAAGCTGGGGGAGAAAAGCGAGCGATAGAGGGAGAGAGGGAATGAAAGCGCACAAGCAGGAGCGCAGACGGCACAGCCACTCGGCAACCGTTCTCTGTCCGGCTCCATGACAACAGAAGCAAGCGCTCTGCGAGCCGGCAACCCTCTGCTGATCAAGGGGATGTGAGCTCTCTGTGTGTGTAGGTGTGTGTCTGTGTGCATTTTGGAGGAGAGGGAGCAAACCAAAAAAAAAAAACGAGGAGGAGAACATATTAGTCTTCATCACAGAACCAGGATACATCCTGACCACCAGTGGATTGTTCTTGATCTGTAGAATTGTGTGTGTGTGTGTGTGTGATTGTGTGCGTTTTATTATTTTGGGCTGGTCGTATTTGGCAGTGGAGAGGAGTGTGTGAGGTAGAAATGATGCTGGAGAAGACAGGAGGTCCGCTGCCTCTCTCCCGCTCTCAGGGTGCTCCACGGGGATGTGGAGAACATGAGACCACGGAGCCGTGCGGCTCCGGCTCCACCACATCTGCCTGAGACCCTCTGAGCGCCACGCTGGACCTGCTCACCTGGGGAAGCAGCATCATCTCCCGCGCTGGCCGAATCAGACCATGTGAAAGCGCCTGCACTGGTGAGTCGGATTGTTCTACATGTGGGAGCTTACTGGGCGCCGGAAAGTAGAGTTCTCCATCTGCACAGCGGAAAGGTGACCATGTGTTGAAAAGTGCAATAACCTGAGGTTTCATTTTAAAAGGTGATGAAACTGCATGCAAAATTGTTCACAGCGTGACCTGCATGAATAAACGCAAAAGACAAAGACAAGAACCTCATTTGCAAATAGACAAGGAAAAGGAAGAGTCCAGGCCCCCCTCCTTCTGTGACGTTGTGGCTGTAGGCACATTCAGGCACCTACGAGGACCAGGGTGCACCCGGGAGCACCACTTGTCCTTAACCCATGGTGACGCGGGCGGGGGAAGCGTGATTATAGCAGCGCATCGTCCTGGTGAGACGGAACCTTCACTGTTTTCTACGCGTCCGGATGGGTTGGCCCAGGCTGGGGCTGCCAAATGACAGGGATTCGGCGGAGAGACTCGCTATATAGATTTATGGAGCGGTGCGGTGCTGGTGGGGCCACACTCATCTGTTTACACCAGACCTGATCAATCAACGTACACAGCGTGCTACCTCTGCCCCTCACACAGGCAAATAGGAGCGTTCGGGCATGAACGTCAGGGGAGGGGTTGGTGGAGATGGGTGAGATGACTCTTGAGGGGGAACCGGTGAGGTAAGGATGGTTTAAATAAATGGTGTAAAAAATATGGGCTGTGGTGATTGAGGAGGGTGCTGTCTTCCATGCCAAATTTGGGTGGGCTTTGAAGTGACACCTGTGGCATTTGCACCCGAGACACGTTTTATTTACATTTGCAGCATTTATGAGACGCCCTTATCTAGAGCGTATTAGTAGTTACAGGGACAGTCCCCCCTGGAGACACTCGGTGTGAAGAGTCTTGCTCAGGGACCCAATGGTAGTACGTGGTATTTGAACACTGTGACGTTGTGGTCTTCTGGTTCATAGGCTACTACAACCCCCCCTCAGCACATGTGCAGATTTCATCAGCCGTGCACTTTCCGGAAATATTAAAATGAACACCCCCCCAAGGGTCAAGATTTTCTATACTGATCCCAACACTAACAAAATTACACTTCATTCAATGAATTCAGTTCAAGATGCAAACCCAAAAATATTATTTTGTGCATGCTTGACTTTAATTTTGCGGGAGGCTTATTTTTCCCGTCAGGTACTGCGTCGATGCCTGGGACTCGGGTCGAACATTAACTCTCCTGATAAAAGGGGTGCATCTGAGGGTAATGGTGTGTGCTGATATTTAGCAAACCGGTGTGTGATGAGTGAAAAAATTGTGGGACCGTGAAGTGCTAAAAGGCTCGCGGGGGATGCAGCCATTTTTTCCGCCTCATATAGATTCCTAACCAATTTCTGGAGATTTTGACCAACATTCGTTGACATTTGTTTCGTTAGTGCACGCCATGGCTGATATACAGTACCTGATGGGAATTGTTACGAGCCTAAATGGCATGATTGTGACAACATGCCTCTCCCCTCCAGAGAGCAGCATGTTCTCCATCACAGTGAGTCACGCTGATGGAGGCAGCGTAAACACCCTCCGTCTCATGCTCAGGACAAGCCGAGGCAGCGGCAGGCCAGAGGGAGGTCTTCCAGTTGCAAAAAAAACAACACTGTTGTCACCCACTTGAATGGGTGCATCTGTCGTTTGCGGATACATCTAGAAGGGCCTCGTAATTGTTCACTCGAGCTGAACTGAGACCAGGACGCCTCACCGTACTCGGAGCCTCCAACTTACACGTTCCGCGTTTTCCCAACGTACAACTACCCTCCACTGACGTTCCTGACAGGCAGCTTCACTTGCAAGCTAAGAGGGATTTTTGCACATGTTGGAGGGTTCTTCTCACACCCCTGTAGCGTCTCGGTAGCTTCACAGTAAGCAAAAAAAAAAAAAACAGCAGCTGCATCCGTGTCCCTTTCCTCTCCTAATTGAGGCCATTTTTGCCTCCGCCTCACCACAGCGGGAAGTCGGCGAATGCAGGTGAATGCTGCTGGCACTCTCTCTCCTCCCAGTCGTAACAGCACAACATCAAATTAAACCTAAAGCACTTCCAATCACATCTTTCTGTCCCCTGTGCACACGTCTCACGGTGATGTGGCTTTTATTTATTGGAGGGGATGCAGCGGCTACAACGATGGCCCTGAATGTTTGCCAGCAGAACCACTGCAGCTCTACATTACTGATACGCTGCTGCTGGCATCCTGTGATCCACGGACAAGGAGGGGGTGAGTTATGGGAATAGTAAAGCTGAAAAGGGGCCGAGTGTGAGCTCCCACCAAACACCAAGGGACTCTTACACAACGTAATCAATTGGCAACCGTTTTGCCCCTAGAAGAAGGCTGCAGAAGTGATGATGTCAACCACCGTCTCCCTCCACCCCCTCCTCTTTGTCTCTCTCACCTTCTTTCTTTTTTTCCCCTCATCTTTCACCCCCGAGCGGAGTGATGGATGCTCCCCAAACTCAGATCTTCTGCAGCATCCGCACGTCTTTTTCTATTGTTTCCTCGTGGCCTGTTGAAACGCTATCTGTACCCACCCACGGTGCCCCGAGTGCACATTCCACCCGTTTCATCCCAGAGAAGAGCTGCGTGAGTGATTGGCTGATGTTAATCCTTCCAGCCAACGCTCTCCAGGACTAGCCAGTCGATGTGTTCTAAATCAGTATTATTCCCTGGGTCTCACCGGAACAGTGAGAAAAGGCACTTTCGCTTTCAAATGAAAAGCTCCTTTGTATAAAATTACTTCACTTATGGCACAAGTTATTAAACGTCACCATGTTCCTGCAGTCTGCCTTGTAGTTTATCTCCAAAAACTCCATTTTAAAGGAACAGCACTGAAAAGCAATCCCGTCCAAGTGAATTTCATTCGGCCCGTCCAATTTTTGTCTGTCAGGGGCAGTGATGCTTTCGGGGGAGCATAATAGCATGCTGTACACAAACACAGGGCCAATCAATAAATACCTCGATGCCGGAGGCTAAAGCATCACTAACAATTACACTGCACATTTAATCGGCTGTGTCAGTCCTCTGGAACAAGGCACGGGCCTGACAAACGCGAACAAATCAGCAGTGGACTCTTGAATGTCGCATCTGGTTCCGTGCGTACGGGAGACCACATTTATGTGTGTTCATACGTGTGAAATGTTTTTTTTGTGTGTGCGTGTGTGTGTGTGTGTGTGTGCCAGTGTGTGTATGGGTGCGTTCCTTTGTTCCCAAATCACTCAGACAAACCCAGGCATCACTCCAAGACAACAATCGCATTAAAAAAAGGTTGCGCGGATTTCTCTACAGCCAGTGAGCCAGTGTGGCAGCAGAAGCATTTTCCTGCCAGCGCTAAGACATATACAACACATAAAACAAGACTTGAGTAAGAATAACAAGAATAATGGTGAGAACAATAAAAGTGTCCAACCCTTTGAATTTTTGGCACCCTCTACCACCCTTGTGCAAGAGATGCCAGGAAGTGTGAATGGCCACATTCATCACAATTTGCCCATATCTGCTGGTCGGGAGGGACAGAACTGCCTGCAGATTTGCGGCTTCTTAGTGAATAATTTAGAGCCTATCTAGTTTAATGACACACAAGAGTATATCACTGACTCAGTGAGTGATGGCACTAAATGCAAATGAGTGTAGTCATCACCCTGCTGTTGTTCCCCTATTGAAACCGGAGGGACTGTGCAGTATCAGTCAACACAAATATTAGAAGATGATGATGGCGACCTGGCAAAACGTGTCTTCCAGTCATGGACACTTGACTCCTGTATGTGTTCCCCACTTGTTCCCCATTGAGACAATACGGCAGCGTTTGAAGAGGCAGTGACTGCGTATGACAATATCCGTTCTGTAATTACCTGTCTGTTGCAAAAAAAGCAAGGTGGAAAGATTGCGGTGTGGTCACCCAGACAGCTCATGATGGGAGAGCCAGACGCAGTCGATTGGGCGTTTGGCTCTGATATATTAGGTCTGCATGTTGAATTCCTGACAGCATGTTTATGTTATCTTTCAATTCATATTCATGTTGCTGCAGCAGTATTACTTACTAAACGCTACAGAAATTCTGCTAAATCTCCTAATGTTTCCTGGGTATTGCTTAATAATTTGTGTACATCTTAAAAAGCATAAAAAACGAAGGTATGTTGGTGGTAAGTGTTGGCCAAGTGGCCCCGTAATCAGAAGGTTGTCTGTTCGAATCCCGATCCACCAAGGTGCCACTGAGGTGCCACTAAGCAAAGCACCGTCCCCACACACTGGCACACAAATGCCACCGGGGGGCGCCTGTCATGGCTGCCCACTGCTCACTAAGGGTGATGGTTAGAAGCAGAGGAAACATTTCGTTGTGTCACCGTGCGCTGTGCACCGTGCTTTTTCACAATGTCAATCACTTAATTTTCCTTTTCGTATAGGCTACTATAATGGAATTAACATGTTAGTACTAAACCTTTGTTTGCTAATGCTACCAGCATCTTTTTGCTATTAACGGTACAATGTGCTTTCAAAAACAGACTAGAATTATCCTCTGAGTTTGGCTGTGACCTTAAAAAGATTAAAGATTTAACCGCAGAAATAGTTAGAATGTTAACCAGGTTAGCAGTGGTACCACCTGTCCTGTAATACAACAACACCAGCTGATGTCCTACCCTGGAGCTCTCCGGATTGAGCCAGACATTGGCCAGTCAGGGGTCAAACCTGGATAAATTTCTGCATGCAAAAGAGTCTGACAGCTGCAGCCAACTGTGACCTTATTGATCCTTCACTTTCTTCACCTCGATAGGAAAAGTTGCTTGGTGGAGGTGGGGAGCGCTGCCCCTCAGGCACCCATTTGATGCCAGTGCAGATCTTTGAATATGAATGGGCTCCCTCTGCTTTTTCTGAAGTAAGCTTAGAAGACAGGAGATGCCCCTACAGAGCAAAACCGTGTCCCCTCGGGAGGCTTGGTAATGAGGTAAGGGGACAGGGCCAGATGTGCCACCCATAGCCTCCTTTCATTCCTCTTTCACATTCCTGGGGCGAGCGAGAGAACGTGGGAACGCTGCCACTGTCTTATACGAACCAAGAGAATGAAACATTCATGTGTGTTTAATGCAGCCTTCTGGCGAGCGGAGTAGTCACGTTCATGACATGAGGGTTGCCAGAAGCTTACAGAAAACATTGTCGTTTTAGTCAGAAAACATTAGCTGGAGTGCAAAACAGGAAGTCAGATGAGGATATTTCTCATCCGCTCAGTCCCCAATTCAACTGATTCTTATGCAGCCCACTGTATGCGACATGATAATTCTGAACAGAAGGTCACGGGTCACGGTGTGTTGTAAAATGTCTTTGTAATTAATGCAAGATAAAAAGGGAGGTCTGTTGAACTGTTTGACCATTCGGGAGGCTTATTATTTAAATAAGATGTTGATGTTTTGTGGAAGGGCTCTCATCTCTCCCTCTATCTACCTTCCCTATTTTCTCCAGTTGTGCCCCTCTCTCTGCTGCCTCAGCTCTGTCTGCAACACTCATGAATCCCATGGCGCAGCTGTACTATAAGAAAGCCAGCTACTCTCCGTACCGCGACCGCATCCCCCTGCAGATCGTTCGGGCGGAGGCCGAGCTCTCGGCTGAGGAGCGGGCGTATCTGATAGCAGTGGAGAAGGGCGATTATGCTGGAGTGAAGCTGGCGCTGGAAGAGGCGGAGATCTACTACAACATTAATGTGAATTGCCTGGACCCACTGGGGCGCAGTGCGCTGCTGATCGCCATCGAGAACGAGAACCTGGAGGTGATGGAGCTGCTCCTCAGCCATGGTGTCCATGTGGGCGATGCTCTACTCTATGCCATACGAAAGGAGGTCGTCGGGGCTGTGGAGCTCCTGCTCTCATACCGCCGCCCTAGTGGTGAAAAACAGGTACAACACCAGCCTGCATTTCGCACATGTGTCTTTTACTAGAGTGTCCATCCATAGATGAATGGGTGCATGCCTGGTGTGTGGATTTGTTTAGTTCTTCTAGGAAAACAAATTGGGGACAAACCGATGACTCCTGATTATCATTATTACATTATTTTGTTGGCCCAATGACCAATGGAAACACAGCAACAATTCAGTCCTGATGTGCAGCCAAAATCCTGTCCATGATCAAAAATAATTCATAGATCTTCACTATTGTGATAATATTTGACCATGATGCCACGCATTTATTTGTAAAAAGAAATCTGGTCTTAAGTTTACCGTACTACTTTCCAAGTTCTTATTTTATACCAGTGTCCCCGTGGCCTGTGCAGTTTTGGACCCATAAATAAATGACAGTGGTACCGGGCACTCAGAATGTGAGGGTCTGGACAAATCAATTGGCTTTTCTTATCATCCTTTTTTTCTGGCAGATCAGCTGAGAATTCATTTCTTTTGTGAGGTTGCAGACGCTGGACTCAGAACAAATGTTTAAAAACATACTTTTTCTGCATTGAAGTGGCAGAGTGAGAGGGGTAGGCCATTCTGCTGCAGTCTTACTGAATGTGTCTTATAACCTCCAGTCAGAAATACGGTTTTGAAATAACAAATATCAATAATCAAGAACAAATTGGATGTCTCACCCTCAAAAATTTCTCAGCACATATTGTTATTGGGTAATTATACCGCATTAGATATTTAACACAGTATTTAATCCCACATTTGACAATAAGGAATTCTACCTTTTTTGGATACATTGTATTTCATTTATTCTCTTTCTTTCTTTTTTCTCTTCTCAATCCCTCTTTCAGGTTCCATCTCTGATGATGGACACGCAGTTCTCTGAGTTCACCCCTGATATCACGCCCATAATGTTGGCAGCCCACACCAACAACTATGAGATCATCAAGCTGCTGGTGCAGCGGAAGGTCACCATCCCGCGGCCACACCAGATCCGCTGCGACTGCGTGGAGTGTGTCTCCAGCTCGGAAGTGGACAGCCTTCGCCATTCCAGATCCCGCCTCAACATCTACAAGACCTTGGCCTCGCCTTCGCTTATTGCTCTGTCCAGCGAGGACCCCATCCTCACAGCCTTCCGCCTGGGCTGGGAGCTGAAGGAGCTCAGCAAGGTGGAGAACGAGTTTCGGCAGGAGTACGAGGAGCTGTCGCAGCAATGTAAACTCTTCGCCAAGGACCTGCTGGACCAGGCACGCAGTTCACGCGAGCTGGAGATCATCCTCAATCACCGCGATGACCACAGCGAAGAGCTGGACCCACGTGAGTGTCGGGACCTCGCCAAGCTCAAGCTCGCCATCAAGTATCACCAAAAGGAGGTGGGTGTGTCTGCGTGTTTAAACCCTAGAATGAATCTGTTGATGCTCCTCAACAGAAGAGAAAATTTACCTGAAAAAAAAAAAAAAAAATCTTCTACTTCTGGAAGACATTCTGTTCTGGGCATTGGGCACAGAAGCAGACATAAGAACAGTCTTAGGCGGCAGAGGAGGCTGGGAGACATAGATGGGGCTGTGCCGTTTGATGGGGCGAGCTGAGGAAATGTGTGTGCTGGCGCCGGCGTGTGAGGGGGGAGAGCGTGGAGAAGCGGCCGTGCCGCGTTTGAGAACGTGCAGTGGCCACGGAGGCGAGAGTTGCGGCGCCTTTACCGTGACGGGCCGGGAGAGGAACGTTGTGGGCTTCGAGAGGTGAGTGCTTCGCGGTGATGACCCGGCCAGCGTTGTTTCTTTTTGGGGGAGGGTTCAGGTCAGAGTTCAGGTTAAGCAAAGGTGGACATTCAGGACGGTTGGTCAGAATCCAAGCATGGGTCATACACAAGGAAACACGGGCGATGGTACAGGCAGGGGAAAAAGGAGGAAAAGGAGGTCAAAAACAGGCAAAAAGAGCTCCAAGAAACAAATGGGCAAGCGGCTAGACTGGGAAATAAAGCACAAAAAATTAGTGGCCGTTGGATCCAAGATGGCGGCCGGCCTTTATAACCCTCGTGGACCCCGACCTCCTCTACTTTCAGGTCACAGTTTCCGGGATTGGTCCAGCAGTGCAATGAAGTGGGACACTTTGGTGAAGCGGTTGACCAGGACCAGGATGGTGGTTAATGCATTGAGATGTGGGGCAGAGGCATGAGGAGACCCTGTGGTCACTAGTTAGAGGGCTTTTGTGCGGCGCAGGTCAGGCATGTTGCTAGCGTTGGATCAGCTCCACTGTTCGGTTGTGGCCGAAGTGACCAGCCAGGGCGCGGTCATGGCGCCATCCGATGACCCGCAATCGAGTGCCGTTTGGCACATAAGTGCATGCCGGTGGGGCGTTTGGTGGCGGGGGCTCTTGGGTGTGGTCAGCGATGACATTTCTGAGAAGATTCCACTGAACGGGGGCGAGGATGTAGGCCTCCAGGATGATAGATTCCAGGGGCTCTGTGCCGTCTTCTGGGGCGTTCAGGTAGGAGAGGGCGCCGTTTTTTTTATTTGTTTTGGGACCCTGGCCGGAATGAGAGCGTGTGAGAAAATGTATGTTGAAAGCGTGTGAGAAATGTATGTTCCGCTAGTGCCAGCTTGATGACCAGGAGCTCCTGATTGTCCATGTTGTAGTTGTGTTCAGCAGGTGAAGATGTAGTGTAGTGTAGTTTGTTGTCATGGTGGACCAGGATCAGTGCTGAGGTGAAGCGGGGTGTGTAGTAGTGGATGCTAGGCTGGTGCGCAGCTGGAAGCTGGAGCTGGTGCAGCTGCGTGGTGAGAGAGGTCACCACTGTTCCAAGCTGCTGGAGAGAGTTTTGCTGCTCGTTCTAGGTGGAGAGCCACAACATGATAGCATCCATGACCGAACTATTGTCTGCTGCACCCTATGATAGACCGCTCATACTGTTAGGGTTCTGGGTGTTGGCCAGTGTCGCTCTCAACCTCTAGGTCAGCACTGCCCCCAATAAAAATGGTTTGTTTGTTAAGTGCAGTGTTTAATGAAGAACGATGCCATTAACGAAGGGGTACGGCAGTGACAGTACAAAAAGAGGTTCAGCAAACAGGCTCGAAGAAGCAAAAGGGCAAGTAGCAAGATTGGGAAACAAACCATGAGTGATGAGCAGGTGTTGGATTCAAGATGGCGGCCAGCTTTTATAACCCTCCCTGACCCTCGCTTCCTCTACTTTTGGGTAGCGGCTTCTGGGAGCGGTCCACCTGGGGGGTGTGGCAGGGGTGCGGGAACCGTGACACATTCCTTATCTACAGGCCCCAGCATTGGCAAACTTTGATGTCTCAAAGCCTTCAGTAGTGGCCAAGCGTGGAAAGACATTAGTTGTCAGGATCCTGCTGGAATTTTCCTCTCACTCTCACTGTGAAAACTTCCCTCAGAAAAAGCTGAGAAGTGTTGTCTGGCGGGTGCCATGACTCTGAACTGTGAGCGAAGGGTAGGCAGGGAGCCCGTCAGTTGTCTAATGACACACAGATTAGCCCCCTCTCTGGTTACTTTCACTGATGTACCCCACCGTTAATGGCATTGCCGTTCATTAAACACTGCACTTAACAAACAAACCTTTTTTTTTATTGCCTTTTGTGCTGGTTTATCTGTGCTGAGGTGCAGGTGGAGTGTTGCTCTGAATATGTTATTGGGGCTGATTTTTGCAATAACGGCTTCTGAGCTGAGTTATGCAATAAAGCTCACAGGAATATTCTGTTCTGCCTTTCATCTTTCTTCTGAGCTGGAACGGAACTCTGCTGTAGCATTTAGCTCACCTGGTTGAAGGCAGGGATGGTGGCTACCATGTGTCTGCTCTGTGTGACTTCACTCCTCTGTGTGTTTTCCTTGAAAGAGCCTAATAGGACCATCTAGTGTCACACTCAAATGGGGTAGATGAAGTACAATGGAAGGACATTTACAACCCTAAGCATTTGAATGGGTGTGTAGTTGTAAGTAAACAGACAGATTCTTACTCTATATTTGATTTGTATTCAGTGTCATACAGTCAGGGAAAAAATTATTTGAGCCCCTGTTGATATGATAAGTAAACTGATTTTGTAGCAAAGAAATTATAAATTACAAAAAAATCCAAAATAATGCATTCCAAAATGATAAATGAGCAAGTATTAGCTCCTCTATCAACCAGAATTCTGGCTTCCAGTTGTATTTTATACAGGTAATGTCCTGACATTGGTGGCTGCTGAACTCGTTACCTGTATAAAAGACATAGAAGTAATCAATCTATCAATATTCCTAACTCTGCACCATGGCAGGGACCTACACAAGGCTTGAATGGGTTACAAGACCATTGCTAAGCATTTTACAATAAAAAAAGGCACAAAGCGCTTCACAACAGTGGTCAGGGCCCCTAGTAAGCAAGTCAAAGACAACAGTGATAAGGAAAAAAGTCCCGGGAAATGGAACCAAGGCTCAGAAAGAGGAACCCATCCACCTCTGGTCAGCACTGGGTTACCCAGGATCGTTCATGTCAGGTCACAGATGTAGTGCAATGTGAGCTCCGTCCAGGGTTTGAGTGATTGAGTGAATAAATGGTGTGTGCACCCAGCACTGTGCTGGTGTCCTACCCTGAGTGAGTCCCCATTCTCTGTGTCCAATGTCCCAGCCTGGTACATGGGAGCCATGGCCAAGTTCTGTAATACGTCAGTAATAATTTACACATTTGTATTTTGTAGTCCTTATGAGAGCTTTTACACTCAATTGCATATTGCTAAATAATTTCCACTCTCAGTTTGCCAATTTCATCCTCTATCGCTAGCATTGGAAAGGAAATGTTCTTCCTCAGCACTCACCATATCCCATTCTGAAATGTGAGTGTGCGTACAATACCTTCACATGGGAGTAGTCAGTTAGAAGCATGATCGTTACTGCAACGTTTTAGAAAGAGATGTAGAGGGGAGCAGGCTAAAACCAATACAGCAGCGTGTTAAATATTGAAACCGAAGGGATCTGGCTGTTTGGGCTTTCCCGGGTTGAACTGCACAACCGGGGATTGTTGGCTAATGGATCACCGCGGCTTCTGAAGTATTTAAAAGCCTGTTGGCTGCTCATCCATATGCATGCATAATCCCGCAGACATTTACATGCATGACGTGCTCTGTTTATTTTTGGAGAAAAAGAGCAGTAATGAGAATGAGTGCATGCTGTCTGTTCTCCCCTCCTTTTCAGATGCCTTCCTCCTGACACTGCTTAGTGACTCAGGAGGCTCCAAGAAGGATTACTGTGTCAACCTTTGTTTAATGCGCATCATCAGATTAATATTTTGTGACACATTTGCCAGGACAGAGGTCGACTGATATGTGCTCTTCCTAATTTCTGGTGCCGGTGAGACATCTCCACAGTGCTGAACGAGTGCAACGAGCCGCTTCATCAGAGCCCTACGTGATTCTGAAACAGCTAATCCATAAATAATATCACACACCGGCTCTCCTACCAGGGGCACATTTAAATGCGTGTATGCGTTATGCCACGCATGTCCAATATCTGTGACTGTACCTCACATAAGATTGTTCAAAATGTTCACACATACCTTAATTACGCAAGTGCTCAAATGCTGCATTTGTTTCTAAAGTGAACTCAAGGGCACCTCAGCGCTGCCCACATCGAGCCGTATAGCTTCACGTGTCTGCGCGCTTCCCTTCCTCCTCTTGTTCGGTGCGAGGCTCTTTGTAATGTTGCATCAGGGGTGCGAAAGCCTCTTGAGGTCGATTGTGGGAGTGTTGCTATCGGAAATATCCTTATACAGGAACAGCAGTGTTGCTGGCGCTGGCACTTCATCATCTGGGGAGAAAGATTTAAAAAAACATCATGTTTACCAGCACATCCCCAGCAGGACACAGTCTGCATTCACACCTCACTTTTAGGACAGACTTGTTGGCCACGCGGGACACTTTTGTCTTGGAATGGACCCTTGCATTTCAATTTTGACAGACTTGTTCGCTTCACACAGCAAATCATGTTTTTTTTTTTTACACCCTATACACACGAAACAAAAGGCAAAATCAGATCATGACTGCTTCATCCCTGCCAGCTTATCTTTCCCTTGTCTGGATAAGAGGCTTTGTAGCAAAATTCTGCATTTTAGCTTGAAGGAGTTAAGATGTATTGCGAATTTGAATGTTAATGAATCGGCTCCTCTAAATAATTTATGCTACTGTATTGTTTATTTCTGTTTATGTCAAAAGAATCATACAAAACTCCAGATGACACCATTCACATGGAAGTAAAAAAAAAATGCTGATATTGTTAATCACAAACAGCGCTGATCTCCAGTCAGCCTTTATCACATGGCTGATTGATCTTGTTACTTAAAAATGATCCAATTACAGTTGAAGACACACTGGCCTGACTGAAAGTCCCAAAGCTTTAAACTGGCATGTTGGCCAGTTGTTCTCAAACTTTTTACGACAAGTACGGCAAGTGGCTCTGAAGGTAGTGCCACGATGACAGCAGCACAGGCAATTTAAGTCCAAATATGAATCCACTGTCCATACTGCAAAAGCACAGCATGTTATACTAATAATAATGAGCACTCGGAATATAAACAGGGTTGACGGTGACGAAGTGACCTGGCATCATGCATCCATGGTTGTGAGTTTGAATCCCAGCTTGGATCATGTGTACGAGGAGTTTTCCTCCGGTTTTCCTCTCGCCCTCCTAAGGGAATGCACACGCCTTAGGAGATTGGCGGCCCTGAATTTTCCTTGGGTGTGGGTATGTGCGCCCAGCGGTAGGCTGATGCTCCACCATACCTGGGATGGGCTCCGACACCATGACCCTTGAGTACGACGAAGCAGTTATGGAGAGTGAGTGTGTGAATTTATACACACAGAATCTGTGAAAAATAACCATAGTTTCTTGGCATATCACTGAAGAGAGCATGAGTGTCACCAGTTTGAGAACAAGGGCTGTATGTAGTGTTCAGGAACCTGTTGATTGAATGCTGTACTGAATGAATCATTGACAGAAAAACCGATGCCAAATGAACATGAACATGAACTAGCTGGTGTTCATGTGTGTGAACTGAACAAATTCTTTATCAGTGGCACAACAGTTATTTGGTTTGGCATGTCATTATTGCAGTGTGGTTTAAGAAGGGTGAATGAAAAATTGCTTTTCCTCTGTAATGTTTTGTTTCAGTTTGTGGCCCAACCCAACTGCCAGCAGCTTCTTGCCACCTTGTGGTATGATGGGTTTCCAGGCTGGCGCCGGCGTCACTGGGTGGTAAAGCTGCTGACGTGCTTCATCATTGGCCTGCTGTTCCCTGTTTTCTCCATCGTCTACTTGCTGGCACCCAAGAGTGCACTGGGGCTCTTCATCAAGAAACCCTTCATTAAGTTTATCTGCCACACTGCCTCCTACCTCACCTTCCTCTTCCTCCTGCTGCTGGCTTCTCAGCATATTGTCCGCACTGACCTGCACGTGCAGGGACCCCCACCCACCATAGTGGAGTGGATGATACTGCCATGGGTGTTGGGTAAGAGAACCTCCTACTTCAGAAGTCCACGGCTTGTTTAATAGATGTATCAGATCATGCTACCGGCGTGTCATTCCGGTCTGTGATTTACTGCTGTGCCGTGTAAGGTATTATATTAAATATAGTTATACAACACAGCGACTGAATCACTTTATTGCTGGCCTAATGTATTTAAGTTGTTCTGGACCATAAATGTAGGCATAAGCTTCTATAATTAATTGTATTTCTGACTGTTCTTATAAGTACAGCAAACCAATAACATGCAAATACTTGTTTTTTTAGACATTTAATGGTACATATGTTTTATATCTTTCAAGGTGTGTGTACAATTTAAAAATACTAACAATGTTATGTCACCCAGGCTTCATATGGGCTGAGATCAAGGAGATGTGGGATGGAGGGTTCAATGAGTATGTCCATGACTGGTGGAACCTGATGGACTTTGCTATGAATTCCCTTTACCTGGCCACCATATCACTCAAAATGGTTGCTTACTTTAAGGTCAGCTGTGCATTTGGCTGTTCTTACATAGTTGGTGTATATTTCACTGTACAACAATTACTTGTTGCTCAGGATATAAAGATCTGAATGAAGTTTTCAGGGTTTTGCACATTGATTAACGGATGGTTTCTTTCAGCCATAGTCACGAGATAATAAAGAAGACTGAGCACCAAAATCAATCTTTATGGCTTTTCCTGCAAATTAGTAGAGCAGCCATAATTGTAATGAACACAATTTCACTGAGGTTCAATTTCACTGAGGTCCTATGAACCATAAAAAACTGGGTCTTGAAATGAAAATTAGAGCAGTGAGTTAATGATAATAGATTAAAATGGATAAGTATTCATAACATAACATCCATACAATATTCCCCAAACAATATATTAACGTGACATGATACAATTGTACCTTTCTGAAGGTTTTGATTATTCTCTCAACCGTTTCAAACCAACAGTATAACAGCTCTCGACCTCGTGAGGAATGGGAGATGTGGCATCCTACACTGATTGCCGAAGCCCTGTTCGCCATTGCCAACATTTTCAGCTCTCTGCGCCTAATCTCTCTCTTCACTGCCAACTCCCACCTGGGGCCACTGCAGATCTCACTGGGGCGCATGCTGCTCGACATCCTCAAGTTCCTCTTCATCTACTGCCTGGTGCTGCTGGCCTTTGCCAATGGTCTCAATCAGCTGTACTTCTATTACGAGACACAGGCATCTGACGAGCCCAACAACTGCAAAGGAATTCGATGCGAGAAGCAGAACAATGCATTCTCCACGTAAGTGCTGTTCGCTGAGCGGGTCAATAGAAAAAATTCTGCTTCATCCATAAAATCCTTCATCCTTCATCCATAAAATCCTTCATCCATAAAATCATACATCAATCACATGGTTGAGAGCAATTCAGGGATCAGTGGAGTGGTGAGGTCAAGAAGCATTCATTCTTCCCAGCATCTGGAGGCTCTGTGGAGTCACCAACTTCATGGTGTTAATGTCAGAAGTCACGGCTTCAGCTTGCAGATTAGTAGTGGATAGAAGGCTGAGCCTTGTGGGACTCCAAAATATATGTAACAGGGTTCTAAAGCCCAGCACATCCTGGTCTTTTTTTTGTTTTTCTATTACTAGAGGAACTATGCACTCGTGTCAGCTCTTCTGAAACTTAATTGATGTTAAGATAATGACAAGCTGATGTTATATGTTATTATTATAATATATGTTATTGATTGAGTGAAAGGGTTTTATAGGCTTCGGTGTTGATTGCATTCCTTGTCACACAAGGGTTTTCAAACCAACTCCAGTTTGATTATGATTGTGAAGTGATTTCTCTGTTTCTCTCATCCCATTCTGATTCATCCTTTTATAGGACAACATTAGCATAAGTCAAGATGGAGTGTTCTGTCTGTGTTTTCACACATTTGTTGGGTTGCACTGAGGTCAGGCTTTCTTTGCTTTGCTTTATGTCTGGGGGATATATGATTCCTAAATATAATGAAATTACTGAAAATAAATGCCACATTATGGATCCTAAACTGGCATACTATTATCCAAATGAACAAATGTTCTTCTTTTTTTTTAATCATTCTATGTGTCCCTCCAGGTTGTTTGAAACTCTGCAGTCTCTCTTCTGGTCGGTGTTTGGCCTGCTCAACCTGTATGTGACTAATGTGAAAGCGCGTCACGAGTTCACCGAGTTTGTGGGTGCCACCATGTTCGGAACCTACAATGTTATTTCTCTGGTTGTTTTGCTCAACATGTTGATTGCAATGATGAACAACTCTTACCAGCTTATCGCTGTGAGTTTCATCAATGAAAATTAATACAATTCACCGGCCAACCATTAAATAAGTTTTTTGCCCCCAAAATAACGTTACCACTGTTGTGCTTCACCCCAGGATCATGCTGATATCGAATGGAAGTTTGCTCGAACAAAGCTGTGGATGAGCTACTTTGATGAGGGTGGCACGCTGCCTCCACCCTTTAACATTGTGCCCAGTCCCAAGTCAGTGTGGTACCTGTGTGTATGGCTTCACAGTTGCCTTTGTAAGAGCAGTCAGCCCCACCCAGAAGAACAGAGGAAGCATGAGAACTTCAAAGACTTGACGGTAAAATGCTCTGTACAGCAAACCTAGACCACATCTCCTATGGATCCATTCGTGCTAATATATTTAATTTCATACGTAGAAATTTAAATGTGATATTTACCCAAGCCTTACAGTGTTGGCCTAGCTGCTAAGGAAGTGTACACATAATCAGAAGGTTGCTGGTTCGAATCCCGAATCGCCAAGGTACCAGTACTGCTAAGTACTGTCCCCACACACTGCTCCTCGGGCACCTGTCACAGCTGTCACTGTGTGCACTGGGTGCTGTGGAGTGTCATTTGTGACAACTAATCACTTCCAGAATGATTCACATATGAGCAAAATAATTAATCCAGCAAAATAATTTTTATGTAAGTCAGTTATATTATTTATTTCATACTTGGATCTTAAATATTATCTGACAAAACTATAAAAAAAAAATCAGTTTTGCACACAAATCAGAAAGTCTGGTTATATCAGGTTATATCGTATTAATTTATGCATAACTTTATATCCTAGTTCAGCAGCTCTTTAGCAGAGCAGTCACTGTCTCCCATTCTAACGTTTTCTTATTTGATTTAAAATGCAACAGGGGCTCACAGGGGCTGCGGTGTTTAACAGAATGGACGTTTGGAAGGGCATGAGACTCGTTCATGGTTTGACCAGATCTGAGCTGCCCTATCCTCTGCATGTTGCTAGGCAACCTACGCTTCATCCACACCGAGTCCCATGACACTCTTCCGTCAGATGAACTCTTTTGCTGTTGGAGTGAGACTGTTTCACTATGCTCTCCTGTAAACTCAGTCTCCCACGATCTCCCACACACACAACTGCACTGATTTTAGGATGAGTGAAATTACATAAGGCACCCCACACACTGTTTCTGAAATGCAAACGAAAGCTGCAAAAATGTGCTACACAGCCCACCCCCACGTGTCTCTCTGAACTATGTGACTGGTGCATTATGGGGATTTTAGATGGTTGGAGTTAGAATGCTGCGAGGTGATATGGACATTGCCTGTGTACTGAACGGTATAAATTTCCTCCTGTTTGCAAACCTACAAATGAGGAATCAGAACTGACTGAATTTCCAAAGCTAGCATTTGCATTTATTAGCTGCTCCCAGCCAACTGTGGCCTGCGTCAGACGCAGCTTCTCAGCTGTTTATGCAGTCCGCCCATCACGGCTGGCTGATTCCGAGAGCAAACAGCCATTATTTCTGACATTCCTTCCTGCCGTCTGTCGTTGCAGGAGCGCCACGCAGACAACCTCATCCAGAACCAGCACTATCAGGTATGACACGCTAACGCTTACAACACAACCCCCATTCTTCAAATCCCAGGGACAGTCAGAGAGGCAGGCACGGCTAATCTTATTTCCACTGTAGAAATGGTGCCGCCTGATGGAGGGTTTAGCCGCCACGGTAATTGCAGCTTGGCCAGCCTTCGCTGGCATCTTCTCCCACCCCTTTCCTTCTGTCTGTGCTTTATGATGCGCAAAACCCCCGCCCCCGCCGCGAAACCGGCAACCACAGTAGTGCCTGATAATGAATAGGAATTAAAAACACATACACAGACACAACAAAACACACTTAGCTGCAGCCACCATGACTGCCACAGAAAATGTGTATAGATGCTTCTCGAGCAGGCGGGGCCTAGCTGATCAAATATATATTTCATTCATGATAATGTTAATTAATTCATACGTTTTTAGAAATACATTATTTCGATTTTTTTTCCGTCGTTCACTGTTCAAACAATCTTACCATTGAAATTATACACTGATTTTTTGTTAGTGGCCAGGGGATCAAATTATTATTTCCCCCTGTAGACATGGTTGGATGGTTGCACTGGCTTTACCTTGCATGATTTTGAACAAAAACTAAGTATCTACGTGAAAAATATGACAGCAATATGATATGAAATTAGTTACCGTATTGTTTTTGGTGTGGTGGCACACTTCCCTTATTTATTAACTCTACTACCGTTTAGAACCATTTAGCTCTAGGTGCGGTGATGAGTCAAAAATTTTTGTCTGCACAATGCCGCCTTGGAGAATAAAATAAAAATGTTGACAGCATGCCTCAGCATGAAAGGAGGCTGAATATTAAGTGAATGTTAAACTGCAATGCTAAAAGCAGAGCAGCAACCTAAAATGTTAATTCTGTCTACTTGACAGGTTTTAACCAGTACAGAAACATGCCTGGTGGTGGTGGTGGTGGTGGTTGTATAAAATTTCCAATGTGGAAGACCATTAAACATGGCACTTTCTCTTTAATGAAAAGGAACAGAATTGTTCACAAAACAGTCGTGCCTTTCCTACAACTTGGCTGCAGAGCTGAAATAAGCCTCTTACTTAGAGATTGTTTGTGCATCCAGGAGGTGATCCGGAACCTGGTGAAGCGCTATGTGGCAGCAATGATCCGCAGTGCTAAGACTAATGAAGGCCTGACAGAAGAGAACTTCAAAGTAAGTGAACTCCTTCAACCGTATTAATATTAAAAACACGTGTCACTGGTATCAAGTGACCTTATGCTGGGTGAAAGGAATTCAATTTGATGGAGGGTTCACTTCAGCTATATTGAATGGTAGCAAAATCCAATTATTATCAATGTCCATTCACTAAATGCAGGGTACTTAAAGTAGTGACTCAAGTGCTACCCTTTGAGTCAAATATTAAGTATTATTGTTGTGTTAAAATGTACTTTGACATAGCTGAGCTACAGCTGAGATTTGTGATTAGTTAATCATTCACAAGCATAGGTACAGTGTCTTTCAGTTTTCAAATGTACACCGATGAACGACATGTTCAACTGGAATTGGCTTACAGGAGTTGAAACAGGATATCTCCAGCTTCCGATATGAGGTGTTGGACCTGTTGGGTAACCGGAAGCCTCCACGCCGTACCTACTCCTCCAGCAGTGAAGCTACCCTGCAGGATGAGACTAATGAGGACGACTACCCTGCAGGAGAAGCCAAAACCAAGTCTAAGGGGGTTTCCTTTGGCCTGACGTCATCGAGGAAGAGGACACATGACTCTCCGTTTGGTGTCTCCGCCCTCTTCCACTCCATGTCGGGGATGGAAGGTTCTCTGCATGCCAATGACAAACCAAAGAGCAACGGTTTGCGCAAGTTTGCGGCATCGTCAGCATTTGTGCGGAACAGTGGCGGCCGGCTGCAGCGGTTCTCGCGCTCCAAGAAGAACTCGATCCGGCGGCTTGGCATGATTTTCTCACGTATGAACGGCCATGTACCAGAGCCTGCCCCTTCTCCAGGCCCTGCCTACAGCATCTCAGATGGGGTGGACTTTTGCATGACCCCTGACCCACTGGTCACACACAGTGAAGTAAACCTGCACCAGCTCAGGGTCCTGGGGTCAAACAGTCAGAACATTGCAGCTGAATCATCTCAGCAACACTGTAATCAGGAAGGCCTGCTATTGCGACCTCCAAGCACATCTCTGCCCTCATCCTCCTCCTCACCCCTGCATCGCGCCATGGGCATTTCTGCCTCCAGCTCCCACCTGCTAAGCTCTAGTGACGATTTCTGTCAGGGGTGGGTTGGACCTTGTGACAGCCTGGACTCCTACTGGGGGCCGGAGCAAGAGGAATCGATCACTACACAGCTCTGAGGGCAAGATGGGACCTTCCCAGTCTTGCTTTTCAGTGCACATTACAGGCCCTGGAAGTGTTCCCATGCTGGTCTGTCCTAAGCTGGGATGCAGAGAGATTCCTGTGTGCAGAATGATCAGAAAGACTGAGAAAACTGAACTAAACAGTCTTCAATATACCACTGGCAAATAAGACTAATACATTTATTTTATTGCAATAGTACAAAACCTGCCCCACGTCAAACATACGTCTTTTACCCTGGGGCATTTTATAGGACACTTAACATTTGAAGGTATTTCACTTATTAGCATAATCTAGGCTTTGCATCATATGAAGACCCTACACTAGAAGGTGGGTGTCTCTCTGTTCACACCAAATCACTCACAGTACCAAAGTTCCCAAAACCATGGCTTTCATACGAGCCGACATGGCTGCATCTTCATCCATAAAACATAACTATGTGTGTTCACAATTCTGATTTCACCAGTTCACCCAACTTTTCATGGGTGGGAGATAATGAGAGGGAGACAAAGAGATATGCCAGTAGAAGACAACACCTAATGAACCTCGTCCTTTGGCCATCCACAGTTTTTTTTTTCACCATTCCTGATTAAACTTCCTGACTATTTATAACCCAGTTCATAAGTTGAATCAGGTCTGGTGGAAAAGTAGACTGCGCATGGCTGCTGGAAGACAGCTGTATTAACTCAGCTTGCCCATGCAGGACACCATTAGACTACCCATTTAGAGGACACTGTTAGAAAATCAGCCGTAGACGGTGTAATTTTGTCTCGCATTGTGTTTGTCTGTCTTGGATGAATGAATTTTTTGAAGAAACAAGTCCTTCTGAATTAATTTAAGGTTGATCAAATTATGTTGGTATTTTGAACATTGGTCTCTCTCATTTTATTTTTTTTTGGGGGGGTTGGAGGGGGTTATCAAAGAAATACTACCTTTTATGTTTTTGTAATAAAATTTTATTTTTCTATGTTTCTCCAGAACATCTTTTTTTTGTTACTATGAGATGCACGATATTCTGCTTAAATGAGTTTGAAAATTTTATACCTTAATTTGAGGAAGATGAAATGTGACTTTATATAGCACCCATTTTTTGTTGTCAATGTGACCAACTTGTATAAAACAATAAACTAACAATAAAACAGTATTCCAGTCAGAGGTTGCATGTGGGCTTCCACTTTTTATCTTAGTACAGGATCATCATGATAAGGTAATATTCACCAGCAATTTGGGCTGAAATGGGCAGCTTCTTCCAGGAGGTGCCAAGTGGCCATCAATTTGGTTGTACAGTAAACCACATTCTCTAATTAAAATGTTTCATTGCTTTAGTATATTTCAGTCTTAAAACTGAGGTTGTTCACAAACCAACTTGAGCAAAAATAATAATTTACATCCACAACTAGTACTGGAGTTGAGGAGGAATGAAATAAGTGTCAAAATCATCCCCTTCTAAAACAAACATTACCTCGTTGATATTTTATCAATTAATAAATAGATCAATTGATTAAAATACTATGAGTAAGACGGCAGGTGACATCAGGGCCGGCCAGGGGCATAGGCACTACAGTCAAATGTTAAGGGAGCCATCCATCCATAGGGCGACACAAATGAAGAAAGAAGAAAAAAAAGTTTCTTAAAACAAGTTTGTTTTAAGACCACTTGAATTTACTTGTTTCAAAGCCTATTAAGTAGTACTAGCAATAATAATAATAATCCTATAAGGACACCGCAGCGCACCTCCCCTTCCCACTCCACTACAGCAAGCAGACAGGTTCTCGACTGTTCCAAGTGCAGTAAAAACATCATTAAATCACATTGAGGAGGAATCAGATTGTCTACTGTAGCAGAAACACTTTGACTGTAGCCATGATGAGGGCAGTGGTTAAGGAAGCGGCCCTGTAATTAGAAGGTTGCCGGTTCGAATCCCGTTCCACCAAGGTGCCACTGAGCAAAACACCGTCCCCACACACTGCTCCCCGGGCGCCTGTCATGGCTGCCCACTGCTCACCAAGGTTGATGGTTAAAAGCAGAGGACATATTTTGTTGTGTCACCATGTGCTGTGCTGCAGTTTCACAAAGACAATCACTTCACTTTCTTTCAATTTCACTTTCTTATGATAGTAGACTAAAATCAGAGTGCAGCGCACACAACAGTGTTTGAGTGAAAATTTTAAACCTCACTGCATTGGGAGTAAATCTGAGTATCACAAAATATGTCTGATAAACAACGAAAGTCAAAATCCCCCCAAGATTTATTTTTACAACTTGACTACTGTGTACAACCACTTTAAAACATGAATACTTAGAACAAAGTATATTATGCAATATAGATAAGGAATTTGGGAAAATGAACTTTTTATTAAATCCAAATGTGAAAATACGATGCATTACAAGATTATTTCAATACAAACACAAATAACTCCCATAAATAACAATAATAATAATAAAGAATAATAATAACAAACAGGCACAGGGTAGAGACATACAGGAACTGGCCTGAGGGTTAAGATGGAGGGTAAAAGATGGCCACTCCCTCTTCTACAAAGCACGGCAGACACAACACACACAGACCAAATAAACAACAAAAACAAAACCCCAAAACCAAGGGAGAACAGATTAGACAAAATAAAGGAACGTTAAGTGCATTGGTGCATGAGGTGACTGTGTTGGGGTAGGACCTGACCTACCACACCGATGTGAGGTGGAGACCGTGATCCTACATGCTAGGAGGCACATAGTGGGTGGGGGTGGTGACGTAGCCAACATGATGGGCAGTTGGGGGGCAGAAAGGAGTGTGCACACGAGGCTGTCCTGGTGTCCAGGGCGTGAGGTAGTGGTAGGTGGTGGGCAGCAGGGGTACATACTGCTCATAGGTGGGGTGGAGGAGGGGCTGTGAACAGGGTTCCTGGACCACAGGGTAGAACACAGTGCCTGGGGGAGCCGTGAGGGTGGCCTCCATACTCAGAGTGTTGCCTGGAGGAGGAGAGAAGGGGAGTGAGGAGGAAGGAAATTCCATCAAAAGAGTAATTAGATCCCCCGCACAGTGGTCAAAACCACATACTTTGTGCTACATAGGAGTCAATTCCAGCCAGATATTATTGAAAATCCCACAATCATTGCCACAAAAACAAATGGGCAATGTCCAGCTAAGTATGGAATATGTATGAATATCAAAAGACACCTATTGATTACCCATAATCACTCCCACGTGGGGAAGAGATGCATTCATAGATCAATGTCCAGTGTAAATTTCATTACATACACTAACCCCCAATTTTTTTGGATAGCTTGGAAAATTGCATTGCAGCAAACTACTTGCAGGTTAAGATAGGCAGTGTGTCTTTTTGTGAGAGATGGTGTATTTGGAGAAGCTTAAGTGGCCAGTAATCAAGAGTGGTGAACCGCACCTCAGGTGGCCAGTGCTGGAGTGCACATCTCATGCTCAGTGCTGTAGTGTGAGAGAGGAGGAGGAGGTGCAGGAATACAGAAGATGGTACAGACCGTTGGCTGGCACCTCTGCTTGGTTGTCAGGAGCAGATCTCCCAGGCTCTGGATACACCTGGGGCACAGTGTGGTCCGGGACAGGAGCTGTGCCAGGGTATGGAGGGTACTGGCTATCACTGCCTGGTGGATTGTACACTTGTTGCATCTGGGCCATGGAGTGCCAGTAGCTCTGATGATAGCACTGTTTTTTATTTAAAAATAAATAAATAAACAAAAGAAACCATAAACCATTTAAATAAACCATAAATATTATAGTAATGAGAACTTACATTATATTTTTACCCAAATATATTTCCAGCAACAGGTAATATATTGACAGCCAACCCAGGGTCATTGTGTATAAAATTTTAGACACAAACACACTATCTTCAACATGAGCTGCTGACTCAACAAAATTTCAAACAAGGATCTGGACATAACCTATCACCCTCCATATTCACCATTGAAATGTACCCAAGTTAAAGTCTTATATTACATTTACAGCATTTATCAGACGCCCTTATCCAGAGCGACTTACAATTGGTAGTTACAAGGGACAGTCCCCCTGGAGCAATGTAGGGTTAAGTGTCTTGCTCAGGGACACAATGGTAGTAAATGGGATTTGAACCTGGGGCTTCTGGTTCATAGGCGAGTGTGTTACCCACTAGGCTAATACCACCCTTATATTAATAATATTAGTGAAAGTGAAGTGATTGTCACTTGTGATACACAGCAGCACAGCACAGGGTTGCACATAGTGAAATTTGTCCTCTGCATTTAACCCATCACCCTGAGTGAGCAGTGGGCAGCCATGACAGGCGCCTGGGGAGCAGTGTGTGGGGACGGTGCTTTGCTCAGTGGCTGATCAGTGGCACCTTGGTGGATCAGGATTCAACCTTCTGATTACGAGGCTGAATTATGTAGTAGTGGGTATAATCTGGTTTCTAAAATGTATTTATCTATGCTATTTTCTGATGTATTGCAGCAAATACACAATTTAAGTATCAACATAGAATTCAAAATCTTATTCAAAAAAAAGACCAGTTGAATGTGCCCATTTGGACAGCAAGTAGGGCCCTATGAAATCAGTTTTATTTTTGCTTCTTTTCGTGGTTTCTGATTTGAGTTACTGACTGTAAGTGGTCATTGCATATGTTCTTACAAAAGAGTTGTTCTTCCAATTCATAAAAAAAGTTTGGGTATTACAGACAAATCTAACACTTACACACGCACATGCGTACACATTGCACAAACAATACAAAAATGTATAAATACATTATAACTTTTCTTCGTCTAGCACCTAACAATCTCTGAGCATGCTCTTCATTGACAAGTCTGAGCCTTATCAGGGCTCTTAGTTTGTAAACTCAATATTCTATAGAAATCAAACGAGAATTGCTGGTGTCTTCCTCTTGTAAGTCGCTTTGGATAAAAGCGTCTGCTAAATAAAGTAAAGTAAAGTAAAGGGTATTGTTTCACTCTAAACTTATCACTATGAGTGAAATTCCATAATGAGGACATCAGTGTTCCAGCAAGCCAAGCCTATGCATGAAACCGATCGGGCAAACCGTACAGATTAGGCACGGACAGCCTCTTCGCCATAGCTTAACGTGTGTTCACATTGCGTTGATGTGCACAATTAAGCATTTCATAGAGGTTTCTGTTTTAGTTTTTTGGATTCCGCGATTCCATCTGCATTTTCCACATCGCAGAAATTTGCTTATGAACTTATGAAAGGCAGATGTAGGGCAGATTTTCTATTTTCCTTCCACCAGGAAACCATCACATACATCCAGCTTAAACACCACACCTCACACTTTAATCACTGAAGTGTCCCACTCACCTGAACACCTAAATTGAAGTAATACTGAAGCACTTTGCAATCTAAAGAGAACAGAGAAAGAGAAATCTTACAACCAATGTAAACATCTTTTATAGCACTGTATACTCAATATATACTCTATACTCTATCCTTGCCTCGAGGAAGATCACTGCCATTCGGGTCATAAGAGTATGGTGGCGGCGGTGCCATGGCAACCGGCTCACCCAACTCATTCACAAACCATGGAGCAGGAGGAAAGGATGTGGACACAACTACAAAGGAGGAACGGACACTGGTTACTTGTGAAAAATTGTGTAAAAACGTCAGGAAGGTTTTTACCACACAGAGCCTGCTGCATTCGGATTTTTACCTCATCAGGACAGTCCTTTCAAGCAGACAACATGACAGCAAGAATTCACTGTACCATAACCAAACGCCTCCCAACAGAGATGTGAAAAGGTTGATTACTACTACACTAAAATAGCAACGGGGAAATTTGTTCAGTGATCTGTAAATACAGATGTGCAGTTTGTAGCCATGCATGGAGAACATGAGCTGCACTGTGAATATACGGGTGTACATAGTTTTACCACAAGTGAAAGTGAAGTGATTGTCATTGTGACACAAACGAAATGTGTCCTCTATGTGTCCTTAAACCATCACCCTTGGTGAGCAGTGGGCAGCCATGACAGGCGCCTGGGGAGCAGTGTGTGAGGACAGTGCTTTTGCTCAGTGGCACCTTGACAAATCGGGATTCGCACTGGCAACCTTCTGATTACAAGGCCGCTTCCTTAACCGCTAGGCCACCATGAAAGAAAAAGGATCTTATTTATGTGCAATTTAAATTAGATTCAGATTAACAGATGGTTATTTCTGTAGTATGTACCCAATGTATTCATATTTAGTCCTAAATCAAGAATAAAATCATGAATGAGACCATGAATTGGACCATGTCTATAGTTACATAATGTGTGTGTAGTCAGGGGATGTGTGTACTTGATCGGGAGATCATATTAGGTGGTGGTACTGGGCCCTGTGTTTGCATGCTGGGAGAAGGGCCAGATGTGGGTGGAGTCTGGAAGCTGCCAGAGGAGGAGGAGGAGTTAGAGGTGAAGATGGTTGCAGGTGCGGAGTTAACAGGCTGAGAGGGAGAGATCACTGCTGACTTCACCACCACCTGAAGGAGAATTACACAAGCTCAGGTCGTGGGAATATTCAGATCATATAACCTGAGTAATTGCAATAAAAATAAACAACACTATGTTTATTCTGTTTTAAATAACAATAACACTACTTCTTCTTCATATTTTATCATGCATTGAAGGCTTGTTTTATTTAATTTAATTGGGCTGCAGTATTTTTAAGATATTTCAACTGTAGATTTAGGGAGTACTAGTAATTTTTAATGATATTTAAGGCCTTGTTTTTTGGAAACTTTGGACCCACAGAAACCCTGCCGTGAGCTTCGTGCTCTTGCCCAAAACTGATGCCTTGTGCTGCAAGTGGTTTTGTGCAGATGATGTGACTCATTTTCACGAGGAGCAGATATTTCTGCAGTAGGCAAGTATAAATCAAAAAGTATATTTTATACTGTTTATACCGCACAGTACTAGTAGAGTGCTCCATAAAATACTGTGTTAAAATAACACAACAAAGGTATACTACTAACAAGGTATATCCATACTGCACAACTCAGTGTGGCCATTTTGCTAAAGTAAGCCTACCTGCTGTGAGTAACTGTAAGTTGCAACACCCTCTTGTGGTGAACCTGCACGTGAGCCTCCCTCCTGAATGGTCTATGGTGGAGAGCACAATTAAAACTCAAGAACAAGGAAACAATGAAAGATCTATACAGTAACTCTCTGAATCATTGGGTTAGAGTAAGAGTAATCCCAGAGCTGGTTATTTTATTTAAATATAAATAAAAAAGGCATACCAGGTTGGCAGAGGACTCTGCTGCAGCATATACAGATGGGTTCTGGAATCCAGCATCTAGACAACACAGTAAAATGCTTAATATACAACAGTTATTTTACAGTTATCTACTCTTTTAAATACTATTTGGTTAATGCTTATAATCAATAGCCCATATGGTACTGGTACCCCTGGAAATGCAGTCGCCCTAATTCATGTACAAATGAATAAAGTCTCTATGAGCGGCTACCACAAAATTTCCTATTGATAGTAAAAAATGTATACTCACCAGTAGAAGAATAAATATACTCTTCTGAATATTCACCTAATTTCAAAACACAAAAACATGGCAGATTTCAGCATTGTTTTATTTAAACCTTAACATTTGTCCAGTCAGCAAATACAAATTCCGACCCATCAAATTCCATAGACACCTACAGGTAAATGTGGTTTTGATGAGTGACAATTTAGTTGGGTCTATATTTGTCCATCCTGCAGGTTCTCAGGGCAAACACTGCAATTAGCATGCCATAGGCCCTTCATTAGCCATGTCTAAAAAGCTATTCATTTCCCTACAATATTTGATTATTGTACATTACTAAAGCCAGAACAGATGATTATAAATGGTGTAGCAGACAGAGAGTGAGTGAGAAACCCCTACCCTGCTCCCCCGCAGTGCTGCAATCATCCACATCATCCTCTGAAGAAGCCATGCCAGGTTTCCTGGAGGTGGGAATGGGGCTGGGTCCACTGGGTACCCAGTATGTAGGCTCTCCACGTACCATGGGGCCACTGACTGCTTGTCCCTACACATAGACATACAATTTGCTTACACAGACCTAGCTGAGACCATGTATCTCACAATATAAAGACCCATGATGCTAGTTAGATGATTGTGTGGAATGTACAAGTTGGTGTAAGTGTGACCTGGTGTGGTATGGAAATATCCTAGTTAGTAACACATTCACCGTACGAACCAGAAGTCAGCAAAAATCAGGTTCAGGTTCAAACCCCACTTACTAGAACTTAACCCTTAGTTGCTCCAGGGGGACTATCCCTGTACCTACTAATTGTAAGTCACTCTGGATAAGGGTTAAATGCAAAAAATTCAAATGTGACCGGAAAAGATCGGCGACAGGACCACTTACTGGAAGAGGGGGGAAGGCATTCTCATCCCCTTCTTCGATCTCGTAAAAGGTGATAGTGCTCTCTGTATCCTGAGTCTCCTCAGCTCCATCCGGCACAAAGCTGAACTGACACTCCTTATTCAATGAGCGCCGGCTTCTGCTGCAAAGGCACATGCCTCTGAATGACAGTCAACCAAGACAGTGTGACTCAACTCTGAATACCCTAGCCAACACAAGCACAATCATCCGGCACATTATTAGGCCCAGCTACGATCTACACTCTATACTTATTACAGAGCGAAACCAGTCAATGTGTTGGCACATAGTGTCAGCTGCTACATGGATTTTTTTTTTTAGTAGCTGTTCTTAATAAAATGCCTTTATAAAGTGCAAGTCTTGGTTTACCTGATGCCCCACTGTTTAAATGTTTATTTTAAAAAAAAAGTGACTATGCGGTTCGTATAAAAATAGCACTGTTTTAACCACAGATCACTAAGTCTAAAGTCACATCTATAATGAACAGAAATGCTATGTTTGACCAGCTTGAGATTTGATTAACACATAGGAATATTTGTCATTATGTATATACAATATGTATTTTATTTTTAGTCAATAATTAACAAGAGGTTTTGGATCCAATTTGGCAATACACAAAAATCACACTTAAATTAAACTGTCATTAAGTTACATCAGGGGGAAAAAAACAAAAAAAACATACAATACAACCACCTGGCCTGCCAATGCATCATCTGCACTGATCAAATATAAAGTTCAGCATAGGTGTTTACCGAGATCTGAAGGTGTAGTTGTCATAACTCTGGTAGCAGCGTTTACCAGGGCCGGGGTAGTATGCCACCTCTGGCCCAATGAGATGATGGCGGTTCAGGAAGCGGGCAGAGCTTCTGACCAGAATCAGGCAGTGCATAAAAAAAGGACAACACACAAATCCCAAGGGGAAAAGGAAGGGGGGGGGGGGGGGGGGGGGGGGGAGATAGAAAAAGCCCAAAGAATGATAATAGAACTTTAAGCATGACTTATCACTGTACCCTGAAAAAGTAACAAACACATTCACCTGGGAAAGTACTAAAATAAAATGCCCTCCCCTCAATCATTAGTTATGAGTGTCTTCTCAGTTAGATATATAAATCTGTATACAAAAATAAGGAAAAAGATTTGTGGGAGTAAAATAGAATTTGTCTCAATTATATATTCATGACTGGCCCAGATGCAAAAATGATAATTCCTTATTTTGGTTAATATTTGGAAGACATGAAGAGTATATATTCTTAAACCAACAGCATAGCCCCAAAGACTTTGTGCAAGATGGCAGACAGAGGCAATGCAGCGGCAGGTGAGGAAGTAAAATGTTAGCTATTTCAACTAGTGTGTTGTGTTTGTGTATTGTCAAAAGTAAGAACTTACAAAAAAGTTAGTATGCAAATTATAAGAGCATTTGGCTTCATTGACAGACTTCAAACATTGTCTGCGTCCTACAATTCTGCCACTTGCTATTTAAAGTTAAAATCTTATGAAGCTGATGAGGGATATAATGACAGTAGGCCACAAGGTTGTGTAGACAAAATGGTAATAGGACCCCCTTTCATCCTGAATGACTTGACACACTGGTCACAAAAATGTAAAAAAAAATCCCTTCTGTTACATATGCTTTTAAAGAGCCACATTTAAGTAATTGTTTAAAAAAATAATTAAATAACATGAAAATTAAATAAAGTGAAAAACTAATTTGAATATTATTTGAATATTCATGGTTTTTGCCTGTTCCAACTTAGATTATGTGAGAACATGACCTTTTCCTTAAATTGTAATGATAATGAGCCTACATACCTTAAACCAGTAGGAGACCTAAATGGAAACACTGTACTTTCATTTAATAAGACACTGACCTCGGAGGTCCATAGCCGCGGGGAGGCCTGGGTACAGGGTGGGGGCGGTAATGCTCATATGCCAGCCCCCCAGGAGGCGCTGCAGGACTGTGAATGCCAGGTGGCCGACCGGAAGGCAGGTTCCCAGGGCCAGGTTGCAGGCGAGGGGGCAATCCAGGCTGGGGACGACTGTAAGAAACAGTCATCAATACCTCCTTTCCTCGAGTTTTCTTAAAGAAACGCCGACGTCCGCGAACATCAACATCTGGGGAGACATATAATTAATCATTTAGTAAGTTAAAGAAACCTCAGATACTGACCACTATGCTACTACTAAACTCTTGCCATGTTCCCTGGAGTCTGTCTGTAAACAGTGTGAAAGTAAAGCATAGCAAGAAGGATAGGTAGCGTAGACATGACTCACCCAGCTCTCCAGGGTACTGTTCTGATCGGCCATATGTCCCACCCTTGTGGTTTGGTGTAATGTTCCATGCAGGTACAGGGTTCACCGGTTTGAGGTTAGTGGGGGACACCAGGTGCCTATATGTGGTGATAATTACACACAGCATACCTCAATTTATTTAATAAAACCCCCAACACATGTATACATTTAGAGCATTTTATCAGATGCCCTTATCCAGGGCAACATTGGTTACACGCACAGTCCTCTTGGCACATCTCCGGGTCAAGTGTCTTGCAAAGGGACACAATGGGTGTTAATGAGTTTTGAACCTGTGACTTTGTGGTGCTTTGGTTCATAGGTGGGTGTGTTACCTACTAGGTTTACTAATACCCATTAATGTATGTATGTATTTCTAAGTATTTTTATTCCATGTTCTGTGCCACGAAACGGGTGTGATGGGAATATACACATGTGTTTAACTCACTTCTCTCCAAGTTCTTCAATGAACACAGTAACAGCACTAGCATGAGTGCCCACCTCCTGAATGAATGCATTGTAATACTTCCCCTTGGGATCCAGGCGCACCTAAATATACATTGATTTCAATAAGCATTAGCTTATGGTATTTGGTATTAATCGATAATCACATATTATAAATACAAGACACCAACAAAACCCCTTCAATCTTTTCACCTGAAAAAATTAACATACGGTGAAAATCACGTGAGATCAACAGAAGCTCCCACCTGACATTTGTCTCCCAAGTAGTACTGCCTGCCAGCAAACACCATGTATTCGGTCTTCTGCAGCTCTGGAGGGGGGGGGGGAATAAATAAATAAAACAAAAAACACAAAGCTGCATGTAAAACAAGCACAGGCATGCATTCACACCTTTGTGACTCTCATGCCATACGTCAAACTCCACGTTACGATAGACATCAGGGTCCAGAGCTTTTAACACCTTATAGGGGAGTGTAAGCTTCACTGGTCCCTCCAGAGCCTAGAGAGATAAAAAGAGCATGAGGGACGAGAAAAAATCTCAATAGACAACATATTATAACACATTGTTTGATATTCTAGTCTACTCAGATGTCACAGGTTAACTGTAGTTAGTGGACACACTTAAAACAGGGCTCTCCCTGCTTTGAATTAGCATTCAGATAGAATGCAGAATTAACCCAGAGCATGGTAATAAAATATATTAAGGTGCAAATATTTCTGGCTTAAGGTACGGTAGAGCACCTTTGACTCCTCTGTTCCCTGCTTGACTTTGTCTTCCGCACTCTTCTGTTCAGTCATGTCCCAGTCCTCCCTTTAGAAAAATTGAAATAAAAAAATATTTTAATACAATTAATATAAAATATTATAAAATCAGTCAATGATTATTAGTTCCTTTTCTCAGTTCATCATGCATGTGTATTTTAATAACAGATGAGGAGAACTTGACCTTCTCTCCTCAGGTGTGTCATAGCCAGCATCTTCACTGCATGCGGATATGCTGTTCCTGTAGCGTCTGCCTCCACATCGGAACACCTCCATCGCACTCTGGAGCTTGTCCTCCTCAATGGCCAACACCCGTACATACAGCACATCATACAGCAATGCTAAGGAGAAGTGCATTAATACCAAATGCATATTTTAGTCATGAACAAGAAAAGACAAGTGGTACCAAAAGTTTCACTTAATGTGAGGAACATGGTCTGATGGTAACCAAATTATTAAAAATGTCACTGCTAGTAACAATGGTCAAATATATTTAGGGCAAATTTAGTTTATGCTTCCAACTATTTGGAACATTTGGACATTGCATACTAAACATAAAAAGTATGCAAAAAAACAACAACAACAACAAAAAAAAACAAATTAACATTCTTATGTTAAATTTGAATCTGTACCATCAGAATACCAATATGTGATTCATGGAACATTTTTATAATGCAAGTTACTTTCTCACCAGAGAAAGTCAAAACTATGAACAAGTGTGACATGTATGTAGTAGTTGTCGTGCCTTACTACTGGGTCATTCAATATAAAGTTTACAAAAACCACACATGCAGTTTAAAAACTTGCCATGTGATGCATGGTACACAGAAAACTAGTCTCACTTGTTAAAATCAACTTCCAGACAAAACTATTGCACCCAATATTTCAATGGATAATGTCACAATTGTGCAACACTTCAATAAAATAATGTTTATGCAATACCAATATATGCAATTCAAATGACAAGATAGTGTAATTCACAGGATGTGATGAATCAACGTCACTGGTCTAAAAGCTACATCAGTGCTTTTAAGTTTAAAAATAGTTAAAATGAGGTGCATTGTATGATTTACATTTACAGCATTTATCAGACGCCCTTATCCAGAGCGACTTACAATCAGTAGTTACAGGGACATCCACCCCTGGAGCAATTTACGGTTAAGAGTATTGCTCAGGGACACAATGGTAGTAAGTGGGATATGAACCTGGATCTTCTGGTTCATAGGCGAGTGTGTTACCCACTAGGCTACGACCACCCTGTATGAATTGCAAAACCTTCAGTGTTTTAATACACCACTCATAAAAAATAAAGGGTACACTTACACAACTCCAAGTCAAATCACACATCTGTGAAATCAAACTGTCTACTTAGGAAGCAACACTGACAATTTCACATGCAGTGGTGCAAATGGCAGACAACAGGTGGAAATTATAGGCAATTAGCAAGACGTCCCCAATAAAGGCGTGGTTCTGGAGGTGGGGACCCCAGACCACTTCTCAAGTTCCTATGCTTTCTGGCTGATGTTTTGGTCACTTTTGAATGCTGGCGGTGCTTTTACTTTAGTGGCAGCATGAGACTGAGTCTACAACCCACACAAGTGGCTTAGGTAGTGCAGCTCATCCAGGACAGCACATCAATGCTAGCTGTGGCAAGAAGGTTTGCTGCGTCTGTCAGCGTAGCTTCCAGAGCATGGACGTGCTACCAGGAGACAGGCCATGGAGGTGGCCTTAGGAGGGCAACAGCCCAGCAGCAGGACACCTACCTCCACCTTTGTGCAAGGAGGAACAGGAGAAGCTCGGCCAGAACCCTGTAAAATTACCTCCAGCAGACCACAAATGTGCATGTGTCTGCTCAAAGGTTTGGAAACAAGACTACATAATGGTGGTATGAGGGCCCGACGTCCACAGGTGGGGGTTGTGCTTACAGCCCAACACTGTGCAGCACGTTCGGCATTTGCCAGATAACACAAAGATTGGCAATTTTGCCACTGGCGCCCTGTGCTCATCACAGATGGAAGCTGGTTCACACTCAGCACATCACAGACATGAGTCTGGAGATGCTGTGGAGAACATTCTGCTGCCTACAACCAGTTTGGCAGCAGGTCGGTAATGGGGTGGGGTGCCATTTCTTTGGGGGGCCGCACAGCCCTCCATGTGCTTGTCAGTGATATCCTGACTGCCGAGATGAGATCCTCAGACCCTTTGTGAGACCATATGCTGGTGCGGTTGGCCCTGAATTTTTCCTAATCTAAGACAATGCTAGACCTCATGTGGCTGGAGTGTGTCAGCAAGATTAAGGCATTGATGCAATGGACTGGCCTGAGCACATCTGGGACATCATGTCTTACATCCACCAACACCACATTGCACCACAGACAGGTGTTATAGAGAGGACATACAGGCACATGGAGGCCACATACACTACTGAGCATCATTTTGAATAGTTTTAAGAACATTACACCAAAGCTGATCAGCCTGTAGTGAGTTTTTGCACTTTAATTTTGAGTGTGACTGCAAATCCAGACCTCCATGGGTTGACTAATTTTATTTTCATTGATATTTTTTGTGTGATTGTTGTCAACATTCAGCTATGTAAGTATTTAATAAAAATATTTCAGTCATCCAGATCTAGAATGTCTTATTTTTTGAGCTGTGTACATTAAATGATGTTCCATGTTATGGGAGTACCTATCTTAAATATTAGGACAAGCAAATATTACAGAAATGTTTTTAGCATTTAGGTATAATTTTCCTGTCAATTTTTAAAATAAAATGAAACATAGATATTTTAAATGAAAAATCAGACACTATACTCACATTGGCATATGGCAGCATCCACCTGGTAGCATCTGGGGTACACAATATCATAGTGTCCATTGTTGGAACAGCATAGCATGATCTGAACGGGAAATCCGTGGGGTAGTTGTTATTGTCAAACATCAATAAATTCCACAGTTTTATAAATATCTACTGATGTGTCCAAATACTGAATTCCATACAAGTTGTCAAATTACATAGGCAAACTTTGACCTCAGAATGAATCAGTGTTATGATGATTACTAACCTACCAAGATGTTACAAGCGAACCGAGTGCTCAGATCAATAATTATGTATCCACCCTGTGACAGCAGTAAACCAAGCTCTACTAATTAAAACAGATGACTGTTTTAGCAGTGAGGGTTAGTAGAAGTCTTTTCAGTCTCACCCAAAGTGCCGGTTGACCGAAACACCTTTGACCTCACCTTTTCAGAGTAGTCACCTTCCATTATTTCCATTGGAGGCTTCCCTGGGTATCTGTAGATCACAAAATGCTGCCTACAGGGACAACATGCAACAAGCACTGCATTGGAAACCACAGGAAAATGGCTACGGTCCTTCAAAAACAGACAGATCAAGCAAAGTCTAAACAGTGCCAAATTACCCTTAAAACCAAAAACACAAGGCAGATTTATACCATGGCGCACACACGCTGCTCCACCCACCTGCAGAACAATTTCATTTAATTCAATTAAACACGCTCACACATTCCCCCATTAAATGGTCTGGGCTACAAGGCATACCTATACAGTAAAGACAGCGCTTTTATCACCACTTGTCCTGCCGTTTCCTGAAGGAGAAGAAACATGTGTTTTACGTTTAAAAAAAAAAAAAGAAAATCAAAACCCAGGCACCTCACAAAAACATGAAAGTAGGAGGGGTTTTTTTTCTCTTCTTTTTTTCAAAGACATACCTTGGGGTCCTCCAGGCGTTCCAGGTATTTTTCAAAAGAACTCTCCACAAACTGTCACCACAGAACATAGAACATGTGTCAGGGAAAATGTCGCGCAGCACCGCGCACCACAGCCCCGAGCCGCACTCACAGGCTCAAAGTTGCACTTGTTCCTCCTCATGAAGTCCACGCAGGCTCTCCTGATGTTCTGGTGGTAGCTCTGAGAGTGGTAAAGCTGCCGAGGTGGTTAAAACGTTTAATAAAAAAAAAAAAAAAACCCTGTCAAACATCTCCAAACGCACGGAACCCACCGGAGTCCTCAGCATAACAAAGTAGCGCAGCGCGTCACAAAAAAATAAATAAATCTTTTTATTTTTTTTAAATTACCTGTTCAGAAACGGCGCGAAACAGACAGGACGCGTCCCGAGCCACCATCTTCCGATACAGGCCGATGCTGGCCAGATACTCGTCCATATTCACGAAATACTTCTTCAGGGCCTTCTGCATTGTACACGAATCAGCCATGAAGTACAGTTACGAGCACGAAGCTTCGCGTCACCTCGTGCGCGCGGGCGGGCGGCAGCGGGTTCGAGGGGGTCGGAAGTTCGGAGCCCCGGGGGAGGGGCGGCGGCGGCGCCCAGGTGTGGACGATGAGCGGCGAGGATAAAAATGGAGAAGAAATGGAGAAGAAAAAAATAAAATAATGATAATTCATCCGCGGAACGCGGCCGGTCGAGATGTTTGGTTGTGTTGCACTTACCCCTCGAAAAAAAAAATATATATATATATATATATTTATAAAAAAATCTATATATTTATACATACACACACAGCGGTGGCGTGCTTCTGCAACACTCAGGTAAACCCCCGTGTTAAAAAACCGCCATGTGCCGGTCACGGCCATTCTGTCGTGATGTTGCTCCTGCCGCGCCAGCTTTGTAGGCCTTTCGAGGCGAATTACCCAGCAGTGACGTGGCTTCGTGACTGTTGGGACGTTTACAGAAGAGTCTTGTCATTTTGACACCATGTTCGCAGTGGCGCGGTTGGTTTCTTTACAGAGCGTTTTACACGCAGAGCTGGTTTTGGTTCGGACGTTTAACATGGCCTAACACTGTGGCGGAGGGAGACGTGCAAAGTCGCAGGTGGAAATGGAGGATTTGCTCATAGAGGCAAACACATCCTTCCAATGAATTCTTGTGAATTACGGTTTAGGTTTTAAATCCAGGGTTACAAACCTACTTGCACGGTCCAGCTTTTATCGACAGCACCACCCGCACCATAAGTAATGCTGCAGAAGTTAGTGCCGCCGGAAATGTTTACCCACACGCTCATTTACTACTGACACGGCCTTCTCTTTTCCTCATCCCTGGATGCTGATGGCCCGTACAAGCCGTACGGTGGCCTGGCCCGTACAAGCCGTCTGATGGTCCTCATGCTGGAACTCTTAATACACGACCTCATAATGGATAACCTCCATATGCAGTCACTTCCTGGCACTTCCGCGCTGTATATATAAAAATTGATTGACGTGCAGGGAAAGATGAGAAATTGGCAGCGGAAGCTTCTGTTTTTATGTAACGAACATCTTCTGCTTAACGTGGCCAGCTGAATATGTTGAGCCAGTTTTCTGCATCTTCTAGCAGGAATGACTAATAAAGAGTGGCTCTAGCCAGTCCAAAATCAGTCCTGCTTTATCTTCTGTGTAACACTCGTAAGTAATGTATGTATTAAAACATTCTCGGCTGTTTCATGTTTCTTTTGTCTGTTCTAAGTGTTCCTTTTCTCCTAGTCTTCATGACTGCTCCTAGTCTTCATCTTTAGGAAGATAAGCAGCACAATGTCTAAGCCATGTGAGTAGAATGCTGTAATGGATCATTTTACCTACAACTCTTGGCTAATACGTGACTCATGTGGCTATGAAGGCTTCCAGGTCTTCTGCAACATGACCACAGTTTTCAGTTGACTAACTAACCATAGGTGAAGATCATCTAATTGCGGTTGAGGAAACCTTCCTGGTGGGCGGCAATATGGAGATCGTGCCTCCGCTTGTCTGAATGTGAGGTTTTATTAGCATGTTAATGTAATTCTGTAGGCACAGCTTTGTTGTGAGCCTGTGCTGTTTTCCGCTTCTCTTCTGCATGTGTATTGGAGTGGCATGTGTTTGTGCTGATGATATAGGAGGCATCCAGAGAACTAACAAGCTCTGTGAATACGGCTTCATTAATTAGACCTATTTGCATATCACACCAGTGCTTCCACATGTACCATATTTCGCTTAACTAATGTGAAAAGGGAGGCGTATGGTCTCATTAAAGATCAAAAATGATTATAAGTTTTGCACAACAACAGTTTCAACTCCCGCTGAACACTAATTTATTATGCCAAAAGTGAATTTGTTTTACATAAGCGACGAAGGTCTCAGTGTACCTGTCAGTGGCTCTTGTTCATACTCGCTGATTAAAGGGACATGTTTGTGTTAAAAATAAAACCGGTGTCTTTTGAATTAAGAAGATTTTTTTTTTTTTTATAGCAGGCTGGTGTTTGTCCGAACTGATTTGAAGGTTTCACGTCTCTCCACAAGGTGGAAGCAAAACACAAGAATAGTCCCAAAACCTCGAGACTGAACAACGAATGTTGTGCTGGGTAAAATTCAGATTAAATACATCTCCAAAATGTATGTTTAGAGCAATAGTTTCTATCTGTCTGCCTGTTTATTTATCTATCGCTCTGTTTTTTTTTATTTGAGTCAGTCTTATAAATAATATTCTTTTCTATGGCAAAAATAAACAAAACTTATTGCTTGTGAAAGTTTCTTCTAAGAAGACATAAAATTAAACATATTTTCTGCACCTGTCATGCGTGCTGTTAATTTGACTAATGGCAGAATCCGTTTTCTACTTGTTGGTAACAATCAGTTTCATTAATGAGTAGAGACACTAGTGATCAACTTGGGTTTGTTTTCATGAACCTGGTTTCCCTTTTTCCCTCTTGTAAGATCTGGCCTCTGCTGCTCTGCAGATTCAGTAGACTTTTGGCTATTCCGTAAATAAGGCCCATATATTTTTCTCTGTTGTTTTACTCCCATCTTCTCATTTCCGACAGCGGTAAATGGAACATTTACATTTTGATCCCGCTGAGTGAACCACTCTTTTCAACTCGGTCATAATGAACATCTGGCAACAAGGTGCTCTGTGAGGGTGTGTGTGGGGGTAGACAGAACAAAACTGAGCAAAAATGACCATTTTTAATCTGAATGTATTTGTATTTGTTTTGTTTTTTTATTCCTACAGACGATTTGAGATCTAAAATATGAGGTTTAATAATCGTGAAGCAGGAGGGGGAGGTGCCTTTAATAAATGATGTAGTTCAATTGTTAAATGGAGTGGAACATAATGTATTTATCATACAATTCATTTGCTTAATTAAAAGCGGCGCTTTGATCTTGGTTAAAAAGGTTTAATCATTAAGTTTATTGGGCGAAAGGGTTTGCGTTCTATTGCGTTAAGTCCTTCCTGAAGAGGGGAAACAAACAGTCCCTTTTTGCAGTGAAGGTCCACAATACTGAACAATTAAAATGGGCAAATTGCAAGATTTTTTTTATGTAAAAACACTGCCACATTGCTGCTCTACCATACAGTGTACAGGCCAGAGTACTGTCACAATATGATACCATTATAATCATATCAACTGAAATATGACAATGCAATGCAAACATCAGGAAGAATCCAAATTAAGTAAATAAAACATATCCTCATTTCATAGTGAAATTTCATGTACAAAGGATGTAATGCATTAATGAAATGTGACATACAATTCACAGGGAAAAAATTGCCAGACTAAACTATCTAGTTCAAAAAGATATATTTATATTTAATACATATATTTATATATATATATAAAAAAATATATATTTTAAAGATCTCCCCCTCATTCAATTATTTCATTGCAAATTTACAGATTAATAAGATAACATTTGTAATTGATTGATAGCCATGCCTTTCTTAATTGTGCAGTTCTTAGCCTCTTCTCTAGTTAGAATATTAGAATCTAGTTAGAATGGCTGCACAACATGAGTCAACCTGGAAAATGAAGCTTTCCATTCACTTCACATAGCTCTGCTGAGCCAGGCCATGGTGTGATCTTGTGTATTTGCCTAAAAGAATCGTGCTTCGGCTGTTTCCCATCCCCCCCTCACCTAGGCCTAATGGATAGTGAAACACCCGGGCACTCAATCCTTCTAATGAAAATACTGCGTTAATTTTATTTTGTGATGTGTCATTGTAATTCAAGAGATGTTTTTAATCTTCAGATGGTCTCAGTACAACAAGCCATTTCAAAAATATTTGGCAGCGGCCCATCTCTCCTGCTCGACCGACAGCAGCTTTTATTGAATGCCGTTTGTCAGACACGGACATTAAAAGCCCTTCTTTATTTGAATAAAGTATTCAGGTTTTTCATAAAGGCATGAAGCATGTAAATTGATACACAAGAAGCATGTCCATATTTAGTGGTTTTCCATCGCGGGAAGTGGTCCGTTTTAGCATGAATAAAAGCCCCCCGTTATCCCTGCACGCTGCCGCATCGTTTCTGGGCTCGTGTGCAGCTTAAAACTCGTAATATTCTTTATGTTCTCAGACAGGATTGGCTAAAAAGGCGAACAATGATGCAAAGCAGTTGCATTTTGAATCCTGCATTTCACTACTCAGCAAATATGACATATGTGCTTGTACACATGTCTTATTTCATGACTGCTTTGGCCAAAAAAAAAACGGCACAATGTGAATTTTGGGTTAAAGGGATAATACAGACTTATAATATACATAGCCAGACAGCACTGAGTAGATGTTACTCTAATGCCAGGCATTTCTTTTATTTCAGTTATGCTCACAATCAAGATTATGGATTGTTCAGTTTGACCTTTTCATGATGAGTCTGAACGATCCTGCAGGAAAAAATGGTGACCAGATCAAATTACCGAACGGTGTTTTCTGAAGCATGCTGTACTACGTTGTAAATTCTTGATAACACAAGACGTTCTCGGGTTTCAAGCTATGCAAGCTCTCCTGTGACTGGCACACCGTGAGAGGCTGGACATAGCGAAACATCGTTGCCATGGGTCAACACTTGGACATCCGCTGCACCGCAGGTGATGGGGCGTAATTTGAGTCCAGGCGGGCAGTGCTGGCGCACTCAGGAATTGTCGCTGCCTCTGTGATATTGAAGAGCTGCGGTCAGGATGAGAGTTGCCGGTGCTGGACCAGGGCCAGGCGGACGAGCTGGAGTTTATTTCACAGAGAGCTCGAGAGTCTCACTGCAGCTCCATCACCTGCTCGGCCACCTTCATCCACACCGTCTCCATGCACACTTCCTCTGGGGTTTCCAAGACCTCCGTGATTAAGATGTCGGATATGTTTCCTGGAGGACAGTGGACAGCGGGGCAGTTTACTGCATCGCATGGCTTTCATGTACCCGATTCAACCAATCAGCTAATTGTCAAACCAGCCATAAGCTAAATCAGGGGAGCCTGAGCGGAGACAACACTAAACTGCACCATCCATGCTGCAGCTCTCATGGGGATAGAGTTTGAGATTCTTGCTCTAAGAGAAGTGATGAATAATTTAGAAAAACAGCATCTGTAAGAAGAAAGCAAGAGGTACAACAATGTTATCTCCACTCAGAGAAGTAAAACAGGGTTTCTCTTAGTGAGGATTACGATGGCAGAAATAAAATAACTATACGCTCCTTTTATCAGGTTAAAATGAAACTGAGCAGAGTTTAAAAAGTGAACATGAAATGACATGTTGTTTTCAGAACACTCTTAAAGGGTAAAATTTTTTAACCCACGATCTCTAACCATTTTTTTCTTAATCAGGGTGGGGCTGCCAGAGTCCATCCTAGGACATTTGGTGCCATGCAACTCATTCGTACTATTATACACACTCACACTTATGGGCAAGTTTGCCTAGAACCAGAAACCGGAGGACCTGGAGGGATCCCTGGCAACATGGGGAGAGCATACACACACACACAAGCATAACTGACATGCAGATACCCATGCGTGTGTTTGTGGGGAAGTGGTGGCCTAGTGGGTAAGGAAGTGCACCCTATATTAGAAGTTTGTGGGTTCAAATCCTGAACCGCCCAGCTACCACTGAGATGCCACTGAACAATGTACCATCCTCACACACACCGCGCCTCGGGTGCCACTCAAACCGGCACCCTTCTGATTACGGGGCCGCTTCCTTAACCGCTAGGTCTCCACTGCCTCGATGTGGACCAATTCTCTTGACCCACACAGACACCCGAAAAACACACCCATGATCTCCTTTTTTTATATTGCATGCATCTGCGTGCACTTTTGCTCCAAGACATGAACCCTCCTCCAATCCTGCAGGAGTGCAGATGGAGTGTCGTCTGCAGGAGCTTTTTTTCCTTCTTTTTTTTTGGATGCTGAACAATATAACTTATTTAAGGTGAACTCATCAGTGCCATTTGGAGTTAACCTCCTGCCTCCTGCCGCTAGAGCCAGTGGCATGTGTTCCCGTTGCTTTTATCTTGTCCCCCAACTCGCTGCTGAACAGACAGTTTCTGAGCTGGCGCTGGTGAATTTTTTAAAAGAGCGCAGCGTCTCCTTTCCACAAAAACAAAGAGGTGGACTGAGGTAGAATGTCAAATGGAAATTGTGTGGGAATTTTATTTTGAGGTTGTAGAAAGTGAGCAAAACACAAAAAGCTCTTTATAGGAAGCATTGCAGACATGCATATTTCATTGAACGCTTCTGTTTTTCTTCTTCTTTCTTTCTCCTAATTCATGGACACTTTTTCATTGTTTTAAATTTAAGGATGTCAGTCTGTGTCTGTGATGTTTGACAAACTATTAGACCATGATGAAATTTAGGATCTGTGAACAATTTCTTTATTTAAAAACAAATGGCATTCTAATCAGTTTCAAGGTCACTAATAGCATTTAACAAATTAGTGACAGCGATAACATTATGCTCATTGGGGAAAAGGTCAGATTTTCACTTTCATAGTGCTTTTGTGTAACCAAATATAATTTTTTTCTTGTATCCTTTATTCATTCTTTCCATTTTGTTGAAAAACGGCCTTTTCCATTGAGGTTTTGACTTATAAACTTTGCTGTATATTCACTATTGTGATAGAAAGTAGAAGGCCCTCATAAACCCAAATGAGACAAAAACTTGTGTGAAACGAGGGCTTAGGATCATGTAATTAGCTGAAATGAGGAGGAGGCTGGCTGAGCTGTGACATAAAGCCTGTTTGGGGGTGGGACAGGCATGTGCCCCTGAGTCCCTCTTCTGGACTGTTATTAATGAATGACCTTTTCTGGTTTAAAGGGTCATCTGGTAAATGAACCGCCCTCCTTTCATTTGTTGCTGTCACTTTCTCTATAATACCAGGGCTGAAAGGCTTTTTTTTTCCTGTGAAGGAGTTTCCAGAACTTTATCAAATAAGGCATCAGCAGCATATGTGTTGGACTGGCATTTTTAGGACATTGACCTGATCCTGTATCATCCCTAATGGAAAACAGCACACACAAGTAATCAATAAGTACTTTTTGTGTGTGTGTGTGTGTGTGTGTGTGTGTGTGTGTGTGTGTGTAATTTGAAATTATTAAAATGCTTTAAACCAGAAATCATTTTTATTTTAACATCACGTCACTATACACAGTTAAAGTGCATGTAAGTGAATTTCTTGTGTGCAAATCTGCTCATGCAAGGCTGTTATGACAGATACATGGCAATAGCATATCTATATATATTTAACATGTATACACATATACACACATACACAAATATTTAAGTTTAATTTAAATAATGTGTAAAGTGGTGAATGAATCAGTGTCAGCCTGTGCCGACACATTGGACAGTGGCCGCCATTGGCTGCCATCATGATACTGTTTCAGTGTATATATATATATAAAATATGTGTGTTAGTTTAAGAGATATAGGCCCAAATGCTTATGTGGATATTGACTGGTGTTGTTTACAATGAGTTCTGAAAGGGTAAGCAAGTTAACCAACCCGCACAGAAGCCCCTGGACTGCATTCCGGACAGGCCTCACCCTACTCCCCACTTCAAAGGGTTTCAAAAAAATGAATAATTAAGAGGTTTAAACTGCATTTTCCTACGGAGCCTTGTTAAACTAGTGAGCGTGCTAGAAATGAACACTTCAAAGCGGCCGGTGGTGCTGACTGCTGGATTGTTCTGTTTCGCCGCCCTTACTCTGGCTTATTAAACCTCAACGCACCTCACTAAAACCTAATTAGTCTGGTGATTAGAAATGAGCCAAAACAAACCAACATCTTAAGTGTAATCTCATCAGAAAACTTGTTAAAATAACTGTGTGTGATGCCCGCTGGGTTTGGAGCTGCCAACGTCTGGCACCCGAGTTACAGACAGGAACATTTTCATTAAAACACACAATGGGCCTTTCAATGCTACCGTCTCTGTCTCTTGTTTTCTCAGTTAGAGCCAGGAATGCTGAAGCAGTGAAAATACTGACAAAGTCCCGCTTTTGGAATATTGGCGAACGGCTGATAAAGGAACACTTGCCTGTATTGATTTGTGTTTATCCCTCATTCAGTCTAACAATGTGCAAACACAACAAAAATATCATGGCACAGTCCTACTTTATACAACTGGTTCACTGCTTCTCCAATCCCTTCCTTTTAGGGTTCCTTCAAGAACGTGGTTAAACGGTCAAAAGATCTTGTTTTAGTGAGTTCCCTGTCATCACTACAGTGATAGTAGTTCACTTCCAGCACTCCTCAAGTTGGCTGAAGGAAGTGTGTTGAGCTTGTGTTCATCCGTCTGGAGTGACGTACTTGAGTGTGTCAAGACAGGAAAATAAACCGAATAAGTGACCAGTTTTAACTTGGAGAGGGGGGAGAGTAAATGTCTCTCATGCCTTTGGAAATGTAGTGGGAGTGAAACACAGTTACAGGGACTTTTTTTTTTATCTTAAGACAAACTATGCTTTTTTTTTTGGTTTCCTGTGCTGAACTGCTCGTGGAGGCTAACTGAGGGTGTGGAAAGGGCTTCTAAAACTGCCTGAGTGGGTGTGGCATCGCTACCAGTTTTCTGAATATAGATTCTGATGCTGCTTCATGGAAACATTTACGCTAATTTGATGTGGCCCCTGTTTATGGTCTCACTTGCTGGTTTTGTCCCATTTCATGGAATGCAACCTTCTATGGTCATGTTCTTTACAGAATCCCTGAATGCTTTGGGCAAACAGGATGCTTTTCTGTAATGTTCTTCATCTTTCTGCTGAGCCTTTTAAAACGAGACAGAATGAGTCACTAGTCAATAGTTCTTATTTTGTTCCAGTGAATATTCATTCAATTACAAATGTTATGCTAGCCACAAGGAAGCCTTTTATGTTGATGGAACAGTTTCATAAAAGGAGTAATATAAAAGCACAGAAATTTTTATATTTTAAAAATACAGTGCACCAAGAAACGCATCACTTTTCCCACATTTTGTTATGTTACAGCCTTATTCCAAAATTGATTAAATTTATTTCCCCCCCCCGAATTCTACACATAACCCTGCATAATGACAACCTGAGAAAGTTTTTGCCAAATTTATTTACAATAAAAAAAAAGAAATCTCATTCATAGGTTTCATAAGTACATACGTTTCAGGATATGGTCTGGAAGGAGTTACTGAGGGTCTGAGGTCAGACTCAGAAAGGGTGACAAGGTGGCCCCAAGAACAGCGAGGACCAAACTGTCTCGAGCCATTAGAGCAGAAAAGCATGTGACAGGGCATCCAGTCCGTCACAAACTACAGGACCAAAACCTCTGCCTGTGACAGTGACCTCTCCCTACCTGATGTACTTCCTGACTTAGAGACCTCAGTCTGTCTGGATCGAGAACAGCATCTCCAGCACCACCACACTGAGCACTGGAGCTCCTCAGGACTGTGTGCTCAGTCCAATGCTGTTCACTGAACATTGAAAGATCTTGTGTGGAGAACAGAAAGTTCCTCTGTGCTCATCTAGAGGAGAACCTCTCCTGGATGCTCAACACCAGCTCAACAGTCAAAAAAGCCAAGCAGCATCTCTACTTCCTGCGGAGGCAGAGGAAAGCCCATCTCCCACCACCCATCCTCACTACCTTCTATAGAGGGACTATTGAGAACATTTTGACCAGCTGTGTCACTTCCTGGTTTGGGAACCGCGTCAGACCGCAAGACCCTACAGCTGAGAGTGAGGACAGCTGAGAAAATCATCTGTCTCTCTTCCCTCCATAAAGGACATTTACAACACATGCTGCATCAGGAACACAACCAGCATTGTAAAGGACTCTACAAACCCCTCACAAGCATATGCACCCTCACTGCCAGACTATGCAGTAGCTTCTGTCCACAGGCCATCAGACAAATGAACATTCTGGGACTTTCCCCTTTGGACTGACACACATAGACACACACACACACACACACACACACACACACACACACTCACACTACCTCTGTTATATTGCGTAATGTTATAGGGATGGTATTAGCCTGGTGATGAGCATGCCTGGTCTCATCAGACCAGGGAATTTTGTTTCTCATGATCAGAGAGTCCTTCAGTCTTTTGGCAAACTGTGCCATGTGGCTTTTTTTCACTAAGGAGAGGCTTCTGTCTGGCCACTCTACCATACAGGTCTGATTGGTTGATTGCTGAAGAGATTTTTGTCCTTCTAGAAGGTTCTCCTCTGTCCACAGAGGACCTCTGGAGCTCTGACAGAGTAACCATCGGGTTCTTGGTCACCTGCCTGACTTAGTTTAGGTGGCTGGCCAGCTCTAGGAAGAGTCCTGCTTGTTTTGAACTTTTCATCCACTTACGGATGATGATGCCACTTTGATCATTGGGACTTTCAAAGCCGTAATCTTCCCCAGATGCCTGTCCTGGAGGTCTACAGACATTTCTTTTGATTTCATGCTTGGTTTGTGCTCTGACATGAATGGTCAACTGTGGGACCTTAAATAGATGGTGTGTGCCTTTCCAAATCTTATCCAATAAACAGTTTTTTATAGGGTGGTAGTAGCCTAGTGGGTAAAAGTGATGTTCTGTGAATACTTTCCAGATACACTGTATAAAATAACCAACATTCTGTGATTTTAATGATTAATATTGCCGTTTTATGGAACTACATCCTCATAAAACGTAGTGGGATTACTGTCCTTTTAACAAAACAAAAACAAAAACTGAGCTTTATGGGGGGAAAATATATATATATATATATATATGGGGGAAAAAAAGCTCTGTTTTTGTTTTGTGTGTGTGTGTGTGTGTGTGTGTGTGTATATATCTGCATTTGCACTGCGCACAATGGTTTCATACCCTTATTTCAGACAGGAAGTTTTCTTAATCCCAAATAAAACCAACATCACCCCCCCTTCCCCACTTACTAACATGTCTTTTAATATTGTCTCGTGGGAACACTGCTGCACCCGTAATGCCTTTTCCATTATTAGGTCGATGACAGGAAAAGTCTTTGGAAATAATTAAGCATTTGGATATGGAGGTCTAATAGGGAAATGATTATGTCAAACGGGACCAGCGGCTGGCGCAGTCCTGCTGCGGAGGGGGAGTCTTAACAAATGTGTTTGAAAAAGTGCCAGTAGACCAGACCTTTAACTGCAAACAGAAAGTTATCTCTTGAGAATTGTTTCCTCTGTAACAATTTTGTAAGAAAATTATACTAAATCACTTTAAAAATGCTTTTGAAATGCATGAGAACACTCGTTTTGAATGAAATTTGATAAAGCGCTGGCTGATAGGGCAAGGATAAAGCAGATTAATTTGCTGTGACTTTGTGCTGAACAGCTGATGGCTAAAACCCAGCCGAGTTCTCTCTGCTGCTAGATTTTCAATTCTGATGAAGGGAATATTGTGAATGAACGTGTGTCCCATTCTGGGGCCTGCTACCTTCTAAAGACATATTACTTGGCCACATTTGAAGGAACCTTTGAAACCTTACAAGAGTAATCTCTTGGGTATTGTTTACTCTGCACCATTTTGTCTCACATAACATAAAAGATTTGCTCCATTCCTTTGGTGACACTCAAGGTATGGCTTCTACAACAAACCTGTGGAGGGGTTCATAATGCCAGTTCTTCTGCTGCTAAAGATGTCATCTAAGAGCATTCAGCTAAACCAAGAAGGTGAGCTACTTTGACTCTGGAATGAGAGCTTATTGTGCTTTTACAGCACTGCATATTACATTTTGTGTTACATGAAGAATTGCTCCAATTCTGTGTGTAGCTTTAAATGCTAATGAGGAGGAGAGAGGATGGACGAGGAGGAGAGCGGCCTATAGAAGTGAGTGGGCATTCACGGAAATGACATCATCAACACAATGTACCAACCACATTGTTTGGTGCAAACAGGAAGTCATGACAGCGTTTTTACAGAAAAAAAAAATTCTTGTGTGTCTTGAGTGTCTTGTGTGACGGAAATAAAAAAACAAGTTGTTTTCATTTTTACATCCAATCACCAAGCATCTGCAATGCTTCACATGTTTTCAAGCCATGACAGTTGGTGGAGTTCATTTTTTAGGAGAGGGGTGGGAAACTCTCTAGGCGGACAAAGCATTAGAAAGGGGAGGTAACCTTTCCCCTTATTACAACATAAGGGGACAAATTCCACATCTGACCGTCTCAACTGCCATGCTCTGAACGGCAAAGCAGAATGACCAAAGCACTCTTTACAAATATCACCATTTTTAGCCACTACAGGACCATAGACAGGCAAGGGGAACACATATTAATATTAAATAATCTCACAAAGTTAAAATTTTCATAGTATGGGACCTTTAAATGTCACAATAAAAACCATCTCTGAATATAGTTCTCTCCGTGCACCTCCATCATCACATTACAAACATATTTAACAAGTTTACACAGGAGGCAGGAATATTCCTAATATAAATACTAGTTTATCACTGTCATCCAATGGCAACACTGCAGTTAAACACACAGTAAGTGAGGATATTAACTGTACCATTATAGGGAATCACAGTTTGAGAACCAAGGCTCCAAGGACTCAAATTCATTTTGAATTCACTTATTAATGGTTTAAACATGTCTGTCACGCTAGCTGGAAATGGCAGGGAAGACGGACGCATACGCACAACGTCACGCAATTTAATACATGTTGAACAGGACTGAGGAAACATCACCAAACAATGACCCGGTGCCGAACAGACACGAACACGGCAGCTTTATACAATCAGACACAGGTGAAAACAATCAGGAAACATAATAACACAGGAGCAACGTTAAGCTCCGGTCCAAAAATCGGATCCGGAGCAGCCCCTGCCGGACCGGATCATGACAATGTCATTTGGATTAACTAACTGTAACATTATAAGCTTGCTTTTGAGTCAATCTTTGACCTTGCACCAGAAACCCAATCAGCACTGCAGCACGGTAAGATCTACTGCATTTAAACATCTCCCACCAGCAAGTTTCCTCCAGCACTCGGCCATTAGAGGGATTTTCACTCATTTGCTCAATGATTTTTCCATTACGTGTGTGATTATGGACTCAGCTCCCACTGACAGTCTGCTGGGCTTTTCCCATTTCATCTCATTCAGCCGTACAGTGTCCATATTAGGTCATTAGATGTAGATTTGATTTTGTTAAGACTATTTTTCACTTCTACCTTATTACAAGACATGCTCACCTTTTAAAAAAATGTGTTCCAAAATGAAGTAAAAACATGATAAGAAAACTAACCAAAAAAAATATTAAATAAACAATGGCCTATGTACCTACATGTATTAGATATTACTGTCACTGCTAAGTCCCTGTAACCGTGTTTCACCCCCACTACATTGGCAATGTGATTGTGACACTTTTTTTCCCAGATGTGATTCTATTACGCTTGGGCCAAAAGTAAAACATTCAACACCAACAGCAGCTTTTGGAAACTGTGTACAGCTGTGTGTGCTGACTGGCCAGAAGCTCCCATCTCTCCGAGCTGGAGGTTCAGATGGGTGCCGACCAGAGCTTTTGGTAGGGCGGGGCTCCACCGCTGCATGGATGGCAGACGGCAGGGCCATGTTAGCGCACCACTGAAACTCTTCCTGACAGCTGTGGCATATGCCACCCGCTAATTAAGGTTCCAGCCCCCAGCTCTCCAGGCCTTTCTGTTTACTCGTCCTTCAGAGCATTTCTTTATTCCTCTCTGACGCCCCCTCCCCATACCCTCCACACCTCCATCTGCGAAGGCATAAACACTTTCATCCCTCCTTCACAAGGTGTTCATGCTTCTGCCCCACCTGGCCTAAATGGGGCTGAGCATTCTGTGAAACAGCAGCAAAATACTTCAAACGGGCCAGAAGTTTTCTTAAGAGACTTCACTTTGTGAATGATGTGATAGAGGTCGACTCCTAGGTTCAGATTTACAGTATACAGTACATTAAAGCACTGCAAGGAGGCAGGGATGTAGTGTGGACATGTGGTATAATATTGTTTCTTGCCATTATGATGCCATATTATATGATAAACCTAAATTCAGAAACTTTCATTAGCAAACAGAACCATTAAATAATATAAATATACATAGACTACTCACAATTAGTTAGGGATAGTCATACATATGGTGTTTGTTACACCAAGACATTTTTGGGATAGGGGGGCAGTTGTATTAGGGACACATCTCATTTTGTGTTTTTCATGCAATGGTCTCATTGTGTACATGTGTGCCTTATATTGGGGCCAATACCAAGAGACAACCTTTCTCAATGCGGCATCAGTTTCAACATTCTGTGGGTATAAAAAGCTGGTATTGTCAGTAAGTAATTTCAGTCACTCAAACAGCCATGAACACAAAACGTCACTTAACGGACGAGCAACGTCACCTGACCATGGTGTGCCTTCGGGTCGGAGACTGGCAGTCAGATGTTGATCGTGAACTCGTGTGTTTGAATGCCAGATGACCAGTGCAGGTGACTCCACGGACACCAAGACACCGCCATGAACGTTTGCAGTGGGCACCAGACAATTTGACCTGGACAATGCAGCAGTGGTCTACCGTCCTGTTAGCTGATGAGAGTCGGCTCACCTTGCACAGGGTTGCTGGAGAAGGCGAGGTGAGCGATATGCCATATCTCAACTTCTGGAAGTTGGAGTTCCTCATATGGTATGGCCATCAATGTCCCCTGACCTGAACCCCATAGAGCATGTCTGGGACCAATTGAAGCTAATAATGTTCAACAACTAATCAAACAGCCACTGTGAACATTAAAAACAGGATGAAACTGGAGGGTTAACAGCGGTTCACAGACCTTTCTGCATTTATTGAGATTTGGCTGATTTGCTCATCATGTTGAAGGTATGCTGGTTCTGAAATTCCACAATGCTGTTTGACTTTGCACAATGACTTTGTTGACACAATCACCTCCATATGCCAAGTGAGTCCACCACGGAGGCATATGCTGCTGCGAGTATCCTCTGTTGCCAGCTACCCCTTGCTGTTAATGTCCATCGACAGGCCTGTTGTTAGTGCCGCTTGATGAGAAGGTTTATTTGTTGCTCTGCCATTTTCAGTCCTTTCAGTTCTGCTTCACTTGGAATGGAAAACGAAGACGATCCATCAGTTGTCAAGGATTCAGCCGTTAAGGCAACAGCATTTTTTTGTCCCGTCACCCCCATTAGCCCAGTTGCATGCATTTTTGCATATTTATACTAAAATTACAAGTAGTATATTGTTGTCTGTAAGCAGACACGGTGAGAGCATTGATCATAAACACGTGCAACGTATTTAAAGTGAACTGTGTTTGCTGTCTACACAAATTTCTCTGTTCACAATAAAAACAGGCCAAACAATGAACCTGGGTCAGAAAACAAAGAAAGAAAAAAACAAGAGCAGATTTCTATTGTCTCCAGAGCTGCTGACCAGTGCGCAATCGGCAGATGACATTTGGGTCGGGGCACCCGGGATCGTTTTGCTGTTTACTGTGTTTACCGCGCGGCGGAGCAGAAATAAATAAATGTGTTAATATGGCGGGAAGGCTTGCTCGCGGAGTCGCGGCGCTGTTTGGTTTTGCCGTGATGATGCCATTCATCACTGAGTGACAGCCCAACTCAGAAAGTGCTGCTAGCGAGCCGATGGCCCCGGAGTCCAACTCACCAAGACGCAGGATCAGCAGCTCTGTGTGTGCAAATGCAGAGAGAGAGCGAGCGAGCGAGCGAGCGAGAGAGAAGATCAACACAGGGCCCCCTCTCTCTCTCCCAGGAGCTCTGCTCTAATATACTTGTAACTGAATGTTCCCGCTACCACAAACAGTGAGTAAATGCTTGAATATATATCCCAGCATTACAGGCAAATATATTCACCAGAGGCCCATCCAGCTGACATTTACACAGAAACACAGACGAAGGAGCCAAAGCGTATTTACATACAAACGGTGCGCCTGTCAGCTGCGGCTTCACCGCAGCTCCATTATGCACGCGCACTGAAACACACAAATACGTTAACACCCAGTGGTGTGTAACAGATTTAAACTATCTCATCTCTTACACGCTCAGAGGTAAAGCACCCCCCAGGTAAAGATGCAATGTGAAAAGGTCAAATTATTGCTAGTAATAATCCTACAATGTGCTCTTCCCAAAAGGTTGCAAGGTAGACTCAGATTTAAAAGGTTCATAAATCTTTATTTGTGTTTGTATACATTGATAATTGTTAACTATAATGGATATTTAGTGTGACTATACAGTATACAGTAAGTGTGCTTGTGTGTGTTTTGTATTGATGGGCCTACTTTTCATGGTGCTTATGCCACATGAAGTATATTTTTGAGAAAAAATTCTTGTTTCAGATGGAAACTGTGGACATCACAACCTTGATATCACACACTGTGCACAATCCATGGACATCACAAACATGATCTCTGTTCAGGACCTTTTGGGAACACACCCACTGTCAAATATGCTGATAGGTTATCACAATTTAATTTAAGTGTTCACATTGGTGAATGTGACGTGGCAGAAAAATTATTCCCCCATATCTTATTGGGTATAAAAAAATTGGTGGGCATATTTTGTTGTTTCCCCACCTACTATATAAGAGATAATGTAAGTTTTATGTAGAAGATTTATGTAAATATAATAAAAACTGGAAAGTTTGGTTAGGTCGTTGATGTTTAGTTTAGTTGTAGGGCTTCTTTACAGTCGTTACACATTCATTGGTCCCATATTTATTATCCCAGGTCCTGTGTGTGCGTATGTGCACCTACCTGTACGTTTCCAAGTGAAAGAGCAGCTGGTGATTTATGCGCTGGAGAGCAGCAGAAAGAGACTTGGCATTTTCCTGCTGTGCTGTAGCCCAGTTCCAGCGCCATGCTTCATTACGTGGCATTCCCAACACAATTCCCAATCCGGTAAAAATAACCGGGACTCTCCAGCACAGAGGGGTGCCCTTTGCTAATCTCAGCTCAAACCCCTTACACTCCCATTTTCCCATCGCAGCGGCTACACACACAGGGTTCCTTGTAGAGATGGGTAACTCGACTTTTCCTCGATGTGTGGTGTATGTGTGGGGTATGTCTGCACATTTCGGGGCGTCGCTCCTCTGCCCGATCTGCTCTTGAGGTGAGAAGCTGCTGCAGAGAAAGAACAGTCAAGATGAAAAACAGGAAATGCTGCACCTCCATTACATTTAAGAGAGAAATTTACTGATGTTTGTCAGACTTTTAATGGTGCCTGAAGGTGGCACCCCATCACGCCGTCCCAGACAGGCCAGGGAAAACCTTTAACAGCCCCTTCTTTTTATTTATCAGTTTATTCCTTTTACTGTCTTGTTTTGCACTTACAAACACAGCATCATTGTTTATTACAGAACGGTGAGGGCGTTGCCTTCTCAGGTACGGAGGAACATGGGAAATTCGTACAACCTGTGCACAAATAGAAGCAAAATGACTCTAAAAGGCAAACAGACAGATGCCAAGTTCTTTTAAGCCACATATAACATAAATCCAGGCTGTAAAGACCTCCATCTGGGAGTGATTTTGAGGATTTGGGGGATTAGCAGGAATACAGGATTATGAACAGGTTAATCTGTGTCCTTCTGAGGGGAGCAGTCACATCCATAAACGACATGTGGTCTGCCTCACCATCTTCATAGACTCAGGCTTATGTAAATGCACAATGTAATAGATGAATGTGTATTAAACAGGGTTGTCAAAATTATTGCTGTGATTAATTAATAAATATGTAACATTATATGTAACAAAACAAAGGATCACAGCCGTGTTTTATATACTTCCTATGACATGGATGCAAAATCCATCCTATCCCTACATAAAGATGGAGACAGACAGTGAAGGAGTTTTAGATGATTCAGATGAGGCATCTTTTGCATTGACCAATGGATCACACTTGTCTCTGTTAGTTTTAAATATGCAGTGTAGCAAGCTTTGGTTTTAAGGATTTATTTCAAAATGTCTGATTAATAAGTTATCTATTTAAATCAATTGAGAACCATAATACAATGTAAAAAAAAAAAAGATTTTCCATATTACTGCAGTCACAAACTACATAACATTATTTATATGTTTGTATTGACTAAGTGATTAAAAGCAAATCATATCTAATGCTGTACATTGAAGAATTTAGCAATGGCTGCTGGGTTTATGGATTTGATGCAGAGGACATCATAAAATCCCGTCTCGGATTGCAGATGCCTGATGAAGAGGAGTCCACAACCCCAGGACCTCGGCTGATGTCCAGTTGTGAGTATCAATGACTGAATCACCGAGATCCATGCTGGCATCTTCTGTCCAAACAATTCTGCAGCAAAGAGGTTTACTGACACCGACCCACCGCTCTGCTTATATTTCATATACAGCAATGATTTTTTTTAAACTGACAGGGATTCATCGTTACTGATAATGTTCTCAGGAACAAAGGAAAGTAAGAAAGAAAGGAAGGAAAAACCAACACCTGGCTTAAGTGTCAAGGTCGCAGCCCCTCCTTCCATCTACTCGCCGACCGATTCCTCCTCCCCTTATTAAATCTTAATCAAATTTGATTCTGCTTTTAATGAAAGTCATGCAAATTCAGGAGTTTTTAATTCCAGTGATCAAATAGTCCACCGCAACAATTGCCTCCTGAAAAAAAAAGAAAGGAAATTAACCATAAATGAGGGTGCTTTAGCTACTTTCCATGCAGCACGTAGATGAGGAGGGGCGGCCTGCACACATCAAACGGCTTCATCTTTAATTGAAGTGCAAAAATGCCCCTATGGCAGAGGGGCGGACGGCAGCTCTGCAGGCGTCTTCTCCGCCGCAGCAGACGGACTCTTCCTCTCGCATTTACTCCTACGCTACTCCTCTCGCATTTACTCCCACCGCAGTGCGGACAGCGCAGGGTGAGTTGTGTGTGTGACAGCGAATGGGTAGGAATCACTGTTGGGACCTCCTGCCTCATGCCTCAAAGCTTTCCAGAGGAAGTAATTAATTAGGTCACTTCCTCCGGGGGGCTCTTTTTGTGGCTGAGTGGAGATTTTCTGCGGAAGACCCTCTTCCCTCCCCCTGCAGCAAGGTCCTCCTCAGACTAGAGGAGAAGCTGAGATGATTGCAGCTGCCAGACTCCTCAAACATTTTACTCAGCTCCACCCTGAGCTTTTGTAAAAGCATCGGTCTAATAATAAGGGCCACTTATTAAATGACGGCACTAGACTAGACAAGTCTTGTTTTACGTTGTTTTCTGGTTCCAGCGATGTTCCGGCTAGTACCTGTTTCTGGAGGCAGGTCATTGTGGTTGGGCCCAACAGGAGGCTTTGTTTGATGTTGGCTGCTGATTGCAATGCAATCCCTACCAACAGCATTTACACAGATACATACAGCAATTATTAATATTAACAGAGCAAATTCCATAAAAATGGACATACATACATATTTTTGTTAATTCCTGCTCATTCCAATTGTCTCTGAGCCTTAAGTACCATTAGTTCCTGTTTATGCTTTCAAATGCATAGAAAATCACATACATACAAAAAGTTGGACAAAACAAAAACAGTTCTAAAAGTTTTATTATTAAAAAAAAAAAAAGACCTAAAATAAAATAAAGAAATCTAACAAAGATGCCCATAAAGTATTTTTATTTGAGTGGTATGTGCAGCACTGTGATCAGTGGTTACGTCATCATCTTTAAAACATCACAGATTAGCTGCCCAGATGTGATTTAGAGAGTAATGAGTTTCCCAAAAAATGTTTCAAAAATAGATTTAAACTGGCAGCTTTTTTTTTTTTTTTAAACCTGCATGTGATTTCATCGTCAGTGTCATATCTACAAGCATGCGCGCATCAGATGTGCATTAGGGTAAGTCTTTATCGTTTCTTTTATCCTGTTTTTTTTTTTTAGATTCTTTTTCAAATCTCACTAAAAATGTATTCACTTCGTTACGACATCAGAGTAGCAAACGCTAAAGCATTTTTACAAGTCTTTATAAACAAGGATAGAAACATGAGGACACTTACTGTAATACTGCAGTTAGCAACAACTCAACAGTGAGCGACAGAGGAAACGGGGTAATAAGGGGCCAATGAGGGTGGGGTGAGTGGGCGGGGCAGAAAGTTTGACCTCACTTCCAGCGCATCAATTCAAATACACAAAGAGAACAAATAAAACACTGGAATGAACAACAACGTAGTAGAAGAAGAAGAAGAAGAAGCCGACGACATCCGAATGATGCTGTGAGACGGTGAGTTTACTTTCTTTTTCTACGTTGATTTTGCCCCAAATAAAGATTGAGTCCACAGAAAAATGGTCCTTTGTCCTGTCCTGTAAAGATGGAACAGCAGCACTAATGCTGGCTGAGAGGGATCTGCAGTTGTGGAGTCATCATAAGTTTTTTTTTTTTTTTAATGTCCATTTCATCCATCCTTCATGTCCTCATGTTTAAGAGGACATTGTTTTGTAAGGAAGTTACAAACATGTTATTCAAATATGCTGATGCAATGGAGAGTCAATTCAAAATAATAATATTAATAATAATTATAATAACAATATAACAATAATAAATGTCAAATCAGTGTGAATAGAGAACTGCTTTATGTGCTTCACAGAGTCAAGAACAATCAGGGAAAGAAATGGTCCTTCTGGAAAATAAGGTACAGGAACGTTGTCTCAAGTTACGGGAAGTTTCTTGTTTTTCTTTTTAAGATGATGCACTTCCTCCATTGAATACATACTAGAACCTCTGTCATTCTCTCTCTCTCCAACACACACACACACACACACACATACACACTCTCTCTCTGGCCATATACGGAGTTTCGGGTAATGGTGGCTGACCCCACCGAGAAGCTCCATTCCTGCCCATTTCGGACCCGTCGTGTGATGTCCACCCTGGAGGACTCGCCCAGTCCAGGAAGTCCTCCTCAGTACATTATGGGAGGTTTGGAGTAGGTTCTGTTCTCTACAAAAAAAAAGGCACAGAGAGAAAGAGAGACAAAAAGAAAGTGTCAGCGACAATAATACAGCAAAGACGGGAACATGAGGAAGCTGCAGATAAAAGGAGCTCCGTAATACTTTAAAGTCGGAAAAATCGGAGCTACACACTTCAGTAAGGGCAGTGATGAGCATGGATAAGCACAGAGTGTTTTAATCAGACGTGTGGTGGAAACGATTTGGGGTTTAATCACCGTGTGGCGGCAGACTGAGGGAGGAGAGAATAAAACAGGAACAGCTGTCGACGGAGGAGAACACACACGGCAAAAAAAAAAACCTAGAGCTGAGCGCAGGAAGCAGTTCATTAGGGCACCGGTGCGTTCCTGTCCAACAATCTAAACAACGATACGGTTCTGATGCTTAATGCAAACAGATCAAGGCACTGGGGCCACAGCAGAGAGACTGCAGGCCTTTTTGATTTCATTTAAGATCAAAAATTATTAGTACCGTCTTGTTTTATATATTTTAGAGTGTTATTATCTTTGCAAATAATTATAAGAAGCACATTTCTTTTAGAGATGAACCAAAAGAGGGTTTTTGCTTTACTTTTCATAAACTTTGGGACTGGTGTTCACTGTTTGGTCATGAAAAGATTGTTTATTGCTGTAAAATGGGAGGGGCTTTCTATTTATACATTTGGAAGAATTTCTGCCGGAACAAATGTTAGACACACTCCAAGTGTGCTCACGATCAGAAGATCAGATGACATGTAAATATCCTTTAAAAATATTTGGGGTCAGTAAAGAAGGGCATAAGGCTGGAACAGTTCAGCAGCTTCTGAGATGTTTAAAAAAAACATAGTAGGGCTTCTAAAGCACCACTTAGATGGAATGAAAGCTTTTCAGTATCACAGTCAACTGCACAGAAAGCTCATTTAAAACTCGAGCACAGAGAGTTCATTCAAACATCATTTCACTAAAGTCAATGTAACAGGTCAAGGGGTTATTACTGCCCAATACAAAGAGCTTGCAATATCCTCAAACCCAGACAGCCTGGAACCCGGATCCCAGATCATGCCTGGAGACAGGATGCAGCACAACTGAAAGACCACCCTCACACACATGCACAGGGACTCACCACACAAACACACACAAGAGCACCAGTTCTGACAAAATCTAACCTGTTTAAATATAAATCAGTCGTTTTTTTCTCTCTTTATGTATTGCATGAAACAAAAATTGTCTGAATATTTTTGTTTTTCATTTTGCCTGCCTGACAGTCGTATGTCGTCATATTAATATGCCTGCCTCTGAGATTGGTGTCTCTGCATTATTGATCAGGCGCAGACTGGGCAGCCCTATTTAAGATTGAGGTGAGCAAGGGTCCCATCCCTCTGGGAGGCTTTCTTGCTCCGTATTTAGTTTCACCTTGCTCTCCACCCCCCGCACTCTCGTTTTTATTTATTTATCTTTCGCCTCGTGTGCCAATTAGTGTTGCCAAAAACTTTGGAAATGAACGGCACCCAGGGGTCTCATTTGGAGTTTGTGGGAGCAGCTTTCCAAGCAGGACTAGGTCACTTTTTTCCCCCCACAACACCATTTTTTCTTTAATCTCAGTTCTGTGTGTAATTACCTGCACTGTCGATGTTTGCAGGAGAGAAACAGGTGAAAGAAGCCAAGCCAACAAGCGTCAAAATAAGAGCGTCAGGGGGGAGAACTGACTAAAAAGTCCAGGATTCCTCTAAAAACACACATTTTTATTGTTATTATCATTATTACTCATAATTAACTCACTAACCCACCTTCCTTCCCTGTTTGTCTCACTCCCATCCCCTTGTAATTGGCCGGTAAAATGATGTCACCTTGTTGTGTTCAGCAGTTTCTGTTACCGCCACTTGTCTTGATTAATAAAAAAAGTGTGGATCTGCGTAATGGCTGCGTGCAGGAGGGAACCTGAGAAAGCGCAAAAAGCTTTTAGCTCCCGGAGCGGGATCTCAGCAAGGACAATCAAACCTAATGAAATCAGCTGTCAGTGCTAAGCTTGCAAAACTGTGAAGTTGCAATTGGGAGGTGAGTGCGGGGCTAATCACATTTCTCCCGATATAACAGATAACGGTGCCGAGGCGCAGGAGAGTGTCCGGAGCGATGGAAAAACTCCTGCCGGAATCTCTGCAGAGTGGTGAGGTGAGCTGCTAAATGGTCTCCTGCATTCAGTCACCTGCCTGAATTCAGCTCTCAATTCTGGGCCTGAAATCCGCTCCTTGGGATCCACAGGGACCAAGGGAATCTGATTGGTTCCAGTCACCAGATTTGAAACGGGCACAAGTGATACGAATGGTATCTGGCCAATTCTCCTCAGAATACATCATATTCATTCCAGCAGCTTGGAGTTAAACGGAATATCTTTATACAAACCGGGATTTCAACCTACCGACTTTGTCAACAAAAACAATATTTACTGTTTAACTGATTTTCATTCAAATTTTAACTTGTATTTTATTGCTGCCATAAATTAAGCACCAAAATGTTGGAAGAGGCTCTCTTCGGCATGTATATGATGGTTGCAATAAAACACATATGTTTAACTAATATAATTTTTTTTCGTCTTTTGAATTATTCTGCCTCTTCACTCTTCAAACACGATGCACGTGGTCAGTTCTTGAGTTTCATGACTTGATTTGTAATGATCATGTCACGGGCAAATGCATTTTTAAACCATAACTCACCAGTTGCTACCCCTTAAACATGCCCAACAGAGGAGGCCGCTGGATACGGTCATATGTCATTCTGCTTGGTACCCATGAACCCCGAAGCTGATATGACTGCTGACACCCGACCCCCCTGCAGTCTTTGGGGAAAGGCCTTATGCCGTAATGTGAGCCCTTTTTCTGCTGTCGCTGTGGTTGTAGCACAACTTCATGCCCATCAGCACTTTGTGTTTGTGTGAAACCTGAACGGGAAGGAAGCACAAGCGTCTCTCAACGACCGTAAGTCTGCGACAGAGGAGTGAAAGGCTCCTCTTTCTGATCTTACGGGTGGCTGTAGACAACAGTGAGACCCTGCTGAGATGTCTGGTCGTTGGGGAAGATGCGGGGATGACTGAACTGTTTTCCGAACGGTAACGGTTCTGGAATCTAATTGTCTGTGCCAAGCAGTTATAAATTACTCAATGACCTCACTTTTTTCAGCACGGGAAAATAAAACAATGAATCAACAGCAACTTCAGGTTTGAGTAACCTCAGAAACATCATACTGAAGGTGTAGATATCAAAGTTTCTGCTTATTATTACTTAAGTATTGGTATGTCTACATTTTACATTACTGCATTCATGTGTTACTCCATCTGAAGCAGAAAAGTCCCACACATTTGATTTTTTTTTTAATGTATTTATTGTTTGTCACTGAATAGCAACAGACAAAGGCTAATTCTATCAAATTAAAAATATTATCCCAAATGTGTCTTTTGATCATTAAAAACATAATTAATTAATTTTAAACAATTAAAATATATTATAAAGAAAGTTATGGAAGTAGTATTAATAAAATATAAACAATTCCTCTCCCTCAAATTGTGTTAATTACTTAAAACAAATACATTTATTTATCTGCTTCTGTAGATTGGAATTTTGGCCTGTCATCATGTTTGGGGGTTTTACAGGGAAATCTCAAGTTATGAGTGCGAAACATGAGAGTGCCTGACGATTTAGGAAATTCCACACTGTTTCCCCACTGATGGCCCCCTCACACAGAGCATGAACTCATGGGGTAAAAAAGAAAACCCCCCACCAGAAAACAGAAGAGCCCGAACAAAAAAGGATCTCTGGATACCTTGTCTCCTTGCTTGATGCTGCTGTCAGTGACAAGAAAAATGGCCAGTCCTTTATTTTCAGAGTGTGAAATTGGTTATGAGAAAACAATCTCCAACCCTTGCAGGAAAAGCGGGCCGTTTCCACCCCGCGCGCTCTAAACATATGTATTTATTCAGCCCTTCCATGCTAACAGTTCAATAAGAGATACGGGAGAGTGTGTCGGACTTGTCTTCGGATGTTCCTGATAATAAAGCCCATCTATCAAACAAACACAGCACGGCTTCAGGCCAGCTCCACGCAGGACAAAAGCAGAACAAGTGGAGTATCTAATGTGTGTGTTCGTGTGTTTATACAAGGCTGTGCTCAAACCCTTAAGAAGTTTGTAGGAGAAAAAAAAGAGGATTAAGGAAGGAAGCATCACAGAAGACACAGAGCAGCGAGGGCTGAGTTTAAGTCCAGGTCTGCATGTTCCCACTGTGCTCACATGTGTTTCCTGGTCGAACTAAACTGGCCATGGCTTGTGTGTAAGTAAGTAAGTAATTAAGTAAGTAGAGCTTTATTGTCATCTCATCAATACACAGTACGTATACAGTGAGGTGAAATATCGCTCTCCAAGGACCAATAAGTGCAACGTAGGACACAACAGCACGTGAGACAGATACATTGGGGATGGGGTAATAATTTACACTAAACCAGGATACACCAGGGACACAACAATGCAAGATTAAGTGTGTGTGTGTGTGTGTGTGTGGGCTCAGCCCTTATTGAGGGGTAGCTCCTGCATTACACTGTATGGCGCCCCAGCCACTTTGACCCCGTCACCAAGTGGCTACTTAGGTGTGTGTTGATCGGCTAAGTGTGTGTGTGTGAACCTCACCCTGTACAGTCGAGTTCTCCTGCTGGCTGCTGTTATGTTCAGACTCCACTTCTGGTATCACAGCCTCTGAAACCAAAACATTAACATGTCAACGGTACATTTACAATACAGAAATTAAAATATACAACAAATTATATACATGTACAGCTTAAAATGTCTTTCATATAAATGAGAAGCTCTACTCTGAGAAATCAGCACCACAGACAGCTCTTCATTATTCAACTGCTACTTTTTTTGCTTATTAAATGTAATTATGTGTTGTTGTGTGATAAATGTATTATTAATGTACATGGGAAAAAATTGAGGTATTGTTACAGGCTCTTTCCCACTCCTCCTCTTTATTACAAGAAATACTGTGTTAGGAAGCCCTCTTCTGCAGCCTTACCTGAAAACATCAAACTGCTGATGGCTTTAAATGTGCTAATGTACAGACTTAGAACAACACAACTACGACAAACAAACCAGGAAATAACACTTGGTTTTTGAAGTCATTTCAGTAAGAATTGTCAACTTTTTGATTATGAGTCTGCTTCCTTACCCGCTTGGACACCGCTGTATTTCTCACAAATGGTTTAATTTAAAACAGATTTGCCTTTAACTACTGATGTTAGATTTGTGGGTAGGGTTCCATTTCGGCTAACAACCATCTTGGTACACCAGTTATGCTTTTCTCTTATATAGATCTGTACAGCATTTAAGTTTTACTTTTACTTAGTATAGTTTAGTGTGTGTGTGTGTGTGTGTGTGTGTATATGTATATATATGTATATATGTGTGTGTGTGTATATATGTGTGTGTGTGTGTATGTGTTTTTATATACACACACACACACACACACACACACACACACACACACACACATATATATATATATATATATATATATATATATAAACATTATATCAATACACGGTATACGGTGTACTGACAATAAACCAATCTTGAATCTAGAGTATGACCTCATTTCAGCTTCCACCCATCTCCCCTCACCACCCTATGAAACAGGGAATAACTGAAAGTGCATATTTGTGTTAATAAATTTGTGCTGCCAGAACGCCCGAAACACTTGCAGATGTGTTCTGCCATCTTGACCAATCACTTTCATCTCCTGCTTCTTCCATTGTCCCACAGACTCAGAAGCCAAAGATGAAGGAAAAAAAACACACACACGTGGACAGTTATGAAAACAGCTTGTGCTGTAAGTGTGCGCATTTAAAGCCACCGTGATCCTATCTGTGTCCATTTCCTCTGCGGTTCAGCCACTAATGCAGGGATAAAAGAAACGGCCATGATGAGTACGGAAATGCCAATACTGCAGAACTGACCACTGATATGGAAATATGAGAAAGAGCTCTGTGTGTGTGTGTGTGTGTGTGTGTGTGTGTGTGGGTGTGTGGGTGTTATGTATATCTTATTGTGTAATATATCTGGGTGGGCACCTGAGATTTTGTGAAAGTGAAGCGATTTTGAATTGCTCTGCTGTGTATCACAGCGACAAAACAGAGTATCCTCTGCATTTAACCCATCACACTTAGTGAACAGTGGGCAGCTATGAAAGGCGCCCGGGGAGTGGTGTGTGAGAAGGGTACCTTGCTGAGGACCTCAGTGGCACATATGCAGTTATGAGTCCGCTTCCTTACCCGCTAGGCCACCGCTGTATTTCTCTCACAGTTAGTTAGTTTAATTTAAAACAGATTTGCCTTTAACTACTGATGTTAGATTTGTGGGTAGGGTTCCATTTTGGCTAATAAACAGTTTTGACCCTAGGTGTACAGACAAAATAAAACAAAAATAAATCAAACCAAATGTGTGTGTGCTTAGGGCTGATAAAAGGTCCATATTCACAATGTTCACACTTGAATCTGAAAAAATGCTAATGAATCTAATACGCTGATCACACCATCCTCACATACGTGTAGTGTGTGTTCTTTCACTGTAGTATGAAATTAGTGAAAAACAAGGCTGAAACAACTTAGGAGACGTCCCCTTGTGTGATTTGTGGCAAACAAAATGCATTTTGGTTAGCAGCTGGTCAGTATCACGGTTAGTGTACTGTTGTTATAGAGTTGTTTTGGTCCATTTTACAATTAAGAGGGGGGAACAAAGCTCAGAAAAGAATTGTATGTGTTAACAGGTCAACAGCACTTTTAAAATTAATTTCCCACAAAAACATCAGGCCATAAGACACTAAAGGGGTTGTGTGTGTGTGTGTGTTTGTGTATGTATACAGTATAAATGTGAAAGAATTGGCAGGTTTCTTTGAGTGACTGTGGGCTTGTGTAAATGTATCAGTGAGCCCGTGTATGCGTACCGTTGAGGCTCATCCGCAGGTTTTCAGGAGTGGTGGCCTGTTTGAGCGCCAGCTCCACCTGCTCCCGACGTTTGGACTCGAACTCCAGCGCTTCCTGCAGTTTTCTCTTCGCCTTCTTCTCCTTCTTCAGGCGCTTCTGAATGGTGGCTGAGAGACAGAAGGAAATCCTGTTTACAGATCAGACATTCCTGTCCAGTAAAATTCACTTCATTATGTCTCTTTAAGGGGGTTACATATGTTATTCCTAGATTACATATACATATTTCCTTATTATTTCTTGGATGTTTTTTCTTTGTTTAAACTGCCTTTTTTTTTATGGTCTGTTCTAAATCAGTAAAAAGCGGTTGATGGTGAAGGAAGCATAGCGGTTAAGGAAGCTGCCCGGTAATCAGAAGGTTGCCGGTTCGAATCCCGATACGCCAAGGTGCACACTGAGCAAAGCACTGTCCCCACACACTGCTCCCCGGGCGCCTGTCATGGCTGCCCACTGGTTAAAAGCAGAGGACACATTTTGTTGTGTCACTGTGTGCTGTGTATCACAATGACAATCACTTCAACAGAGGGAACCCCTCCTTCTCTGGTCAGTACATGTGCAAATGCATTCAGAAGATCAGTTTTAAGAAATAATACTTAAGAACTGTTTCCAATTCTGCCCATAAAATAACAGAGAGATATATTTACATATCTATAAGGGCCGTTCTGGTCTAGGGTATATGCTGTATGCATTAGTACCCTGTACTGTTATTATTCTGTCGGTTTCACATCGTCTCATACTTGCTTTAGCAATATAGAATGTAAAGCAGTTTTGCCAATAAAGCCCACTGAACTGAAGTGAATTGAGAGAGGGGGGAGGATTCTCCACTGCCACTGGTTTTCTCTCTCTCTCCATCTCTCTCACACGCACGCACGCACACACACACACACACACACACATCTCCATAACGCATCCAATTACTGCCGTTTGATTTGCCAAATCATTCCGTACTCCCCTCTATTAGAGAGAGCGAATTTGAATAAGATGCAGTGCACTAACAGCCATGGCTAATAAATTATTAAAGTGTTTGTACATACCGTCTGAGTTGTTACCCAAGCAGCTAATTGCCTTAATTTCTTGGCTGTGAGTAAGGAGAGGCAGGCTGGCTCCTAAATCCTGCTCTCGCGCACAGCGGCGTGTGCCAAACACTGAACAGCTCGCCGAGGCCGTTTCACTGAGAGCTTAGGCGCCCCTAATCATTCGTTCATTCATTCATCTGTTCCCTGCATACCTTTTAAACATTAATGTTAAAGAGTCATATGCTTAAACGCTCACGCACACTAAGACACGCACACACACCTCGGCTGTGTAGCTCGCTGGTCAGCTGTCTCTCCAGACTCTCCCTCAGTTCTCTCTCTCTGTAAAGCTCCATCTTCAGTTCCTTACGTTCCTGCTGGACCTGTTTATCCTGGACTCGAGTGTTATCCACTGCAACCTTCAGCAGACCCTACACACACACACACACACACACACTTTATAAATTTACCCATAAACATGCGTGGAAACATATTTCTCAGGTATGGATGAGCTTTATAGAGACACCAAACCATTTGAAAAATGAATTCATCTTTTACAAATTTATTTAAACAATTTAAAACTTTATATTTTATTAAACATAAAATCTTTCACACATGCATATAGCCTCAGAGACACACGGCTGTGTGGTACCTGTATGTTGGTGAGCAGAGTCTCCACAGATGAGAGGCCATCAGCAAACAGGAACGGGGCGGGGAAACCAGGGGGGAGGGTCTGCCCTCCTAGGGGCAACTTTTCAAAACCTGGTTTCATCATGGGCAAAACCAGCTGAGCCCCTTCTGAATCACACACATAGGACAGAGGAGAGAAAAGAGACAAAATTCAAAATCTCTCTCACACACACACTCCACACATGAAACGATAAAATCTCCAGTTACTTATTATTGATTTATCTTTGTGCAACGCTCTTGTTTAATGCACAGAGCAACAGCAGAAAACAGGCGTGGTGATTTAGAGTGTGCGCGCACACATACACACACACACAGTGTGGAATTAACACCAAAAGCAGAGAACATTTACTAGATGAGATCAGTCTGGAAAGTGTGACCTTCCTCACATGGAGCAGTTTAACATCAGCAGATCACTTAAATCACACAAACAGGCACACTGAATACAAGCAGATTCACTCCTACACTCAAGAGGATCAGGAGGATTTGCAAATGCACAATAGTTCACTTTTGATTGGTTATTTATTTAATTGAATAGATTCACATTAATTCACACCGGATGTGAATGCCCCCTCCATCTCTCCTCCGTCATGCTCATTCTCCATCCAAGACAGATGGGGTGGTGTAGAGGAGATGGCGGGGCGGGTGAAGACATTGATTTCCCTTCTGCTGGATCCAGAGCAGAGACACAATAACCTGCAGCCCCGATCAGCACATGCTTGTCCCACAGCTATATATCTGTTCACCCCCCTATCAGACACACAGTGAGAGAGACAGAGCGAGAGAGACAGAGGGGGGTAGAAATAACTCCTCTTCTAGCCTTCCTCTCTCTGCTCTAACAGCGTGTCACTGTGTGATTAAGTTTTTGTGGCGCCAGAAAGCGCTTTGCCGACCAAGGTCAGGCAGACGGAGCATGGAACTGTTATAGTGAGAAAACGAGGGAGGGAGAGAGAGAGAGAGAAGATAGGGGTGTGTGTGCACTGAAGGTGACAGATGGAGGGAGTGATAGGGTGAGAAAAGGGGTAGAGAGAGAAGTGCAAGGTGAGCTGTTAGATAAACATGGCATGAAAAGGCCACTTCGGTGTGTGTGCGGGTGTGTGTTTGCGCGTGTACTTTGCGTGCGCTTTTCATTGGCCTAATAAAAAGTAATCTCCTTCATTTCTACAGTGTGTATCTCCAGCACGTTCTGAACTACAAATCCGGGCTGAGGTTGAGTGGGAGGGGCTAATGCAGTCATGGGCCGCGCCTTTAAACCCCCCCACCTGCCCCATCCTCTCGGCTCCTTAATTGCGAGTCCATTTGAAAATGACAGATTTATCTTGCTGCTGGCGCAGATAGTGTGTACTTCAATTTATTTAGGGAGAGGAGAGAGAGAGAAAGAGAGAGAGGGGGGGGGGGGGGGGGATAAGAGGCTGCCCAGTGACATTTACAAAGTGCCCCCGTTCTGTCGACGGTCACCATAATGCACACAAGTAATGATACAGTGTCAGGCCTGGCTTTTGTGTGTGTGTGTGTATGCGCACAGCACAGTGTCTTCTGCTGCTTTCTAATTCTCAGTTATAGTTTACACCGCACACATGACCACCATGTAACATCACACGGCGTGCAGTTACCACTGCAACCCCCCAACACACACACACACACACACAGCCGAAAAATAAAGGACTGAGAGAGAAACGTAAATAAGTAATACAGAAACAAACAAAACATTGGGCCAAGGAAGTGGCTTTTCCCCCCTTTTATCCGGCCGTGAGACCCCATCAATAATTTATCCACCACACGTTTTTCTCGCTCCCCTAAAAATAAAGACAATAACCCATCTAGTGAAAAAATGTCAAATGTAAAAAACTTTTACATTTGAGTTTGCAACAAAACATGACTGGAGCGAGGGTCCATCAGCGCAGGCCGCAGAGCTCTCAGAGACCTCTGCTGTGTTTTAGCAGCAGCAGCCACTTGCCCTGTGTGACCCGCAGGGTGACACTGACTTGCAACGCTGCTGTGCATTTCTGTCACCGCTCTGACTGGACCGTGCTGTGAGCTATGATGGTCAGCACCACTTTAAATATAAAACAGTAAGGCAACGTAGAAAGGGTTTTAGAACACAGTTCTAAAAAACAATGTGTCTGGGTTTTATCAGCAGCTTCAGCCTGGTTGTGTGGGATCGTGATGGCGCCATTTCTCCAAATTCAAGTGTTTTTATGTCCCCCATTTTATCATGCGGTTCGCTGATGTCCAAACATGCACATGGGGATTAATCACTCTTTCACCCCAACTCTTGCTGGTAACCACTGAACCTCTGTCAATGTGCGTGACTTCACACCTTAAATTGGTACAATCATCATTGGTCACTGTGCAAAAGCAACGTGATCAGACTGCTGCTCGTCATATTGCTGAAAATGCTGTAGTTGGAAGTGAAGTTGATTAACTATTTCATTGTGGATCAGACGGGCTGGAGTGGGTTAGAATTGGGTAGATTCAGAACTCCACACCATTAAGAAAAACACCATCACTGATAAGAAACAGACCGTTACCCCACTGTACAGATTAATTTGTAACTTCTATAATAATCCCCGAGGGTCACACGTCTGCATCTCAAAGCCGGGCCCCTCAGTGTATGCATTAAAAACTAACCCCAAAAACATAATGAGCCTCAGTGAGTCGAGCTGTGGGACCGGGGTTCATTACGTTCCTTCAAGATGAAAGCATGATAATAAAAGAAAAAAGCTGGAAAAGGCGGTCCGTCAGAAGGAAGTGAACAGGGGGTCCATTTATTATATTTTAATGGCTGTGTTGGAAGGCATACGGTAACTGCTCTGAGACAGAAAACCTGAGGAATGTGGCTGATTGGGTTTTGTTAGGTTTTGTTTGGCTATTGGAATGTTAAAAGAAGCAAAATATGTGTATTCAAATAAAACTCCCTCCATCATCCACGTCAGTACTTATTATACTGACATACAGCGACCTTCATATCCTGACTGACTTATAAGTCCCAATTATGTTCAGTAATTACAGGGTCAGGCCCCGTGGTTAACGGCAGTAGTAGCACGATTTGAAAGAGCGTGCTTCACACTTCAACTTTGTCCCAATGTTGCCAGATGTTGTGAATTATAAAAGAAGGCAACCATTAAACAGGAACCTTTTCCCAGTATGTGTGTTTCTGTGTTGGTGATAGGGTTGCCAGGCAATTCAATTCATTCATTCATTTCATAAATTTACTTAGAAAAGTCTGAACTGGCAACATGCAATTGTAAGAGATGATAAAAATTTCAGCTCCTGGCTCATGGTCAGGTACTGTCTGTGTGTGTGTGTGTGTGTGCTCCTGGTAAAATGTGTAAAAAGTCTGACCTCACAGCTGAAAGTAATGAGGAGGCCCTGTCTTGTGGTTCAACAGATCTGGGGTGTGTGATCCTCTAATGGCCAAGCACTCGTACAAAACGAACGTGTTCCTCATCACACCTGGGAGCACCCTGAACACTAAGGAACCGTGGAAGTGAGTGATTTCATTCGTAAATAAGAAAGTGTATAATAAAGCACAAAACATCAGAGAAACAGGGAACAAAAAGAGGTGGGGCGAGAGGTGCAGAGGAGAGAGGGATGATGCTGCCTATTTGGCCCCTTTACTCTGGATACTAATGAATATGCGTGGATGAAATGAAGGCTAATGAGGTTTCCTTTCCCCCAATTAGGCTGCGAGTGATGATATGCGGAATATTAAACGCATGAAATACTGGGTCAACACTCATGCCCTCCACCTGGGCAGGGGAGGGGAGCAGCTGAATGATACAGGTCCCACCAGAGAGCGAGGGAGAGAATGGGAGGGAGGCAGCGTGGACGGCCAGTTTCATGCGAAGAGGTTGGAGGGTTTATAGCTCGTAAAATAAAGGCTTGTCTGAACCCTGCAAACTGACAGAGTGCTGGAGAGATGGACTGAAACTCCTGCAATACTGGGAATCAGAAAAGCTGCCTGTCTACGAAGAAACCAGCCACCAGCCACATCTATTTAGATAAGAATGAGCATGGAAGGCCACGTCATAACCCTGTCTGAGTCTATACTATATCATTATTATTGTCACGGCCATTGGTTGATCTGCCCCTGCAAGATTTCCCAACAGGCCTGACCTGGATAAGCAGGTTTAAGAAAACAAATGCTTGGGTTGTAGTCATGATAGTGTTCATTGTTACTATTAATTGTTAAAATCAAATATATATTTGCATAATAATGACAAAGTGTGATAGAGAAATACATAAAACAGTATAGTATAATAAAATATGTACTATATATGTAAAATGGAGGACCACAAGAAAAATAAAACCACAAACACTGGAATGGTGAATGCAATATTCCGTGCTGTAACACTGGAGAGAAGAAGCGAGACTTTCTGGGGTTTTCATTTATAAATGGTAGTAGATTTGGCCGGCATGGTCCTAAATGGGAAACTATACCATAACACGGGAGCAGCACATTCTCCCGAAGTACTTGATCTGTTGACCTTATTGAACAAGAGGTTTTAAAAGCAAATAAACCCTTAATAACTGACCCTAAAGTTCACCAGTAAGCAGTGTAGGGAGGTTAAAATAGGGGTAATGTGATGCGTGGCTCTTATTGAACTTCTATTCACAGCCATTGCATTCGTATTTATTCCATTTACCGAACTACATTTACAGTTTACAGCATTTACCAGACGCCCTTATCCTGAGTGACTTACAATCAGTAGTTACAGGGACAGTCCCCCCCCTGGAGCAACTTAGGGTCAAGTGTCTTGCTCAGGGACACAGTGGTAGTAAGTGGGGTTTGAACCCGGGTCTTCTGGTTCATAGGCGAGTGTGTCACCCACTAGACTACTACCACCCCTCTGTGCATCTGGGTGATACGTCGCAGCATCAGCAGTCCGGCAGCATCAGCAGTCCTCTGTCTGTCTGCGCCGCTCATGACGTCACCGCCGGTGCGGAGGGCGCGCGGGGGAAACGAGCACACGGACGAGCGAGAAATCATCCATCACCGACTTCTCCGTCCAAAAGTTCCGCCGCGCCGGGTGACTTTCAATCGCGGTAACCTTGCCCCAAATTCACCCACCTACTCCTTTACTAGTTTTTTTTTTTTTTTTACAAACGAAAGAGGAAAGACGTCGTGCACCAGATAAAGTGTCCTGAAATCTGCAGCCAGCGCGGACGCGTCGGTTCTGGGGGGTTTAATTAAACCATCAGAAAGGCGCTTAGAACAGCAATCAGGCTAATGATCAAAAACAGGGCGCTTCAAAGCGGCGCATTCGAGGGAGGCGAACAAACACGCAAACAAACAACGACGACGACGCAAAGTGGACGGAGCCCCTTCTCTCGCCGACCGGCCACATCTGTCGCCGTCGGTTGTGAACCGCGGCCAAGCACTCGCAGCGGGAAGGAAACGGCGGCTTTGTTTGGCCCGATTTACCCGCGCGCTTATCGCAAAGGGCGAAACAATGGCGCACATTTCTATCCGAAATCATTACGGCCCCATTTCAAACCATTTCCGCGCGGCTAATTTCATAATGGCGACGCGGAAACATTGATCGTAACCAGATGCCGCGCGTCTCGCAGCTACGAAGGGGCCGGCCGAGGAGCGTGCGCGCCTCCGCGAGGCGAGCGTGCGCGCCTCCGCCAGCGGGCCGTGCGCGCGCCCGGCCTTCGGGAAGAGTCGCGGTTCGCGCGCGTTACACGCCGAGGCCCTGCGCGCAATGTGCGTACTGGCACGCTGGCATTTAATGTTCCCACTGCATCTACATCTCTCAGATCTGCACAAATGTTTTAATCCGGCGAGTGTTGAAAATAAAAGTGTTATGCTGTATGGGCGGACCCACCTGAATTGGCCTTTGTGTACATTTCTATTCTTCACGTTTACATGTAGGTATGTTCCATGTAACATTTAGGTTTACACGCTAAATGTTACAAAATATCAAAATATTGCAATATTTTAAGTGCTGATATTTTATTGATACAGGGACATCAAATACAAATTTAGTCAGAAATTAAGTTCTGAATTATGTTTAACTATTAATGTAATATGATCCACACAGATTATACAAAGCACAAACAGGTTACTGACAATTGGAAGCCTGTAGAGGTGAAATGTAGGTGTAGGAGAAATGGTGTGATGATGATGTGGTTTGAGCTTCTTCATCAGTGAGGTCAGAGGTCACACCCTGGGCCAAAATGTTAGTCATCACTGTGTTCAATTTTCCATGACCTAAGATGTGTGTGTGGTCTTCTCAAGTTTATATTATTATTCTCTCACAGAAAAAAAACACCCCAGCAAAAACAGCGGCCTATTAATTACAGCAGCTTCCTGTACATTTATTCTTAGCGGGGCAAACTTCCTCTCATACACAGTAGGACTAATCTGAGGAGGCACAGCCAGGAGTGGCCAGACACACACACACACACACACACACACACACACACACACACTCACACACACTCACACACACACACGAGAACATGCAGTGCTTCTTTCTATGAACAGCCTCTTCATGGTGTATTACGAGCACATATATACCTCCACTACCTGGCCACCTGTCTAGGGGCTTTTCCTGGCACAGACTAGAGCTTGCCAACCACACTAACCTGCACAAGTGGGTGTAGAACGTGGATGGATATGTGCCATATATAATACATTAAAACAGTTTTAATGTATTATATTTTCAGTTTTACTGTGACCTGTAATTGACAGTAATAGTAATGCCAATAATAATTATAATTGGGAAGTAAATCCAATTAATTTTACTATGTAAATAACAGTATTATCATTTATTATACATTTAAATATTATTATTGTTATTTGGGCATATTTAGTGAAGGGAAATTTGAGAGTTGTAAGAATTGTGAAATAGCTTCAGTAAATTAATTTGTGAAATTGTGGTTACTGTCTGTTTTATTAGACATTATACCACAGTTAGTTCCAAGCTGGTATTTTGATTGGCTGAGAGGACTCCTGGGAGTGACAATATTCCATGATAGTGTCACTCTGACAGCGAATGCAGACTGTAGTAAACTGTCTGATATAACATTGCTTAAATAAACAGGCTGATTTCAAGTCTGAATTACAGTAGTCACAACCACTTACCATTTAATTGACTGCAACATGCCCATTCATAATGTAAACCACTCCGTGAAATATAAATGTGCTTACAATATTATATGAGAGATTCATAGGAACTTTTGTTGTAGTCATTACAGAAAGTTCGGTCCATCACACACATTACTGAATTACCGATTTTTGAAAAGAAAATCTGTGTAAATAATCTGCCGCTTGAACAAGGCCAGCAAAGGCATGAAATAGATCAATGAAGTTTTATGGTTCAAATATCTCTCTCTCTCTTCTGAAAGATCCAGCGAGCGAGGAACGGAGAAAGTGAGAACGAGGGGCCGAGAGGGAACGGCAGAGGAGACACCTTGCCATAAGCGGCCGGGCAGCACCGTTAGCTGGGGCTCTGGCCTCTTTACCGGCGGCTCGCGGGGGCAGGTGATTTATAGAGCAGGAGGGAGAGGGAGCGCTCTGGAGCCCCAGAAAAAAAAAAAGCAAAGGCGAGAGAGGAAAAAGAAAGGAGCTCCTCGCCCAGGGCACGGCCATTCATCAGCACGTCGCTCGTCACTTTGTTTATCGTCCAGACTGGGAGCCATGCAACACGAACCGCCCACCACGACACTAGTATAACAAGCACACACACCCAAATCTCTCACGCACACAAATATACTAAAGTTACGGTCATATAGAAGATTTCGGACAGATTCGCACTTTAAATGCATACACAGCCAGATACACACAAATCAATGTGATCGTACAAGGTTGGCACAGGAACATGGTACACACACACCGAGCTGAACTAGAGCGTGGAGTGTGTAGCACCAGATCCGCTCAAAGCACATTCAGGTGTGCAGGAGGCCCTCTGTGCCGCCCACAATCTGCCCACCTAATTTCACTCGAACCCACCGTGAGGTGCTGTGTGTGTGTTTCTCTAAGTAGGTCACTAAACCATGGGCCACTTCCATTGTTATAAGAAGGCTGTGTGTGACATGGTGACAATGTCATGGGTGTAAGAGAGGATAAATACACCTGCGTCAGCAAGGCTCCTCCCACTGCAAGAACAGAAGAAAACGGGACCTTAAGAAAGTTGTAAGGAACCCAGGGTTTGAATCTGCCCCCTGAAACTATTCCATACCCTAACTACAGGCTTCTCACATGCTAACTAAAACAATTCCAACCTGAAATAAGCTTCTAGTGTATTTCAACTCCCGTTCAGTCTGGCTGATATTTAAATCACAATTAAAATTGAATAATTTGATCTTGTTCCACTTACTGTGAACCAATCTGTTCATTTCAAAACTGCTTCAGTCTGTGCATTTCCATGCGCAGTTTAGTCAAGCTATGCCTACAGCTCGACTTTAAGTCAGACTACTGTCTCTGTCCAAGTATACATGAAAGGGAGGTGAATCGATTCACTGACTGATGTATCCCTGTTCAGTTATGACAGGCCACGATTTCAGTATTTCGAGGATTGTCCAGTTCACCAAAGACCAAAGCAACAAACAATTGACCTGAGGTCTGTAGGTGAAATTACAGAGTGTGTGCAGTCCAGTTTTGGGTCCCCTTGAATGTATACATGCTGAAATTGTCTGTGTGTTTAAGTCTAGCTCTGAAAAGTTTGATTTAGTTCAATTTCAGACTAACACAATTACATGTAGACTGGTTTTAGTTAATTCCAGTAATTCCATTTCCTTTAATTTCATGTAAGCATTTTAATAAGATATATTATTAAAAGTGGCTATTCATCTAAATCTTTACATTATAAATGGAAAGAATGAGATGAATGAAACCCACAAAACAGCGAGATATGGGCCTCATTGCATCTAATCATTATCATTGTTATATATGTAGTTTACAAATGATATAAATGACTCCTCACAAGCTACACTGACATAAGTCTGATGTATGGGGTTGTCTGTAATAGCAGGTTATTCTGTGGTCTGGGGACAAGTGACCTACATCCACAGACAGCCCTGCTTTCTTCTTCCAATCATGTGAAGGAATCAGCACATGGCTCTCTACTAAACAATAACACTGCAAGATGGTGTACGTGTGTGTCTGTGTGTGTGTGTATGCACACAGGCCGGATTATTTTCCACACACATTAATAAAATATGGTCACAGGCCAGGTGCACTGAATCTCTTCAGAAGAGCCTGGGGGCCTGAGAGCTCAGCTCCTCCCTGTGCTGCACTCTGCATCTCAACCCACCATCTGCCAAGGCGTACACACACTTACACACAAGCTCATTTACACTCACATTTACACGCAAACGTAGTCTCACACGTTCACTTACTCAGACTCACATTTACCCCTCACACGCACACTTGAACAAGACCAGAGTCTTAAGTGGAGTGGAACAGACCCCATCTCCACCTCACATTAAAATGCAGTTTGCGTTCAGGAAAATTATCTGAATAGTGGGAAATGAATGTTCATGCAAGTTGTAAATGGTAACACAAATCAAGAACTTGATTATGAAGGCAGTAATATTCTTGTAAATGTGTGTTCCTGTGATTATATTTTCATCTAAAGCATTATTTTCTGGTGATGCCATTATAGTCGTAACAGAGACATGGCGATTACACGCAGCCTCTCACTGATTATTGCAAAATTGCGAAAATGAGAATTCCACTTCAGCTCTGAAATTTGATACACCATGTGCCTGAGCATTCCTCGGTGCCGGTCACAAGCCCAGGTAAACAGGGACGGTTCCGGCAGGAAGGGCACCTGGCATAAAACTTTTGCCAAATCTATTGTGCGAACAACCAAACCAGTTTATCCACTGTGGCGACCCCGAACAGGAGCAGCCGAAGGCAGACGTTGACCAGTAATATTTATACAAGTGAAGTAATAAAGCAATAAACAGTAATAGACTGTGTATTTTTTACCTGTGTGTAAAATGGAAGTGACTCCTTTTCCAGAAACTTGGCACACAACACCAATGTTCACACAAACACACACACACACACACACTCTGCTATAAACACATACACTGCCCACCTTTCTCTTTGAGAATCTTCTTCATGTTGATGCCAGTGTCTCGTTCACCCAGGTCCCCATCAGCTGAGTTCAACACTGCAGGCATACACACAAGACATGGGTTAAGTAATATGTGTGTGTGTGTGTGTGTGTGTGTGTGTGTGTGTTTGTGCCAGCTCAGGAATATGAGTGTGCATGCTCACCAAGGCGCTGTGGGCTGTGTGTGTGTGGGTTGGGCGAGCTGGAAGCGGAGCTGCTGGGGTGTGAGTGTGAGGAGGGTTGAGAGGCTGGGCGAGGCGCTTCCTCCAAAGATGGAGCTGGAGACGGACTGTCCTGCACACACTCCTGTAATACACACACACACATAGTGAAAACCACTCAGTCTTCACAAACATATTCCTCAAGCATGAAAAATTAACATAGAGACAATTAAAAAATATCACACACTCATACAAATGTGTTCAACAACATCTTATTATCACAGACAACAAAATGAACAACCATGTAGACTTAAGAGACTCATCTACAGATCTAGGTTGCTTCTGTACACTCGGAGTTCTCCCACACGGAGAGCAATCACACTCCCATTCACCCTCTCTTGTCGCAGGGACTACACACATTAATGAGGAATTTGATAGCCACTGGGAGAACACACACACAAACACACACAAGCCAGTCCCCCATGTCAGCATTAGCAATTAATGTGAGACTCTAACCAAAGTGACTGTGTAGGCACTGCTGTGCAATGAGATTTGTGCTTAACACTCAAAGCGCTTGAATGATGCGCAAAAGGAGGTTAAATAGAATGAAGTGACTAAAAGGGAATTAAATGTCTTTAATACAGAAGTGACAGTAATGTTAAATATTCATAATACAGAGTCAGACATTTCTCCTGCAACAGAGCAGCATGCCTCTGAACACACTGTCTTTAAAATGGGATTAAACTGCTGCTGGGAAAGATCTGTGTATCTGTGCTTTGTCACAATGACAGAAATGCATCCACTGAAATGCATCATTGAGAAATAATGTGTGAGTGTGCCATCGAGTGGGGGCTGTGTGTGTGTGTGCATGTGTGTGTCCTACCTTGATTACCGATGCTCCTGCACGGGACAGGGGGCTATGCATCTGGGCAGCGGCAGCCATGTTGGCAATGGTGTTGAGATGGTTCATCTGGTTCATTGCCATGGCGACAGAGGCAGGAGGAAGGCTGACTGGCAGCAGGGGGTGGGGCATCATCATAAACGGCAGATCCAGACCTGAGAATAGGGAAAACAGAAGAGATAAGTGATTTCAATACATACTGATACCAATGCTGGTAATATACAGTAAACACACTTAAGTAAATCTTCATGATCACCTCTGTAATTTTGTGTGTGTTTAAGTGTAGCCCATCAAAAAACAAGCACAGAGTAGGACTGTGGTATCAGCCTAGTAGATGTACAGTACCAGTCAAAAGTTTGGACCCACCTGCTCTGGGGTGGTTATGGAGACTAAGATGAATCTGTTTTGAATCTGATAAGAAACATAAACCTTCAGAACTTTAGGAAAACTATCTTCATTGTCAAATGTGGTCATAAGACGTCAATAGTCTGAAATGCTGCAAAGCACAGCAAAAGCTCGCTGCTTTGGAGAGACTCAAATTTGACTGACTTTTTGCATTGTTTGCTTTTTTTGCATAGTCCCGTGTCTTCAGTTTTGTTCTATAATGTAAAAAAAATGCAAGACCCATAAATGGATCCAAACCTGGTGGTGATGATTCCACAGATTCCACAAATTCCACAGTTTCATGTTAGTATACATTATTTAACAATAAGATATTACATCAAAATAAATAAATAAAATAAAAATCAATATCAAAAGAATGTACAAAAGGATTCATATGCAGATACTATTAAAAATGATTAGTTTTTATTTATTCAAAGTAACTGAAGGCATTCCTACAGTCATATCTACATGACCAAAAAAATCGCCAAGAGACAGGATGAGAAATATGGATGCAGTGGAGAGGTTCAGGCAGAGAAAGCAGAAGTCTGTGTTTTGCAGCCATGCAATGATCCAACCGATTGGTTAATCAGTTTAACCTTCTGGCTACAGAATTGTACTAATTAGCAATTCCAGTTCTTAATGACAAAACATCTTTTTCTCTGAAGCAAAAATATATGAAGGATGAATGGCAGACTGCAAGAAACTAAAAGGTGGGTGGATCAACTGAGGGGTGTTGGAGAAGTTAATGAATTTACAGCAAGATGGGTGGATGGAAGGGTAGATGGATGAGTGGATGGATGGGTGGATGGATCAGTGGATGGATGGGTGGATGGATGGGTGGAGCGACTCACGGTTGGCCAACAGGTGGTTCTGCTGGAGGGAGCTGAGGTGGGACCCTGTCAGGCCATGTTGGGTGGAAAGACCAGTGTGACCCAGGCCTGGCTGCCCAGAGCCAGATGAGGGGGGGGACTGCAGCTTTTCCTTATCCCAGGAGGAGTCACTTCCACCTGAGGAGCAGAGACGGTCAGATGGATGGGTGAGTGATGGCTGTAGGCCTGATTAGAGTTAGTCTGTACTACTCTGTAGTACTCTGAATTCAAAGTGCAGACAGTGACACTGGAGGAGATATGTTACAAATTAAAGTTTAGGTTGGTATTTATGTTACAAACTGAAATATCAGTACATGGTATCACCGGTTAAAGCCTGACATTGGGTTTTAGTCAATATTTCTGGAATTATCTATGTAACAAAGAAAGTCTGTAAACAGCCACAATGCCGCGAACAAAGGGGGATATCCATACATAAATCTATAAAACATGGTGGTGGCCAAACAAGGGGTGTCTGTGAAGGCCTTGAATAGTGGTAAGAAGAGCTGGAGGAGGATGGGAGGGAGAGAAAAATCATGGAGGAGGAATGAAACCCATGGTATAATTCTGCTTAATAAGCAGGAGATGTCCTGGGAGGACAGTAACAGATGGTGTTTTTGTAACAGATTGCAGGGAGAGATTCTTTTAATAATAATGTGAATTAAATTCTTCCTCTGTAGAATCCCGACCTGTCCACTGGGGAGTCGTTTGAATGAGAGCAAAAAAACAGGTAGCTAAAGTAATGATGGAGTGCCGCACCTGAGGCTTGTGTGTGTTTCAGTATGCATGATACAGAATGTGTGTGTGCATGTGTGAAATACGGCTCTGTAAAACATACTGTGTTTGGGTCATACACAATATAATGTGTGTAGACTCATTACAATGTACAAAATCGTGCATTGATGGAGACTGCTGATACAGAGTTGACACAGGATGCAGATTTAGGGGCAAAAAACATAAATATTCACCTGCCAGACATTGTCTGGGTTTATCTTCCTCTTGATTAATGGCCAACCATTTACAGAACTGTTTCTCTGCGCTGCACATCAGAATGTTTCAGAAATAGATGAGGCACACCTCAACACCATATACTATAAATAATGCAGCACACTCTAATGTTTGAATCTTTAGGGCCATTTAGAAATGTTGTTGTTTTTTTAAACATTCTTGGGTTTTTTTTTGTTGTACATTAAAATACATCAAATTCATAAAAAAATATTTTGTTAATGTTGTACTGTAAATGACTATGGTAGCTGGATATAGCTGTTAATGAATTTAACATCTGCATAAAATAAAGAGAGGCCCATTATCAGCAAATATTTATGCAAATCTGTCACTATTATTCCTTTCGTACAATTATTGATGTTAGAAAACCCTTTTACAATGTTTGCAAATTTATATCACTTACTCTAACTTTTTAAGCAAATTAATGTTCCCTATGTTATACACTCTTCTACCTCTATAATCAATGATAATGATTAAAAAAAATCTTCCATTTATACTGCCTTATACTGTCTTCTCTCATGTCATTTTTGGACAAGCTGTCGTCAATGCTATATAAAAAGCTGAAAGCATCATATGAAGAATCAGATCCAAGCTTTAGCGACATATTTACAGCTTTAAAACATTGCCAAGCAACTACATTTGTCCACAAAGGCTTTTAATTCTCTTCCAAAATGTTTGCCATTGTGTTGGACTTAGAAACGGAAGCACTGTTAATCTGCGATTGGACAGAGTCCTGGCCGTGACTGAGAGAAACCTTATGGAGGCCGCTTTAAACGAAGCAAAAACCAACATGTCCATGGCGGTTCTGCTGTGTTTTATGGGAGGTCCAATAACTCAGCTGTGTGACCTTTTGCGGCTGGAACGACTGCGCCGGTACCCCCGCGTGCACTTTAGCGGCGTATATCAGCGCCAATGCAGCTAAATTCTCTCCAGTACTGAGACTGATGGCCCATTTGGGCTGGGGCCAGAGACTCCACCAGCCCTGCCTGGCAGCATAATTATCCAACGAGGGAGAAATTGGGGGGTAAGATCCAGAGAAAGGAAGAGACAGTGAGGAAAATAAAAGCAGCGATGTCCGTATCTTACCTATGTTTTAAAAATGTGGTCTGACCATGTGTTCCCTCTTTAATAAGCCCCACCCATCCTTTAACCCACACCTGATTTCAGCAATATATTTCCCCTGGAACCGAAGTGTCATCGTCCTGTTTTGTTCAAAATTAATAAATTAAAAGCCCATTGCAAAGGCTGCAAAAACTTTTCAACCTTACTGGTCTCTCTCTGTGACCTTTGAAGGTACATTAGAATCACTTTTTTGCCTCCAACACCTTGCATTGTTCAACAAATATTGACGCCACAAAATGCAAATGAGATAACAGAAGGTGAGGCCTAGGTATTTTTGTGAAAATTAAGTCATTGCGTTAAGAACCCAGAGGAATGCATCTAAACTCAGCGGAACATCTAAACCCAGAGCAATCATCTGATAATTTGATGATTCCACCAGCAGGAGCAGAAAAACAAAAGCGTGCAGGAAAAACACAGTAATTACAGTCGTTCATGGAGCAGCGTCCTTGATGATCAGCAGAACTGTGGTACTGTAAGGCATTGGCTACGTGTTGTTACCGACAGATATAGAAATAGCATCTTTATATGGTATAGCTCCATTTAGGGTGAAACAAAAAGTTTTTAATACATCCGCATTGACCTGATGAATATGAAAAGTGGTTCAAGGGAGGGGGGTGTAAACCTCACAGCATCCTGGCATCCTGCTCCACAGGGCTGCACCAAATAACAACAGAGGACACAGATGTGCCGCATCTATTGTTTTTTTATTGCATCATACGCACTCAATTTCCACTGCTAATTCGCCTAATTTGCTGTGGTTTAATAAGGCAGAGGAATACATTATAGGGGGGAGACTGCAGTACAGGTAGAAGGAGTGGGTGCGTGACACAACGACTGTTCTTCCACCTGTAGGAGGAGAAGAGGACAGTCTGCACGCAATCATTCTCTAGTTATTTGTCCATCTATGAATGCTCTAGAGATGAACCTGAATAAAGAATATAATGCCGAAATTGGATAAGTAAGCATCTAAACAGCATTCATCTTTAATATAGGGCCTTATTATATAAAAAATGGGGGGGAGTGGCCTGGTTCTCCTGCTGCAGGAGTAATTATATTTCTCATTCGGTAATGAAGAGGTCAAAAAGCTCATTTTACGAAGGCTGCATCTTCCAGCCTTTCCTCAGTGAATGAGGACTCATTCACTTTCAGCGCACTGCAGCACACACAGCTTGCCCTTTGTTTTATTGCAGCAGCACACATCTACCACACACTCTGACAAACAAACATGCACATACACCCAACAAACACAGTACTTAAAATTAGATGGCCACAGAAAAAGGGCGTGGTTCCTCAAAACACAATATAATAATGCATTTCACCCTCACACACACACAAGTACAACGTCAAATGAAAACATACATTCAGTATTTCTGATTCTCTCCTACTCTCTCACCCTCACACACACACACACACACACACACACACACACACACCCTGTCCGGGAGCGCATTAACAGCTTGTAGTGGTGCGGGTGGAGGCTGGCACACTGGCACTCTGTTTGTCATATTTCTTTTGGGCCTCGCCATCTGCCGGGGTGGCATTTTCATGGCTGTTTACCCCAGCTCCCGCCAAGGAATCATCTGCGGGGCATAATGCCGGCAGGCGCGGGGAGCAGGATTAAGTTGGTGCGGCAGCTGAGACTATCGCTAATTTGGTGTAATTGGGAAGAAATGAAGATAAATGAGGGCGAAGAAGGCGCAGGCAATCAGTGCGGAGCACTACAGCTGCGCTTTTGGCCAAACACCCCCCCAACACACACGCACACACCCTACACGAACACACACACACAACCACGCACAAATATGCAGCACACAGTTTTATATACACACACACACACACCTGCCAGACCCACTGCATGCAACACAGCAGATCGAACATGATGGGAGAAAAAAAACCTGTGGATTTCTGCACCCACTGGCCGTCCGTGCCGAGATGACCATGGGTGACCTTCAGGTCTGGAGCGCTAGCAGAGTTGCATTCAGAGCCCCGGCGAATCTGCTTTTCAGCGGGGACTGCAGAGAGATGTTGCGTCTGTCATATGGCCCTGCATATGCTCTCCCTGGGCTACCGAAATGCATTTCACCGTACACACTCACTGTGCTCGCCTTCATTTTGCCTTTCGCAAGCGCAGTCAAACTCTACAGCATGTCAGAGCTACGCAGCCTTACCAACTGTTACAAGTTTGATTCAAGTAAGTTTCAAGACGTCTCACTGAGCTTAACAGAGATGAGATTAAATTGATGTGTTGGATATATTTGTAACACTGCTGATATGCAACAAATGCAATACGTGCATATCGACTCACAGACCTGAAACTTGTATGTACTGTATGTACGTTGCTACATATCAATACATTTAATTAACTAGCTTACTACCTGACTATGCAATGAACTGAGGCTAAAATTATAACAGATGAGGTGTGTGTTTGTGTGTGTGTGTGTGTGTGTGTGTATGAGGGTGCAGCAGAACAGATCAAAAGCAACATCCCTGAATTTGACTGGAGAAGGTGATGCGCAAAATGCTGAGGCTCAAGTACCAGATGCCACCAGCAGCACAGGTTCCTCTGTAATCGACCACGGTGTGGACGCCTGGTGAGGTCGCCGATACACTAATTCAACTCTGCAAAGCCGCAACGGGTATGAAGGCAGCTCATTATGAAACACCTAATCCTCAACAGCAAACAGTAGCCAGGTGGCTTGCTTTAGCTGCCAGCAGCGTAAAATATTATTTCGGTACAGCGCGTCAGGTGTGAACATAACGCCTCTTTTTTTTTTTAAGTCAGGGAAGGATGCAGTGAGCACCAAGGATGCGCAGGCTTATGGCTTTTAAGAAATCACCTTGACTAAAGGTATCAAAGTTTCACAGCATGTGCAATAACAAACTAATGAAGAAAATGAAATTAATTCTTTTCCCAGAACAACATGTAAATGGTCAACAAGAGAGAAGAGTTTAAAACAGGATGCAAAAATGATTAAAAAGTGTTAATTGTTGTGTGAATATGCATGATCCAACCATCTCTGTTCCACATTCAGAGGGACTGGAGAGATAGAAAAGAAAACCAGACATTGAGCTCTACGGAGCTTGTGCTCAAAGAACAGCTGCAAAGAGCACTGGTCACATCTGCATCATTTCAAAAACCCAATTATTAAGTATGACAATCAATCAATCTAACTTTATTTGTAGCACTCTTTTCAATCTCATTTCATTGTGTGAGATATCTTGATGAACAAAAAAATTGCTTTTCAATTATGGGTATGGGCAAGCACAAAGAAATGTCTATTTACCTGTATGTACTGTTTTAATATCAGTATTAATTGATTTGATTTACATGGTTGCATTATGCTGTGCAGCTACACATAACTGATAAATCCCCATCATACGTAAGGCAGATATGTGAAATGTTTTTGCTTATGATACATGATAGAGGTATTTTTTTGTTCTTGAAGCCTATAATACTTCCAGTTAATGAACGGTACCTAAGATACCATTTAAATAAACTGAGCATCGAAGCATGAACTGATTATCACTGATTCCACTTGAAACTGCAGAATTTCAAAAGGCAATTCATTGTTAACAATCTAATAATCTCTGATTATCAGCAAATACTTGCTTCTGCATTACCCTTTTATAATGAGCCTCACTAGTTAAGCTGACATTTGCACAAAACAAGCAATAAGAGGGGGGAAATGGCTAAACAAGCCTTGCATAAATTCTTTTTTTTTATACGCGCACTCTGCACTAGAGCTACATGACTATATCGGAGAAGCTCTGCAAGGACATGTTATGCAGTAGTATAGCTAGGTAGTATAGTTTGTGCAACCCCTCACTTCTCTCTGTAGAGTGTGGCCAGATTGAATACAAAAAGTGAAGTAACTACATCTGATTTTCTAAAACCTGCTTGTCCCAATCAAAGTCAAAGGTATAGGAAGGACTAACCATTGGACAGGTCATTAATCTAACAAAAATATTTAAAACATATATCCATTTACAATCAGTACAGGAACAATTCCCATGGAGCCACTCAGGGTTAAGTGTCTTGATCAAGGACTGATTCAAGGTATTTTGAACCTGTGACTCTGTGGTCGTCTGGTTCATAGGTGAGTGTGTTACCCACTAGGCTACTACAACCATAGCCCATATTCTCCAGTGCAACAAAAAATCCTGGACCACAGGATGCCACAAAATCTTTTAGACTCAAAAACCGAGCCATTCATCTCGGCCCTTTTAGACCCATAACCTTCTCAGCAGGGGATTGAAAAACGAGCCCCTCCTAACAACTAAAACCAAGGACAGTGTCCAAAGCGGAACAGTGTTAACCTCATCTAATGGGGGCAGCACAGAGCACTTACCAACAGGCCCTGAGGCACGAAACGAACCGGCGAGGCCCCTCCAGTCAACCCCAACCAACACTCGTACCTCAGCCTTTTTTGGTAAATACAGAACTAGCCGCTTTGGCTGACGCTTCTCAATTAGCCAAGGCCTATTTAAGGAGCCTCCCACATTCAGCTTCTCATCACGGGCCTCCAAGTGCGTCTTACATTGTGCTGCTCGCTGGCTTTTGTGTCGCCCAAGACGGAGCAGTCTCTCACTTAGCCTCATCACAGGCACACATTAATGGCCATCAGAGAGCCGTGTTCCCTTTGAACGACATGCAGCAGCTCGTCTTTGATCATAAGTAGAGCTCGCTTCACAGACGGGGGAGGAAGATGTCTCTTTGATATTGGGCCCCGCGTTTACATATGAATGAGTGCCATGGAAGATCATCTGAGAGAGAGAAAAGGACGGGAGGAAGAACAGTGGATGGTCTTCTTTTCACACTAGTTGGCAGCACTTCCGCTCCACCTGGGCACTGGAGAACGTTCCGTCGTCCCGCGACCCGTAGGTCCGTCAGCCATTTATCCTTGACTGGCCACGGCTGTTAGGAAGTGGAAGTTCGGGGGCTTAACAGGTTTTCATTAGGCGTCGTTCTGAGGCTCATTTGGAATCAATCCCCTCTCGGACACTCACGCCGGGCCCCACTGTCAGTCCGGATGAAAAATGATCCAGGGCTGCAGGGGGCCCCGAGCGGACCCTGCCTGTTGTGCGTGCCCGGGTCCGTTAATACAGTATCATCTGGTCGGAAGAGCGGACAATTCCCACATCTCATTACCGCCAGGAACAGTCCCATTAACCAGGCCAAGGGTTTTAGACTAAATACAACGAGACACACACACACACATGTGTGCACATACACAAAATAATTTGCACTTTCTCGAGCATCTCAAACTTTTAGGAGGTGTGTGTTTCGTCTCACCCTCGACATGCTGCCCTGTGCAAGTGGTCAGTGAGTGGAACTCCAATCCCTTGGAGGCAGATGATTTATGGAACATTAATTCCTGACGACTGTAACTTGGGGAATATATTTCCGCCAAAGGACAAAAGATTGGGGAGATTTCTGATACGTCAGCAGCTCTGCTGCCTATCCTGTCTGCGGTGACAGCAGGTCTTTGATCCATAAACATTTTGTAAAGATTGAGCATGTCTTTACGAAACGTTTCCCACTGGAATCTATGCTGGAATCACATAAATTGAGCGATGTGATATTGACTGAGCTTCTGAGAGCAAACTGTGTCGTATTGTAGAGCACCTCTGAAGATCTGGCGTCTTACATTACTGCGCTTTCCCACATGGGGCACTGTTCACAGAGAACAGTAGAAGCGGTAAATTAACGCTGTGCACGTTCTCATATCCAGAGCCACATGTAAAAGTTGTGTGGGGGAGGAAAAAAAAAAAAACGCCAGAAAGCCGATACACCCGCCTCAGCACACAGGCTCAACACGGATTACCCCTCGCTCTCGACATGGTCAATATTTTACTGAAAACAAACCTCTCCCAGAGATCAAGTGACTGCAGAGATTAGTCAGACAACAGTGGAGGAGCGTCTCTGGTTACAGCGAGATTTGGGGAGAGAGGAGAAAAGAGAGGGAGTGAAGAGGAAGAGAGGGCCGCTGTGTTCTGAAGCACTTGTGCTCAACCAATGATATGAGCCTGGGGTTAGAGTGAATCTGCAGGTCAAATGTAAACTGCAGCCCTCGCCTCTGTTGAACATATCAAATTCAGTAGAGGATTTCAGTGTGAGCAAGAAAATAATGTCGCCATCAGCTTTAAGACATTTTGTTGCCAGGACAGAATCTGGAATCCTGTCTAAATAAAAATGTGCATTAAACCTTCATGTTTTTTTCTGATTGGCTGGTAGATTAGAACTATATAACGGCAAATGAGTTCCAATCAGATTTAATCAACATTCAAAATGAATATGCTAGTGACACAGTGATATAACTAAAAGCCTATTTTATTTTAAAAGCTTGCGATGAAAAACCTTAACTTTTTGCACAAATGAATCATATACGCAGATCCAAACATCCTCTCATAATTTCAGTGCATATTCTTTGCTATATAATTAGTTGCTATAACTGAATAGTGAGGTAAAAGAAATGCAAACTTATGCAACCTGCTTATTGATCAATTTAATTTGTATTTATTCACATTTGTTTGTTTTTCAATTTAATTTTTGAGCAATTTAATAATGTCCCATGTAGTTTAGGGACACAGAAGACAACAGTGCACATAACTGTTTTGCTTTGGTGTCAAATTGTAGAAGCCACTCTTTCCATATCAAGCATACAGTACAGGCCAAAAGTTTGGACACACCTTCTCATTCAATGTGTTTTCTTTATTTTCATGACCATTTACATGGTAGATTCTCACTGAAGGCATCAAAACTATGAATGAACACATGAGGAGTTATGTGCTTAACAAAAAAAGGTGAAATAACTGAAAACATGTTTTATATTCTAGTTTCTTCAAAATAGCCGCCCTTGTAGAGCCGCTCTGATTACTGCTTTGCACACTCACACTCTTGTTCCCAGAGGTGTTTAGCACTTGTTGGCCCCCTTTGCCTTCACTCTGCTGTCCTGCTCACCCCAAACCATCTCGATTGGGTTCAGGTCTGGTGACTGTGGAGGTCAGGTCTCCACTTTTTCTTAAGTACATAACTCCACATGTGTTCATTCATAGTTTTGATGCCTTCAGTGAGAATCTACCAACGTAAATGGTCATGAAAATAAAGAAAACACATTGAATGAGAAGGTGTGTCCAAAATTTTGGCCTGTATTGTATGTAACAATACTTGCAAAACCAGCTCTCGACAGAGAAGAAAACTAAATGTTTTAGTATCAGTGTGTACAAAATGAGTACTGTTCATTTACTCTGCTGACGTGATACAGATTTATGCTTTAAAGACCAAAGAACATCAAAAGCCGTTGTGCAGTAGTGTGTGGACAATGTGACTGGTGAACGCCTTGCTAAATACCATTAGTTCTATTGGCCATACGCCAAAGCCATAATGAAATTAGAGGCATTTGGTCAATGATCCTCTTGTGTGTGTCTTTATTAAACATCTTTATTTAAATACATTTTTTTCTGTGATATTGATCACTGTGTTCATCCACTGAGCCACTGCACCCACTTGAGCACTTACCAAATGCTCGGCAGTTTCACAAAATGTCCTTTGGATTGAAAATCGGTTAAATTATGTATTTGATTTGATTTGCATGATATAAAGTGATATTGATCATGAGTTACGTGTTACCAAGTGTCAAAATGCACAGCTGTCAACCGCCTTGTCTCCACATTGCCCTTTACAACACATACATTTGTGAAAAATTGCAAGTAAAATTATGCAACATTCCAGAATGTTTCCACGATGGACTACATGACTCGCATCAGAATGGCTTCAGTAATTCAGAACAATGACCCTTGGTGGGAGTCATCCTCTAAGCCGGCTAAATGAAGGAGACATTTGCCCTCCAATGACAAAACGGTTCAAAAGAGGAGGAGAGATCAAATGAGAGGTGAGATATAGACTGAAACAGAGAGAGAGAAGATGGAAGAAAAATGCTGCTTTCTCTCTCCCTTCTTCCCTCCCTTCCTCCCTACACCCACACCTGGTTTTTGCTAACTCGGCAAATCACATGTCTGACAGACTCCTGAGCGTCTTTAAATAATGCATGGCATTTCTCTTTTAACCTGTCAGTCGCTCCGAGTCCTCCTCTGATGTCATTTGTGAAGCTGATTTTCTCTGACAGGCCTCCATTAGGCCAATGCCCCCCCCTCCATTCTCCTGCTCCTGCCTCTACAAGAAACACATGTTCCTCTTTCACCTCTTCTTGTGTTTTATTTTTCTCTTACTCCACGTTCCATCTCTCCCCCCATTTCTGTCGCCCCCTTTCTACCTCTTGTTAACAGGGCCGTATTTATATTTAAAGACCCTTTCACAGGCAGTACTGGTGAACACAATTTCACATCTGTAAGCCGATGACAGCAAGTGACTGAACCCTCCACCCCCACTTTCTCCTGCCCCACTGACACCACTGAGGCCTCCAGTACTTTCATAGTACAAACACTTCATTCAACACCATAGGCTGCAATGCATGCTACTTCCTCTCCTGCCACTGCCATCGCTGCTTCCTCTCCTGCCGCTGCCATCGCTGCTTCCTCTCCTGCCGCTGCCATCGCTGCTTCCTCTCCTGCCGCTGCCATCGCTGCTTCCTCTCCTGCCGCTGCCATCGCTGCTTCCTCTCCTGCCGCTGCCACCGCTACTTCCTCTCCTGCCACCGCTACTTCCTCTCCTGCCACCGCTACTTCCTCTCCTGCCACCGCTACTTCCTCTCCTGCCGCTGCAATCGCTACTTCCTCTCCTGCCGCTGCAATCGCTACTTCCTCTCCTGCCGCTGCAATCGCTACTTCCTCTCCTGCCGCTGCAATCGCTACTTCCTCTCCTGCCACTGCCATCGCTGCTTCCTCTCCTGCCACTGCCATCGCTGCTTCCTCTCCTGCCGCTGCCATCGCTGCTTCCTCTCCTGCCGCTGCCATCGCTGCTTCCTCTCCTGCCGCTGCCATCGCTGCTTCCTCTCCTGCCGCTGCCATCGCTGCTTCCTCTCCTGCCACTGCCATCGCTGCTTCCTCTCCTGCCACTGCAATCGCTACTTCCTCTCCTGCCACTGCAATCGCTACTTCCTCTCCTGCCACTGCAATCGCTACTTCCTCTCCTGCCACTGCAATCGCTACTTCCTCTCCTGCCACTGCAATCGCTGCTTCCTCTCCTGCCACTGCAAACGCTGCTTCCTCTCCTGCCACTGCCATCGCTGCTTCCTCTCCTGCCACCGCTACTTCCTCTCCTGCCCCTGCCATCGCTACTTCCTCTCCTTGCCATCGCTACTTCCTCTCCTGCCCCTGCCATCGCTACTTCCTCTCCTGCCCCTGCCATCGCTACTTCCTCTCCTGCCCCTGCCATCGCTACTTCCTCTCCTGTCCTTGCCATCGCTACTTCCTCTCCTGCCCCTGCCATCGCTACTTCCTCTCCTTGCCATCGCTACTTCCTCTCCTGCCCCTGCCATCGCTACTTCCTCTCCTGCCCCTGCCATCGCTACTTCCTCTCCTGCCCCTGCCATCGCTACTTCCTCTCCTGCCCCTGCCATCGCTACTTCCTCTCCTGTCCTTGCCATCGCTACTTCCTCTCCTGCCCCTGCCATCGCTACTTCCTCTCCTTGCCATCGCTACTTCCTCTCCTGCCCCTGCCATCGCTACTTCCTCTCCTGCCACTGCCATCGCTACTTCCTCTCCTGCCACTGCCATCGCTACTTCCTCTCCTGCCACTGCCATCGCTACTTCCTCTCCTGCCATCACTGCTTCCTCTCCTGCCACAGTCACTACAACCCCTGCTACTGCACTCTGGGAAACTGTGTGGAAATGGATTGTCGACAAGCCAAGCTGATCCAAGCTCTGTAAAACTGTTTGGAGGAAATGAAACTGATGATCAAGAGCTTCTCTGTTCCCATCTGCAGTCCCCCTCCAAAAGAGAAAGTGTGCTTTCGAAGTAGGCTGATTTCTACTTATTTATGTTGTTTTAGAGCTGCCTGAAGTGAGTGTGCTGAGGTCAGCGCAGGGACAGAAGAAAAGGAGGCAGAGATTGAAACTGAGCCGATCTCCACAAACTGCCTCATGTAGATAGATGATGGTCTGTTTTCCATTTTTTTTCTTTCTTCTTTCTTGTGACCGATCCACAAGGGGGAGTGGGGGAAGAGATTAGCTGATTCTTTGATGTTCTTTATTTTAAAAAAGCTTGCCATCAGAGAGGGAGGGGACCTGAATAAAGAAAAAAAAAAAAAAAAAACAGCTCCCGGGAAGGAAAGAGAGAACAAGGAAAGATAGAGAGGTGGGAAAAGGGGTAGGAAAAAGAAAAAATTGAGACAGCAGCTGCTGTCTGGGGATCAATGTGCTGGCGACGTGAGAGCGGGTTAACACCGGCAGGAAACCTTCTGAACCTGTTTACTTAACTTAAGAGGGAAGTTGCAGACACAGACACACACACACACACACACACACACACACATGCACGCCCTTGATCTACACAGAGTGAAAAGCACCACAGCAGCGCGTTGGCACGGTGATAGAGGGATCTGGAAGCTGACTTCTAGGAACAATCACTGCTGTTAAGCTTCCAGCTCTAAATCCATCCAAAAGACAAGTTTGCCTAAACAGCGTGTTAAATGCTGCTGTTCACAAAGCATCTGGTGGGGGAAAAAGAGCTCGTCCCTCAAAATGTCTTAATCTGACCCTGTACTAGCCAGCAGGGCGACTGAACCCGTAACTGTGAAGTTAGTGTGGATTGGATTATCTGCAGGGTTAACGCAGGTTTCGACAGGTCACATTTAAAACATTGTAAGAGCTTTTTAAGAACATTATGAATGAAATACACCCACACTGATAAGAAAATGAAGGAAAGAAAAGACAATCAGAGTTCTACAGTCTCCTACAGTATCAGGCAATTGCTATTATAACTCTTTTTTTAAAGCTATGTAAGATCACCTCCAGTTTAAAAGTTGATCCAAGAGGTCACCTACATACCAGTTGTGCCAAAGTTGGATTCATTTTATGGGGTCTTTGAACTTTTGTGATTTGAAAGTGACTCCACTGACTTGCACCATGAACATTTAACTTTTGTGTCTTTTTGCAAAATGTGCAGTGGTCTTCTACTCCTTTAATACGTTAATAAAGGTATGTCATCCATGTCGGTGTATATTTAAAGCTACTTAAAGCAATAAATGCTAAGACTACCAGCAGAATTTCCAGCCTTTGGTCCTCAGAAGCAGCAGAACAATCATAAAAACTGGCAATGTCTGAACAGTCTTTCTGTGTTACTGAAATTTTAAACCAATGGCCATGAGCTTTAACTCACTCATTTTGTTCATAAAATTCAACTTGATTTAGCACGACCATATTTAGAATAGTGTACACACACGTAGATATCCCTCTAAACTGCAGAAATTCAGATTTTTAGGACTGGAAGAGCTAGGAAAGGTACTCTCTTTCAATGAAATACGTGACTATATGAGATTTGACATTTGGTACCCACTAAGGTATAGGTCCAAGGACAGAGACACACATTTGTCACTGATCAAAGGACATGGCCCTCACAAATGTCTGACATTTTGACCATAATTATCATTATGGTCATCACCGTGGTTACTCTGTGTGATGGTGTGTCTGGTCAGTGGGAACTGGGTCTCTGTCTCTCTCTCTCTCTCGCACACACACGTACCTACTGTCTGCTCAGTGACATTCACCGCTTATTAGTGCAGTCACTTCTGTCTGCACTTCCCTCGTCGCCCTGTTCCCGTGTCAGGTGATGTTCACCTCCTGCTTTGCGCCGGCGATTTGGTGACGTTCATGAGATCACATGATCAACTGAGTATTCATTGTTCAGAAATCCATCTGCTCCTCACCAGCTACTGCACCCCTTCTGAATATTCAGGCTCATGTGCAGTGTATGCGTGGATCTGTGTACTCGGTAGACAGTGATAAATGTGTGTGTGTTTGTGTGTGTGTTTCCTGCTGGCCTCACTGATAATAAACAATGCTCTGTGTGTGTGTGTGTGTGTGTGTGTGTGTGTGTGTGTGTGTTCTCATTGCTAACGCAACAATCTAAATGCACAGGCAGGTTGCGGCCATTAATCGTTCGACTCAATAAAACACACGGGCAGCGCCACTGCAACGCGTGGGCTAGGCCAATTACCTGCCCTCGCCTCATCGTGAGCACAAATACAGACACACACTCCCTCTCTCTCTCTCTCCCTCTTACTCACACACTGCACCCGGTCTCCTTCTGTCATTCCTTCATCTTCTTAAAAGTGCCTTTTAATCTGCACAGCCATTCTATCACAGCACTGTGTGTCTATGAATGATTAGTATGGCAACTGGTGATGCTTCCATACGGAGATGCCAATGTGCAGCTTTATTACAAACTGTGTTAAGGGGTGTGTGAGAATAAAAAAAAAACGCATCTGTGTCAGTCGGAGTAATAAGTGTAGTGAAATACGCACGCCTCCATCTGTGTGTACGTGTGTGTGAATGCATTAGTGCATTAACGTGCTTGAATGACTGTCGTCGTGTTGATGTTTGTTGAATGTGCCTCATTCCCTGACCCTGAGTATGTGTGTGTGAGTGTGTGTGTGTGATGTACAGAGAGAGAGAAAGGTGTATGTGCAAATGTACAGGGCATCTGGAAAGTTTTGACACTTTTTCCACATTTTGTTATGTTAAAGCCTTATTCCAAAATGGATTAAATTAATATTTTTCCTCAGAATTCTACACGCAACACGTCATAATGACAACATGAAAAGTTTACTTGAGGTGTTGGCAAAAACGAAAAAACAGAGAAAGCACATGTACACAGTAGATGAGTTATAAAATAAAATCGGGGGGGATAGTGAATTTTATTGTTTATCAGACATATTTTGTGCTGATGACAGTGCATATGGTGGGAGACCAACTGTGTACTGTTTTTTATTGTTGTTTAAGCAAAAACATAATTAATATATTCCACTATTCTAAAACAACATGTCATGTGTCAGATACTCATATTAAGTTCCAAAGTCTGGTAAATTCATGCGGTCTTGTACTTTTCATATTAAGACACATTAATACAAACTAGTTTTAAGAAATCCTTTTTTCATTCTTTCGTTTGTGGTGCCCTGAGCGGTTGGCCCTGTGTCACCTGCTATACTACTTACTGAGGTTAAAAAAAGCTCAGGTCCATCCTGTTTCTCCTGACCATCCTTGAGATGTTTCTGCAGCTTAATTGGAGTGCACCTTTGGAGAAACAGTTTATTGTCCATGATTTGGAAAGGCACACACCTGGCTATATAAGGTCCCACAGTTGAACTTTCTTGTCAGAGCACAAACCAAGTATGAAGTCAAAGGAAATGTCCGTAGACCTCGGAGACAGGATTTTTCTCAAGGCACAAATCTGAGGAAGGTTACAGAAAAAATTCTGCTGCTTTGAAGGTCCCAATGATAACAGTCATTGGGGCCTCAATCATTCATAAGTGGATGAAGTTCAAAACCACCAGGACTCTTTCTAGAGCTGGCCCGCTACCTACATTGAGCGATCAGGGACCTTAGTCAGAGAGGTGATCAAGAACCCAATGGTCCCTCTGTCAGAGCTTTAGGGGTTTAGAGAAATCAGGCCTGTATGGTAGAGCAGCCAGACAGAAGCCACTAAAAGGCACATGGCAGCCTGCCTGGAGTTTGCCAAAATGCACCTGAAGGTCTCTCAGGCCATGAAAATCGAAATTCTCTGGTCTGATAAGACAAAGATTGAACTCTTTGGTGTGAATGGCAGGCATCATGTTTGGAGGAATCCAGGCACCGCACATCACCAGGAGAATACCATCCCTACAGTGAAGCATGTTGGTGGCAGCATCATGCTGTGGAGACTCGTCAACATATAGGGAAAGACGACTGCAGCAACATACAGAGACATAATCGATGAAAACCTGCTCCAGAGCACTCTTAAACTGAGACTGTGGCGATGATTCATCTTTGAGCAGGACAATGACCCTAAGCTCACAGTCAAGGAGTGGCTTCAGGACAACTCTGTTAATATCCTTGAGTGGCCCAGCCAGAGCCCAGACTTGAATCCGATTGGACATCTCTGGATCTTAAAATGGCTGTGCACTGATGTTTCCCATCCAAACTGATAGGATATGTGTGGCAAGCTTGTAGTGTCATATTCAAAAAGACTTGAAGCTATAATTGCTGCCAAATGTGCTTTGACAAAGTATTGAGAATATGCTCTAAATACTTACGTACGAGTGATTTCTCAGTTTTTTTTAACCTTTAATAAATACCTTTGCCAAAACCTCAAATAATTTATTCCACATTGTCATTATGGGGTGTTGCATGTAGAAAAAATTCATTTAACCCATTTTGGAATCAGGCTAAAACCTAACAAAATGTGGAAAATGTGAGTGAATACTTTCTGGATGCAGTGTACATATATGCAGTTTTGAGCATGCATGTGACCTCTGCTGAACTGCTTGTTTTCAGTTGTAGCTACATTCTTTACATGCGTGTCAGTGAAATTGTGAGCCTGTGTTTGTGTGTGTGTGTGTGTGTGTAATTTGTACATGGTGGGTCTCTGACCTGTGTTAGAGTTGAGTTCCTCGTTCTCTGACTCTGTGCCATTTTGGCTGCTTGCCCCATGGATGCTGTTCATCGCCATCAACTTCATTTTCTGTAGCTTCATTGCTTCAGCCATCGCTGCAGCGGTCAGTCCTACACACACACACACACACACACAGAGAGAATCAGGACCTGTGTACCAGAGCATGCACTTGTTGGTAGATTTAATTCTCATACTGCAGTTTCACATTATTTCATGTGGACAGCGCAGTCTGTGATCCAGGGAGGATGAGGTTTCATATGTGTGGGTGTACAGATGGGCCAGATGAAACCATTTCAAGTGCATGCAACCAAACCCACAGAAACCAAGGAACAAACAGAAGCTTAAATTGCCCCACTCTGTTAAAGCCTTTAGTAAGAGAAATGGACAATCGTAAAAAGACAGAAATTGAAGGGTCTGTATACTTTAAAGAGTTCTGATGTAGAAAAAACGTTCCACTGGGTGGTCTGGTTCTGGCCTGTCTGTCATCCTGGCAAATTAAAAAGAGCTAAAGAGAGATGATGGAGGTGGCTTTTTTTTTTAAATATCAATTATTCTACTACGAGTACCATCACAACCTCTTCTTACAACGATAACTTATACCCTGGTCTTGGCCAGAGCAGAGATTGTGAAGCCCCTCAGTGTGTGTGTGTTACTGCTGTGTGAAGGTTGTGTATGTGTAACAGTATTGTTCTGCTACACTGGGTCCTAAAGTGACTCCCCTGGAGAGCCTCTAACACCAGAGAGTGTGGAGCCCCCAGGGCCTCACCACCGCCCCTCCACAGCCTGACCCCAGAGCCCCGGGGGGCCAACGAATCCCAGTGGACACATGCGTTCACTTCCCTTACTTTCACACACACACACACACACACACACACACACACACACACACACACACACACACTCAGACAAGCTCATCAAGGGCTTCCCAGCCCCGGAAGCCATCGTCACTCTGCCCAATTAGGCCTCTAATTAATTCAATTAAACACCGAAGTGATGCATTAAGTAATTCATTAACCAACGACGCAGTGCCGCCTTGGTCTATGTGATCTAAATTTCTTCACAAATCAGGACGAAAAAAAAAAAATTCTATTCCTCCCCAGGTCCAGGCAGCGTGTGTCACCTTGATCTAATTCATCAGGGATATCGCCTCCAACTCAGCGCGGAATGGAGAGAAAAGGGAGCGTCGGAGATGAGTTTTAACTCAGACCACGCTGGAGTCCATTAGTCTGCCTGGGTTATAAGTTCACGACAAATTCCGTTTTCATTTTCCACGAAAGAGCCGCGGATAAATATTAAAGCGTGGCCCGATTCCTCTTCTCACTAGACAAAAGGCAAACAAACAGGGCCAATTATTCAAGCAGGAATATTCGGGAACAAGAAGAATAATGACAGCCCCTCCGAGGGTTTACGTTTTAAAACCAGCCCCCGCTATTTTTACGCAGTCGGCCCTGTCTGCCACGCTTGCCCTGGGAAAGCAGCGAAAATGTTTTCAGTAGCTGAATTTAAACAGAACGTCACAATGATTGATTCATTTTATTACGACTTCATTTTGCTGCCTAATCCCACAGCCTCGTCACAGCGCAGTGGAAACTCAAGACTCTTGCTGAGCTCAGATATGTGTGTGTGGTTGTGTGTGTGTGTGTTTGTGTCCATGTTGGAAGGACTGGGAAAGTGTATCTAACTAACCCAACTCTCAGGAAAAAAGAAATATATATCTTTTCGTGTGCACCTACCTGGGGACCCAGTGTCAGGGCCAACCGGGTGCTCCGGTGACTCGAAAAATCAGCACCACAGACAGCTACCAACTATTATTCAACTACTACATGTTATTCATGTTTTAACTACATGGAATAAACACATGACTTGTCAGGCACCCACAGGCTCCCAGCAAGTTCAGAAAATCAATCGATGAATGAATTTTTGTAAAAACAAAAACGTTGAAGAAGTGAAAGTCTTGTTGACTGCACACACATCTGTGGAATGGTGTGTGTGTGTGTGTGTGTGTGTGTGTGTGTGTGTGTGTGTGTGTGTGTGTGTGACCCTGTTACACAAGCGATTGGAAGGAGTAGAACCCGACGAGAGAAGAGTTAAGCGGCACCCGCTCGGCGCGTTGTCCCCACGCCGTCTCTTCTCCGAGGACCAGACACGGTGGCGCGCATCAGATCAAACATAACTGATGTCTGAGCGAGGCGGCGACCTTGTGGAAATGGGACTCGGGGATAAAAGGGGGGCGGCGGTGTCACAGGGTGGGACGTCACGGCGTTCGCTGTTTGTCTTTCGGACGTGGACTCAGATGCGCACCGGGGACCTTTGAAGAATCCTGCGGGACCCCCGCGCGCCAAGCGGCGAGCGAATGAGGGAGGCAGCGAGGCACAACAGACGGGCGAGGCAGCCATCCGTCCCTCCATTCATTCCCGCCTCTGTCCCCCGGCCCGTCCTCCCCTCCCTCATCTGCAGTGATCTGACAGGCCAATCTCGCAGATAATGGTTAACTCAGGCCGCCGCGCCGCCGGGGTGAGACCCAGGTTACCGCTGAGCTTTTGTGGCCCCTGCATGGGGTCAGGGGCCGGCTGCTCCATCCTGGACCCGACAGCCCGTTCACGAGCAGGCGGCGACGGCCATTTGATTACAGTGGCGTATGAAAGACGGATTCCACAGCACCTTTATCCTTCTGTTAATGGCTGCTTCAGAGAATCGATTTCGTTTCATTTGCTGTTCTTGTAGGTTGGTCGACAGAATAAAATGTTACATATTTACATTATTTAAATATGTGTCTTCACCTACACAATGACTTTGATTTACTTTATTAATCTAATAATGACCTACGTTATTCAGTTAAAGTAATGCTTGTTGAAACCTGTTTTTTAAATTAGGTACAGTAAATATCAGTGGCACTGTGTGTATTTCAGTATATTCAGCAGTTTTGTGCATGTTTGGATTACTTTTTTTTTTATTCATTTTGTGAGGGTAAATAATATGAATCTGGCAACAGTGAGCAGGCTACTGGTTTTACTGGAGGCCCATTCTTGACGCATGCAAGATAAAATTCACATGAAGTTATTCTCTTATATTGAAGCCATTCTAAATATATTTCACTATGAAAACTGGGGTGGTCGTAGCCTAGTGGGTTAGACGCTCGCCTATGAGCCAGAAGACCAAAAAGGCACAGGTTCAAATCCCACTTACTACCATTGTGTCCCAGAGCAAGACACTTAACCCCGAGTGTCTCCAGGGGGACTGTCCCAGTAACTACTGATTAGGTCTCTCTGGACAAGGGTGTCTGCTAACTGCCATAAATGTACATTGTGCAAAATGGGGAAAAAAAAAACATGGAAGCTGATATTAAATCGCTTTTTAAACGCTCTCAATTGTTCTAAGGGTGTGCCGTCTGCAATATGATGATGTGCACTGATTATCATTCAGTTTTAGTTCAATCACCTTGACTACCTGACCCTCACCCACAAGTTCTGAGCTCAACAAGCGCAGATCTTTAACTACTAGAGAGTGAGATCCTGATTTCATGGTCACTCTCCTTCCTCAAATGAATTCAAGCCTTCTACTTTTCTCCTTTTCTTTCGGGGAAAAAAAAAAAAGGGGGAGCATCTTTTATTTCCCTCTGACAGCGTGTACCAGGAGCGGTATCGGGTGTGCCGAGAGGAGAAAAGAATGAGAAAACATTGCTGAGTGGGAGGGTCGACCTTTCCTTTGACTCGGCAAAGAGAAAATATTACTTTCTGATTCCAGGTCTGCTGGTAAACTGAGACGGCGGAAGAGCTGAGGCAGCGGGAAGGGGCGGGGGGCTTTACTGCGTCTAATTCAGCGATGGAATTTCCGAACGCCGCAGAGAGAAGACGAGCGCTCAACAAAAGCAGAGTCGTCGCAGGTGAAACCGGAGCTGACAACGTACGGAGCTGAATGTGTTCGCCGAGAGCCTGGCTGAAATGACTGGAAAAGGAGACTGCATCACCTGTGGGGTGTGCTGAAAGAAATGCAAGTGTGAAGTTTCAATCACTCACTCACTCACTCACTCACTCACTCACTCACACACACACTCACACACACACACACTTTAAACTATGAGAATTTGCCACAAATGTAGCCTATTGAACCCATAAATGAAATGGTAGATGAATTAATATTTTATCATGACACTGATTTGATTGCATTTTTTAATACCTGCTACTAGCTCAATGTATATTCAACACCAGCAAAACCACTGGCTTGTATTCTATTGTCGAATTTCATAATATATGGAACACTGACAAATATGGAGACAGACAATTGTAAATGTCACTCAGCCTTTGTGTTGCATTTACATTTACATTTACGGCATTTGGGAGACGCCCTTATCCAGAGCGACTTACAACGTGCTTTCAAGTTACCATTGATGATGAGATCAATTCCGGTTCACTAGGACCCCAGCAATTCTTTTACAGCATTTATCAGACGCCCTTATCCAGAGCGACTTACATTCAGTAGTTACAGGGACAGTCCCCCCTGGAGACACTCAGGGTTAAGTGTCTTGCTCAGGGACACAATTGTAGTAAGTGGGATTTGAACCCGGGTCTTCTGGTTCACAGGCGAGTGTGTTACCCACTAGGCTACTACCACACAAAGTTGCTTGTTTTTTAAATGTTTAATTCTGTGAAAGACCTCGCCTGAGTTGGGTATGTGAGGGTGTGTGTGAGTGTGTGTGTGTGGTTGCTGTCCGTTCACTAGACTGCTGGGACTCTAATTAGTTTTAATTATGTCAGATGCTGGAATCAAAGCACACATCACTAAACCAAGGGGAGGGTGCATTAACACACACACACACACACACACACACACACACTCACCGAATGCGACAATAGGCCATCGCTTCCTGTTAAGCCCTTGAACACAGCACACGTTCGCTTATCACCTCTGATGATCATGACATCATTACGTTCATAGAATCCTCTGCATGGTGCCTACAGCCGTTTGCTTCTGCTCTGCGTCCCTCGCTAATTCAATTCCCAAGCACTAAGAGTCCTTTATGATAAACATCTCCACCTCTCTGCACCTGATACCCTCACCTACACACACACACACACACTGGCAGGCTGATGACATTGGCCGGGAGGAATCCATGTACCAGACACTTTCAGCTTTTGACGCTCTCTGACTGATTTGGAGCTGTGGCTGTATTTGTGGGGTGATTTGAGGGTGTGAAAAGGTTTAAAGTCTCCCTGAGACTCTTGAATTATGAGACTACAGGGAGTCTCTATGTCTGTGTGTTCGTGAGTGAGAGGGAGAGAGCCCTGTTCCACTCCCCAAGAGGGAGAAAAAGGTATAACTGACACACACACACACACACACACACACACACACACACACACACACACACACACACACAAAGGCAGTAAGAACACCCTCATCACACAGATTGGTTTACAAAGACAGCTCTTCAAAGCTGTGGGAAACTCCCATGTAGTTACAGCCCAAATACAATGTAATTACAGAATATTAAAGTGGAGCTGTCTGTGGTGCTGAAACCAAACAATGACCAACAACAAAACTCATACTTTACCTTGTAAACATGGACAAACAAAAGAGCAGACTTACAAGACACATACCTGTACACAGAGGGAAAAAAAAGAGATTGACCCATCAGGTCATAGGGGTCATAGTGGGTTACTCCTCTATGAACCAGAGGACCACAAAATAACAGGTTCATACCCCATTTACTACCATTGTGTCCCTGAGGAAGACACCTGGGGGACTGTCCCTGTAGCTACTGATTGTAAGTCGTTCTGGATATATGTTGTAAATGTAAATGTATTTAGATGAAACACAACGAGTTTCACAGGGTGGTGGAAGCCTGGTGGGTAACACACTCGCCTATGAACCAGAAGACCCAGGTTCAAACCCCACATATTACCATTGTGTCCCTGAGCAAGACACTTAAACCCTAAGTTGCTCCAGGGGGGGACTGTCCCTGTAATTACTGATTGTAAGTCGCCCTGGATAAGGGCGTCTGATGAATGCTGTAAATGTAAATGTAATCACAATCAGGGTCAGAGGTTTGTGGGGTGTGGCCTGTACCCCATTCATTTCTCTGGGTCAAGAACAAAATAAAATGAACATTAATCAGTGTCTTTATGCCCATTCCACCTTTCCATCAAATGTAACAAGAAACTATTCCTGAATTTAATAATATATTGGATATTCTATAACTTTGATATGGCATTATATGGCAACTGAACAGTGGATATTTTAACAGAACGGTGTCTTTCAGGATGAAGCGGCCCTGTCTGACTCCAGAGGTCTGGACTGTAACAGCTAATGCACGAGTGATGCCTTTCCACAGGCAAACCCACTGCATTAGGGCAGCGCAAGTGGCCACAGCATCCATCCCATAATTAGCCGACACAGCAGTAGCAGCTTGCAGTTTTATATTACATCAAGGTAAAATTACACGGCTACAAGCGCAGATTACCGCTATCTGACGGGAATAAGCCGTTAATTAGCTCCCCACTGTAGCAATCACTTCCTCTGCGCTCCCCTTCTCCTCCTCGTGCTCTGTTTCACGGAGCTTTATGGCCGCCCGCCTCGCCCTCCCCTGTGTGTTTTTTCCGCGCAGGATGCTTGCATTATGATCGCAGCAAACGCTTGCTTCGGATACGAACGTGAATAAACGGTTTCATTAAAAGAGGGGAACGGCAACCTTGTGCACACACACTCAGGAAAGGAGATGCTAAGCAACTGCCTACACTGTTCAGAAATGGTGTGTGCGTGTGTGGGTGGTAGTAGCCTAGTGGGTAACACACTCGCCTGTGAACCAGGAGACCCAGGTTCAAATCCCATTTACTACCATTGTGTCCCTGAGCAAGACACTTAACCCTAAGTTGCTCCAGGGAGACTGTCCCTGTAACTACTGATTGTAAGTCGCTCTGGATAAGGGCGTCTGATAAATGCTGTAAATGTAAATGCTGTAAATGTGTGTGTGTGTGTAGTTGGACGTTTGTGTAAGCTATGAGCTGTGTGAGTGTGCTTTGGTAATTTTTTGTGTGCGCTTCATACATGCAACTGTATCGTGGATGGAGTGGGTGTGACCAGTAGGCGGAGCTCATTTCATCTGTTCCAGCCTATTCTGACCTGTGATTGGTACGTGGGAGTTGTGGGCGCATCGTCGACAGGTGCCCTGCTGTTGCAGGATGGGGTGGAGGCAGGAGAGGGCGGGCCAGAGATTAATTGCCTTGTGCGAGTGTGCACTGCGTGTCTTTGTGTGCGTCTGCTGAAAGTGTATGTGTTTTTAGGTGATATTTTCTATATATTTATATTTTTTGCTATTGTAGACATTGGCATCGTTCTGTGTTTAGATTCGTAGCTCCAGATGAGTACAGCTGTGTGTCCGCTATTGGCTTCATGCACGAGAGGAGGCAGATAGAGAATGTAGCGATGCAGGATCTTGCACTTCTTGTACGTGTGATATAAATTGTTTATAAAAATATCAATAAAGACCATATTTTAGGCTGGATGTGATGCTGGCGCCTCCTCTCCCAGATACAGCCCTGTCTTGCATGCATCTGTTTACTTCTGTAAAGCCTGAACACAATCATTGATGTGACATTAGTGAACAGTCCTCACTGTCACAGGGGAAGCCAGAGGGCACGTTTGCAGACATGACAGAAGATGCCAGAGGATTGGGGAAGGAGAGACATGGACGCTGGGGCTGGCTAGAGGAGAATGAGGAGTGGAGATGGCTTGAGAGGGAGAGCACAGTCACAGTGTTAAAGGAGTCTTCAGGTGTGGGTCGGCAATGGTGAGGTAAAGTTCCCAAAGTGGTTGAGCAGAGGCAGCGTTGTTGGACATGCAGGTGGACGAAAGCATCAGGACCAGAACAGGAGGCAGGCAAATTCAAAAGTCCCCACACACTGCTCCCCGGGCGCCTGTCATGGCTGCCCACTGCTCACTCAGAGTGATGGGTTAAATGCAGAGGACAAATTTCACTGTGTGCACCATGTGCTGTGCTGCTGTGTATCACAAGTGAGAATCACTTCACTTCCCTTTTTTTTTTTTAAGAGAAAAAAGGTTAGTAGCAAAAGGTTAAACCACAAAGATGCCCGCCGGGTATTTGTAGAGGGGCAGACGAGCTCTTCCACATCTACTTCCGGGTGGGCGTCCTTTTGGGTGACCTGGATATGCTGAAATATATCCCATATGCTGAAAAAAGTAAACCATAGCTGTTGTTTGTTTAATGTGTTTTATTCTCATTCCAGTAGTTAAAAAATATTTATTTGCTCTTTTAAACTAAGCTGTTATGAAATTATGATTATGGGTGAATACTATAATGCTGTTGACAGCAGGTTTGTTTGGTTAATTTACATTATGGCAATGCTAACCTATTATGTGTGATAGATTATTTCACTTTTTGATGTCGAGTGTTTATGAGTGTTTTGTAATCATATCTTCATGTGAACTGTAAGTTAGTCGTTCACAGTTATTAGCAAAGATCCTAAAAAATAGAGTGTGTAGTTCAGTGTGTTGACCTGTTTGTGTGTTTGTGCGTGTCTTGCACGACCTGGAAGGCGCTGTTGAGAGCCAATGCCTCGCTGTGTTCAGCAGTGATTTCGAGGCATAGCTACCACACACACACACACACACACACACACACACACAAACACACACACACACACACGGCAACTTGTTAATGTTTTATGGAAAAAGAGCCACTGGAGTCGAGCGTCCGACTCACAATCTCACGACTCTGCAGAAATAAATGGGGCAAGAGCTCAAAGAGTAACGAGAGTCTGCTCACTGGGCAGAAATCAAGTGCAGAGCACTTTCCTCCTCCGCTCACACACACACACACACACACACCTTACCGTATTCCTCTTCATAGTTCTTTTTTTTTTTTTTTTATACCCCAACGTTCTGCCCTTTACACTCACTGTCTCTTTTTTTTTTTCCACCACGGTCTCCCCTGTGTGTGGGGTTTTTTCCCTGTCCATCTCCAAAGATATTCTTTAATTATCTGGAACACGTCCTCGCTGGTTTTAAACTAATTTTTCGCTCCAGGGTAAAGTGAACAACAAACGAACTGCAACAGTTAATGACTTGTTTCTTTGAGGCAAACAGATTAATTATGAACAGCAAAGTTTCCAGAAGTTACCGTCAGTTCCACATCCTCGCTGATATTCCTGTACACACACACACACACACACACACTGATGAGTAAGCAGCTTTTTCTGTTTGTACCCTGTGTGTGTGGGTGTGTGTGATCGAGAAAGAGAGAGAGAACGATCTCGATGTGGCCCTCAGGGCTTCTCACACAACTACATCCCTCACAAGCGCTGCTAAATCACTCACCCTGTTTTTCCCACCAAACACACTGCTGCTGATCAGCTTTACTAAAAACAAACCTGCCCTGAGCAACAGAGAGAGAGAGAAAGCAGGAGGTTGGCTTTCACACACACACACACACACACACACACACACTCAAAGAATCAGGATTCACCAGTGCACAATAGATGCCAAGGATAAAGTGAAATGGGATTCCCCACTGGCTCAAGGTGAGAGGAAAGGGAGAAAGTGAGCAAGTATATATATATATGTGTGTGTGTGTGTGTGTGTGTGTGTGTGTGTGTGTGTGCGTGCGTGCGTCCACTTTTCTCAAAAGGGAAACTCATCTCAGTATTAAATGGAGAAACAGTGGATTCTATAACACACTGAACAGGCTTTTCTTTAAGTCACTCTCTCTCTCTCTCTCTCTCTCTCTCTCTCTCTCACACACACTTAAGTAAATAGCTTTATGAGGGTGAACGGTAATAATTACACAACAATTAGTTCTCACCAATGCAACATTATGAACACAGAGTCACCCACAACGTTTATTCTGACACAGAACCACCCCACTAAACACACACACATTTCCCGTAGTTTTTTTTTTTATGGCCTGCTGGCCCCTCCCTGGTCTGGAGGCTCCCGCTGCACCAACAGGCATCAGTGCAGGTAAACCACGGCTTCATTAGGACTCCTAATTACAGAAGAACAAAGGTTCCTCCTCTTGCCCACTTCAAAGATGAGGATCGTTAAAGCGGACCACCCAGCTCTCACGGGACAGGCCTGCATGTTCCCCCCCCGATATTAAACACACACTCGCGCACACATCCACAGCGCACTCCGTCTCCCTCGGCCTTTGTTGTTGTTGCCTGAGAAGCATCAGGTAGGGGGTGTGTGAGGACCAGGCCCTTGATGGGATGTGGAGGTACAGGGTTGGGTAAGTGGAGATTATTTCCAACAGCCATAATAAATGAAACAAGAGAGCGGAGTTAGACCAGCGCGCCTGACTGAAGCTCGGCATTATGGGAAGTGGCAGGCAGCAGCCCCCAGCCGCTGAATTAGTTTTGCCACTCGATAATTTGACTGATTCACTCGAGCGACTGGAGCGGCGCGGCTGGCAGAGCGACTCCCCGAAGCTGCGGCATTACGGCCCAACCGGCCAGACATTTACAGAGGGAGCGAGAGAGAGAGAGAGAGAGAGAGAGAGAGAGAGAGAGAGAGAGAGAGAGATGAACTCCAGGAACAGGAACCGGACGAGTCTCAGAAAGGAAAAACAGCGACGGGGGTGAGGAAGGCGGAGAGAAACACAGCAGGGCGAGAGAGACGGAGAAGTGGGCGTGCAGACGGACATGACAGACAGGCGGACGAAGAAAGGAACAGAAAGAGAGCATCAGCACACTGTACAGGGCAGGTGTGTGATGTTACCACCAGTTTAACATCACTCACTGCTCACAGCGTCACCTGACAGGGGACATCGCCAGTGAGAGAGAGAGAGAGAGAGAGAGAGTGTAAACCGGAAGAGAACTTTGTGCCACACCAGTATGTGGATTTCTGCCGGTGTGTGAGTGTTCACAGACACTGCCGAGGGAAATTTTATTTAAATTAATGTTATTAAAGGCTGAAAGAATCAATGGATTTGCCCTTTAAGTGGAGTTAAGTCTAGGTTTAAGGTGTGGCGGTTACACATTTAGGTGTTCATAAATATAGAAAAAGCACTGTGTGTGTGTGTGTGTGTGTGTGTGTGTGTGTAGGAACTGATGGCAATGAGGCAGAGACATAACTGTCATTAAAAGTGGCTCAGCTGTAGTGTGTGTGTGTGTGTGTGTTTGCGTGTGTAAAGACAGTAAATTGATCTGTCCTGTGTCTCAAGATCATGTGACATCAGAGGGGCCGACGCCCCCCTCTGCTTAACAAAGCTGGCCCACGGGGACCGCCGGTGGAGTCTGTCACTACTGCTGCAACAAACTACAGAGCAGAAGTGCGAGTTGGTGCTGGCGGAGGGGGGCGGAGGGGGGTCTCCTGTCCCTCATTCTGCAGTAGTTGAAGGCTAACCTTTGCTTAACCTTTTATCTGTTGAAAGCGCGTTTCACCACCGGCTCATTCATTCAGACAAGGTCACCTTTCTCCTGCGCTCTCATTTTAATGCCAGATTAGCGCGGCCGCATCGTCCAGCTTTGATGTGGGGAAAATTTCTGCAGATGCCGGCAACTCTCGGCGACGGCCGTGTAGAAATTAGCGCGACTTTATTGATGCGCTATCGATGTGATTTTTTTTTTTTTTTTTTTTAGGGTATGTGGAGGAGGGGTTGGTATAACAGCAGTATAAGCACTAATGCCCCATTTACATACTGCACCGTCAAAAACGCACGGCCACGTCCTGGACACTCAGCCTTTTTCCCTTCCTCCACGTGTCATACGCTAATGAACGAACAACAGATTGCAGTGTGTGTGTGTGTGTGTGTGCATGTATGTATGTGTGTGTGTGTGTGTGTGTGTGTGTGTGTGTGTGTGAGAGAGGTGGGGGCGTCCTTCAGACAGGACACGGGTCTATTTTGGGATTCGCTCTTAAACACAGTTGTGCTGCATGCAGGCACCTGTAAGGACGACACACAGTCAGCACAACATGCGGCGACCTCAGCGCTCTCCATGCTGGGCGGTAAATCTCAGGAGATTCAGAGCAGGTTTCAGACTAATACATTTTCCTATGAACTATTCCCTTTATCCTTGCAAATGTACAATTAAATTAGATATCATTTGCAATTAGTTACATAATTGCTGTCGTTATTTTCTAAAACAGGAATGTTTCTGCGCATACGCTTGGAGAATACAGACTTTTCTGTTTGAAGCGAATGATTAAAAAAAAAAAAAAAAAACTAAAATTATTGTGTCAGTCTGAATAAAACAGACTCTCACACCCAGAAAATGCGATTGGAAGTCAAGCTACCCCTGCATGAACACCGTAATGATAAGGGACAACACTCACCTCGTAAATTCACCACTCATCATGCTACCATCTAAACTAACTGTATATTGTTTTATCTTGTGAAGAACAGAATCAGGTCGCCACCTGTCATACTGGACTTGGACGTACATCAGTCAATAAATCTATCTTTCTACAATGATCAATCTAGGAGAACGGAAATCAAGGCCTGGATTTAGATTTGAGGTCCAGAGTTGAAGATCTGTGTTGGAGGCACATGTTGGGTTATAAACTCACCCCAAACACTGAACAAGACCATCTGATTCCACACCCCAACAATAGGGGAGCCATTGAGCCGCATAATGTCAGCTACACACTGTTCCGGAGACCAGGGTATGGGGGTTGTCAACTCAGCCCCAACACAGTGGAAGTCACAGTCGGAGGAGTGACAGTACATGTGAGCCCAGAGGCTGGACTGTAGGAGCAGATGAGATGACGCTAAACCACCCACAATAATGGTCCCATCCCATCATGCAATGGGAACGACGGAGGTGATTTTCATAAGAAGACTTTCTTCTTCTTGTCTTTTTTTTTTTTTTTCTTTTGACACATTTCATGCTGAACCGGTGGGGTAAATCAGTCTTCTGTCGCCTATGGCAAAGAAACACTCTTTCCTCCTCTCCGTCTCTCTCATACACACACACACACACACACACACGCACAAACACACACTAATTCACACTCACGTATATATATATAAAGATATGAAAAGTCCTGAACGTGAGTCACTGGCTTCAAACTGTCACTCATGTAAAAAAGCCACTAATTAAGTGGCTAATTATAGCGCTAATTCTGCCGACTGTAAGGCGTGATAAGGAGGCCACATCTGCACCGGACGGACAGATGGAGTGCGTGTGAGAGGTGGAGGACGCGGCCGGTTCGATACCTCCTCAGGAGCTGTCTAAAGAGATTAAACATCTCCCCGCATCACAGCCGTTTCATACGAAATCGCTGCCCCTCCCTGCCATGCAGCAGGAACACATACAGAGACGAGCACTCGGGGTCATTTTCAGGGTCAAATGAAAATCTAAGGCCAAACACACGATTCAAGGTTTACTTAAGTGGATTCAATATAATACACCTGCCAGCCAGTGCTACACACACAAGGCCTATTCCATTCCCTAATTCCAAATCAAATTGAACATTTTATTAACATTCAAACCATGTTGGTATGCTGAGCAGCTTGGAAATTCAGTCCAACATTGTCTTCACTTACATTGAAATATTGACATGGGTACTATGGTCAGGTATATTTATGCTTTTCTGACAATGGAAGACATTAATGTAAGTGAGACATACTGCTGGACAATAAGTAATGAAAGCACTTGGATAGAGTTCTCACATCCTGCAGCCTGAAGGAAATGAGGATTGTCCTCTTATGCACTCCACTCACAATTATGTCCTTTTTGTTTTAAGTCCATTCTATATTAATAGGGTTCATTCAGATGTCTTTTGAAATGGTCACGATGATGATGCTCATTTCTCCTCATCCTATTTTTCACTGACATCAAACTCAAACCTGTCCGGCTTCATTTCATTACGTCCACTGTGACTTTTCCAGTGCCCTACGTTGCTGACGCATCCATGATTCTAATAGTTCTGCTCGACACTGGAGGAAAAGCCAGCTGGTCTGGAAAGGAACAGTTCACATGCCTGCTCCATTTTTATCCATGAACATGGATGAGATGCCTCGCAGTGTTAACGTTATAGCATGAAATATACTGTGATATTTTTAGTTGAAAATATAATAAGCGTCACTTCATGATTCAGGCCTGAAATCACTTGTGGAATTGTGTACATGTCCAGACAAAATTTTAGATTTTTATTTATACATTACGGTTATACACGATAAACATGAATCTAAAGCTGTGTGTAGTAACATTACAAAATGCCTTTGAGTTTGTAAAAAGGCCTTAAAATTCTCAACTTTTAAGACTTCATCATGAGTCTTGCTGGCCCCATCATCAACAGGCTGCACTAATGTTTATTCAACCCGTGACCCTTCTGCCTCTTTGACGTGTCCTTGCTAATAAAGCCAGCAGATTTTACAGGAAAAGACAGGTCTGGGGTCTGGCCGACGGTAAATAAACAGAGGTAGTGCGCTTCCCTCGCTTCCTCGCGCCCGGCGTACTTGATATCTATATTCCTCTCCGGTTCCATGCCTGTCTGCTTCATTAGCATGTGTGAGGGCTCTGCCGGCCCATATGTCACTAAGCAGACCGCCATGTTTTATTTATTCCCTCTTACTTCAGCCCTGCGCTTAACCCTTTCAGGTGCAGGCCCGGGGCATGAAGCCGCGTGCAGGAATGAAAGGTCACTTTCGGACTTCTGTTTCAAAAATACCTGTTGCAGCTCAGTCACAAGGGTCCTGACTACAAGCTGAAAAACATTTAATAGACCCATCTATCACACAGACATCTACAAAAAAATGACTTCAAAACGACAGCAAAAGTAGTATAAAACGGAGTAACAATTAATACAGTGTTGGTTTTCAGTTCTTTATGTACGTTTGGTTGTGTATTAATTAATATATTAGTGAATAAGCCCAGTTTTCTGAGCTACATTTGCTCAGGAGCGCTCGTGAGACTGAGACTTAAACAGGTTCTTTTTCTTTTTTGGAAAGAACGAATGGGAGTGGGGGGAGCAGACAGGCTCTCCTCCCAGGTTTGGGGGGCGGGGCGGCGTGGGGTGGCGAGCAGATGGAGGAGGAGCCCCCGGTGGGACGTGTCATTCATCAAAGTCACCGACGAGGACCTGCGATTGTTTTCACCCACAGAGAGCGATAGAGAGAATAAGAGAGAGGGAAACTGAGAGTGGGAGCGAAAAAGAGGGATGGGAAGAAAGAGAGGAGCTGATAAGTGAGTACACAGAAAGTAAGGAGCTGAGGGGGGGGGAAAAGAGGAACTCAGCGGTTGAACAATGTCACGGTGGTGTAGAAAGTAACGTTAAGAATTGCACGCGTGTTTTAGAAAAGGAGAGAATATCGATAGGACATTTTCAGAGGAGAAGCATTTTCAGGGTGGAGATGGAAACGTGGATATCGGTGTGTGTGTGTGTGTGTGTGTGTGTGTGTGTGTGTGTGAGTCAGGGAAACAACAGAAAGCAGAACAAGTGGGGAAAAAAAGGGGGATAAGTTGAAACAGAGATGAATGAGCAGCGCTGGAGGTGAAAGACAGAACACACCCACCTCTAACACTCCTCTCAGGAGTAAGGGGCGTGAACTGAGCTTGAGAAACCCTCTCAGTCCCATCCCTTCTTCATTCCCCGCACCGGACAGAGCGACGGTGGGGCTTCCACGTGACCCCCCCTGGATTCTCCACCGTTTTAGTTAAGCCACTTTGAATGATTTTATGCCCCTCTTTTCTCCCTCTCACTTGTTCCCTGAGAGAAGGGGTGGAGTACAGCCATGCTTTACATGGTGTGTGTGTGTGTGTGTGTGTGTGTGTGTGTGCGCGTGTGTATCCTAATTCCTGCTGTTAGCTCCTCTCCCCTGAGCGCCGCTAACTTCTGATGTTTCTGTCAACAGCAATCCAGCAAACCAAACGGCAGCTCCCTTCATCTGGTTGCGAGCGTGGACTCGTTTAAAGGGGGGGGGGGGGTGGGACGCCCGCTCCCAAGCGAAGGATTCCCCATTTCCTCTCTGGGCCGCGGCGACGATCAGACGCCATTAAATCAGCAACGCTGCCTCCTCTGACTAATTGTAACATTAGATGGGAATAACAGGACAAATTGCTGGTAATAATTAAACGACAACTCAGATCAGAGTCGGTCGCGGTGCGGACGTGTTTTTAACATCGCCGATTAAAGTCCTCGTACAATAAAATATAACATTTCATTTTAGCATCAGAGATGTGTGAGCATGTGCCTGCACAGGAAGAAAGAAAGAACACTTTCTTTCTACAGACACACACACACTAAGTGTAATAATAGTAGTAATAATAGTACTAATAATAATAATAATAATAAGGGCTGTGATTAAATTGATTAAAAACCGGTGAGATCCATGGTACTGATTTCCACTCCGAAAGACGTAGAGACACCATAAGCGCGTTGCTCTCCTGTTTGAGCCTCAGCCGCGGTGCCTTTACATTTGAACACAATGTAAATACAGACCTGGAAGACATGTGGGGATTGGCTCTGCCTAGGATGAGTTGTGCATCCGTGTCATAGGTCAGACACTTAATACACGCAAAGCAGCAGAATTTACTGCATCAAATTATTTAGAGACTAATTCCAATTATGTATGCTTCAATTTTGACAGTCCTAATAATGATAATAATGCCACATGAATGCATTCACAAGTTACCGAACCTGTTTAATTGTTCAAATGAATTCAATTAAAAGTTAATTCATTTCAGTGTCACATTTTTTCCCTAGTTTATGGTTCTTCTAGTTGCCATTTATGGAAATGCAGTTTATTTTTATTTTATTTTCTACCTGAAAGACATTTGTTGACCTTTTTGGCAAATATTCAATCTGTTTCAACTAATTTGTTAATGAAAAGTGAATACAGAGCACTAATTATTTTAAACGACATACACTGGTTCAATCAATTTTGAATAATACGAATGTCCTTATTCATTTAAATAATTATAATTATATGTAAATTCTGTAACAGAGAGTACACTTTCATTTGCATATTTAAGCAAATGTTTTTGGGACTGGTGGCGGGGAGGGCGTGCTGTTTCGAATGGTCATGGCCCACAGCCAGGTGGGGTGGGTGGGGGTCACAGTAACTCGCGTCATCTGAAATCAATGAGTCCCATCTCTAACTGGCTACACTGGGCTCACGGGCTGCACAGATCAATACCCACTGTGACCACAGTAAGGCTGAACCACCACAACCATCAGCAATCTGCAGAGACAGGGGGACTTGAACCGGACAACTGGGGGCTTGAAGACAGCTGACGACACACACACACCAACGCAGCAGACGCAGGAACGAACACTGATGAAACAAGTTTGGAATTAAAAACTACACATGCAGGGAAAGAGGAGATGATGTCTAAAACAGAGAGAAAGAAAGAAAAAAAAAAAAAAAAAAAAAGAGGAGGAGGAGTGTGGAGGGGGGGGCGGAGAGCGCAACAGAAATCCAATAGTTTAACCTCTGTTTGAGGCGTGATGGGCGCCTCTGAAGGACAGAGGGAGAAAATCAATAAGAACTGATTCACAAGAGGGGGACCAGGAGGGGAGGACAGATTGAAAAAAAGTCAAAGAAAGACAGAACAAAAACAGAGAAAGCAAAAGACGGAAAAATAGTGGAGAATAATGGTCTGCAGTACGCATCTGTCGCCAGATCGTGCGAGTTTCATATTTTTGTTTCGTTTTATTGATCGTGTCTGGGGGAGATGAAAGAGCCTGGAGTTTACCTGTTGGCGACAGGAGGCCTGGTGAGAGCAGCCCATGTACACCGTGGGGGAGGAGTCTCGAGCTGTCCGTCATTGTCACGCCCAGGGAGCGCTTCGGTGGACGACCGGGTCTCGAGCTGCACAAAGACATTTCGCATTAAAATTGAATCGCTTTGCTTATAAAATTACAAGCAATGGAGCAGCAATCAACCATACACACACACACACACACACACACACACACACGGTTTAGGACGGATTCTACTGCACGGTGGCAGGCAGATGGGAGATCCGCAGAGGAGAGATAACGCGAGACGGTGAGGATAAAACTGCACCCCTCACCCCCGGAAAAACGCAGATTAAGATCAGCTCTCCAACAACACAGGCAGGCGAAACACACCTCCTATTCCCACCGGCCCCATCTGATAAGGCCTTTTTTGTTTTTTTTTGGGGGGGGGGGGGGGGGGGGGGGGGGGGGGGGGGGGTGCGCGTGTGACCCCGAGGGGACAGGAAGTGAGAAATAAGCAGAAACTTTCCTTAAGTTACGCAACGCCCCTAACTACAGGCACATACGCGCACACACACACAAACATCCTGCTTTAACACACACACACACACACACACACACACACCTTGTATGTATGAACCAGACGGAGGCTAAATACCTCCCCACACACACTTCAATCAGATAAAAGCAGCACACACGCACGGCCTCTTCCCATGTGGAAAAGTGGAGTCCTGTCCAGAGGGAGTGTGTGTGTGTGTGTGTGTGCGTGTGTGTGTGTTTTGACCAACAGCCAGTGACGGTTCCCGTGCAGAAACGGGAAACGGGGGGGACGTAAATATGCTAATTCTGCAGCACATGTCACATCTGCACGCTATCCTCGGAAAACAGAGGCCTGCTCGTCACCCCGCCTGACTTTCATCAATATTGCAGATGCAAACATACGGTAGATACGATCCCAGTCAACACACAAACACGCAGCGGCACAGCAGGACCGACCCGCCAGCACAGGGCTGCACGCCGCCAGAAAGACGGCCATCAAGGGCCGTCTAAAAACCACAGAGGAGCCGGTACGGCACCGGGACTGGCGGGGCTCCACGGAGAACAAAAGACGGAACATCAGGTGGAAAACACGGCAGGATATGAACACATGTTCCTCCATCAGTTCCAGTTTGATCAAACTGGTGATCAGGATCATGACTTTTATTCTTTCTTTTTTTTGGAGGTTTACTTGACAACTATATCAAACCTATTTCCAGCTGAAATTAACAGTGCGGGATAGTGATGGGCAATGAACAACGATATAAAAATTGATATAAAAATTGAACAATGCTTTTGAAAAGCAAAAACTATTGTTAGTCACTTTAGGTTTGTTAGTAAAAAATAAGTTCAAGCTCATTTTATTTTATTTTTTACACCTTCCTAAAACGCTGCTCATCCCACACTGTCTCTCCTCCTTTGCTTCCGCAGTTTTTTCCCCGGCCCCAACTAATCAACCTTGTTCACCATAATGCAAAGAGCAGGGTGAACTCAAACCACAATTACAAGGGCCGTTAATAAACTAGTACTTTTTTCTATATTACCCTTTTAAAATATTATAACTCATATGCATATGCGTGTATTTTTTTTCCATTGTGCAACGACTGATAACATAATGAGTGGTTTGGGTGGAATAAAGCCTGTCCAAGAAATCCAAATTAATTATACCAAACGGCTCATTTCAATAGTCAGGGCCTAGACCGGCACTACACAAACCATGAAAGGGGTATCTGCGTGGTGAAGCTGAGGTCCCCCCTGCGATGGGCCGGGCCACGTGACGTGACCTACCTGTGCTGCACATGGCGACGCACTGCAACAGCTCTGTTGCACCCTACGAAATGCTACGAAGTGGTGTGGCGCGCAATCGATGGTAAACTCGGCGTGAACCCGCTGCGTCTACTGGGCGCCCCCCCCTCTCGTTCTGGACTGTCGCTTCCACTAATCCAATTAAAACACCAACAGTCAACAGTCAAGCGCGCAAAGCGGGCGGCGGGACAATCACACACAATCAACATTAATCACTGTTACTGTAGGCAGCCTGCTGCTCTTCGTAAAATCGCTTTTACACTACAAGCACCAAATGGCAAGGAGTGATGCTTCCATCAAGTGTTACCCATATGATTAACACATGTACGATGAGATATTAACTTTTAATATTAAATACAGGGAAGCCACTTATTTCAATTATCACAATTGTCTGATTAAAGATAAATAATTAATCTCTGTGCCCAGTCTGAGAGACTGGGGTGGTGTGGCACTTTTGCCATTAGGCCATCTCAAGTCTATTCTCTTTGTGTGAGAGAGATTTTTTATTATATATATATATATATATATATATATATATATATATATACACACACACACACACACACACACACACACACACACACACACACACACACACACACACACACACACACACACACACACCTTTTTTTTCCTCCAGCGTGGCGCTGCGCATTGTTGATTTTCAAGCAGCCCTTTCCTCGCCAGGGACAGGTGCTTCCTTAAAATATTCCCTTCCAAAAAGGAATCTTTTCTATACAGACGATCACGCCCGATATGCTCAGTGCTTCATGTCATTGGTCGACCTCGACTTTTTGACTTATTATACGTTGAAGTAATCATTTATTAGGATTTATTAGGCCCTGCACTTCTTGATCTGATGTATGTGTCCCATGTTCCAATATTGCTGTGTATTAGCGATACAGTGCTGTGACAAATGACAGTGTCATGATGTATCCAGATCAAAATTATGAACTTTTCCTCCCGTTGTTTCTTTGAAAGCTGTCATGTCTACAACTTCAGATTCATGAATATTCAATTATTCAGTGCTGTTCTATAACAACGTGTTAGAAATAAAATGAGACACGTTGGCCTGATTTATGCCATTAAGCCGAGTTGCAGGTAGGTCTCTTTCCCCTTCAGCTGTGTTTTTCAGGGTTTCCAAGCTTTCTGAACACTCAGCTGTTCTGCTACGACTCCTGCTTGCCCTCTAGGTGTGTGTGTTTGTGTGTGTGTGTGTTTGTGTGTGTTGAGGTTTCTCAGAAATGGTGCATTTCTCCCCTTTTCCTTTTTGCCATTTACCAGCAGTGTGATGCCAGTTTATGTTTTACACTCCGGCCCCTCTACAGCCCAGACATAAGACTCTGCCCTCCTTCCAACACACACACACACACACACACACACACACACACACACACACACTCCCACTCTGTCAGTGGTCCCGTTGGGCAGGCAGAGCAGATGGCATTGAGAAGTCATTCACACGTTGCCGCACGTTCCTCTCGCCAGAGAGGAGAGAAGTCTGTCAATGCGCTCGTCTGCACCAATCACTCGCGGCAAATCCCCGGCGACAGCGCTGCCGGCAACGGAGGCGCGCTAAAGTGGGTTACTAAGCACTTTTCATTCCCTGCGAGTTTCACAAATGTGCCCTTGTCATCTTTTAAACGGGCCGCATTAAATATTCATACGCACCAGACACCTGCTCGTCTCCCTGGAAACAATGCCGCAGTGGGTTTTTCGGGGGGTGGGGTGTAGGGTGTGGCACTTTACCGAGCCCCTCCCACACTGAGAAGTCAAACCTCTGCAGAGCAGTCCAGCTGCGTTCAACGTGGAGCTGTTCTGAGATCAGTTCTCCACTATATAATAATAATAAAAAAAAAAAAAACTTTCTTTTTGGTGGATTAAAGGCAGGAGTGGCCAAGTCAAGAAAACTTTGGAGCAAGAGGGAGTCAGGGGCCACGTATGAGAGTGTGGGGGGGCTAATCTGATTCCAAAAATTTTAATGGGAAATGGTTTAAACAACAACAAAGTCAACAGCCTGGGCAAAAAAAAAAAAAAAAAGAGAGAGGGAGGGAGGAAAAAAGAAAATGTACGAGTCAGGGTGCCTTTGAAGATATTTAATTAAAATCTAATCCTGCATTCTTAAAGGCTCACATAAATTAAGCTGTCAGTCAGGAGATTTATGCATTCACATTTGCATATTGCATACAATTCATCAATTACTCATGTTTGAAAGGATCGCAAATCCCAGGGAGAAATGCTGCCTGTGTGCCAAAAGTGGTGTGGAAAGAGAGAGAGAGAGTGAGTGAGAGAGGGAGGGGGAGAGGTGGAGCTCGCTGTGCCCACTGATGCCCAGGAGATGCCAGTCTCCATATGCCTGCACATTCAACCAACGCTGCTGAGAGCGCCTCACTCCCCGTCTGCCGCAAGCCAGACGCTGGCTGGGCGCAGATCCCACCTGCTGTAGCCAGTCTCACAGTCCACAGCGCGCCGGACCAGGCCAGGGATCCGGGTCCTGGCCGTTCGGCGGGGGTATGTGGTCAGCAGATGCCACGCATGACTCTCTGGGTTCACGGCACCGTGGCATCAGGAAGGTGGTTTGGTGCTGTGGTGTGAAGTAGCAGCATGCAGCTTTTTCATTAAGTGTGAAATGTGATTCATTCTCACTTGAACATCGTGACCATGGACTGCAGGAGGGGCCGCACCTTCGACTACATGGCGAAAGAGAGAACAGCACAAGGCATTAAAGAAAAAGAAAAATATACAAGGCCGGTTTGGAGTATAGTAAAAAAGAAATCTAAAGATAAAATTATACAAAAGTGCAAATGTGCTCAGATTTGTAGTTAGTTGATAAATGTTTGAATTGCAATGACTGATATAAGAAATAAGTAAATATGACTATTGGAAAAAATCAGCTCACACTGATATCTGACAGTTCGTTCTGTACAAGGACAGGACAAGGTGTAGAGTCGCATCAAACTTGTAAGGTCTAGTTTGCAACCAAAATGTCTTTTTCTATTGTGTGTTTTTCTATTGTTCTAAACCAACAAAAAAAAACCCTGTCCTACTTCTGAGAAAAATGAGTCCAGGCTACACAAGTAGTTCCTGTCACAGAGTTTAGTCAGATACTCAGATACTTTGATTCAGAGATCTATGAAAGAAGATGGAGGAGAGCAGGGTGGACTTCCTCAAACTTCACACATTCCTGTAGGACAAAACCCAAAAAAGGCCAGGCTCCGGCAATCACATTTACTCTGATACCGAATCGGGAATACAGGAATTCAAACATCCTGACCTTCAGGCACATTTATCCAGCCATTAATCACTGGAGCAAATGAAATGGCCGTTTAATGTGTTCATAAAGAGGGACATTTAGTGAGAAAGTCGGTTTACGAAAGAGACGGACTAGAAAACAGGCAATGATGTGACCTGCTGTAGCCCGTCCCACAGTGCACCGTTTCTCGAAGACCCGTCAACCTCGCTCACACATTTCACACACACTCCGAATACAGCCGTTCTCTCTCTCTCTCTCTCTCTCTCTCTCTCACACACACAGACACACACGCTGGCATTACACCCCGGACACCTGCAGTCGCCTCGAATCAGGCCACCGGTGCTGACAGCGGCGCTAATGTCAGGGCGAGGGCCAGCGCCGAGGACAGACACAGCCGGCATTCAGAACAGTCCCCGGCCCTGACCAGCTTAGTAGGAAGGAAACATGCAGCGTTGTGGGTTTTTTTTTTTTTTTTCTTATGTATTTTTAAAGGTAATCTCTAGAACTAAATCAATTTCTCCTGCCATTCAAACAAATGTGCGACCCTGGTTCAGCACGGGAGGGAACAGGGTTTAGCTCACGCTAACGCCTGCATACCAACAGGACGATGTCTGAAAGGGGCCAAGGTCACTCGTCCCGCTAATGTGTACACACACACACAGACACACACACTGTTTTTTTTTATCATTTCATCAGCAAGTGTATTGAGTGTTTGAAGCAATTCAATATGTGTGGCATTAGGGCCATTTCCTCCACTCTTAATTTGAAGAGGGTGACTGGGTGGTGGTGATGTGTGTGTGTGTGTGTGTGTGTGTATGGAGGAGCTTTGGCTGCCTCAGCTATGGCCCATTATCTTGATTGCTGATTGTCCGACACACACCAACGTTGCATCTAACAGCTCTGCTACACAGCAGCAGCTTTGGTGAGGGGTGGAGAACCGGCAGAGGGCCAGACAAGACCCCCTCGTCACACATTGCACCACACTGGCACCTTCCAGAACCTTCCACAGGGATGATGTTGCTGAGGAGGACCTCCACTGACCAGGACCTTCATTCTGCTCCATTCCTTGGATTTCATTTAAAAGTGGTCTGATCCATCCGTCGTTTTGAAGAAAGACATGGAAGGAGGAGAAAACGGCAAGGAGAGCAGGATGGATGGATATGGATGGGTGGGGGTGGCTGGGACGGTGTATCTGCTGAGGAGAAATTTTTCACTCGCCTGGATTTGCTCTAAGTGCTGCCCAGCTTTTAGCTTAAGTAGCATGTGCTGATACCCGCCCCCCTCGCTGGTGGCACTCCGGGCCTCCTGATGGTATTGAGTAAATGTCAGGAGCTCTTCCTCCTGCTGTCCGCAGCCGTACCAGACGTGGGGGGACGTGCTGGGGGTTGGTGTAAGGGAGGTGTCAACCCATTCCCTCCTGCTCTTTATTTATAGAAGGAGCGGGGTGGAGTCTCTTTCTGCCCAGCTATCTCCATGTACCAATCAAAACAGAGGGGCACAACGTCTGACCCATGGTGCTACGATCATGATCCATCATTCCCAAAAAAACGTAACAGCGTGGGGCACATATTCTCTAATTGCTTTCCAACCTGCTGGAGGATATTCTGAATCCTCCGCTAGATCCAAACTCGGATAAGGGGTATCTGGTATGGCAGCATGGTTGGAATTTTTCACATGAACTGTCCTCAGACTGAGAAATTCGGAAAAGCGATGCAGAGTATAAAGGGCAGATTAAAGGCAGGGCCGACAGATATGAGGCAACATGTATGTGAGTGTGAGTCTGAGTGAGTGGGTGAGTGAGTGGGTGAGAGAGAGGTCTCAGTAGGTTTGCTGCCCCCATCTCCCCCCCCAACTGTGTCTGACCCTCATCACAGACAGAGGAATGTAACCCTTCACTCTCTCTCTCACTAACACACACACACACACACACACACACATTAAAAGCCTCCCTCAACACTCCTTTTCCACCTCACTTCCCCCTTTCATCTTCCTCTCTCTCCCTCCATCGCTCTCATCTCTCAGCATGCCTCCTCTCTCTCTGTATTGACTCGGTGTTGGTACAGCCGTTAGCTGCTGATTTACAGAGGCTCAGCTGAGCTGTCAGGGCGCAGAGATACACCGATGTCTGATTCCTCTATAAACAGAGCAGAGAACAGATAAACCTGCTGCTTCTGAGTCCTGGGGATGGTGAGCTGGGTCTGGGTTCGGATTAACCCTTCGGTGGTGTCAGTGGTGATCACTCTGTTCAGGGCAGAACGCTGGAGAAAGAGGCCACCTGACAGACCTGTGGAGGATTTACATATATATTATACACACACACACACACACTGATGCATGTGTCAATAGGTGTGTGTGTGTGAGAGACTGTAGTCTGTAGTCCACCACTCTACCTCTGATTTTTATTTCTGCTTTCTCAGTTCAGTGTGGCAGACTGAATGACCTCTGACCTTTATAAGTGCAACCGTGGCCACTCATTCAGCTAGAGTGGCCCAACCTGTCAAAGCCAACCCCCCTCTATTTCTACAGGGCCAACAGGGTCTAGAACAGAGTCTCCCTGAGGAGCACCCAGCAGAACAAATGCAGCTCTCTCTCCACAGAGCACAGCCCCATTTAAAAACTGCTGAAAAATGACATGACACTTTTGCTTATATCCATCACCTTATGAACCAGTGAATGATCACCCTAATAGAGGAGGTCCATCGAAACAAATGACATGCTCCAAAAGATCCAAATCCTTCAGAGTGAAGCCTGAGGGAACGTCATTAAATGTTTACATTACATGTGAACCCGACCCTGGCTCGTCTTCCCTACTACAGCAACTGACCCGGTAGCTGCACCGATGAGACCACCTCAACAATGATGCACAAATCAAAAACCAGCAATACGCACTTAGATTTAACTTAACAAAATTACAGCAATTAACGAACACTTAATTCATATAGTTTGAAATAGTTGATTCCAATGATCAAAGTATTTTTTAATATTAAATATTTAACAATGCATTTAAACACTTACGTTCAGCAACATAAGTTATGTTGCTGTTGAGCCCTCAAATAATGCATCATGCAGGGATCATTTTCACTAACGTCAAATCCAACAAGACTTTTGGGTTTTTGTTAGATGCAGCAAATTACCAAGTTTACTTTCCTGTTCAGTTGCCTTCATTTCTTATAATGCGGATGAGTTGGTGAGGTTCTGATAAGGAACGTTGTTTAGCAGCCTTAAAATGTCTGTCATTGTGTCTGCATCTCCATGGAAATGTTTGGAGGCGACTTTTAGTGCATATATTTTTAATGGTTCGCGACTGATTAATTAGGGCACCATCCTTGATCTACTCCTGCTCTGCATGGAAACCTGGCGGCAGACACTAACACAGACCAGGTAAAGCAAGTCTGTATTGTGTTCCCTTGATCTCTAAAATAGAAAATAAATTAATACATTAAATAAGTGAAATTACAGAAGTATTTATGAAGATATGCCATGTAGGTCACACCCTTTCCACCAGCTACCCCAAAAAGTATATTTCAATCTGTACAGTGTGTGTGTGTTTGAGAGAGAGAGAGAGAGAGAGAGAGAGAGAAAAGACAGTCAGACCCAACGGGCACTGACTCAGGGAAAAGGATTCCATCTGACACAAGTGGATTGGGAGTTCGCCTTCAGACAATACCGCGGCCGGTGCTCAACAGTCGGGATTAAATTCTCTGACATTATCAACCTGTCTGCCAATGTGCTCTGAGGGGCGGCAAACACGACACCCCCACCCGCCTCCCCTCCAATTCGAAGGCTTCTCAGCCAGGATTAGTGTCACTCCATGCAAAGGAGAGACCGGGGGGTGCAGTGGGAAAAGAGGGTGACACACTCTCTCTTATTCATTTAATATCATGCAGCCATAATCTCTTCAACAGAGGCACAACCACCCCCGCATACTTACCCCCATACTCCTGTACTTTCAAACAACTGATCCAAAGTTCATGTATGTAAAAAGTTATTAGACAATAATTCAATTTGTTCAGGAGACATTTTGAACACGGGTCACTTACGTACCAGCCTGGTTCTTTGGAGGAACTCGCTTGAAAAGAAAAAAGGAAGACAGATTGAGCGACGAGTATCGCTGCTTTGATCTGAATAGACCCCCATACGTCAGGTCCCACCTGCAGGCACACAAGGTCCACCCCCAAACCCATATCACCCCACACCTGCCAAAACTCTGCGCCTCCAGACAGGCCCAGATACGATCTCCACGGCGGCCGCTCACTTCAGCTAAAGGGCTGGATGGGGAATACGTTATGAAATTGTCAACTATTTACATGTATTTGGGGTTGAAGGGCAGAGGTTTTGCATCCTATTTGATTCCGAGACTGCAGTGTCGGTGAGCGTGCCCCTACAGTACAGCAGAAACAAGTAAACACCTTATTTAATCCCCCCACACCAAGCAGTTGAGCGGTGTGAGGGTCACACTGACCCCACAGTGTTTCAAGCAAATTGCAAACTGCCACAAGTTGATTAAACTCCTGCGATTCCTAAAATAGGTCATGCTTCCCACAACGTCCCTGCGAATTCTGCTACGTCCCGGCCAAACAGATCCAGAAGCTCCAAACACATTACTGAAATTTGATTACAGCTTCACATGTTTAATACGCTGGGAGGTTTAATACAGAAATTAAGATGAATTGTTCTTTCCACATGAAAAATAACCAATTTCAGGTGCGGCCTGTCATGGAGAATTAAACATTTCCATTAAGCATCTCAGAATGAATATCATACGGGCACGTCGTCTGGATGATGATGTCGCTCGGCTCTTCACTGTCAAGACACTATGGCTCTTATATATTAAAAAAAAAAAAAATGCGCACACACAAACAGACTCGCACGTCCTCGTTTCAGATAAGAGGTGTCACTGATCCCGACCTCCTTTAAGATCACCATGGCAACACCCATCAAATCAATTTCCTGTCATCACCTCTACTCCTCATCTAGCCATAAACATTCATTAGCGATGCATGAGCCCTGGCTGACGTGTTTGGTTAGCAGATCTGAGTAGATACTCAAACATGCAGACAGAATAGTGCAGACACGCGTGCACACACACACACACACACACACACACACACACGCGCAGTCGCGCCAGCCCACAGACAAGATTTCTGCTCGTAAAATTCGGAAAACCTGCTGCACGCAGGCATACAGTCAGGGAAGGACAGTGGAAAGCCTACTGAGCCCCACCCATCTGTCTGGGTCACAGGCGTTTCATTTCCTCCTCATGAGCGACACCTAACAAGACGCCACTAATTTAACCCCGTTAATTTAACCCCGTTAATATAATGCAACATGCCGCGAGGAGGAAGGAACCGTTCGTGGCTCCAGAAGCCCTGTTTATTACGCTTCCAAAAAAACAAGCCTAAAGAAATTGACAGACAAACAAAATGTTCAGGTAGACAAATGAATTACTTTACCTGACCTGACCAGGACCCTCTACCAGCGCACCCAGGTACTCCACAGTCTCATCAAAAATCCTACACAAATCTACAATGCTCAAAAAATAAAGAAAACACAAAAACATGATAGATCTAAAATAATGAAATAGTCTTATTAAATACAAGTACAAAAACACAAACTTACTATAGAATGCTTCAATGAGAAATGGGTGCATCAATCCAAAAATGCCCACAGATGAAAGTGAAAGTCATTGTGATACACTGCAGCACAGCACACGGTGACACAACGAAATGTGTCCTCTGCTTTTAACCATCACCCTTGGTGAGCAGTCGGCAGCCATGACAGGCGCCCGGGGAGCAGTGTGTGGGGACGGTGCTTTGCTCAGGGGGACCTCAGTAGCACCTTGACAATTCAGCTAGGCCCTGATACATACACTAAGGTAACTCAGGAGCTGATTTTTGATGCAACATCATAAATGAAAACAACATAAGCCATAACGTGTCATAGTTCATCTTGCTGGAACGCATGTGACAAACATTAGAAAACATATCATGTTCAAAATGTTTAAAAACTCACCAGGTTCCACCTCCAGTTAAAAAGAAAAATGATTTGATGGCTCATGACACACACCATCATTCTACTCAGCGAAAACATCTTACCACAAGACCATGAGAGTCACCACTTAGTGCAGCAATTAGCCAATCAGCACGCACGCACATAATTGACATGCAATGAACTACTGTGGGACGGCCGGTGGCTTAACTGCTTCTATTCTAGCCCCTTTTGCCTAAATGTGTCCAATCTGTTTCCCTGCGCAGGATGTTTGTTTTAGCGCTAGCCTCTGCCACACCACAGCATGTTCACTTCCATGTGGACCCTCGCCGGCACCATTATTTACTAAAGCTCCGGGCCAGAGCGGGGGGCCCGAGCAGTAAATACATGTATGTTCTGATTAGCCGCGCCACATGCTAGCGCTTAAGTAGGCCGGAGTAATGCAGACCAGACGAGGCAGATTCCTGCACGCTCCTAAATGGACACATGTTTGAGACGGGCGCGTTTGATGTCGCCAAACAATGTGCAATATCAGGAAGCAAGCTGCGGAGCACAGGGAAGGAATGCGGCGAGCACAGGGGGTGGGAGGGCGGTGGGCCTATGGGTATGAGCAACACGCACACACAAAAAAAGAATAAAAGAGACTGGCTCCCATTAAGAGTAGATTACAAGGAGTGTGCGTGTGTGTGTGTGTGTGTATGCTATGAACATGTTTCAAATTAAAACGAGCCTCACACACACCTTTCTTAATGTACATGAACAGTGTCCTTACTCTCTCTCTCTCTCCCCCCCCTCTTATCATTCCCCCAACTCACACAGCCCTCACCACCGGACCGTCTATTTATATATGTGTATACGGGCAGAGGGGGCTTCTTTAATCAGTGTGACATTGTTGTCTGAGGCAGGGCGGGACACACCGCAGCCTCCACGCAGCCATTACTCACCGTGGCCTCCTATCACTGGGCCGCCACTTGAAAAGCGTTGGGAAAGTTTCACTATTTCTCAGGTCGTCCCTTCGCCAGATCTAAAATGCAGAATGTACAACGACTATGTAACAATATCATGTGTTTAGGAACTATGGATTCTGGACAGTGTAGGGTTTGTTTTTATAATAACCCTCTCCTACATTTTCACTACATTAGATAATACATGGTACCTAGTCAAAGCTTCTCATTTAGGGGTTTTATACTGTGGAGCAGCAGGCCTTTGGAATAACAACCTTAAAAGTAGTGACCTTTACCATTTCACGCTCTAGGCATTCTTAGACAATGGGGACGTCATTTTTTTTTGTCACTTTGGCAACTCATGAAGGTGACAAGTGGATTCGGAGGAATCAGATTCATTCAACATCCGCCTCTCCGGTAAAGAATCGTCTTTATATTACGACCTGCTTTATGGTCGCGTTGAACGTGCAGCCTGCAGGATTAACCCCAACTCGAACCTTCCTCTTGGGGTGTTAAGGCCGCTCGGGCGCGCGCCATAAATAAGTAAAACGGCGGCGCCTCCCGAGAGCCGCGATGAAAACGCGGCGCGAGTTAACGTTCCCAAACGTTACAAAAAAAAAAAGAAACCATGAATAAATCTTTTTCATTAGCGCGGCCAACAGATCTTGCAAAGGCGCGCCCCCGCCCGCCTGTCAGGCGCGCGCTTTAAAGTCCGCGCGCGCCGCGGCCGCGCGCCATTTGAAGTCCCGGAACAATGGCGGAGCCGGGAAGCCGGGGAGCCGGGAGCCGGGAGCCGGGAGCCGGGAGCGGCCCGCGGCGGGGGGCCGGGATGAGTAAGTGAGCGGCGGTCAAGGTTGTGACATTGAGAGAGAGTGCGGATTAAATATACACACCTCCTCCATCTTGTTTTTTATGGGGGGGGGGGGTTCTAGTAAAGGTGTGCAGTGGCCTGTTTTCAGCGCCACACCTTTTTTCACTAGTGAAGTGAAGTGATTGTCACACGTGATACACAGCAGCACAGCACACGGTGCACACAGTGAAATTTGTCCTCTGCATTTAACCCATCACCCTCAGTGAGCAGTGGGCAGCCATGACAGGCGCCCGGGGAGCAGTGTGTGGGGACGGTGCTTTGCTCAGTGGCACCTTGGCGGATCGGGTTTCGAACCAGCAACCTTCTGATTACGGGGCCGCTTCCTTAACCGCTAGGCCACCACTGCCCCAAATAGGACCACACCATTACAGACGCCCACCTCGAACCTACAGCCACTGGCCTTTAAATGCGCCTTGTACCATAATAGGTCACCATTTAAAACTCTGCAGTATCTTTTGATATGATTGTATAGGGCTACCAGTGCATAAGATGCATTGAAGTTGTAACACTTTGTAGCTGCAGGGTGAATATCAACAAAAAAATGTGATATTTGTCCAATTTATCAATCAGAAGTTTGCTGGTTCGAATCCCGATCTGACAAGTTGCCACTGAGGTGCCACTGAGCAACGCACGGCTGCCCAGTGCTCACTAAGGGTGATGGTTAAAAGCAGAGGAAATTTTTCTTTAAAACTTTGTACATTTGCACATTCAAATCCATCTAGCTCACGTCCGCTCCATCTACTGGTGCTTCCTCTTATTTTTTTGTTTTTCAAATTGTTTGTTAGATGCTTTCTGAAATATTCAACATAGTAGTAGTAATAGTTAAAGTACATCTAAAAATGACCAACCGTGTAATGACCATGAAAAACACAGATTTTCTTTACACCAAAAACAAAACACCATCTGTATCTGGATTTAAAGATATGTGGATCTAAGGGCCAAAGAAGAGAAGTATGTGGCGTTGAAAAGTTTGGAGAGATATATTCAGCATAAACTGTAGCAATCCAATTTCTGCCAAAGCTGCATTCACGTGTATCTGGCAGAATTTCAGGTGATTTATAACATTTGTTCTAGCTAAAAGTGTTCTAATTCATGTAAAATCTACTCTACATGCATAATTGGTATAAACATAAGAGGCGGCATGATTTGGTTATTAAGCAAAAAATCCTTAGGTTGCTGCATAATTTATGGAATTATTAAATATTTCATTGATTACTTTTTTTCCTTCAAAGCCTCTGACTGTTTTGCAGACATGTCCCCACCAAGCTAGCCCCCTACCCCCCCCCTCTGTGCATGCCCCTGTGGACCCTATTCTGCTCATGGATCGATGGTCAGATCTGTAGTTAACGGAGCGCTGTAATGCAAATGATGCACCATTGATCGCCAGGTTCCTTCTTGCTGCTGTCCCGGCAAGGACACCGTCTCTCTTCGGCCAGCATTGAATCCGATAAACGCCCTGCAAAGAGCATCACGGGAGCCAAACTGCCGCTTCAGCATAACCAAGCAGCCTTTAGATGCCGTTCCGAGTCCTGCTGGCCCCTGACAAAATTTCACCGATGGGAGACGGGGAAAAAAAAACAAAAACACAGGAGACAGAAAAGGCGACAGAGAGGCGTGTAAAAACTTCCTCACAATTGCATACAAAGGCACAGTAAGCACAGCCTCGATAGTGAAGTCTAATTTCATAGCAATTAACCGCAATGGCTTATCATTAGTCCCATCTCCTCGCGCATCACTCTGAAGGGCGCTCCGCCCGGTACCGCTGCGAAAAGAGGGCAGACGCATCAGCACAATCTTCGCTGAACAACAATTTAAGGATGCAGTTAAAGGGAAGTCAGAGAATCCCCCCCAAAAAACCTGATCAAATACTGATATTAGTTAGTGTCTGACTTTCGTTGCAAATTTGCAATTACTATGAAATTTTTTCCATAGTATGCATAAGTAAAAAAAATATAAATAAAATGAATACACTGTGTAAAATGTGATAGCTGAGATTATATATTTATTATACTTTGGTTGACATTTTTTATGTTAAACCCACCAGTTGTTGGAATTAAATAAATAATGGATGGTATAATTGATATCATAATAAGTTTGATTAATGATTGGATGATATACTCTGCTAATAACTGGTCCTAAGTTCATAGTGAAAAATTGTTGGGTACCCCATACCCGTTTTATCAGTGTCACCCTAACCTCTCAATTTTTTGGTTATTCAACAACATGAATTGACTAGGAAGTGGGTAAAGTGGAAGCAGAACGTGAGTGAGAGGGCGAGATGCTGAGTAATGGTTCCATATGTCAAAGCGAGACCAGCTTGGTCCACCAAGGCTCCTGGCAGTCAGCTCTGCTGGCTCTTCTTAATTACTGCCAGCCCCCTATAGTGGTGAGGTGTTGCACCTATGGATGAGTCTACAATGATGCCAGCAGTATTAAGGAATTCTGATGTCCTTTGTAATGGACACCGGTCATTGATTTGTCCCCAGCCATAGACCTGCCTACAAAAGTTTTGCATAACTGTTTCAAATGTTCAAAACCAACATTTCAGAAATGCGGCCCTAAATGCCGCTTGCGTTTCTCCCATTTCAATGTGGATAAACCGATGCTGAAAATAAGCCTGCTTGTAATGAGCACTGCAGGATTTACAGATTACACATCAGCCTCTCTTTACATGTTTTTCAATTACGCTATTCACTGAACTATAGTCTACAGCTAATATATGAATTATTTTTTATTTTCCCCACATACCCGGAGTCAGGTATCTCTCTCTCTTTTATCCACCCTCTTGCTCTCTCTCTGCCACATAAACTCACCTGTGATAAGCAATGCAAGAAACGAGAGAGAGGGGTGGGGGTGGGGGGTGGGGGGTATGGAAATGGTCGCTCTCTGAGCAGCCGGACGCTGGGCGTAAAGACTGCGTAAACAGAATCACCACCTGCATTAACTCTGACCTCCTGAGAGGTGAACTCAAGGTCAGGGTGGAACAGGGGGAGGGCAAGTGTGTTGGGAAGGTGGGGGGGACGATGCATGCGTGCATGCGTATTGCATATAGTAACATGCTGCGTGTATTTGTTTGTCTTGTACTTTGTAATGAGCATTATGTCTGTGTAGTATGTATGTGTGTGAATATGCATGTTTGTGTGTGTACGTCTATTACCAAGCCCTGCAGCCTTTTCTCTCCTCACATGTGAGGACACACACGCACACACACACACACACACACACACACACACACACTGTACATAATCCATCTGTCACTCACTCACCTGAACACTCGTGTAAACACCATACCATATTCACTATATTGAAATCAGTGATGTACTGAAAAATTAGCCACTCTGTTTGGTTAGCGGGCTGTTGGTGTATGAAAACACCTGAAGGCTACTACGCTCCGTAGCTGTCATGACGACAAAGGGGACAGGAACAGGGTGTCATGAAAATGGGGGGGGTGCCTCCAATTAAACATCAATAATTTAACAAATCCGTTTACAGTGTCTGCGGCAGCTATCAACCACAACCTTGTCGTCCTCACAACATGTAGATACGCAGATATATGTAAAATAGGTGACAGAGCAATGGACATGAACACACTACATATAACATTAAACCCGGACAACAGCAGTGTGATTCTCTGGTGTTGTTTTGGGGTGTATCTTTTACTTAAAAAGAAAGAACAGACGCTGTACCAGCAGATTGGGCTTGAGATGTGTTTCATTAACACCAAGGCACTCTAATCAAGTTGTGGACCCGCCCCCCTGCTCTCTGGCCCATTGTTTTATACCTCACACTGAAGGCCAATATAACATAGTAAATAAAACTGAACACAGTGTCGTCTCACCAAATAATTATCTAAATCTCTACTCTCAGATTATATGATAAGAGAATTACCATTCAGAATACATTGTTAATTTATGACCATAATGGCTCAATCTATACTTGCTGTATATAAAAAGCTTTAAACTGCAATGAGAGCCCATCTGTCACTTTACTAGCATTGTTATACAGTTATCCAATTTACTCTGCATCTAACTCATCACAACGTTTTAATGAGGGGTCAGATATCCAACCCCACTTTAGAGAAACGTCCAACTAACCCTCAGCTCCTCCCTCTCAATGTGGGCGTGTCCCACGCCACAACCGTGACCCCCTGTAAGACTCATAGGAGTTAAAGGGGCATTTGCTGTTATGTCTAGAGAACATTGCAGGGGGGAAAAAAATATTGCCAGTTTTCTCTGCAAATAGAGGGTTAGAATTGGTACGTGTGGATTAGCAAAACAGACCCCCCCACCCAAAAAAAAAACAAAAAAAAAAAACAAAAAAACTCAATTCTACAGCTGGTCCTCACAGAGCAGATGAATAATATCTCCGGCCTCTCAGCTGAGGCAAAACAACACGCACGTCTCTGTTTAGCGAGATTGTGCGTTTAGTAGAGGGCGGTTTCTGTTTGGAAACGCGCACGGGTCAGCTCAGGAGTATCAGGGGTGCTCTTGTGCCGAGGAAAACAACAGATATATGAAAAGAAAATAGCACACAGGGAGATGGGGGGGGTGGGGCCGTGTAAAACACTGTTGTGCTTTTGCATAAAGCAATTAAGGCCATGTGTTTTTGTTGTAGGGGGGAAAAAAAAGGAAGAGAGAGAGGGAGAGAGAGAGGAAAGAAAGGATGTGGGGTGGAAAAAAGATGCAGTGGCTGCACAATCTAAACATTGACTAGTCAGTGTTTTTCTTACAAAGCCTGCTTTCAGAGAGATTTGAATTTAATTGATTCCTTTTTAAACAAATACATTGTTGGAATGCCAGTAATGAAAGAGGCCACGGCCAGGTCAGCGCTGGCCCCGGTGCAGGGGGGCGAGGCCCGGGCTCGGGGAGGGTCACACCAGCGGCCGGAGGGCCACTGGGCCTTTAACTTTTGCATTGTGGGCTCAAGAGCAGACAGCTGTGACTGTCACAGCCGGCACAAAACAGGGCCAGTTATCAAATCAGGGCCCAGCTTCCTGAAAGGGTGGGGATAACTGGGTCAAATGGCCGTTTAATGGTCTTAGCACCGCAACACATTCAGGAAGGTCAGATTAGAAACTGAGGACCTGAAATGAACCAGATATGTTTATTAGGAACTGTTAATATTTACACACAGACAATCCAGTCACGTTGTTACACGCTTTCCACTGGGGTTTTAAATACTAAAATGCAGTGGAACAGAAGTTAATGCTGTAATTTATTAATAAATGTTACTATTCTTTGCATTATTGGCCTTTTTATATTGCCATTTTTCTCAACAGAATGTAAACACAGTCTCATTACGGTACTGTTAGAGTTTTGCAATAGAGTATAGTGTTTTCTAAGCAGAGTACTTTTAATTTAAAAAAAAAAAAGTAACTTTATTTATTGCTCTTCTATTACTTCTAAGCATTTGTCAATTTGAACAGGGGAGCTTGGGAATGACTGCACAAAGCTGTACAAAGAAAACTGTAGTTCCAACCTGAATTTGTGGAAACAGAGAAATCCTCTTAAAAGGAACCATTAGCACAATAGCTGTGATCGAAAAGCTCACGGCTCTCGGTAATTCTCCCAGCGTCCCCAGGCCTTTCAGTAGCTGAGAACTGGCAAAAGCGTGTAACCTTGATCCCGCTGTTACACCTCACTGTCCAGCTATCCTGAGAATTCTGAAAATTGACAAAATTCCATGGAACTGAGCACATGGTGAGGAATCACAAATTGCCTTATTGATTTTTCTTTTCTTTTTTCTTTTGGACCGCTCCTTTAATGTGCAACCAGTCCCCGAAACACAGGCCACCTGTATCTTTCCTGCTGACGGCTCATGCATAAAGCCCCTGCCCTGGGCTACAGCGACTCATTTTGTTTTTTTGTCCCTGCCCATTTAGGTTCAAGGGCATCGCACAGCCCACTCGGCGATCCTACACCAGTGTAAAATAATACAACATACATTATTCATGCCAACATCGTCAAGCAGTTCCAAACAGTCTTGCAGACAGGCACCTATAAAACTGACGACCAAATATAGAGGGGATCCTGAATTATTAAACCTGCAATGAGCTGCGGACACGGGGTGTTTTCACAGAGTGGGTGGGATCACCTCCAGCACGCTGTGAGGCGGCAAGACACCTATTCTCTGGAATAAGAGACGCCAAAAGCTGGAACATCACTCTTCATCGCTCATTGACACATACAGCAATGGATTAACGCACATAGCATTCTGTTTCTATGGCAGAAGTAGTAGGTTTTTATTGTCATTTCTGTAGTAAAAAGAGTAGGACAGAACAAAAGTGGGACAGGCGCACAAGAGCCGTACAGAACAGGACAAAATGTTGCAAAAAAAGTGCAAACAGGAGAAAGAACTACAATTCTGGTTTGAATTTCACACCTTCAACATGGTGAGATGGTCTTTAATGAGCGCAACCAAATTTTACCCAACATGGGAAGAGTTTGAGAACCGATGCTGTGAATGTAACCCTCCAACTTCATCCTGTTCTGACTACTAAACAGCTCCATAGTTAATGCATTATTATTATTACTGTATGATTTAACAGTAGGTGTAAATGTGGAATTAATTATTAAGCATTACTTTTAAAAAACATTTTCTATTTTTGAGCAATTTCATGTAATAAAGGTTTAATAAAGGTAAAAAATTTTAGATATTTTAGACAGACACAAGGCCATCAATCGAGAAACACTTTCCAGTGCTCTATATAACTATCCTAAATATACCGACATGTTAACAAGTACACTTTGACGTGTTAACGTGAAGGAAGGTAACACATTTGGAACCAAATGCATGCTTTACATGGACAGTGTTTGATAAGGCTCAAAAATTGTCATTTGCTGCAATGACGGCGTCCTGGAGAGCTTCTGCACGTGTGAACAGCGGTGACACTGACGTTTTTATGATTTTTTTTTTTTGACAGCTTGGAATTATTCCACGCCGTTTTCCCTTTACTGGGCACATATTATGCTGTTAAACAAACAGCCGACGTGACTGCAGACCCGCCCGTATCGCAGTTCAGCAGAACGATCTCACTTCTTCTCTTTCTCTCTCTATCTATGGCAGAGGGCCTCTGTGTGGAAACCCTGCTGCCCTGCTGCCGCTGGGATGGCACGACACTGTATTCCTTTGGCCCTGGTACAGAGGTGAAGCCCCGGTGTTATTTATGGCCGGTGGTCTCGCTGGTGACACCAGAAGGGCTGCAAATCAGCCCGGCGCGAGCGAGAGCAGAAGAGGCCTGCAGCACCAGGCCTGCCGGGGGAAAACCAGGGAAGAGAGGGAGTTTAAAAGGAAAACGGGGAGGGAGAGCAAATCTCTCCCATTAATCCACCTTATTACATTAAGCAGATGGCCATGCTGTTCTTCAGAAGGAGCCTAAACGAATAAATAAACAAACGTATGAAGCATTGTTTTTGCTGAAAGTTAGCCAGAGGGGCTCGGAGCGAGCGCCGGCGACAAAAGAGCCGAACAGCCGGAGCATGAAATGGGACTGGGGGGCTGTGGGAAAGAGACAGGAGAGAGAGAAAGGCTCGCCCCTCATTGTTTTCATTGTCTGGGTCCGAGGCCTTTGGAATGAGACGGAGAATGGCGGCGGGGTGTGTGTGTGTGTGTGTGTGTGTGTGTGTGGGGGGGGGGTTATGAAAGAAGAGAAGCACTCTGAAATTGGTGTAAACTCTGGTGACACGCAGCACCAAGATGAATTGCAGGTATCCATTTAGAGCCAACAGCTGGGCCGTAAGGGAGAGATGGAGAATGACCGGATGGATGGAGACGCGCCCCCCCCCCACCCTCCCCAATGCTAAAACCCTCCCGACATCACACGCCTCAAATGATTCATTTTATGGGCCTGGAAATAGGATCTGACCCGAGCACACAGAGCAAATGAACAGCACATCATTTGGTTCACCCGTAATATTGATGGCCGTCTGCTGTGGGGATTGCAAAAATATATTCCAACCTTTGCACTTGGTGTTAGTATGAGGTGGTGGCCTACTGGGAGACCCAGGTACTACCATTGTGTCCCTGAGTGTCTCCAGGGCGATTGTCACTACGATTGGAAGTCGCTCTGTGCGAGAGCCACGAATGGAAATGTGAACGTGTCATTCGCTCTTTCCTCCTTCAACTCGTCCATTATGGAGTCACTAGAAGGAGCGGAGGTGAAGGCCGCACCTCGCCCCAACTCGCTGTGGGGCACCTGTTGAAGAGGAGTAGGGCCGCCGCCGCAGGATTTCTGACAGCTGATTTCTCCATCGAGACCCTGCGCTCTACTAAACTCAACCCTCATGCCAGCCCCCCCCCCCCCAAAAAAGTAAAAAAAATAGTGCGAGAGAAAAAAAGTGAATTATTAAATTTTACAGCTCATTACTCAAACAAAAGTGGAATGGAGCCCGGTGGGAAACGGATTAGGGGCAAAATGAATCCAGTGATATATTGTGCGGCTATTATCTAACCAGTTATCTGGATGGTGCGATAAGTAAATAAGCGTTGCAGAAACCCCCCCCGGGGACGCGGAATCAAAACGGGCCCGATTAACATAATCTCCCGCGTCTCTTCCTCTGAACTCTCCGGCAGAGGTTTTTTTTTTTTTTTTTTTCCACCCCCTTTCGGTTTTTGGCAACTTACTCTGGGAATTGCCTTCGCGGCGTTGAACATATCGTACGGGGTCCTTCTAGGATGCGGCTTCCAGGACAGGCAGCTCGCTCTTCGTTTCCCGGAGGAAGCCGATAGAAACGTGGAGGGGCGGGTGCTGGCCTTAATGACATTAACGAATCAGGCGTTAATGGTTAATACGTGTCCGTGCCCCCGCCCCCCCTCCCTTCCTTTGGAAATGATCTAAACGTGAGGCTATTTTTGGGAGGCCGAGGTATTGAAATAAATGCCTGTGACCTTTAGCGGCACGGTGCCGTGAAAAACGCCTCTTCCCCGCGCCGACGAGTAGATTCAGAGACGGGGGGGGGGGGGGGGGGGGGTAAAAACCTCCTCCCGGCTCATCGGGTAGTCCCCCCCGGCGCTGAGGACACCCACGCTGCAGAAGTAGCCCTTTTCCGTGGCCTGTGCCATATTTAATAAAGCGGCAACACCGGCGAGGGGGGGGGCTCGCAGGCTGGATTTCCTGCGCTGGGCCCTCCGTCACAAGGCTGCAGATTAGTGGATTGATTCAGCAGACATGTTTACTCAAGAGTGGAGAAATTTCCCCTCCGCCGCGCCGTCCTCTTATCTATATTATTCCAGTTTGTTTTTAACAAACACCAACCCCCCCACCCCCCCACCACCACCACCAATCCGGCAATAATCGCCCGCTTTACGTTTGGCGAATAAACGGCCGTAAAGCATTTAATTTCAGGACTTTTTAACCGTCCGGCAATAAATATTTTCAGACTATAACTGAAGGTGAAGTCGGCTTTACGGCGCCGTAAATTAGCCCGGCGTTTTATCAGCATATTCGCAAGCTGTTTAACTAGCACACAGATGTCATAAGAACCGTCCCGGAGAATAACCTTGTTGTTCCAGCGATTACGTTGCGCTCCTATCGCCCAGGGAGCCATCGGCCGCCCTCCCTCGCTCTCTTGTGAATCTTTAACTGTCCAATGGGCGGCAGACACTGGGGGTCATAAAAAAAAAAAAAAAAAAAACCTTTTTTTATTCTTCTTCTTTTTTTTTTTTTTGTAAATCCTAATTCACACACACGGCTCCTCCCATAGCCTCACCAACAATGGGAGTTTGTTTGGGGTTGAAACGTTCATATGCATAATGTGACAGACGCATAATATTCAGTCTGGTTCCCGCGTCATTTTGCCGTCCGTGCGATCGGCTTAGTGAAGACCTCCCTTGTCTCTGATGAATGCGAATGGACTCTTTCTCTCTTTCCCGTCGCCCCACTTCTGCCGCTGAAAGAGCCCCGGGTTTGGGCAGGAGGAGGTGGTGTGGTGATTACGGCCGCAAGTGAAGTGCACTCGGCCTAATCTCCCCCCCGAAATGCTCCACGCCGCTCTCGGGGCTCGCGTTTCGCCTCGCGCGACCCCGCCCGTGGCGAGAGGCTGTAATCGGGCCGCCTCTGTGCCGTGGCCGGAGACTGGCGGCCGTGCTCCGGTAGAGAACTTGTTCTCTGTTCCACCTGAAACTATAGGTGGCGCGTCCTGTTCACTATAGGGACTGTCAGACAGATGTAAACAGGGGTAACAGCCGGCAAACGAGACGTGTTTGACCTTGTTTATTAATGTGACACTGTGTGTCCTGCCGGTGCCAGGAAAAGGATCAGCATCAGAGACACGCAAATTAATTGTCATAATACTTCATGTATCTACATGTGTAATTTATACAAAAATGGCACATTAGCCGTACAATAGCTATGCGCAGTACACACACAGAGTATGTATCCCCAACAAGTCGGACACCGCCTCAGTGTCCACCGCGGGCGCAGGGCGTCGACACAGTCAACGTGGCAGGAGTGTTATTTGATTAATGCTGAGAGGTGCAGTGTGTGCAGACAGGGTCACGACCCGTGGGCATCCATTTAATCAAATCTCCCTTTTTCTTAGCTCACTCAGAGGAGGTCAAAACTAATACAGGCCTCACTACACACAAACACACACACACACACACACCTCCTGTGAGAGTAGAAGTCCTTATTCAGCTGGATTTAATTTAGTCTTTTTCTTCTTCCCAATGCCACTGCAAAAGTGACACTTCAGCGCAAAGGTCTCTCTCTCTCTCTCTCCCCCGCTCGCCCGCTTCACTCCCTTTCTCTCTCCTTTGTGAATATATTAGTGTTTGAAAGTAATACATGCTAACAATTCCCGTTAATAATCTGCTTATTTACCTACAAGCTGCCCCGGTTCCCCCCTTTTTTCAACAATTTCTCCCGCGTTTGTCTGCTGATGTAATCACATTTTGTATGCAGTAATGCAATATTAACATTTCTGCAGATGCACTCTGCTTACCTTTCCTCGCAAGCCAATTACCCTTACCGGACCGGACCAATTACACTCCTTTCAGTAATGTGCTCCCTCCATGAGCGCCTCGCTCGTTCTTTTCAACCATTTTAAAAGGGACGCTCAATTAAATAGTTTTATAACATATTAGTATACCACAAAATACATAGCGTCGTTCCTTAACATGGTGAAATATTTAGATCTTTATCATGTACTGAGACTCTTACATTCAACATTTATAAGCCTTACAGACAAAATGTGACCAATGGCAAAATAAAAATAGCCTATAACATTCTTAATGTCAGGAAAACACAAACCTATGACACCAGTCTCAGTTGACGCTACGTTGTCCTGCCACCTCGTAAAAAGTAAATGAACGTCCCATCTGAGAACGGCTACCGATCGTACGATATTTGATGCGATGACAGTTCTCCCCTTGAGTTGAAGTTAAAGGTGTTGTTGGCTGTTATTGTTTATTCAGCGGCTAAAGGCCGATTTAGCCCCGTTGCTCCCCCTGGCAGTCTGACATGGTGGAGGGAGTGCAGCAGGGGATTGTGGGAGATGTCCATCGTGGCATTTTTTATTAAGGTGCAGGTGCACAGCTGTCTCTGTTTCAATCTCACCTCCAACACAGACAGGCCTTTCACACAGTCACACGCACACACACACACACACACACACCCCAAGGCACTAAGACTTAAAGTCATGAGTGACATGGCTGAGGCCATGACACACACACACAAATAAAAAAAATCACAAATAACCCATTCAAACATGTCCACATACACATATTTAAGCTCAATGCTCTCTTGCTCTCTCTCACACACACACACACACACACACCAGGCACCAGATTAAATTCCTTTAAACGTGGGAGGTGAACTACACATATGACCCCTATTTAATTAAAATCAGCATATTTTTCATTTGAACAGCGCTGCATCAGTGACTGGCAAGAACAGAGCACAAAGAGCAAGAATGCAGCTCCTCCAGCCCCGGCAACACACTCCTGCTGAAGAGGTCACGCTGTGGACCACGGCAACACACACACGCCGCATTCACACAGACGTCACAGACTAATCAGCCTGCTACATTTTTTAATGGCACGTCATAGAAGTGGCCAAAAAAACCACACTGACCGGCAGCTCAGAGCCAAGGGGTCAACTTTTTAATAAACTTTTCTAGATCCTTCCTTTCAGAAATCTGAGTTTTGGCATTTCCATTGCCCAAACTGAGACAGGATGGCCTGATTAACTTTTATAAAGTAGCGAGCAAAAACAGGATGTTTTCAAAGGACATATTGTCAGAGCAAAGAAAGGCTATTGTTTCGCCGCGCAATTGTCTCATGTATGGATGACAAGAAGCAGGTAAATCGAATCCCACTGGGACTTTCCGATTCTTTTTCTCCTCTGACCTGGGATTAAAATCAGCCTTCGTCTCATTTTGGACGTTACCAACACCCTATTCAATCTCCATGCAATCTCCATTGATTCCACATGGAGAATGTGCTCAAATGTTCAAATGTTCTTGTTACATTGTTCATCCATATGTGTTCTTTTTAGTAACAATGAAGAAAATCCCATAAAACCAATTTAACACCAGTGCTGTATTTAATCTGATCCGGGATCAGTTGCCTGTGACCTGCAGCACAGCACTAAATGCACATGATTAGATTCACTAAAAGCAATTTCGTACGAACAGCTCTTCAGTGTTACTTATTGCTTTTATACACAGAATTAATTATGATCAAATAAGAGGGCAACCATCTCGCTAGAAAGTGCCGCTATTTAGCAGTGTGAGTGTGTGTGTGTGTGTGTGTGTGTGTGTTTTAATAAAGGTCTTGCGGTTCTCAGAGAGACAGGACAGTTTGGTGCAAGCTCTTAATTTGATTTGGTGTAATTAATTTGGCCTATACCGAGACAGACAGACAGAAGAGTGTATGTATGTGTGTGTGTGTGTGTGTGTGTGTGCGCATGCGTGCGTGAAAGAGATAAATCACTTTTGTCAGGTCTTCACTTTAATTAGCGGCGCGGTGTTCTACAGTAGATGATTATGTGGTGAATGGTGACAGAGAGGCGTATTAAAGTCGACCAGATGCCACAGAGATCGCGATCCGCTGATGGGAAAATAAACGGCCCGGCGTTCGGCTGATCCCCGGCCGCCGCGTTGTCCTGGCGCTCCGGAACGCCGGGCCCTACATGAGGAGCCCTAGACGGGCCTTTGTCCCGCAAACCCCCCATCGTCATCACCGACGGCCTGAGTGGACAAGCTTCCTCATGAAGTGCATGCAAAGTTTCGTTTCGATCAGATGCCTTTCATACGATTTTAGGCAGCGCAATGATCATCCGAGATCCGTTTTTACACTTTTACACTTATTATTTATGGATATTTTAGAACGTTCTTACCTGGAGAGACAAGACCAGCAGGATGCAGGAACAGGCAGGTCATGGAGGAGAGAGGAAGAGAAAAAGAGGCATTAAAATGAGCTGCTGTATGGTGTAAGGTAAGGAAACCTAACAAACCTCATTTTTGTTTAAGGGTGTTTTAATAAACAGAGTTTAAAATGGGAGGAGCCTGATGATTGACAGCTATCACACAGGCTCCTGCCTTGTTCACAATGGTTCAAAGCAGGTTCTTGTTCTATCTATTTATGCATCAGTTAAAAAATTTTTTTTTAAATGCGCCTATTGGCTTTTAATGTCACTGGATTCCGTGTTTAATCAGATGAATTGCTTTCCACACCACCTCAGACATTTTTTAATGCACAATAAACCAACGGCAGTGAGTGTCAAGCGTCGGACAACCGGCGGTTAAACTGCAGCTTTTATGGGATCAGCTACGCGGCCGATCCCAGACACTGAGTGCTTCTGAGCCGGCGAATATCCTTCAGCACAGTGGGAGCGTTGTCGCTTGCGTTCCAGAAAGTTCCAGATTAGCCCTCGCCATCCGCAAACACAAATCCCTCCAAGCCGACATGCTCCAGAACGGTGAGTGTGGAAGGAGGGATGAGAGCGAGGAAGGGAGGGAGGGAGGGAGGGAGCGAGGGATGAGAGCGAGGGAGGGAGGGAAATCGAGAAAAAAGTGGAAGGCGGCAAGAGGCACCAACCATTGCTGAGAGGAACAAGAGAAAACGAATGAGGCTAAAAACATAAATTCATGGAAGCAAGAGATTATACAACGGATGGTTCTGATCGCATCTTCTGGAAGGCTGAGAGGAGTGTATTGTGCGGTCTTTTTTAAAATGATCCATAAAATGATAAAAAGGCACGTATGAATCCGTTACGGTGGTGTTAGTTCAAGAAACAAATCCACAAAAGGTGAGATGTTATTGATTAGAGGTTTTTATTGATTAGAATTTTTTTTTTTTATTGTCAGGAACGGCGCAGGGTGGTAGTAGCCTAGCGGGTAACACGCTCGCCTGTGAACCAGAAGACCCGGGTTCGAATCCCACTTACCCCGTTGTGTCCCTGAGCAAGACACTTAACCTTAAGTTGCTCCGGGGGGGGGACTGTCCCTGTAACTACTGATTGTAAGTCGCTCTGGATAAGGGCGTCTGGTAAATGCTGTAAATGTAAATGTAGATGCTGGGTTTAAAGCGATGTTGCGACCTCTCCACCAATCACAATGCAAGGTCAGAACGAACAGCGTTTTGCTAACTGGTCACACTCATAAAGACTTTAGTGACAGAATTCGGAATTACAATCCATGAGTGACACGGGAGGAAATGTCCCGGTCATTGGATCAATGCAAAGTAAAACAGATAAGAAAAGTTTGAGAGCGGCACAAGGAAAAGAAGGGAATTGAAAGTGAAAATAGAGAAATGGCGCACGCCTGTGTGTGTGTGTGTGTGTGTGTGTGTGTGTGTGTGTGTGTGTGTATGATAGAGAATGAGAGAGAGAGGGAGGCAGGCAGGGAAAGACAGAGCAAACAGAGAAGAATAAGTCATATGTCAGGCCGGCGAGCACCGCTATTTATTTCCCGGCTACATAAATAAGGCGGTGTGATGGCCGTCTCCGCGGCGCTGACAGCCGGTCTGAGATTAGAGTGTCAACCCCAGCAAGCAGGATGGGCCTTTAAACAGGAGCCCTCGCCACACCACACCCCCTCCCACGCCACCCCACACTGCCGCTCGGGGTGGCGTCTCACGCGTCCCCGCAGCCCAAACCACCCGCCGACCACGAGCAGCGCCGCAAACTTAGATTTTCAAGTGACCGTACGAGCCATTGGTTAAAACCGCTTCCGGCGGATGCCGTGGGGGGGGCCCTCAGTGATGTGCTGCGGGGTAAAACCACGCCAGGTCCTGTTGAACGTGGTATTTTTCCGCACGTATTGCAGTTTCGCCGCGCTGTGGAAGTGCAACGGTCAATTAGTGCCGAGTGTGGCTCTGAGCCAGAGCAATATTGCGGAGGCCGCCGCTGTCACTCAACTCAAATTAACACATGCGCAAGTTGCATTCTGTCACGCAACAGAGTGACACATTTGTTTACTTTACAGGTTTGGTTTTTTTTTTTTCCTCATTTATTTCACTAAACCTCCTATTTCAACAGTTTCTTTGAGGTTCATTACAGGTAATAATGCAGCGTTGCTATCTGTACAATAAAACCGCCATTTGGTTTGTGATCTAATTGATCAATTAAAAGCACGTTTTAGGGGCACCACGGGGCAGCGGTGGCCTAGCCGTTAAGGAAGCGGCCCCGTAATCAGAAGGTTGCCGGTTCGAGTCCCGATCCACCGAGGTGCCACTGAGCAAAGCACCGTCCCCACACACTGCTCCCCGGGCGCTCACCAAGGGTGATGGGTTAAATGCAGAGGACAAATTTCACTGTGTGCACCGTGTGCTGTGCTGCTGTGTATCACAATGACAATCACTTCACTTTCAAGTTACAGGTATAATTGTCATTACGGTGACGCTCGTATTAACGCACACGTTCGTGCAACCTTGCGGTGACCTGACATAAGCTCCACAACCCAAGTGAGGATTGTGCGGAATGGAGGAGTAAGACTGTAATAGGTGACGATGATGTGATGTACAGTATGAACAGCGAGCAGAACAGGAGCTCAGTGCTGAACTAGTATCTGCTAATGCACGGAAGGAGCTGCCGGGTTTGGCCATAAGTTGAGGGGAAAAAAACGTGGCGTAAATAACTAAATAAAAGAGATGCAATCCCATGATGCACCCCCCCCCCGAATGACAGACTGCCACGCACCCCCCAAAAACTCTCGCCAAAAGCCTTTTTTGAAAAAAAAAAAAAAGTGCCTGCAGACTGTCACCAGGAACTTTTTTTCCAACCCTAAAATAATTCATCGCCACTTTTTTGTGAATGACACCTTCACAATGCTGGCGGGGAAATGAATCTCATAACTTTTTTCGGCGTTTTGACAACGCTGTTGCCTAACAGCGCCGTCTCGGGGGGGGACGACCGTCCAATTACGTGTCCGCGCTCGTCACTCCGCCAGCCATTGTCGCGGCACGGCGCGCGGAACAATGCGCCACGACGCCGCGTCCGCGACAGGGGGGCCGTGCCGCTGTCAGCGGGACCGCGGAGGTTCGCCGCGAGTCCCCCGTTCGGGGGAACAATGTCCGACGCCTCTTTTCTAAAAGGTAATAATTAAACATTCCCGACTCGTCGCTGACAAGGTGGTCAAGTGTTGACGATTCCTGCCAGCTTGTGCTGAGCTGTGGAAGCTGTTATTAGGGCGGGACTGACGGGACACACACGCACACACACACACACACACACACACACACACAGACACATGCACACACACACATGCACACACACACATGCACACACACACACACACGCACAAAAGCACCGCGTTGGTTATTTTTTTTTATGCATCTTTAAAGGATATCGTAGGCAGCCGGCATGTTATTTGTCAGTGGGTTGTTTTTTTTTATTTGTCTTTTTGAGGGATGACCTGAGAACAATTCCTTCTTTTGTCATCTGCGAGTGAGTTTTTTTTTTTTTTATTTATTCTCCGTCTTTCTTCTGTTGAACAAATGCAAAACTCTGCAGAGAGGCAGAAAGAATTTTAATGGCAGGAAAAAGCGCACAATCGGACTCCGACGCGGCTCTAAAAATAACGCCTGAATGCTTCACCAGGTGACATTCAAACACACACACACACACACAGTACAAATGCACAATACACAATGCAATACTGTGTCAGGAGTCAACAGTGCAACAAGTGAACGTCGGCTCCAGATGAAAAAGATCCCGTGGGTCCTAAATCACAGAGAGGTTGCACGTCCCTCCCGGGCCCCCCAAGGGGCCTTCCGGCGCGATGACACGAGGGGCTGAGTGAGTGGCGGTGGCCCATTACGGTCCTCCAACCGGCTCCATTATTTAACAGGTGTAATGAGCGGTGATTTGTGAGGGAAGGTAATGAAGGGCCGTCTCCTCCTGAGGGCCAGGCCCGAGGGCCCCGCGTCCGTCGCGTCGCTCTCGTTTCGGCTAATTACGCTAGCGCTGATGCAGGAGAGAGAGATCGCTGGTCCCGTCATGCACCTTTTAAAAGTTGGGGCTAGGAGCTGTCAGCTGCTTCACTATACCATATGTATCATAATCAGAGAGCAAAGCAGCAAGGATTGGACGGATTGGTCTGTAGTAGAACATTCAAGGTGTTAAAACTACTGTCGTTATAAAATAGATTGAGTTGTAATTGTAAATAGACAGTGGTGGCCTAGCGGTTAAGGAAGTGGCCCCGTAATCAGAAGGTTGCCAGATCGAATCCCGATCCGTCAAGGTGCCACTGAGCAAAGTACCGTCCCCACACACTGCTCCACGGGCGCCTGTCATGGCTGCCCACTGCTCACTCAGAGTGATGGGATTAATGCAAAGGACAAATTTCACTGTGTGCACCGTGCTGTGCTGCTTATCACATTTGACAATCACTTCACTTTATCACTTTTAAATGTATGTTTTTACACAATACATTATTACTTATCATCATCTTATTATTATTAAGAAGCAGAAGTGATCTGTGTACCAGCTGCTACCAGCAATACAAGACGAAAGTCAAGGTGTAATATTAGCGGAAGTTTAATAATGATAAGGGTCTGTGTCAAAAGTGACATTTACTTAACTCTATGACATTGCTACTAAAAATAATAAGACAACTGCATACTTTTTCTTTTTGGACCAGGGCAGTGGTGGTCTAGCGGGTTAGGAAGTGGACCCGTAATCTGAAGGTTGCCGATTCAAATCCCGATCCGCAAATGTGCCACTGAGCACACTGCTCCCCGGGCGCCTGTCATGGCTGCTCACTTCTCACCAAGGGTGATGGTTAAATGCAGGGGACACATTTCGTTGTGTCACCATGTGCTGTGCTTCACAATGACAAATCACTTTCACTAGCAACTGGAAACTCCTACTGGACTGTAGAAACACAATATTAAATTGGGGGAAAGAGCAGAGTACTAAAAAATAAATACACCGCTACAAGTGATATCACAATCTTTACATGTATAAATGCATACAAATAATTAATAGAGCAAATAGCAAGAACAATAATAAATTTAGTTCATGCATTAATCAAACCGATTCAAAGATTTTGTTAGAAAATTCCTTGTTTTTATTTGTTAACACACCTAGCCCTAACAAATAGAAAGACGTAAAGAGAACCAAGCACAGCAAGAGGGCTAGAGCGAGGGAGCGAGAGTTACTGCGGCTTTTTCAAAGGTGAACTCTATCTATATGGGTGAGGGGAGAGCGGGTGGCGGCCGGGTAATAAAGAACGCCGCCTGACAAGGAAGGTCTGGGCGCAGGTGTTAAATCAGGCAGTTCGCAGGGCAGCCATACGCTGCCCCTGATTTATAGGTCCATCCCAACCTGTGTGCTTTAATAGTGACCTTGCACACACACACACTAACCCTGACCCCCTTCCCCGATGCAAACCCGCCCCGCCCACCCGAAAACTCTGTACCTGGCTGCGTTGTGCGTGTGCCGGATGTGAATATGCGAGTCGTGTTATCGAGCAACAGCCTGAGCAGGGGTGGGGCGGGGCAGGAGGACCAGTGGAACACACACACACACACACAGCAGCCACAGACTGATTCTCTGCTTGCTGTGTGTGTGTGTGTGTGTGTGTGTGTGTGTGTGTGTGTGTGTGTGTGTGTGTGTGTGTGTGTGCAAATATGTAGATGTCCATGTCTGTCTGTCTGGGCGTGTAACTGTCCATATCAGTATTTGTGAGTCTCTGCGTGTCTAGATGTGTACATACAATTTGCGTGTATGCCGCATGTCTCTGTGTAAACTGTGTGTCGGGGTGTGTGTGTGTGTGTGTGTGTGCGTGTGCGCAGACCTGTGCTCCCCCAATGTCCATCTGAGCAGCTGAGATAACGTCTCCAGCAGATCTTATATGCAAACATCACATCAATTTTGTTTTGTCCTCTCTCTCTCTTTTCTTCTTCCCTTGTTCTGCTCTCTACTCTCTTTGCTCTCGACGCCTCTTTCATTCACTCCACTTTGTTCGCTCTGCGGCTGCAGCTCACAAAGAAACGCGACCAGACAAGACGCTCCAGATCGGAGTTCGTGTGAGCTTGTTCCTTCAAACCCGGCCTTCGTATTCCTACCCGGGAGACCTGACTCACAGGTAAAGGAAGAGCTCAGGCCTCCTGAAACCAGCCGCCCCACAGAAGCACTACACTCGCAAGCTCTTCCACAGGAGCAGGACGTCCTCTCGTCCTCTTACTTGTTAGGAAAGTGAGACGTGTGCAGAAGCTCGCTAAACTTAAATTTACTAAAGGATGACTTCTGAATTTTGGTAGCTGATCCCAGGTCAGTTGGAACATGTGAAGCTTCTCAGTGGGCTTTCACGCAGCCCTTCAAAGCCTCATAAACTTGAGAACCTTGTGTTATTGATTGTACAACAAAATGAAATGGCAATCAGCTACTTCATTTGTATTACAAATTGTTATAAGGTTCAGATTGGCCTTTTCACAAAGATGCACAAAGAATAAGGATGTTAGTATGGCATGAAGAAATTCCCCCTGTGCTCAGTCAATAGAGACAATTCACCATTTCAGATGAGCCAATCAAAAAACAGACAACACCAGTAGAGTAAAATGAATTAATCTGATGAAATTGGGTTTAATGAGGTCTTCACTGAGTCCTGAAGGAAACCTGATGGACCAGTGGACTGTAGTCCTCTTTACACTGTGTCGCATTATGGGGAAAAGGTCTGCTGTAATCACAGCAGTTTTAACAACATTAAAATAAGTCTGGACCATTGATGAGCTGATTGGTTGAATGATCAGGACGTTCCTGAAGAGTTTCTGCTCCACCGCCATCAAACTGCTGAATTCCCAGCACTCGCTTGCCTCATAGCTAATCCCAGGACTCACTGGACCTCTGAACAAGCACACATACACAACCCCGTACATGCACACACACTTTCTCTGTCATCATTAACATTATTTATGCTGTGATAAAAAAAAATGTCATGCACTTTATTCTATCTGTCCTTCCTCATTCTATGTGTAATAACTGTTCAGCACGATCACACCTCTTTACTTTTCTTGTTCAATCACCATCTTACCTGCACTTTAACCCACTGCTTGCTTTAAACTGTAAATATCCTAGACTTTATCTTTATTTAATTTTAGTTTGATTTATCTTTAACACTGACCTCATCTTGCTGTACTTGTAAAGTGAAGGCATATATCTATCTATCTATCTATCTATCTATCCATCCATCTATACAAGCTTCAGCACTTCCAAAAAAAGAGTGGGATACATGGGATACACACATACTAACGGACACACACACTACACTTCCCACTCTCGATTGCATGTGTCTCCCACACACAGACACGCGTCTCTAAATGACAGTATCTCACAGGCCTTTCAACAGCACCGTAAGCAAATAATTAAAGCCCGTTATTTACCGTTCTTCAGAAGAGGCAGATCTAGCTCAGCCCTCCGTACACACATCTCTCTCTCTCTCTCTGTATTTCTCTATCGCTGGCAGTGACATACTGATGTCACCAATAATAAATCATTCCAATTTGTTCCTTCGCCGCCAACGAGCACTTTAATCTTCATTTACAAGTTACAAAAGTCCGTTTGGCGAAAGGCTCTGATAAAATACTCAATTACCATTTTTTTTCACCACGGCTGCACAATCCAATTGTTATTCTGATAAATATATATTTATACATGAGGGCCTGTGAGGGAGGGGGAGTGGTTGACATTGCTCAGAGATAACATGCAAATCACTGCCCAGGTACCAAATGCCAGGGCGTCGCTGTCGCTCTGTAAAGAGGAGGTGGCAACGTCTCCGTAATCGTTCAGCCTCCCTGATATCTGACCAGCCAGGGCTCGTCACTCCATTGTTTTTACAAGTATTTGCATTAATCTGAACTTTTTAACACAGCCCTTTGTAAAGGTTCTATGTCCCTTTCTGCTGAGCATGAACTCTCAAGAATACCTTGAGGGAAGTTTGGTATGAGCATTCAAACATGAACTGATTAGAAACTGGTGGGCAAAAACCAAAGGTCACCCGAAGAACACGTTCAGGGTGATTCTCCTCATATTTGGTACAGATGTTCGCTTGGTCTCATACATGAACTGATTACAGTTCGCTTGTTGGTGAGAGGTGAAGGTCACGGCGGCCTCACGTTTTTCGAACATATCTGGAAGGCGTCAAGTGAATTTCATCAGATTTGGTACAAATGGTCACCTTGAGAGGTCAAAGGTCAGTGTGACTGTAAAATATGCTGTAGAGGATGGTTTTCATTTATGAGCAATAAGTTGTTCCTCTCAAATTCTTAACACAATCTATTATTCAAATAATTATTATGTATTCGTATTATATTGCCTCTTATTCATTAAATTGTGGTGTATTGAAATGGGCAATCAGAAAGTAAAAAAGAAAACTTGGACAGCAATAAAAAATATTTAGTCTAACTATTTTTGGAAAATGTGCCTACAGCCTGAGCAGATTATGTGATGCTTATGAGAGGACTTTTTATAAAAAGCCGTAAAATCTCCCAGTTTAATCACTCCATGTTAAACATCAGTCTTGTTAAGCTTCAGTCGGATCATCAGGACAGCTCTTGTTAAAGCGCCCCGAAGACAGGATTCCGAAACCAAGTTCCACCTCGCCGGTGTTAAGAGTGGGTTCTGTGGCCCCGCCCCGCCCCCCATCCCCAGTCCCATTCCCGCTCTCGTCTCTCTGGAACAGCTAACGGAGTGCAGCCGAGGGTGGAGAATGTGTCTCAATCATGCCTCAATTACGGCGCCGCGCACAGGGAAGATACCTCGGCTCAGTAGTGAACGCGCCAGTGCCGCCACCAATCACAGAGTCCCCGACCCCCAATTACGGCCCATTTCAGCACACCGATTATTACCCCATTATTAACGAGGCCCTCGCTCGCCGCGCTGGCCCACGGCCGCTATCGCAAGGCTGAAGGAAGCTCACGGAGCAAAGGAGAGAGGAAGAAAAGGAGGGAAAAAGGCAGAGTGGAGCGAGAAGTGCGGGGAGAGTAAAACATTCGAGACATAATGACGGAAGCAACACAGTTGAACAGCAATGAGTAGTTATTTCAAAAACATATTTCATTACAAATTCCATTTACTGAATCTTTTTGTTGAATTTATTGAGGTAACAAATGATATCCCAATTTCAATCGAACTTTCAAGCCTAATGTGAAACCTAGAAATAGCTTTTTCTTATTGGTTTGTACATATATATTATAATGCTACATGACATGTGCTATATGTTGTACCCATATATTGTTTTCATGAAAATATTAATTTACAGAGACAGTATAATTAAAAAGATCTGTTATATCTGTATATTGTGGGTGTTTCTGTTTTTCCAACTGTATGCAGGAACAGCAGAATCTCTCTCATTTCCACCTGGAACCGCATTCTATGTATATGTGATGTATGTTTTCTTTCTCATTTATATTCTTTATGTATCTTGCCGGCCTTATTAAGAAAGCACGTGTGAATGGAGCGAAATAGAAAGGAACATCAGTCTGAGGAAGAGATATGGCGCGAAAGAGAGATAAGAGTGAAATAGAGATAAAAGGGAGAAAAATAAAGAGAGAGAGAGAGAGAGACCCCAAAGGCTAAAGGGCGTGTAAAGGATCACAGAGTGTGTGAGAATGGGAAAGAGGGATAGAAGGAGGGAGAGGAGGAAGGAGGAGAAAGTGCTCGAGGAAATCGAAAGCACTCCACTCTGTCATGCTCGGTGAAGAGCGCAGTGGAGGAGAGGAGAGGAGAGAGGGATTAAAAACCTCTATATCCACATAAATCACTGATTAAATGAATCATGAAATTAATATGTAAATTGTGTGTTTAACCTCTATTTATACAGTACTGTCTGTCATCGTAGCGTAAATCTAAAACTAATTGCAATTTCTGCACATACTGTGGGGGGTGTTGGAGGAAGACACGCAGTGGAAGACAAGATGGAGAGTGAGAGAGAGAGAGAGAGAGAGAGAGAGAGCGATAGGGAGAAACAGAGGTAAGTCTGACATATTTATTAACTAAGTGTTCAACTACATCAACTCTCTCATTAACATGCGCTGAAGAGAGGCAGGGGAAAATGGAGGCAAATGTGCATCCTCAGCACTTTGGACAGTGTGTGTGTGTGTGTGTGTGTGTGTGTGTGTACAGTACAGTACAATGCCTACATGTTTAAAAAGACCACCACACACACACACAAATGAAGACAGATGCACTAACACAACACCAAAATCACCTACAATACTCAGCCCTTTTAACCTCACTAACACACACATATGTCTACAAGGCAGATAAAGAAGGGGAACTAGATGCTGGGATGATCGGCAGCAAAAAAGGGCAAAATTTTAATGCCACCAGATTGTCTGATACTGATCAAACCACATTTACTGATAGTTTGATTAAACTTTATTAAAAATGCTTCTCACCTTCATTCAAGATGCTTCAAGATGACCTCCTTAAAAACTTTAGCCCATGCAGTGGCAAAGAGCACTTTATAACTGCAGATTATAAGATGGTCTATAAAGAATTGCATCATTATAGCACGACCGCAATATTTACTACTAGGAAATGGGATGGTAATTGCAGAAGTTTTCCAGCATTCCATACAGAAAAGTCCAAGATCAAGGCATTTTTGTGGGGTAATATATACATGACATTTAATTAAAACAAAGATGACGAATGACAGCTAGAAGTCCTTGAACCCCTCAGGAACTGAAGTTCATTTTTAAAGAAGTAAAACAGACCATTGCTTCATCAGCAGAGCAAGTCAGATGATGTTCGCAAAAAGAAAAAAATTAAGTAAAATATTCTGCTCCTAAATGACAAACTGTCAGTCGTGTTTTTATTCTTGTTCTTTTATAGCATTGATTCACTCTTAACTTTGGCCACTAGAAACTTACAGCATTCCGGTTTAGGTTCAGTTTTATTTGTCACATACATGACACGTGCAACATGAAGTGAAATGTGTCCCAACCGCTCTATACAGACTGTGTCTTAGGGAAATAATATATATATAAAAAAAAAAAAACACACACATCTAAAAATGAAGATAAAAATATAAATGTACTGTTAACACTCCTTCTTACTTATTATACAAGTGTACAACAGGTGTGCAGTGTTAAATGGCTTGTGATGAAGGGTCTTGTGCACACCATGAAAGCGGGTGAAATTACACTTGAGGAACAGTGCAAGTAGTAGATGGGGTGAAAAACAGACATAGGATAGTAATACTGTGAGTAAAATTAGTAAATGGGTGGGTGGCATGTCCTCATTGAGGAGTCGAATGTCCTGAGAATAAAAACTCCTTTCAACCTTTCAGTTTTCGCCATGATGGTCCGAAACCTCCTGCCTGAGTGCAAAAGTTTTTGATAAAAGATCAATTAAATCACTGACAGTGTGCATGTGTGTTTATAATGTGTGTTGTGAGTGAGTGAGTGACTCTCTCTATCTCACTTAATTCCACTTAACTACCCGGAACAATTTGGTGAGACATTACCCAGTAATGGAACTTCACAAGGCCTGATTGCTTTCATAAGATGAGAGACACACACACACACACACACACACACACACAAAACACAGCCCCAGAATGTTTCTAACACACACAAGGTTCAATAAGATAAAAGAGGTGGGTCAAGTTTCAGTGTGTGGTAAGTGTATATGTGAATGTTTGTGTGTGTGTGTGTGTGTGTGTGTGTGTGTGTGAGTGTGTGGCCATGAAGCTTCAAAGAGAAGGGTGAGGGAATTTACATGAAACCACCTCAAACCACCTGAAACACCCATCAGTCACACAAGCCCAGAAATCCGTGGCTTCACACGGAATCGCAGCGCCACACACTCAAACACCCAAATATATGCAACCCACATGCAGTTCATTGCTGCTTGGCTTTAATAAACGATGAGTTTAATGGTCTACATTACTAATTCATGCTTTAGCATATTATTATAATGATATTATTCAGCCTTAAAGACATTGGTCATGTCAAACTGCTAGTTAACCCTAAGTGAACGGACTTGATTACAACATGCATACTAATGTGTGTAACGTGTGTCTGTGTGTGTGTGTGTGTGTGTGTGGGTGAAACTACAGCGAAAGATTACAGAGTCATGTCAGGGTCGTAAAGCAATTGTACTGTAGAGAATTCGCTCTACAGTTTGGTCCAGTCACACACACACACACACACAAAACACAGGACACACAGGCATTTCACACAAACACACACATCGCGGGTGCAACTATACAGCTTCAGACGTCACAGTGGGGCTAAATAACCTGCTCGCTCATTTGGTTCCCATTTACAGACCCAAACACATTTTGTTTATCGTGTTTGCAATCAGGCTGGGGTCACATTTTCCCTTCCATGTGAGACCTCATCCATGTGAGAATCTCACACTGAGACCAGGAGGGGGGTGGGGGAGGAAAAATAAAATAAATGAAATAAAACGAAACGCTCTGCGGGGAAGCAGGGAACGTAGGAACGCATCTGTGCGCGGACAAAAGGGAGGCCGTTAAAGCCAACGCAGACTTAGAAGCCGAGGGCCGCAGCTGCAGCGGGGACCCAAAACGTCCCAGAAAGTGACCCCACAGTCATCAGCAGGTCATTTTTTTTTAACTGTCAAAATTTATTGAATAAAAGAAAGAAGACAAAAAAAAAGAACAAAAATGCATTTTGAGTGATTACATGTGAATTACATGCTTTTTCGTATATACTTTTTTTTTTTTTTTTCATTTTATACTTTTATACTTATATTTAATGCGCCATGAGAAGCTATGCAAAATGGAGCGCCTAAAAGCCCATTAGCCATGAAAAAAAATCAGCGTTACACGTGCCCTCGAGTAGTTTATTGCTTTTTACAAAATTAACTTAATCCATACATTTCTTTATTAATTGATCAAAATTGATAGAAAACCATTTCTTCTGCCATGAAATTAAGTTCATAATGGGACTAAGGCTGCCTGGCACAGTGACAGGCACATGTTTCATCAGGTTAGAACCCGAAAAATAAAACATGGTCCAAATTGCTCATATTTTACCTACAGGTTTGGTAGATTCATATTAATATTTATATTTTCATTAAAAAAAAAAACTGACATCACACTTTAAGGGATTGGTAAAACTTGCAGGCTCGGTTCTTATACGAATGAAAGACGTGTATGAAGCCCAATTTCAGAAGTTCTATCCTATGCAACGCTCACCTAATAAGATGTCATGAACAAATAAAGACATATTAATATGTAAATATTAATCAAATATCAGTCAGACCACCTCGACAAGAGGTGGGCAGATGCACATCTGGACACCCAAACACAGAATTTATTTATTTTATTTTTTTTGAATGACCAACTTTCCAAGGTCACCTGTGCAGTTCTTACGGAAAGAAGACGTTTTTAAAAGGGGGGTCCCCGCCCTCCTAAATCAGCCAAACTCCTCCATCTGTAATTAAACGCACACTGCCGACTGAGCCCGTCCGTACCCCACCTCCAACCTGCTCATCCACAGTAACGGCAGCACATCTGCAGCCATTACCCCGCTACAGATAAATCAATCGCCTTTAAAGCCTGTCCTCGCCGGGCGGAGCCTGAGAGAGAGAGAGAGAGAGAGAGAAGAGGGGATAGGAGGAGGAGGGGAAGGTCTCAGCCCTGAAGTATTTATTCCTCTGCGACACCCCTGACAGTCTATTTACTGTAGGCAAATGGAAACTCACATGCTGGGCTATAATGGCCCGAGTGAGAGAAGAAAAGAAAGAGGGAGAGAGGGACGGAGGGATGAGGTGTCAGGAGGTGGATGTGCCGAAGATGAATGGCGTCTGTAAAAAAAAAAAAAAGGCGGGCGTAGCGCTTTAAGCCCGGCACACACTCCGCTAAACACTGCTTTAAATAAAACGCACTTCCCTAAACACGGCTTTAAATAAAACCAGGAAATATAAAAGGTAAATTGGGGGCGATGTTACCTTTCAGGAGGAGTTATAGGAATGGAGGGATGTGCTGGATGGAAGCACACACACACACACACACACACACACACAGGCCTTTTTCTGTCTGTGCGTCTCTCAGCGTGAAGAATTATCAGGCTCAAGAGAGATATCACTCACAGAGGCCGCGACCAATCAAAGGCGGGGCAGCAGAGTCCTGAACTCCAGAGAGGCGTGTGTGCTTCTCTCGCCAGCCACACACAAGCAGGGGGTTAGCAAGGGGTTAATCAGAGCCAGCAGGTTCCCCAGGGCACTGTGTGTGTGTGTGTGTGTGTGTGTGTGTGTGTGTGTGTGTCTCACTCATCCTGCAAGAACACCAAAGCTGGACATGATGTCATCACATGCCCAGGGCTCTGCTTGATCTAACACAGACAAGTCTGGGAATCACACACACGCGCACACACACACACACACACACACACACACACACACCTTTTCTCCCTCTGACGGTCTGACCTCTCATACCTTGAACGTGAGGTATACGGCGCACGTGAACTTTTTTTACAGTTCGCATTTCACCTCGACTCCTCCTTCACAAACAATTAGACAGATTGTAGATTTACTCCAAATGTACTCCATTTGTGACATTTATGATTGTATTGTAAAGTATTCACTAAACATTCTCACATTCAGCTGCGACGTCACGGATCCACATCCAGCAGCGGAAAAAAGGGACAAACTCAATACAAAGATATTCTGAAATTCATAGAAAAATTCGTATTTTTATTGGGGTATAAATTTATATAGGAAAAAAAAAATCAGAAAGGAACAGAAACTTCACTTTTACTCTCAGATCACTGCATTGTACACACACACACAACACACACACTCTCTCTCATACACACACAGGGATGTAGCTCATTGTCTCCAGATGTCAGAGCATCATGAGACAACAGTAAACACAGACTCACCCGGAGAAGCGCGCACACACACACACGCGCACAGTTTATCTCCGCGTGTGTGTGTGTGTGTGTGTGTGTGTGTGATGTCCTCCTCCGAACACGCAGCGGCCCAGCAGACCCGCCGCCTCGCCGTGCCGGGGACGCGCGCTCGCAGGCTGCGGCCCGGTTCATCAAACATTCATCTCCCTAATCGCGCCGCTCGTTAACATTCGCCTCCGTACGACCGGCTCGCAGCTGCTGCTAAAGCGCTAAACGCCCAGAGAGGCCGACATCAAACGTGGGGGGGGCAGAACGTGACGAGGGATTAACGGACGTTCTGCGGGTGCCACAAACACAGGAGGGGGGGGGCAGCTCCGTTCGGGTGTACTTTGCTGATCTTAGTGTCACTTTTAATTTTCTGCTGCCTGCTCTTCCCCCCGTACGCCCATCGGAAAACAAGCATTTAAAACATCGCTCCTAATTAGATGATTAGTGTTTGGAAGGGCAGGAGATGGGTCATTTGCATAATTCAATCATAAAAGTTAGAGATACACATTTCTACGTTCGTTTGTACAATTATCTTCGGCTGTCCTGGGGGCGACGATATTAATGTGATTAAACAATACTCCTGCGCGGGGCCTAGTGTCCTCCATTAAAGCACCGCTAGAGGCAAACCAAAAATTAATTTTAGGAGACAATCAATTTTATTCTACATGACGGTAATAAATATAGCCCAAGTGCGGCTCTCAGAAAGGAGATTTTCACAAAGTCAAAATGACACCACCCCCCACCCCCCCCACCCCCAATCACGGGATCAGCAGATGGGGGGGGGGGGGGGGGGGGGGGGGGGGGGGGGGCGAAGACGAAGTCATTTTTTGCCCTCTGAAAAGCCTGATTGGTCTCCTCCATCTGTCACCGGGGCCAAGTCATCGTATGTACTTCCCTACTGTGCACACACACACACACACACACACACACACACACACACACACACACACACACACGCATGCAAGTATCTGTGCACATTAATACACAAACGTACAAAACAAACGAATGTATACACACACACACATGCACACAACAGCTTTGACAGAGTGCGGCCATTGCGGCCCCTCCACAGCGCGGGAATGAAGACGTTCACCAGCGGTCGGGAGACAAATGAAAAGCAAACACGGCGGCCGGCTCGCGGAACGGGAGCGCGGGCCGACAGGCAGCGTGCCACTCGCGTCGCAGCCGCTCCGCGCCGGCCCTGTTCAAACAGACGCGCTCGGCCCCGTGCGTCGACGTGCAAGTAGCACATTTCCATCCCTAATTGACCACATGTGTCTCTGCGCCGCCTCTAATTCATTGGTTACGCCCGGGACCCGTTATTAAAGGGCTGCGGCTTGGAACAGGCCCTCGTCTGCATTAATGGCAGATCACATGGCCACAAGTTGTTTTACCAAAGAAAAAAAAAAAAAAAAAAAAACCTCGGGACATGAAGTATTCCAACTCCTTTTCTTTCTTTCTCTCTCTCTCTCGCTTCATGGTAGCACAAGCCATAAAAAAAATATCAGATCAAAAGTATTTCAACCTTTGCTTTTTTACAATCCAGGGTCATAAATATTACGTGGGAAAAGGTCAGAGGCATTCAAAAGTTCACTCATGGACACAAGAGACAAATAAATAAACTCCTATACTGGTGACGTGCGTTTTTTTTTTTTTTTTTTAAGACAGGAGGTGTCCCATGTCCCATGACAGCCTGTGTCGGATCCACAACGGGACACCCAGACAGGACCACCCTCAAACACGTTCTCCCAGACTAAGTGTTTTTCAGACGGTGGAGTTAGCAGTGCGGAGGAAGACCCTGGAAAAGCCCTCAGGAATTCTACACTGGCCTGTTAGGAAGGACCTGCAGGAGACTTTGGAAGAAAGAGGAAGTGAGCGCACACACACACACACACACACACACACACACAAATTGGCTTCATAAATAATGTTCCGTTAAACACACATCGTTCAGCCTGCATCTACACCCACCACACATGCGGGGTCAGGCTTTAAATGCCAACTAAAGAGGAAAACAAAAAGCTCTCCTTGACTATTTTATGAGGCCAGTGGCGAGGAAGACAGGGAGCGGGAGACTCCGAGTTGCGTAATTTATAATTTAAAGTAGGCGGTGTGGTGGGGGTGATCGGCCACATACAGGGGGATGTATAATTGATAGCTGACATTAAGGGGTGGCGATGTGGTGGGGGGGGGGGGGGGGGGGGGGGGGGGGGTGAAGGAGGGCGGTGCCAGTCTGTATCCAGCGGGCATTCCTGCCTCCGGCAGTGCTACCAGCGAGGAGCTGCCCATACGGACGGCCCACGCTGTCCGGAACACACACGAAAACACACACACACAGAGGCATATGCATACACACCCCCATGCACGCTGGCCGTAGGGCAGGGAGGGGTGTTCGGCCTGCACCACTTCACCAAATCCCATCAACTGCTCCATCAGCGGCTGACACTCGGTCCGAAGGCTTTACCCTCATTTGCATTAAAGATCTGACAACAAAACCATCATCGATAAAAAAAAAATCTACATAAATTACACACCAGATGAACATTAGAATGCTTTTGGGTATAGATTTTTTAACCTGCTGGACAGATTCCGTTCATCTGATGGAATAAGAATTGCACCCTATACATTAAAATTTTGATTTTTATGTGATAAAAAAATTCATTTGTTGTTATTTGTTCCATTTTTTTGGACTATTTATATGTGTGTGTGTGTGTGTGTGTGTGTGTGTGTGTGTATATATATATTCAACCATTACATTTTTCCCGAAAAAGCAAACTTGTCAGAAAAAGTGTGAAGTGTGGGAGAGCGTCCCGGTTGCATTCCTAATTCAATATTCCCGTGGAAGGAGGAACACTCTCCCACAGACACCACACTAGCGGGGAAAAGAGCAGCACAGATGTTCCCCTCTAATGCAATTCCCATTCAATCTCCTAAGTGCAGTCCCCAAGTGCAAACTAGTTTAGCGTTATGTTTAGCTTGCAAATTCCCTTTTTTAATAAATAATGAGCGCAATAAAGCGCCGGAGATCAATCGCGCGCTGAGAAATCATAAAATCGCTCCTAAGTGCCCCCGCGTTTGCTGATTTGGATATTTTGCGTGCGCGGCTCGAATTGCCCGGTTTGATTTTTTTTTTATTATTTTTTTGGAGGCGCTGTGATCACTTCTCTCTCCCGGCGAGAGACGGGCCGAGGCGGGACCCTGTCGGCCGCGTTCCGAATCGCGCCGCGGCGCCCTGCGCAGTGGCCTGCGGAGTGGACGAGGACAGTTTCCCGTCGTGCCTTGCGCCGACCTGCAACGCCAAAGACGAACGAGTGGAAGAGGTTTACGCGGGTCCGACGCGGGACCTGTTGCGGGACACCCCCCCCCCCCCCCATTACACCTTTAAACGGGGTTCAGACGGAATTTCTGACTTTCTCGGAGGACGTTACCGTGACCCCGATTTTGGGGGAAACTTTTTGCTTTTTTTGAAACAGCAGGTGACGAGAAGTCGCCAGGTTGTTTCAGCGCGACGCGGGAAATAAAAATTAAACGTCGAAATTTAAATAAATAACTAAATAAAATTACCTATACTCGTGCTGTTAATAATTAGCTACGCGAACTAGTGTAAAGGTTGAGTGACATTATTATTATTTTATTTTACTTTTTACCTTCACGGGCCTACAGGGTCAAAACAATGTCATCAAAGTCTTTACTGAACACGGAGGGGGACTTTGCGATCAGCACCCCTCCGGGTCCAGGAATGATAAAAGGTCCTGGAGGAAAAGGGGTCAAGTCCCCCCACCCCCACCCCCCTTTAACATTTGCGAGGGAGGGGGGCAGAAACACTAATGCATCTGTCACGATAACAAGCCAGGAATAACGCCAGGACACCGGCGCGGCATTGATTTATTTATCCGCGGGCTTCCTTTAAGACCTTCCCCATTAGCGGCGCCCTTAATAAAAGACTCGGGTTCCGCGCCGAGATCGCCCGTCCGTATGCAAAAAGTTCTTTCAAGTCCATTTGAAGCTTGAGCACATCGAAATGGACATAAAACGCGGCTGAGATTCCGGATGAAGGTTAACGGCGGGTCACGTACACTTTTTAACACACTGTTGGTGTACATTTACATAAACAGTATTTATCCGATGCCCGTATCCAGAGCGACCCTATCCTCAGTAGTTACAGGGGACAGTCCCCCCCTGGAGACACTCAGGGTTAAGTGTCTTGCTCAGGGACACAATGGAAGTAAGTGGGATTTGAACCTGTGTCTTCTGGTTCATAGACGAGTGTGTTACCCACTAGGCTCCTACCCACCCTAAAATGAAGAACTGAAAATTCTCTCAAGAGTGGAAAAAAAAAAAAAAAAGTTATTTTTGGTAAATGTAAAAAACCCACGTGTTGATGTGAGCGAGCCGTTTTTAATTATTGTCATGGTTTTAATTGAATGCGGAGCGCGCGCCGGTGGAGGGGGCGGGGCCTGGAGACAGGTGCCGCTCTTCGCCCGTGGGTTTTTTTTTTTTTTTTTTTTTTGAAGTTCCCGAGAAACTTTTCTCTCCTCTTTTCTTTTCGGCGGACGCGAACTTGCCTGGCGTTGGTGCAGTCGTTGTAGAGCGCCTCGAAGTCCTTGCGGGTGATGAGCTTGCAGCGGTTCACGCCGGGCTGAATGGCCCCGAGCCCGCGCAGGATGCGGACCTGCTCCACGGTGCAAACCACCGGACAAATATCCAGCCTCTTCAGCTTGGTGTAGACGGTGTGCAGCCCGCCGACCAGGTGCTTGAGGAAGAGGTCGAAGACCTGCGGCAGGCAGATCAGCTCCTGGCCGTCCACGCTGAACGAAGCCACCTTGACCCCGTGCACCTCCACCATTTTGCACTCGTTGTTGACGCCGGCGCCGTTCCCGTTCGCGCCCGCCGCGCCGCCGCCGCTGATGAAGGAGCTGATCATGCTGCTGGTCAGCCGGGGCGACTCGTCGGGGCTGGAGTACAGGGGGTCCGGGCGGAACAGGCTGCCGGAGCCCGGGGTGGAGGTCGGCGAGAGTACCGGAGGAGTTGCTGATACGGCCATAGTTACTTGAAGTGTCCCCGCTCGCTCGCTCGCTCTCTCTCTCTCTCTCTCTCTCTCTCTCTCTCTCTCCCCACGCGTGACGGTTCACATGCGCTCACGGTCGGTCGTCTGCTCGTCGCCGACAACGCGCAGGCACCTTCCTCGCGAGTGGGAAGTCCACAATGAGCGCCGCTGCGCGGAGCGCTCCAATTAGCCGGCCCCCCCGGAGGCTGAGCGGCGGCGCGGTCAGCCAATGAGGAGAGGGCGGACATGCGCCCGAGACGCCCATTGGTCCGCCGTCTTAGGGGGGCGGGTCTGTGAATTTACAGCGGCAGCGCCGAGAGAGAACTTTTTACGCGCCGCGGCGGCTCGTTTCGACTCCGAACTCCCGCGAACAGCAGTTATCGTACGACCGTCTTATTATTCCTCAGTAATCGCGATTCTGCTATTTTATCTGCAAAGTAACGTAACTTAGTTGTAAAATGAACGTTTATCTGCATTTTGCATGTGGACAGTGGATTTAACAGCATACAAACAGCATAGTTAGTGTGAAATGATGCAGATTTATTATGAGTTATGATGGTATAATTTGGATTTGTAGTCTTTCCCATGTCCAGCGCGTGTGATCGAGAGCTTGTTCATGTTTTATATGCGTCGAATAAACACTTTATTTTAAAACAACTTGTACTTTCAGACCCGTGGAATTCTGTGCAGTAACGTGTGTATTAGTAACGTATTACAGTCTGATAAAAACATATTTTAGCTATGACAGTGGTTCTCTGTGTTTGTGTTTATTTGTTCGATTTCCCGGCAGCCCTTGCAGGAGAACGGCGCGACGATGCAGGATGCTGAATTAATTGCAGTATCACACTCATCCTCAGAGAAACAACGAAGAGCTTCAGAATCACAGTAATTTTGTAGTTATGATGTAGTAATAATGTAGATGATAACTTTTCTTTTTAAGGTTTAAGACCCAAATAACAAACGACTATAATCCAAGATTATGGATCCCAAAGGCTCATAATGATTATGTTTGTGAATAATGAAAATACAAATACTACATTTTAATTGTCCTTGCAAGAGATCATATTTGAAGATTAGATAATGTGTTTAAATCCTCCATCAGACTGTGCGATTATTTTCAGTCTATCTCATGAAAATCTGCTCCGAAATGTTGTAGAGAAAAAAATGAGTGTCGGAATCGTACTTAACCTTTCAGCCTGTACAAGTGCTTGGGGAAGATTAATATTGTAATGAGGACGTAAAGGCCATGCAAATTTCTGTGAGCACCAGGTTAAATTAAAAAGCTCCATGGTAATCGGGAAATTAGATACATATTTTACCTGGGTTTCGGCTGCGTCTGGGTCCTTTGTCTTACATTTAATCTTAATGAAGGTCTGATTATTATACTTCAGCTGCCAGGAGATATAGGCGCCACCCACACCACCCACCCATTCAGTAACGCCCCCACAAGCGGCAACCCATTCTTCACCTGGCAAGGGTGTGTAATGGTGACCTCTTTATCTGCATTACAAAAAACAACGCATGTTTCTTAAGAAATACTTGATCATGGAGAATTTAAGCCTGCTGAATGTATCTTACCTGTTAACCTGTGTACATATTCTATATTCTATTCTAATATTCTAAGTATGGACTAAGCATAATAGATACACATTATCTTAATGAGTAAACTATGAGCAACTATAAACCATACAACCAAAGCCAGCAAGTAAAAACACATACAAATACCATCCAAAATTTTAGGGTAATTTAGAAATGCCTTTATTTCTCATAAGAAACAGTTGTTTGGTGTATTAATGGCTCACAACTTGCGTTCTAAATTACTCTAGTAGCTGGAAATGACTATTTATGTTGGAATATCTGCATACAAGGGAGGAACCTACTTTATCAGCAACCAGTAGTTTTGAGTTCCAATAGAATTCTGTGTTCATTCACCCAAGTGAGTCACTTTGAAAGCCTCACTGATTACTTACAACAGACCAAATTCACATTTGTACAGTGAAGTGATTAGCTGTCACATGTGACACACCACAACACCCAGTGAAATGTGGTCTCTGCATTTAACCCATCACCTGAGGAGCGGTATGCAGCCAGTGTGTTGGGATGACATGTTCTTCAGTGGCATCTTGGCAATTCAGGATTCAAAGCTTTCCAATCACCCACTAGGCCACCACTGCCCTGTACCACTGTATCTAGTGCATCAGAAAATGTGGGTTTAACTTCATCATAATTTAAAATTTGTCAATTACTATTATCCTTTTTTATCCTTTTCTCATGTTTTTTTTATGGAGAAAAGCAAATTTCTAAATGACCTTGAAATTGTAATAGTACACAATAGTATATATGTGAGTTTATTGAATTATTACTAGAAATTTGAGTGTAGTGTCTATCTGTCTACATATCTATCTATGTAAAATAATTTAAAATGCAACAGTCAATACAATACAATTTTTTTATGATTGCAGAAATTACACAGATCAATGGTGAAAGTAAATTATGTTGATTGTTATAGAGTGTTTTCCTACTTTTACTGTCACTGATGATAAATATGTGCTCCCATTATAATGATTTAAATTCATTATGCTTCCATGTCTTTCGCTTAATGAAATGTTACTTGTTCATCATTAGGCCAGCAATCCATTTCAGCCCTTGACATGCACCAAAAAATGTGTGGCGCGACAGCCAAGGTAAAATATCGCTCTTTAATACTGCTTAAAAGAGTCCAGGCTTGTTTCTTGTGTAAGCTCACTGTCGCAATTTGTTAAGAGACTCAGTGATGATTTAGGAACGTTTCCTCTGTTCCGACTGCCAAGTTTTGTGTGACGGGTTCAGTCAGAGAGAGTGAACTCCTTTGTAATGCTGAAGAACCATCATTCACATTTACATTTATGCATTTATCAGACGCCCTTATCCAGCGCAATTGACAATCAGGGACAGTCCCCCTGGAGACACTCAGGGGTAAGTGTCTTGCTCAGGGACACCATGGAATTTGGGCCTTCTGGTTCATAGGCGAGTGTGTTACCCACTAGGCTACTACCACCCTACTACCATCAATGGCCATCTGAGCCTCACTAACAGACAGATTCTGCTTTCTTTTAAATGCATTTCTTTTAACACACTCACACACACCTTTAGCCTACAGCCTAAAAGTCTTCCACACCCACTGGAGGGCAGACAGGATGTGTCAGTAAACGCTGGGTCTCGCTAGGTGCAGGGTTGGACATTGCGACTTGCAACTGGCAAATTAATTTGAACCAGAAATTCATAAGAAACCACAGTCACACTGATGTCAGTGGTGTTTTTTTTATACAGGCAAAAAGAAGACGGCCTCACCCAGTTCTCCATTCAGGCCACACAGTTTTTTTTTGGTATTTTTTGCTTTTCATAACCCCTAAATCCACATTATGGTCACGGGTGCTGGAGCCCATTGCAAGTCAGTCTGGGTGCGACATGCGGTCTTCAATACCAACTTCACGCTTACGGCAACTTTAGATTTGGCAGGGCACATAGCCTATGTGCCTTTTGGGAACCGAGAGGAAACCTATTCCAGCACGGGGACGGCATAATCTCCTCACACACTCGAAGCCAGAGGCGAGATTGCAACTTTGGAGGTGTGAGGTCAGCACTTCTCTCTGTGCAACAGTGTGTCCCGTCATACTTTCTTTATTCAGGAGAAAACAGATATTAAAAGAACGTGTTATTGCCTGTGTTTATTGAGCAAGACAGGTTTACAGGTTATATACTCTATGTATATACAGTACAGGTCAGATTGGGTAGTAGTAGCCTAGTGGGTAACACACTCGCCTATGAACTAGAAGACCCAGGTTCTTTTCATGACCCTTTACACTGAAGGCATCAAAACTATGAATGAACACATGTGGAGTTATGCACTTAACAAAAAGTGGAGACCTGGCCTCCACAGTCACCGGACCTGAACCCAGTAGAGATGGTTTGGGGTGAGCCGGACCACAGAGTGAAGGCAAAGGTGCCAACAAGTGCTAAACACCTCTGGGAACTCCTTCAAGACTGTTGGAAAACCATTTCAGGTGACGACCTCTTGAAGCTCATCGAGAGAATGCCAAGAGTGTGCAAAGCAGTAATCAGAGCAAAGAAACTAGAATATAAAACATGTTTTCAGATATTTCACCTTTTTTTGTTAAGTACAAAACTCCACATGTGTTCATTCATAGTTTTGATGCCTTCAGTGAGAATCTACCAACGTAAATGGTCCTGAAAATAAAGAAAACACATTGAATGAGAAGGTGTGTCCATATTTTTGGCCTGTACTGTACATATATACAGAATTCAAAAGGAATTAATAAAGTTGCCCATATATAACTCTTTCAAAGTATGTGTAATATGAACAACTTTATGTATGCCACAAACAGTTCCTTTTGAATTCGGCATTAAAGTTGCACGATCTTACAATTCGAACCGAAACATTCTGGAGACGCCGAGTGAATGTACGCCAGTGCTTTAAGGTTTGAAGGTATAAAAACGCTGGCTGAAAATGACTTGGTTTTTAATCTGGCTGTTGAATGCCACTCGTGTCTCTCTCTCCACGAGAAGCGAGGGGACGAGGTGCGGAAAGTGGCGCACGGCGACACGCACCGTCCATCCAAACCCCAAAAGTGGGAGAAAACGGAACGGGGGGGAAAAAAAAAAAATGAAAAGATGAGATAAGAAAGAAGAAGAAGGAACCCCGCGAGTCACGAGCCGAGGTCCCCGTTTCCGGCTGCTCAGAAGCCGGATCAGTCGCGCAGAAAGTGTCCGCGGAAAAGGTGTGTGCACTTGGAAGATAAAGCGCGCTTGATTTCTGGAAACGCTGATGGCGAGAGATGAAACGCGCCAGGGATCCTTTTTTAATTCAGTTTTTTTTTTTCCCGCGCGGATTAAGAACACAAGAAAGAGAGAGAGAGAGAGAGAGAGAGAGAGAGAGAGAGAGAGAGGGAGAGAGAGGGAGAGAGAGAGAGAGAGAGAGAGGGAGAGAGAGACGCGTCCTCTTGAGAAGTGACACACGGACGCCCCGCCATCAGAAGAACCCCGAGAACAACTCCTGTTTAAAGGCTTTCTGCTCTGTTGTAGATTTGAGGAAAGCCGCTCTCTTGTTGTTCGCCATCTGTCTTGGGGTTTTTTTTTTTTTAAAGGAGTAAACAGGACGTTTGCTGTTAGAAAGAAACGAGCAGATTGGCGACAAAGTGGCACCGGCGCCGATTTCTTGAACTGCGCGTCCTTGCGTTTTGGCCCCTTACAATGAAGAAATAAAAGAGAGCAGATTTTCCTCCAGCAGCTTAAACGAGAACGTCCGCTCTGAAAGCCATACAAGATTTCTGCCTTTAATGGCCACCCCTGCCCTCGTTGTGATTACAGAGTAGGATGTAGTTTGGATTGTATTTGAAACCAGGAAACAGAGACTGGCAGCAATCAAAGAGCATTTTGTAAATGAATCCTGGTACCAACGTATGGTGGGGCCTGCGCCACAAAAGTTTGACTGTTTGCAATAAAACTTCCTGATTCAGTGTTAATTATGGTGAAATGTGGCTATATGTTAGAAAATGAATTATAAATATATATACAATACAGGCCAAAAGTTTGGACACACCTTCTCATTCAATGTGTTTTCTTTATTTTCATGACCATTTACGTTGGTAGATTCTCACTGAAGGCATCAAAACTATGAATGAACACATGTGGAGTTATGTACTTAACAAAAAAAGGTGAAAACATGTTTTATATTCTACTTTCTTCAAAACCGCCGTCCTTTGCTCTGATTTCTGCTTTGCACACTCTTGGCATTCTCTCGATGAGCTTCAAGAGGTCGTCACCTGAAATGGTTTTACAACAGTCGTGAAGGAGTTCCCAGAGGAATATAATATATATATATTACAGCAACCACAATTTTGCATTGTTTAAGCACCGTTTTCAGCATTGAACTGTGTGAACACAAAACCCAACAAGACTGATCCTGACAACACTTCAGTGTTGTTTCATTTTGATTTTGCTATACATTTACATTTAGGATATTAAGCATTTACAATCAGTAGTGACAGGGACAGTCCCCCTTGTGACACTCAGGGTTAAGTGTCAGGGACGCTCAAGTGGGGTTTGAACCTGTGACTTTGTGGTTTTCTGGTTTGTGTGTATGTGTATGTGTATCTATATAGCTGCAGTTGAGGGAGATCTCTGTTCTATGTTTGGGCATAATCAGAGATTCTGCAACTAGGTCAAATCAAGTGTAGTTTGTGTCTCTAACAGCTTCTAACAAAACAATATATTAGGAAAAAGATTACATCAAATAAAAAATATTGCAAAGCTGGTTGCACAAGTTTGCAGCACATAAAGTAATACTTTGTTGAAGATATTTTTAATTGAACTGCAGCATTCAGTCTTCTTGGACACACCCAATTAAAGATACTCCTATTAACCATATCCTGCCGACTACGTTCTTTTGGGGCAGTGGTGGCCTTGTGGTTAAGGAAGCGGCCCCGTAATCAGGAGGTTGCCGGTTCAAATCCCGATCCGCCAAGGTGGCCCTGAGGTGCCACTGAGGTGCCACTGAGCAAAGCACCGTCCCCACACACTGCTCCCCGGGCAGCCTGTCATGGCTGCCCACTGCTCACTCAGGGTGATGGGATAAATGCAGAGGACGAATTTCACTGTGAGCAGCTTGTGCTGTGCTGCTGTGTATCACGTGTAACAATCTCTTCACTTTAAAAACTTCACTTCTGAGTAGGATTTTCATGTAATTTATTCATTATTCATTTCAGGCATCAAAAGTAGAGAAAATATGGGAAAACATCAACATTGTCAACAACTGGACCACCCTCTGAAATTGATTGATTAAAAAAAAAGACTGAAATTGGTCAGGGAGGCTGTCTAGAGACTACTATAAAGGTTTTTGGAGTGGTAGTAGCCTAGCAGGTAAACCAGAAGACCACAGATTCACCAGTTCAAACCCCACTTACTGGCATTGTGTCCCTGAGCAAGACACTGAACCCCGAGTGTCTCCAGGAGGGACTGTCCCTGTAACTACTGATAACGGCACCTGAGAATCTCCCATATCCGTTGTAAGTATGGACTCTGGGGATAGGGTTACAGAAGACATCCAGGCCTGGATGAAATTGGCAAAAATCATGTGATAAATGTGTTATGGTCTGATGAGACCAATATTTAATATTTTGGTCATAATTCAAAAAGCTATGTTTGGCACAGAGACAGAGGGGGCGGTACCATGCCCAGGGGGACCTCGGTGGCACCCGAGTGGCACCTGAGCAGCAACCTTCTGAATACGGTCTGTTTTTCTTACCGCTAGGCCAACCACTGCCCCAAATGTGCCATGCTGATAGACTCTGACCCAAGAAGAATGAATGTACAGCATTAAATTTAAAGAGTGTTTGTTTAAGGGTGTGCATCCTAATGCAACCAGCTTATTGTGTTTTTACTTTTATGGGTTTTTTTTGTATTTGTTTTTAAGCTGAAATGTACAGGTTGTTGTGGTCTCATTTTTTACTGCATAATAGCCTGGATTTTTTTCGAAACTTTTTATTCCAACAGTACTTCTTCGACCTCTACCTTCCTGTGAGCTACCAGTTACCTCATCCATTAGAATAAATCTTTTTTGTATTTTGTTGTTCCCAGTCTCACCATACGTTATGTTGATCAATTAGTCCTTTTTTCTCAGTAAGCACCTTTATCTTTATGAAAAGTTCTTATTATTGCCATTTACAATGGACTCATGTATTTGTAATAGAATCATAAATCTCTGATCAGGACAACAGAAGCCTTTCTGCTCTTCCTTTAAACAACACATTATTGTTTTAATATATCAAACTTTTTAAAATGCAGTATGCAGTGACTACTCTATGTACATCTGGCACTGTTTTTATCCTAAATATTAGGAAGACAGGGTCACATTATCTTATGAGCGTCACATTATCTCGTATGGATTCTTTTTTAGGTTCCCGTTATTTACTAATCAATAACGCGTCATGCCGGTGACGTCAGCGCGCCAGATCACATGACCGCGTTTTCAAGATGGCTGCCGACAACCTTCCGTCCGAGTTTGATGTTGTCATACTTGGTACAGGTAAGAAACCGAGCCGGACCGCGTCGCCCTAAGACTCTCCGCGAGATAAAAGCACCGGCAATGTGTGGAGATTTTATTAACCCGAACCGGAAATCGAGGAGACGAACCGCGCCGGAGACATTCGGGTGGAGCATCGCGCGTCAACACCACGAACAGACTCCGGTGCGATATTTCTAATAAATATCAGCTTGCCTGGGTCTTGTGCCGCTTTGAGGGCTGGAAGCGGCCACCACCGCCTCTGGACGCAGGGGAATTATTTAGAGGCCGTCTGCGCAGAGATTCCGGGTCGTTTACGGTTTATAGTCACGGTTCTGTTGGACTACGTGACAGAGAGAAAGAGAAATGTCATCCTTTACTTCGTGCTGATCCTGCGTTGGGGACGCGTTGGGGTGTCTGTGACTGAGGGGTTTTGTAATTTGGGGCTTGCAGCAAAACCATTATCTTAAGAATTTCCACACGTCCAGTGTGTGTTTTAAAGGCAAATGGCTGTGATGGCTTGCCAGGCATCCTAAATATCCTACTGATTTCATGCATGCACCAATCGTACAATCAAGATATTCTTGTCTGTGAGGCGTCCAGGGCCAGGTTTTTTGTACTGGTTTTGGATTTGATCTTAAACATGAATCATGAATCCAAGAACTGGAATGATAAAAAAAACACTTGTTTTCACAGTATTAATTAAATCTAAATTAAAGTGCATCATAGTTGTTATTGAAAGAATTGAGTTGTTATGGCAAAAGAATCCATTATCGGCCCAACCCTTATAATCTCACAATCTTGTAATTGTCTCTTCTTGGAAAAGGAGTCAACTAGACACTGAAAATACAAGTACTGCATTCCTGGGCATGGACCACAAATTGATGGGATTAGGGGTTAGTCTTCATTAAGGTGTGGTTTGGTTCATATCTTCTTTTGTTGCTTTTCAAAGAGGAGTGGAAACGGAACGTGTTCACTTGGTGCGTCAAAACTACGATATGATATCGTATATGATACAATAAGTATAATTAATTTTGTGGTTCATCTGACCCACACCAGCAGTGTGTATGCTAATCATTTCCTTTTTTTAAATGTAATTTTATAATTTTTTTTTATTAAACTCACATTCATCATTATGAGAGTAACACGCAGAAATCTGTCCTTGATGAGCTGACCTGATTCTCAGCAGCGAAAGGTTCCCCAACCTCAGAAGAGAGCGAAGGCAGGTAAAGCGCCTCCCTGGGGCAGGGCATTGTTCTGCAGCCTGGTGAGAGGGGGGCTGCCGTGTTTTTGCTGTGGCTTAGAGGGACGTTCTCTCCCCGTGATTGATGGCCTGCGAGTGAATGTCTCTGGCCCACTTCTGGTTCTGCAAATGCAAAAAAACCTAAAACACACAGCAGATGCTCCCCAGGCTGCCTGGGACACAGACACACCCCTGACCTGGACTATTTCTGCTCAGCCGCTCTTCCGTGTCAAGGTTGCTCAGACAGCCGTGTTTGTTCCAGCTACCTGGGACTCCGCCCACGTTAGCACAGGATGATGGTGCAAACAAGGACTGGGGACAGGGAACAGTTGTTTATGAATATGGTGGCCATGTCATGATGGCATTTCTCCATATGTTGTCGGGGGGGTGTTCCTGTCTGTTGCACCCCGTCAGTCTCAGAGTTGGCTAATACTTCCCAGGGTGTTGACACAGTGACGGCATCATGGGTACGCTCCGTTCACCTGCCCTAAAACACCTGGTCGCATGGCGGTCGACTGCGGTTGGATGATTGGCACCGGGTCGTCCTATGCATGCCACCCATATGTTCCTCACCCACCACAAGTCCTTCTGTCGTTCCGTGTTCATCTTCTCTCAAAAGTATAGAGGATATTGCGACTCCTCACCGGACAGCCAAGGTTCCCATGACGATTAGCTGAGATGGATTTCTCGCTCCGGCTCCGCCTCCGAGCCGCGCTGTCGGGGAGGATGGCGAATGGCGTGAAGAAATGACTGAAGGTGCAGCAAATCAGGTCGATCGTATGCAGAATGTGACGTGCTTCATTCCTGCCGCGTCTCGGGAGAGGGAGGTCAACCTCCGGCCACGGACGGGCCGAGTCCCCGTCCCTCTCACTGTCAGTGCATCTCATTTCTGTTTTTGGCTTATGCCCTGTGACATTTCAATTTGATTAAAATGCACACCATGTATGGATCCATCTTTGAGAAAAGTGTGTGTTGAACCTAAATGAAAACACACACACACACACACACACACATATATATATATATAGGCTATGTTTTACACACACACACAATAACCTAAAGGTGGTATAACACAAATTATTTTTATATAATTTCATACTTTTAAAAATAGTTTTTGTTATGTGAGCAATTATTTGTAGTGTGTTTTTTTTTTTTTTTTTTTTATTTCCTGCAAAAATAATAACATATGCCAAATTATGGATAGTAAGATGACCGTAAACAGCAAAGGTTAAGGGTTATGATCTTGTGTTTAGTTTTAAGAGATTCACTTCAGTGAAATCTGCGTTACCCGACCACATAGCCGTGTCCATGGCAGCTGCCAGCCTTCACGACGGGGACGACGGTGACCGGGATTCACAATTTGTCCATCCCGCAAAAGGACAGCACCCCGACCGGCTCCTGACGGAGGAGCGATAAAGAAAACTACTTGGGTATTTTGCTGTTAATGTAACTATCCATCTCGGCGGGGACTTTTAGTGGCGGTGCGTCGAATCGCGTCCATTAGCGCTGCCGTGATTGTGCTGTACGAGGGCGCGATGGGCAGCACTTCGCCGCATGAAGACTGATCTTTTCTGCTCCATCAGTTTGTCGGGGAGGGGGAGCGCTGGCTATTTATGTTTGCTCTCACGCCTGGCTTAATTTCTTCCAACGGCCCGATCATCTGTTCCGCGCGACGCGCTGATAAAAGTCGCTTTAATGACCAGCGTGCTTGGTAGCAATTAATTTAAGGCCATTTATTTATTTATTTATTTATTTATTTATTCTTTCTGCTGGGGTAATTTTGAAGGAAAGTGCTCGTTGTGTTCTGCGGGAGTCTTTAAAAGGCGTTCATGGTCTTTTTGCAGATGTGCCGTCATTACGTTCCTCTAAGGCCGAGGATTCTCTATAAGCCAACAGCTGATATGTAGAGGAAAGCCAGGCCTGTGTGTGGCAGCGAGTGACAGAAATGAGTGCAGCCTGAAGTGCATTCCCATGCTGTTCCGTGGAGGGCTTGGTCTCTCTCTCTCTCTCTCTCCCCCCGCCTCACTCGCTCGGTTGCAGGCCCTCTCCTCCTTGTCTATAAATAACGTGCAAAATGACTTTCAAGGTGGAGAGATAGAATCCATTCCGGAATGTTCCCCCGAAATGAAGAGTGATTTATGATTTCATACAATTCCTGCTGAAAGCATTTCAGGCTTTGCTCAGTCATCAAAGTCCTGCTGACCCGATCTATTATTTATCGCCAAGCATGTCTGTGTGGCTCACTGCTTTATGGCAGGTAATGTTTGTCTTTAGCAAACATGATGTGGAAAAATCAATACTGGATACGACAAATGGCATTAAAAGATGGCGCTGCAGAGTTATTTACACTTTTTAAAAACATCTTCAGCATTGTCTGGGCAGATATATGGGACCATCGCATCGCACGACTCCCACCAGGTAGTTTATTGAGACAAAGCCCATTGGGTGGAGGGGTCAGTTTCTAATGAATCTTTTTTTTTTTTTTTTTTTTTTTATTAAAGCACTGTCTGAGACAAAGGCTTTTGTTGTCTGGTTCCACCACACGTTCTGCATTTTAGCTGTGGATACTACAAGATGCTCTAATGTATGGTAGCATTCATTGTTAATTACATTTTTACATGTCAATTAGCGGCCACCTTCTATCCATTTTGCTAATATATTCTTAATACGGAGCTTAGCTGTTTTGGTGCTTGAAGAAATCAGACTTGATGAGGGTGGTGGCATGGCATGAAGGTAGAGAGGGAGGACCCTTGGGGATAAATCACCTTTCCACTGTGGTCTGAGATGAGGTGACAGCAAGGCCAGATGGGCTAATGGAAGGATGGGGGCGCGCAAACGCGTCAGTGGCCTAATGGAGTTGTTTCCTGAATCAGCCCTGTCGGCCTTGTAGGTGTTCAGTTTATTAATTTTATTATATATTTAGGTATGAATCCATAGATTTTGATTTCTCTCTGTACTTTCAGTTTTGTAGTTTAACAGGGTCAACAACAATGTAATAAAGTTTGTTGGGTGGTTACAGCAGGTCTTCACAGCAGTAAACTTTAGGATGTAAGATAAAATTGCTTTAAATAATGTGTGAGCTGTAAAAAATATAACACTCTTAATGAAAAGGTGGATTTATATGTAAAGGGCTGCTATCTGAAAAGCAGATCATTTTACAAATTAAACGTCGACCCTTAATCCTCTCTATGCTGTGGTGACAAAATTTCCTATCATTGTTAAATTCCCATTATAATAAGCTCAGAACCTGAGACAGTGCTGTGGAAAAAAATATGTGTGCCAATCAGAAAAACATTCAGCCTGAACTCGAATTTATATATAAAAATTTGTCATTTTGAGGCATGGGGCTCAGCCTAGCAGAATAGCATTCGCCTTCTCCATGTCCCATGCATTTATTTTATTATTAATTTAGAATGATGTGTGAATTCATTTGCACTCGTACAAGCCTGATGACATGATTTTGAGTAACACCATACAAAAAAAAAAAAAAAAGTAGCCACTGTGTTGAAATAATCAGTTTGCTGCCATCCTGGATCCAGCGGGTATGGTCTGTACTGTCATCACGGTTCAAGTGTAAGTGCTTTCAATTGGAGCTTTCCTCCCTTTCTGTTAGGATGGATAAAAAAACCTCTCGAATCAAATGGTAATTGCCATTTGATAATGAAAATGGAATAAAAAAAAAAAAAAAAATGGTAGGATTGCTTGCCGATGGTGCTGGATGGGATTTAAAAGGCAAGTACTTCCATAAATTGAATAATGTGTTTCATTCAGGCAGAATGACACGGAGTGGGTGGCAGGGAGTGTTTTCCATTGCCTTCAGTAACAATGCGCTCTGTCTCTGCTCATTTATCAGGCCTCACAGAGTCGGTTGTGGCAGCGGCCTGCTCACGAGTCGGACAGAGGGTTCTTCATGTGGACCGGTGAGTTCCATTGACAAGGTCATTAAAGTTTTTTAGCAATTCATTAGCAATTAGAGTTGAATGTAGAGTTTGTTCAGTGTGTTCTTACTAGAATTACTGATTTAAATAGATTTTTAATATCTGGATTGTCACTTAGATAATGGATGTGATTAATATAACATGTTTCCATAATTCCATGTTCTTGTTTAATTTGTCTAGGAGGAACTACTATGCAGGAAACTGGGCCAGCTTCACTTTCAATGGGTTGCTGTCTTGGATTGAAGAATACAAAGTGATTGTGCAGCACCTCACTCTGTTGAAATAATTTGCTCAACAGTAGTTTCAGTTTTAAATGAGAGGATTTAAATGAGAACACCAGGCACTCTTTATCCATGTTCAAAATGCCTTTATCTTTTAAGTTTAAGAAAGGATATATAGTATATTATTCTCCTATTTTACACCTATTTAATTTACCTGAGGAGCTGCAATGTAAAATAAGTGCTTGTTGACTCGTACGTGTGTGTCATGCATGTGTGTGTGGATGCTCTGTCTCTGCAGGCTCAACAGGAAGCCACAAGCCCAGAGGCAGAGCCAGGGTGGCGGGATAAGCTGGAGGAGGGAGAGGAGGCGCTAACCCTCAACACCGTTGACAACTTTATCTCCAATATAGAGATTTTCTGCTATGTCAGGTGAGGTGCTGCCCCCAGTGGTGTAACCTTAAGGTTGACTATCTCTATTAAACAAGTCTTTGCTTTATCACATTATGCAACAAATGCATATTGGTGCAGTGAAAATGCATTTTTTTAAAGACTGTTCAAAGAGCAGTTGCTGTGGGGTCAGATGACATGTTGCATGACTATTTACAATGTCATTTCACTACAACAAAATAATGATTACAGAGCTGTGGTTACTTTTTGACCACTCATGCATCTGTTGCCTGCCATATTAACTACAGCATTTTCACTTATTCTTTACCTTCCCATTGAGTGATTTTTCTGACAGGGACATGGGCACCATTTGTTTGCAACCCCCAACCCTACCGAACCCCACCCAAGAAACACCCAAACACTGAGAAAGCACATGTACATAAGTATTCACAGCCTTTGCCATGAAGCTCAAAATTGAGCTTAGTTGCATCCTGTTTCCCCTGATCATCCTTCAGATGTTTCTGCAGCTTAACACACCTGTCTATATGAGGTCCCACAGTTGACCGTTCATGTCAGAGCACAAAAAAGTATGAAATCAAAGGACATGTCTGTAGACCTCTGAGACAAGATTGTCTCAAGGCACAAATCTGGGGAAGGTTACCAAAAGTTTTCTGCTGCTTTGAAGGTCCCAAATGATCACTGTGGCCTCCATCATTCGTAAATTCGAAACCTCCAGGACTCTTCCTAGAGCTGGCCATCCACCTATACTGAGCAATCAGGGAGTCAGGGAGGCGACCAAGAACCCAATGGTTACTCTGTCAGAGCTCCAGAGGTCCTCTGTGGACAGAAGAGAACCTTCTAGAAGGACAACCATCTCTGCAGCAATCCACCAATCAGACCTGTACGATAGAGTGGCCAGACGGAAGCCGCTCCTTAGTTGCCAGATGAGGCACATGACAGCCTGCAATGTACTTTTGCAATGTACAATGTATTGCAGCAATGTACAGAGACATCCTGGAGATCTTACAATGGCTGTGCACCGATGCTTCCCATCCAACCTGATGGTGAGGTGCTGCAAAGAGGAATGGGCGGAATTTATTTTTCAATACATTTGCCAAAACCTCAAGTAAACGTTTTCCACGTTGTCATGGGGTGTTGTGTGTAGAATTCTGAGTGAAGATATGGATAAGGTCATGCCTAGTTATACTATAGTTACACTGTTAAGTATGAAATGTATTTAAAGAGTAACTAAGGGGGTGTTGGTTGTTTTCCTAAATTATCCTTGTGCAGCCAAGAGGATGATGAGGAAGAGGAGGAAAAGTCAGAGGTGGCACCTCCCACAAGCGCTCAGTCAGATGAACTAGAGGAGAACGGCACAAAGGAAATCACCACCACCATGGATGAGGCACTTGAGCAGCAGGGTCACGAAGGGCCTGAAGATAAAGAAACAGATGAGGCCTGTCAGTCACCACAGGAGGAGGAGCCTCCAGTAGATCACAACCAATCAGAGCCTACAGTGGATGTGAAAAAGAAGATCAGCTATGCTAAACTGTTGAAGGAGGGCAGAAGGTTCAACATTGATCTTGTGTCAAAGGTGGGTTCTCTATTGAGACACAGAAAAACTTCTTTAAGGAGGGTTTGAACCTGTGGTCATTTTTTAAAACAATGTACTATTGTGTTCTTTCCAGCTCATGTACTCTCGAGGCGCTCTAGTAGACCTGCTCATCAAGTCCAACGTCAGCCGCTATGCTGAGTTCAAAAATGTCAACCGCATCCTTACATACCGCAATGGGAAGGTGGAACAGGTACGGCAAATGCTTGCATGCAGACTCACAAAACCACACCTACTCCAAGGGGACTGATTGTAAAAATTCACCTTATGGCTTAAAAGGGCCCAAGATACAATAAAACTGGACTTTTTCAGACTAGTTTATTATTTAGGGCAGACATATAAGAGTATAATAGAGTTATGAATTGTTTTGTAAAGAAAGCATTTATCTTATTACACCATTGCTTTTTTCTTTCTTTCCCTAATACCTGAAGAACCCACCAAGTGGTGTTGGAGAGCTTTGAAAAGTGAGAAGATCCTATAGTAGATATGGCATCAGTGCATCACACCCGATGCGGTCTAGTATTACAAAATGTCAGCTGACTGATAAAAACCTGATCCATAGTTTTGAAATGCTGAACTGGAATAAAGTGATTACAGCACGAAGGTCTCCAACCTCCCCATTTCTTAATGTGTCCAATTACCAAGGTTCCTTTCTGTCAAATAAATAAATAAATAAAAATGCATGGAAAATGCAGTGCGGCCTTTTTGTGACTGAAATGAAAATCCATTTGTTAATGTTTGAGCGTTTCAGGGAAATCTCTTTAGTGAAGGTTATGAGTGCCATGCATGACCTGATCAGTGGACTGTGCCTGGGACACACACACACACACACACACACACACACACACACACAAACACACCATTTTTAATATATACTGTCTTCTCTCTGTCCAGGTTCCGTGTTCCCGGGCAGACGTGTTCAGCAGTAAGCAGCTGACGATGGTAGAGAAGCGAATGCTGATGAAGTTCCTGACGTTTTGCCTGGACTTTGAGCAGCACCCAGAGGAGTTCCAGGGTATGACCCCGCCTCACTCAGCACACCGCTGCCCCCCATATCAACTCATTTCCCTGTTACTTCTCTTTACTGACCGCTCACAGAGGCGTAATTTACTTTCCATGCACTTTACCGACATCCAGACTTCCTGTTCAAGAACTACTTTCATCTTTTTAGGAAAATTTCTACTTTTTAATTATGTGTCATATTAAATCTTAGAACAGGTGGTCATGGAAAATACATGTTTTGTGCGAATTTTTAAACATGACATGATGCAAAAGGGACTTTCCAACGTTTTAGTCTACTGTTACACTGTGTTCAATTGGTAAGACCATTATGTGTGTTCAAGTGACCTTTGTGATGTTTCCTCTTCCTCAGAGTGCTCGGAGCAAACATTTTGGGCCTTCCTGCAAACCAAGAAGCTTACTGAAAACCTGCAGCATTTCATAATACACTCAATCGCCATGGTGTCCAGCGAGACCCTTACTGAGGATGGACTGAGAGCGACTCAACACTTCCTGCGATGCCTGGGTCGCTATGGCAACACACCCTTCCTGTTTCCGCTCTATGGCCTGGGGGAGATCCCACAATGCTTTTGCAGGTGAGATATGTGCATAATGAGAAACATTATAACATACTGCCTCTTCAAATATATATATTTTTTAAATAGGAGCGATTAATTAATGAACACATAAGACAAACAAATGAACGATACAAGCTATTTAACAAACAGTGTTGTTTGTTGGCAGTCATCTAATGTAACATAATATTAATAATAAGTTATTCAAAAATAAGTAATGTGTAGTTGGATTGTGTGTTGTGGTCTTCAGTACATTTGTATTATTTTGATCAGAATTTGTCCTCAGACTGGAATGTAGCAGGTTTTAAAGTAATCTTTTTAACAATCTAATGGATACTGTATGAGAATCGTTAAACACAGCCTGAGTTATTGGCTATTTTTTTTCTCGATTACTTCTCACCCAAGCGCATGTTGTTCCAATGTGGGGAGGCTGTTGGAGCGTCACAGATGGGGGAACGGGTGAGGGGGGCACGAATGGTGCTGGTGTTCAGCTGCTTTTAGCGCTCTCTCCGGCCCCGGGGAGCTGAGCCGTGAACCTGCACCACTTAGAGCTCCTGCCTCAGGAACAGACGGATCCCTCCCTGCCCCAGGCTGCCAATGGCCCGTTAGGGGAGCGAATCGCCCTGAGCCACTGAAACAGAGAGCATTTCCCACAAGGGTTCCAGTCACTTCTACCCAGCTACAACCCCCTCCAAAGAAATCTATAGTTACTGATGTCCCAATCTGACTGAGGGGACCTTTACCTTTTAGCTGCTAAAGATTGATGTATAAATGTGAAATGAGATGTTTAAAGACCACATGAGTAAGCCCGTGGGTCTGAGACCCTGGCCCTGCACAGAGGTTTTCATAGTTGTCTTAATTGGCTTCTGTTTCTTGAATGCAAATTAGACCCCTCTCTGTGCTGGGACGTCTTCATTAGCATTTTTGATTTGTGCTCTTTTCCACTAATCACCCCCGCTGACAACCACACAAGCAAGGTAGGCCACTGAAACCTGACCCCATCTGCACACTGTCCATCAACCACACCACAGAAATCTAAAAAAGCCGCCATTAACCAAAAAAATGCATAAAAGATGATTCTTCACAAAATAATTAACAGGTTAATGAGTCCCCATCAACACATTTGCAAAAAACAGCTGGGTGTACGCCTCAGATTTTAGATACAAAAGTAACCTTTTTTATTACTGTTTAATTGTTCCACTTTTTGTTAAGCGTGTAAGGTTTTGACAATTTGCTATTAGAAATGAAAGACAAGAACACAAGATAAAGAGAATAAGTGACAGAAGAAAAGAATGAAGTGATGAGGGAGAACGAGAGATGATTGGAGAGGGACCTCGGAGGGGGAAACGGCGAGGGATGAAGAGACAAAAGTCAGAAGCGAGAGAGGGAGGCGGCGGGAGGCGGGTCCATCCATCATGCTGATACCTGCTCGCAGGTGATGGATGGATGGATGGCGGCGCAAACTCAATAGCACGGCCGTTCTCTCCCGGGTTATTCACAGATCAGTGAGCAGCGCAGCTAATAAAGGGATGAAAGGCTGCGCTGTGCTCGGCCGCGTTATTCCTCAAGTTTTGACAGGAAAGGCTCGTTTTAATTTCTAAATAACCTTTGGGCACTGTGACTCCAGCCCTTTGTCTCCCCGCATTCGCTCTCTTTCTCACACGCTCGCACCCTTCTGTGACCCGCTGTATGACAGCATTTGGCCAAGAAACACAGTGATTTGTTTACCGACCTCCTCCGTCAGGGAAAAACGCCACATTTGGCCATTATGAGCTGTTGATTTACATGCCATGTCGCTCTAGTCCAATCAGACAGCAGTCAAACGGAAAGAGATTGAGGGGATGGGGGAATGCATTAATTAGCGCAGATGATTGTCTTTCTGCGGCACTCGTTCACGGATCATATTTCCTCCTCCGTCGTCGTCCCCCCCCTCCATCGCTAGCTCTCCTCTTTGCGGGAGCAATAAACATCTAATTTATTCAGATCCAACAGAATTTAATTTTCTGCAGCGGGCCACGCCAGGCGGCGCGGAGCTTTGTTTTCTTTTAATTATTGTCCAGCCATTAGCCCCCCGCTCTACCACACGGCTGCCCGGATTACGGCTGAATTTGCCAGCAATGAAATTGACAAGTAAGCGTGATAATTTTGTTTGTTTAGCACCTCCAGGGCGGCGCGAGGATTTACGATGGACACCCACTACACTCTACCTTTCCTCTGTGCTCTGCAAGACCTGCAGTAGCGTCGGGTGCCCTTTCTCTACAAAACAAATCATAAATAAAAATTTGCATGAGAATGTGGATGCACCTTTTGACCAGTTGAAGCATTATTGCTGTGCAAAAGATGATGGGAACTTCAGGTTTGCCAGAATGTGGAAGGAGACATTTTGTCCAGGTTTATAGGACGGCTCTGACATAGCGTTGTCATTAGCTTATTCTTGGAATGATATTGTAGGAGTGCTGCAGGTTTTACTCTATCACCACACTTTTATTCTAAATACTTCAACATGTAGAGCATTGCAGTAGATTTACACAGGCTCATCACAAGGCTTTAAAAAAGAACACACAATCTGCATTGTAACATGTAAAGCTTTTCTTTTTATTGTAAAAAGCTAAATCTAAATAATGTGAAGGTTACACAGATAACAAATTGCTATTGAAATGTTTACATAAATATATATATGTTGTGTCATCCTAAGTACTAAAAGCTTAAGTGAAGTATTGAACAGAATTAGTGACCAATAAAACAATACATTTTTGTTTAATTGCTTTAATTGCTTTTCACCCATCAACCATGCAAAATGACCAGCACTCCGTCTATTGAATTCATTTCTGAAGCACATTTCAACAGTTTTCACAGTGTAACAAGAGAACAGAAAAATGATTCAACTTATCAGCTAAAGTTTTAAAGATTAAAAAAAAATTTAAAATGTCATTGTTACATCAGCCACTCTGCCTTATAGTGACAGTACTGAGCGCTGGCGTGCTGAATACCACAGATCGCAGACTTGCTGGCATGTAGCGCAGAGTGTAAGCCTGTTTTAACCTGTTAATGTTCTGATGAAAACAGTTTAGAATAAACTGAAAGAAAAAAAAAAAACCCATGCATCCTTATACGGAACTTTTCTCATTTATTTTTGCCCGGACTGAGACGGCAGTCAGCACTGCCTCCAGCTTATTTTCCTTCCTCGTTACATTACCCTTAAAATTACAAAAGTAACTAGTTGGAAGCAGTTGTTTGGGTGGAGGAGAGAGTTCTGCTGGTGAAAGGGGGGGGGGGGGGGGGGGGGGTTCTGGAAGATTTATTTTGGATGTGACCTTCCCCACGCTAGCTGCCGCTGTAATCAGTTGAATTAATAGCATAATCAAATTATACACAAACTCATAAATCATCAGTGAGCACCGCTGTCACAGAGTTGGGCTATTAATGGCCTCCATTGTTTTGCCACCGTATTAAAAAATCACGTCCCCTGATTCCCGCCTTGATAGGAACTGAAATGCCATTTAGGGGCCGTAAAAGAGCGCGGGGGGCTGCGAGGGGTACCGCGTTTTCACAACTGTTAATTTAGGCGTGGCGGCGAGTGATGTCGTCGGGGCGGCACAGGGGCACCTCGAGAGATGGCCGCGGTTCGCCGGCCCCCGCTCAGCCCTGCGATGCCATCATTGCTACAGACAGCGTCCAGTTAATTAGAGTAATATCAGCTTAAACGTCTGTCACTCGGGGTTAATGACATCAAAGGGCTTCCCCTGTACGCGTCTTGATGGGAATTTTTTTTTTTTTTTGGCCGTACACAGGCCGGCCTGGATGATTGCCTCTAGTGTTTTTTTCGATGGCGCTTTATTGAGATGCCATGTCTCAAAATTAATCTGAAGAGAGCAGGGTTAGGTAGACCTCTTTTAAGAAGTGCATGACTGGGTGGGGAGAGTAGCGAGAGCTTCCTCCCTCCCTCCCTCCCTCCCTTCCCTACTCCTCCATCTGCCTCCACAGACCTGATCACCGTCCAGCCTCTGCTCTCCAGCAGCAGCTTCGTTATCAGCTCTGTCAGTCCAGCACTTGAACACGCAGCGCCCACCTCCCCACGCTCCTTGTTTAACGTAAAAGAACTAACTAAAGAAGTTTTTTGTTAATCAATATTTCCACACATCAGATTATTGATTTTATCATTCATTATTCAAACTTGCTTTGTATATAGAGACAGGACATTACATTAGATTGACATTGGTCCATCTGATAGCTGCCAAAGGAATTTAAGAAGGCCATTGATGTTTTTTTAAAAGCAACAAAAAGTAATATCTCGGTTACACCTATCTTTAAAAATGTGTTGGACCAATGCGCAGCATGTTTTCAAACTACAGTTGTTCTTCATTTTTAGTTTTAGTCTAGCCCTTGCCTCAAGTTGTCGTTTTAGTTTTTAGTAGTCTTAGTCACGTTCACACTTATTTTAGTCTAGTCAGGTTTCAGCCAACCAAATGTCTGAGCATTGTAGTCTTATTTTAGTCAGAATTATCCATGACACATTTAGTCTAGTTTTAGTTAACCTCTGCTAACCCCCCCACAAGGATTTATGAAGTTTAAATAAATGTCATGAAGGAGGTGACATCATTTGTGCGACTGGATGGGAGACACAGGAAACAGAAATACTGCACAATAATAATTTGATTTAAATGAGAGGAAATAATGTCTTGTCTTGTTTTCGTCAATGAAAATAAAGAGACATCTTAGTAAAGATTTGTTGATGAAGGAATTTTGTCAAAATGTTTTGTTGCCAAAAACAACGCGGTTTCACACCCCATAGCTGTTCAAAAATGTGCTAAAATGGCCTTCTTGAAGATCTCCAGGTGATGGCACGAAAAACTTCCACCATATCTCGAAACATTGCGTATGACATCTTAAATATTTCACTCAGTATAATAACTTCTCCCGGAGATCACGAAGCCTTCATCCTCAATTAGGCCCCTCATCCTTAGTCTGCAGGAGGTGGCGAAACGAGAGGAGCTCCGTGTGAAATGATCTTTGCGGCACTCGCATGTTTGGCATTTTTATGGTGTCAGTTAATTAAGGAGGTATTGTTGTTGGGGTTTTCAGGAGGGAGACAGGGTGTGATTGTCCCTCTATCCGTTAATGTCACGCTGTCAGGGCCAGTTATGGGTGTCAGCGTCTGTGTTTTTGCTGACTGAACACACTTGCTGATGAAGTCTCCTGTTTGCCTGTGTTATTTTTTTTGGCAGGATGTGTGCTGTTTTCGGAGGTATCTACTGCCTGCGCCACTCAGTCCGGTGTCTGGTCATCGACAAGGAGGCCAACAAGTGAGTTTCTCGTTTTAATGCAGCCACACGCCTCTGAGGCACGTCCTTAAGCGGGCGACAGCGGACTTCGTCAATATAAAAGGTTCTTACAGGACAGTCAAGGTCCTTAAGCTTCCTTTAGATCTCCTGGTCCAATGATTTGGGAGTTGGGAGGGGCCGTTCTGTTTGAAGTTTTTGCACTTGCTGGCACTCCAAAACAAGACAGGGTAAAAGGGCAAAAAAAGAGGGGGCTTCTGCACGCACATATCTACAGAAAATTAATTTTCTGGGAGACTGGCGCAAGCTGCAGCCCCCCTGAAGCAGCGAAGCTCGGAAGACAAATCACGGGCACTGCCACTTGGGCCAGCGATGAGTGATGCGGCTTTTTCCTCGTGGCCTTACCTCCACTAATTGATTTTCATCTGAAGACAAAAAAGCCCTCTGTTACAGCCCCTTAAAAAATGAGAGTTCATCTCCAGTCTCCCTTGATTAATCTGTGCTGATAATGTGCGGCAAGACCCAGGCAGAAAGCCCTTTAATGAGTTTCAAAGGTGGATTGTTGTCATAAACTAGGTTAGATTAGTTTTTTTTTTCCCTCTGCCCAGCCACCCCCCCCTCCATTTTTTGACGACACAGTAAGATTCTTTCATCTTGGTGGTGGGTGACCCTGGGGCCCAGGATTCCTCTGGTGGCGCGGTAGAGGGGCAAATGATGAAGGCAGCTACGGTAGTAGCACTGCCACGCTGACTGAGGGTCCTGCAATTGGCCCCACATCCCCAGTCCTGCAGCCGTGAGTGTGTGTGTGTGTGTGTGTGTGTGTGTGTGTGTGTGTGTGTGCGCGCGCGCGAGCACGCCACTTATGGTAAAATTACATTCCCTTTGATAAGCCTTTTGAAGAAACTTTGTCCCTGATACATGGACAGATGTCCACACAGAATGGTAAAAAGGCAGTCGTCATTTGGTTCATGTGGTCTGTTGTTGAGCCCTTTCAAAAGGACGTAAAAAATACACAACTTACTGTTTACTATGTTTTGTCAGGGCACAGGGTAGCGGATTTGGACGTGTGCTATTGTCAGCCGCCCACTTTGTGAAGTCATGCATCCAAATATTCTGTCTCAGAATCCGACCCGTACGATGCTATGTACTGATGCACCAAAAGCACTTCTGGGCTTTTAACCTGCGGTCCCATCGGGGAGCCGTGCTAAACTCAGCTTTGCACTCCCATATGCCATCGGCCATTCATTTTATCATAGTAAGCAAAAATAAATAAATGGCTGCCTCCGTCTCGTCCCCTGTGCCACTGCCCATCGCAGTCCAAACTAATGAGCGGAGGAGAGCCGTGGGAAGGAGATGCTGCGGCTTTCAAAGAAAAGCCCCGACTGCCTCGAGCTTTGGATTCCGACCAGGCGGTCCAGAAGCTGGTGCTGATGGTCGCCAGGGTCAGGTGTGTGCTGGCCTGGGTCCAGACCTTCCAATGTTGCAGTCCATAAAACACCCTGGGACAGCGGTGCCGGAGTCCACGCGCACGTTGTGCTAGCGTTCGAGGCTGGCGTCATACATCATCTACAGAAAAAGTTTCACAAAGGTGAGGCGTGGGGGGGGCGGGACGGGCTGGGACGGGCTGGCAAGGTGTCTGCCAGGCTGAACAATGATTTTAATTTCCCTGGTGTCATAAATTACCGTCCTATGTCTCTTCTTATTACATACATAAAGCTGAAAAGGGTAGAGGGAGATTAATAATGCAGCGGAGGATTGCGGGGGATGTGGGGAGGTGGGCCCCTCTGCCTCGCTCGCTTCTCTCTGGCGCCGCCGCAGGCGGCAGCTATCACTCGTCCTGCCACTTGGTCACTGCGCTGTCCGCTCCTGCCAGGTTTTCTTTCTACCGGAAGCCCGTCATTCAAACAATGACCATTGAACCTGTTTCCTCTTCTCATTTCAGCACCATTCCTCCATTAGTCATTAAACGCCAGTCACGTTGATGGTAAACTTTTTCTTTTATAAGTTAATTATATGGCGTTTCTGGAAGAGAGAGAGACAGAGGAGAAAAAAAAACAGCTCGGAGCTGCTTTTGAGCAGAAGCGCGTGAAGCCGTTTGTGTGCAAGGTTGCGCTTCTGATTGGTTTGGAGGCTGTCGGGCGGTTTATGAATGGTGTTTATGAACTCTGGTTATGAGCGGGCCGCTCGCGTGGCCTTGGCTCTTAGTCAGCGGCAGTCATTAGTACTATATCAGCCCTGCCTCACATAAATAAACGTCCATCCATGGCCTATAGAGCCCAGGCTAACATGACGAAGAATTACCACGGTTATTTTTCCCCAACTTTAACAGCAGTCTGTAACATTCAATTAAGTGTTCTTCCTGGACTCTAATGTACAACAATACAGGGGCTTTATGGCATAAAACCCAGGAAATACATCTGATATTTGAATCATCATTGAACAGAAATCTGGCACTCACTCTCCTTAACAGCTTAATCCACATGAGGGTCGTAGGTCCTGGACCACCTCTCAGCATCGCGACCGGTGCCGATCAAAATATTTTTTATGTTAGATCAAATGTAGATTATAATGTGGATGTAGTTATGTAATTGTAACACACAAAATATTAAACATTGTAATCACATTGTGTGTAATATTTTTCATTGGAATTGCTTTAATTATTAGAATGTCAAACCTTATTAAACTATTGTTCAAATTGGATAAATATAACTATTTATTTATTTATTATTATTATTATTTTTGTAACAAAATATTGAACATTTTTTCCCCAGTCTGCATCTTTGTAAATTATGTTGCAATGCCATTGAAAAATTGATTTATAATGAAATCACGTTCATTAATGAAGTGAATTGGGTCAGATGTGTGGGTACAAGTGTGAATGAGCTTGTGTGTTTGTGCCCTCTCTCTCTCTCTCTCTCTCTCTCTCTCTCTCTCTCTTTGTTGTTGTGGGATTGATTACTCTCCCTGCCTGGCCCCTCTCACAGTAAATAAATCTTCATTTACATAAACAGTCTGTTCCGCTGGCGACCACGCCGAGGCTGCGGCCCAGTCTTCAGGGCCCTCGCGCCGGATCGCGGAGGAAGGACGCGGGGGTGGGGCGTGTAGAGGGGCTCCCCGCCACCCCCCAACTCCTTTATTGTGTTGTGAAAGTCCATTTCAAGGATGTCACCCCAACTCCATTAGTTTGGATAATGAGCCCTATAAAGCACATTTATAACTCTTGACATAACAAGCAGACAGATTCTCTCCTCCGCTCCTCTTTTTCCGTTTGAGAGGCGCCGCTCTGGGGGAAGGTGACCCCGGCCTAACCACGGGTGACAGAGGTGCACTTCTGCCAAACTCCACAATGTCACATGTATGGCCTGGCCGGTCTGTGTCGTCATCTGGACCTAGATGACCTCTCTGGACTGTAGGCATGGGTGTCAGTTGGATGCTTATTAATGCTACAAATTTTATTGATACTTCTTATTGGTTTGATTTCCTTCTATGGTTTGTTTTATGTTTTTTTTTTTTTTTTTTAAGTTAGTTTAATTAATTTTTTGAACCAAAAAAGCACCTTTATTATTTGTTAAATTAATACATTAATTATTTTTCTAAATAGAATTAATGTATTTATCATGGTGTTTGAAATCAATACATGTTTGTTTTTAACATATTATATAAGAATTATTGAATATATTTGACCTAAGCTGCTGTAGATGCTGTTAAACACAGTTAAAAAAATCCACATTTCCATGCCATGATTTAAGAAAGTGCTTGGATTTTTCATTCATAAGGTCAGCATGATGCCATATGACTGAGTATCATCATAATATTGTGTGCTCTAATTATCAATTCTACTTCATATGAGATGTTTTTGCTACTAGAAGTAACTTTTTTTCGTCCTGCTCTGACAGATGCAAAGCTTTGATTGACAGCCGCGGACAGCGAATCAGTTGCAGCCACTTGGTGGTGGAGGAAGGTTATGTGGCAAAGGAGCAGAGGAAGAGTATAGTGTACAAGTGAGTATTCTTAACCTTCCTTGCAATTGTGGCTATAACAACTAAACATAATGAGAATAAATGGATTTTTAGATTCCAGGTTCCTTTAGACAGGAAAAATAGGTTCAATGTTAACGTAGATGTGTTTGATTTCCCCCAATCCTTGTAATCTTGTCTTCTCTACCTCACCTCAGGCAGACATCCAGAGCGGTTCTCATTACGGACAGATCCGTTTTGCCCCAGGAATCTGATCAGCAGGTATGGTCCTGCGGACCTCCATGTTTTAGTCTTGCTGACTCTTTTGTGGGTCTAGTACCACTCCATATATTTGCGTTTATTGAATAATCCTCGTTGTATGGCAGCGGATGGTCTGTCAGAGCGTAGGAGGATATGCAGAAGGATCTGTGGCTTATTTTTTATTTATTTTTTAATCACAGGATGTTTAGTAGGATGTTATGCTGCTGGTTAGACCCCATAATGCACCTGTAGAGATATGGAACATATTGAATGGATAGCATGTACAGGGTCCTCGGCTGTGGTGTGTTACCGGTAGCGTTGAGTGGGATGTGAGACGAGCTTCTCCCTCTGCAGGCCACCAGTCCTGCAGACTCTGCAGTTTTTCCAGCTCCTCTCCCTTTCTCCACACGCCCTATTACATTTATATGGATTGTTGGTCCGCATCCAAGTTTTGGGTTCCGTGACGGCAGACCATCGCAGCTGATTTGAGGGATTGTTGCAGCAGCTCTGACAGTGGGGGTCTCTCCAGTGTTCATGCTGGAAAGTGAATTACGAGAGACAGCAATGGAAAAACTGGTCTTATGAAAGCTAACATCATGGCGTGGCTATAACTGATTTGTAATTTGATTAATTTTACTGTGGTGGGGGAATGGGAATTGATGCAGTGCTCGCAGGATCAGAAAAACATGGAGATGAAATTGGTGTCTAAACAAATTGCTCTTGGCAATATGGCTGCAACTAATGACTCTTGATCGACTAGTAATCAACTATATAATTAGTCATATAACTAGCCAACTATTTTGTTAGTCATCGACAAGTCAGATTACAAATTGCATAATTTAGTTATTTAGTTACTAGCTTTATATTTATCATGAGGATATTTAAATTGTGTGGCAAAGACAAGCAGAGAAGTCTTACATTTTTTGCTAAGGACCGGCACATTAGCAGCACAAAACAGTGCAAAAAAATGTGAAAGTGAAGTGATTGTCATTGTGAAATACTGCAGCACAGCTCACGGTGCACACAACGAAATGTGTCCTCTGCTTTTAACCATAATCCTTGGTGAGCAGTGGGCAGCCATGACAGGCGCCAGTGTGTGGAGACCTTGCTCAGCCTTCTGATTACGAGCCACTTCCTTAACCTCTAGCCTAGGCTGCCTAGGCTATTTCAACCACAGTTTATTTGTACTATGGAACATCAGCCTTTCAACATGTTCTCGGGTCAGGCTTGCTCTCTTCAGAGCAGATATTCCCTACTAGATGTGTGACTGTATAGGTATCCCATGGTACAGTCTTGTATTTGAAAACATCATTTATGGTATGCGTCACGATGCATCGATATCGAGGCATTGAAAATTGTAATCAAATTGAATCGCAAGACTAGTGAAGGTTCACACCTCTACACAAGAGCCTGTTAAACTCCAAGCACCAAAGGGTGAAAGCCCTGCCCACAATTAATGTCCAATCACTGGACATTTTTGGACCAATTTCAAAATGAATGGCAAAACCAAACTTTTACGGTGCGAGGGTGTATTGGACTATGCAGGCAGGCCAAACTAACAGTGCGAGTACTATTACACCCCTATTCTCCACTGCAGAGAAGATGTGCTCTGATGCGGTAGATGTTGCAGGAATGCACAGAAAAGATCTTGCCGGGTTCATCAGTGTGGTAAAATGCCCTTCATGTTCCTTCTACCAGTCTGCATATTGCTGGCTATTTAAAACACACCATCGCAATGTTTTGCTGCACCCAGCAAAGCGGCCACATTGCAGACATCTGTGTGTTGTGAACCATTGACACGCCACCAATAGGAACAAAGCATCAAGGCAGGCAATCAAACCAAGATTGAGGAGAGGTTGAATAAAGCGATTAAATTCAATCGTATCGGTTCACTGCAACGGTGTAAGGAAGGTGGTTGACGGGAGGTATAGTTGTACAGCGCGTTATGTGGTGTGTATTCGTGAGTCTGGTGCACAGTGAAGGTGTAAACCACGCCTACTTATTTGAACTGAACCCCATGACGTGAACAGCTCTTTTACTGGTCTGAAAGTTGAAGCACGCACTCCACGGCATACAAAGCACATGCTGTGTTGGGTCTGGAAACAACTTTACTCAGTTTAGAAGTAAATCTAAATCTGCAATTATCTACAAGCAAATTCATCTGCAACAATTTTTGGTACAAATTTCTGTCGACAACTTGTTTAAAATTGTTTTGCCTACTTGGAAAAGGTTAAGCTGACTTCTTTTTAGGATACTTTAGGAGAAGAACTCCTCAGAAATTCATGTGTGAATATTACACACACACACAGGAAGCAGGAGAGGTCGGATCCAAAGTAATTTATGCTCATTAGCTGCCGAGAGCAGAAATTAATATCTGCTTCTTGACACGCTGTGGAAATGGAATATTACATGACCGTGTGACAAAACGTCATTAAATATTCAGGCTATTTTTAATTAGCCGCCTGTCTGCTGGAATGACAATGTGTGTGTACATGCTTGTGCAGATGGAGGTGAAATTACAACCCCCTCCCCTCCCCTTCCCTTCCCTTCCCCTGGTCCTGGTTCTAGTAAGAGTTGAGTTCTTTCTCTCTCCCTCTCTTTTTACTTATATCTACAGATATTTAGTTAAGGACAGGAGTAATTCTGTTTAGTGAATCTGCGGTATGAAGCGTGTCCTAAAAGCCCCCCAGGCTCAGTGTGTAACAGGATTACACTCTTCCGCCCACAGTTTGGGTAACAGGCTTTGAGATGCTGTAGTATACTTAATTACGGATGAGCGTGTCTTTTTGCGCAGTGTGTGGTGTGTTAAGATGCTTGACCTATATGTACATATTGGAACAGCTGTGTTTTTAATATCTCGGGGTTATTTATTTATGTATTCTGCATTAATGGTGTATTGTATTTGTATGTGTGTACATCCTGCAGGTTTCACTGGTGACTATTCCTCCATTGGAGGCCAGCGGTTCCTCTGTACGGATGGTGGAGCTCTGTTCCTCCTCCATGACCTGCATGCCTGGAACCTGTGAGTACAGAGAGTGAATACACACCAGCTTTACACAACAGCCCGTACTGCGTCTGCTTTATAGAACCTCTTCCCACCGTTAAAACGGGTTTTTGATGTTAAGATAAAGGTATATATGAATTTGATCTTTGTCACTAGAGCTTTACACGAGTGAGTGATTCTGCCTGGGGAACAGGGAGCAACATGCTAAATCACAGCTGTGAGTTTTTGGGACTCCTGCAGGGTCAACCTGCAGACATATAGGCAGGAAGCAACATCTACCCAACATTATGAGGCTTTGGGTTTTGTTCCTCTGTTTTCTGTATTGTGTGTGTGGTGGAAAGATCTCTCCCGTCAGTCATAATGAGTGTGTATACTCACAATGTGTGGTGTTGGGGGTGATGAGTGAAACTCCACTCCCTTGGTGGGGTGGGGGTTTTGGTTCAAAAATGAGAAGTGATGGAAGCTCGGAGTCAAGAGACGGACACACACACACCATAGTGAGATGGATGGAACAGGCTTACCTTCAAAGTAATGCTGTTCCTCCTCAGTGCATCAGTCCCACACACACAGACTCACACACACACACACACACACACACACGCACACAGCCCAATAACATTGTTATCTGCATAGATTTTTGTCTACTTTGCAGCTAATGGTGGAGATTGATCAGCATTTGTGAGTGTGTGTCTTCCTCAAGGGCAGAATGGAAGTGACCTTGCTTGGGCTTCAAACCAAAAAACCCTCAGTCTTCTCATCACTTCAGCACTAATGACAAGCCCTTAGATCAAAGCTCTTGACAAATTCTGATTTTCATCACAGTTTTGGTTTTATCTAAATTGATCACCGAGTGCCTGAAGTAATCTCACTATCTCTCAAGACCTTAATGTAATTTGATAAAATATTCTTACAACATGCACTACTTTACCAGATATCTATCTGTTTGTCTATTTTACGCTGGTAATTTATTTGGATATTAAAAGTGGTTTTTAAGTTCTGCAAACCAGACTGTGTAATGTCTTTGACATCCATGCAGTAGGACACAGTCACAGTGAGGACTTTGCAGAAGAAAACATGAATGTCCCTCATCTTTCTCTCTGAGCTCAAAAGCTCTCTGCTCAGCTCATGTATGCTGGACAGCTTTTGTTTGGGCCCTGAGCAGAGAAATGAATGTCCCCCAACCCCCTCGCCTCATAGCAGAGGGAATTTCTTAGTCATCCTCCTCAGTGATCATGTCCCCTGTGAACACGCTGCTGTGGGCTAGGAGGCACCTCTGGACTCACCGGGGGACGCCTGTCCCTGTCTTTTCTTTTCTTTTGAATTCAGATTATCTGTTTTTTTCCTTGCACCTCTCCACACCTCCCAGAGCTAAAATGGTTCTCTTTGAACCTTATGAAAAAAAATCACAAGAGTAAAAGAAGCTTTAAAGTTGTGCCCAGGCTCCTGGGATTGATTGGGACTGTTACTCCGATATAACTTGTGCCCCCAGTAAGATCCCGTCCTGTAGGGTTGACACTCACTGCTGTTACGATGGAGTCCAAGTGTGTCTTAAAAGGGAAGCTTTCAGTATCAAGAGCTTCAAATCTACGAATGGCAACTCTCCATGGGCCAAGTGAGCTTAGACCTTCATGCTGGAAGCAATGATTGTTCACTTGTAGTTAAGGGAGCCCACTGGTCACAGTTTTTGAAGGAATAGATCCTAAGAGACTCAGGCAGTGAATGCTTCTCTGAAGTTAGCGTTTAGCTCTGGAAAAAAAAACAGATACCACTTCAAAACCTTTCATTTCCTAGAGCAGCCATTCCATGGCCATAATTTGCTGAACATCAATACCGTCTTCAACGCGATGAGCTACTGATTAGATGATCATCTAAACCAAATTGCACTAGACATGACTTGACAGTCAAAACTGGATGAAATAGGAGGGTTAAGTTTGACCTTTGTGTGTTCTGTCTCTGGCAGCTATTTCAGCAGGAACTGGTTAATTTGAGTCTGCAACCTGTAGCCTATAGCCATGCTGGATACTTTATGTAAATGGACTGGCGATTGTTGGGTCTTCATACTTAATTTTATCTTCATGTAATGTCATTTTCTGTTTTTCAGATCTGGTCCACCTTACATGCTCCTCCACAGGAACAGCCAGAGAAGACCTAGGGCCAGTCGTGTCCAGAATGTTCTATGAGCCGGCCACTCCCGGAGATGAGCCTGCAGGTTGTGAGATTTTTGCTGTTGTTGTCTAGCGTTCGTTTGTCACCTTCAAACGGCTCACCTTTCAACCGATCAATGCATTTTAATTGAAATCAGAAATGGTGCCCATGGTTACAGTTACATGCTGAAACATCATACATTATCTTGGGTAAGACCTAACCAAGCCTACCTCTGGAGTCATGGAGCTGTCGTTTATTTTTCTCTTTAAAGAAGAAAGATTGTGCCGCCTGTAAACTGGGGTGCCAGTCGGGCCCGGAGACATTATCTGCAATAACGCTGATTGATATTGATGGTGGTGCGCCAGTTCTGGTGTTGGCCACTTGTGCCATTGATTCACATTATGTTCTGTCAAGTCCCACTTGGCCCCCTGATGGTAATTTGGGACGTGACCTCAGTAGTGACCTCGCATTTCACGTTACATTAAAAAACAGCATGCCAGCTGTAGTCACATGGGAATAAGTGTAAATGTTTTCTGAAGCCTAGTTCTGATGCTCTATTTAACCAGACCAAGGTGGTTTAATATATCTGGTGTGTGTGGAGGGTTAAGAACTTGTGTTTATGTGAATAGTTTGCTTTTAGTTTTATTTTGCACTATTCCTAACTCCAAATATGCATTTATGTAGCTTGAACCATGTATATAATTTATAAAATGTGATGTAATTTGATTTCTCCATACCTCACACTTGGTTCTGAATTGGCCCATTGTTGAGATCATTCTCATTTTCCCCTCTGAATGAGGGATGACAAAGTCATCACATCTCTGACAAGCAGTCTGATGGAGTCTCTTCATCCTGCTTTCCTTCTCTCTCTCCGCTACTTCTAGACATACATTCTATTTCTCCCATCATCATCTCTCTCCATCAGTCTCCTCTTCTCTCTGTGAATATGTTACTGTTAACTCCAGTGGTCTTTCTGTGTTGTGTATGTTCAAACGTCCACTTTTTCTATCATAAAAATGAAGTAGTGCTGTTTTAATTAAAATGTCAGGACATATGCAGTGGGATAGGAGGAGCATTCAGCCAGAACAGATCAAAGACCCAGAGTCACCTGAATGTTTGTCCCCACCCATCACTGTTTGGATTGGCTTAGGAATGGCTAAAAAGATCTAGGTGAACTGGGGAGAAGGTCTAATCACAGGTTGCATGCTTAATGGTGCTTTTCTTGGGTTTTGTAATATTAATTTTGTACCTGCACATGTAACTGACACAGGAACATATTAAAAATATGAATATTTTCCACAGCCTGCAACCCAGTAAAACCTCCAACCTAATATTGAAGTGAAAGTGAAGTGATTGTCATTGTGATACACAGCACAGCACAGCACACCACACGGTGACACAACGAAATGTGTCCTCTGCCTTCAACTCATTACCCTTAGTGAGCAGTTGGCAGCCATGACAGGTGCCCGGGGAGCAGTGTGTTGGGACGATGCTTTGCTCAGTGGCACCTCTGGGACCTTGGCGGGATCAGGATTTGAACCGGCAAACGGGGAGCAGTGTGTGGGGACAATGCTTAGCTCAGTGGCACCACTGGCACCTTGGTGGATCAGGATTTGAACCGGATCTCATTTACATATACAACAATCCATGGATTGGTTGTACATCCATTTCAGTGCCGGGCCCAATGTGTCTCAGAAGAACATGTCCCTGACAATCACACTGCCAGATAGTTGCATTGGTTCGTTTCTGTTGTCATCCTACAATACAGAATTTACCCAGACACAGTATTTCACTCTTTATTTCAGACATGAAATAAAACAATGCTCTCTCAAAATTTAACCCTGCCCACCCTTGGCGTAGGAGCTGATGTCCCTTTATAATGGAAACTCTAGCACAGTCACATTTAATCTGACTGCTCTGCCATAGGGCACTGTTCATTATTAATGCTCATGCAGAGCTTGGAAGGTGTGGTCACCCATATTTGTACGCTGCGACTTTTAGGTGGACTGCTGGTCTCTTCTGAAAGTGCCGTTAAACATTGAATCCGCCACACCTCTGCTCTTCTCCAAATTAACCAAATCACTCCGTCACCCAAGGCAAGGAGAGGAACACACATTATAATTGTGTGACATTTTGGTAATGACCGCACTGGCATTTCAGACTGACACCTTTCCCCCCCCCCACTCTTTTTCTTTGCCTTTCTTTTTTGGGCCCTTGTACTTAAAGGGTAATGATACAGACTGACAGATTTACACTTTATTTATAAAAAAAAAAAAAAAAAATGAGACACTTCAACTCCAAATTAAGCTTGTCTGTAGTTGACGGCACATGGATGTCTGATGGAACTTGCAAACCCATCAAAGAGTGTGAGACGGTGGTAGGAAAAGGAAAAACACTGCTTCAAAAGAATATTCTGTTTGTGGCGCCCAACTAAATGTCAGCATTTGTGATTCAGCATGTGCTTGGAGGAGAAAGTTTTAAATGTTTAGTAAAATGTGGTTCATGCAGGCCTGACGCTTGCCACAAGTTTTGGACCAATTTTTAAAAATGCTAATTATATCAGCCATATTAAGCTATGAAATATTTTGTAGCATATACAGTACAGGCCAAAACTCCACATTCATAGGAGTTTTCATTGAGAATCTACCAATGGTCATGAAAATAAAAAAACACATTGAATGAGAAGGTGTGTCCAAACTTTTGGTCTGTACTGTAGGTTCAGGCCAAAAGTCACACCTGAAACATCTGAATATACAGTACAGAAACCGGAACATAGTTGTTTTTCATATCAGAAAAGACAACTTCTCACACTCCAGATGTTATTTAATATATTTAATAAGAATTATTTTATTTATGTATGTATGTAAGTATATATATGTTTTGATATACCCAACTCTCCCATCAGTTCATGACTGGTCATGATGTCCAACTGTATATTTTAAAGATTTGGGTTAATTCCTGCCCTCTCCTGCTCAGGCGATGACCGCACCCGGCCGACTGTTCTGTGGGGCGTGTACTTCAGCATGAGGGACACATCTCAAATGGACTCCAGCGAGTACCACCTGCCCAGCAACGTCCACGTCTGCACTGGCCCTGATGCCAGCCTGGGGAGTGACTACTCCATTAAGCTGGTGAGTCTTCTATAGCGTAAGTGCAGGTAAACAATATGCTTTATAATGCATGCATATTTAGAGCCACTTCCACCACTGATGTGAAAAATGCGACCCAGTACTTTATTATTACATATTATAGCTAAAGCTGTTTTTTATTGTGCTTATGCTCAGAAATCGAATGCATTTCTGTGCACATGTGTTGATTAATGTCTTGTGTGGATGGGCATGTGCAGGCTGAGAGCATTTTCCAGAAGCTTCTTCCAGATGAGGAATTTTGTCCGCCTGCTCCTAACCCTGAGGACATCATCTACGACGGGGATGGAAACCCAGGAGAAGGGGCTGGGTTTGAGGAGTCCCCCAAATCGATGGGCAGCACCATTGAGGACGAGTGTTCAAGGAGCCGGCCTGAGGGAAAGACGTCGGAGCAAGAGACTGAGACCAAGGAGGCAGATACCACAGAAGAGTAGATATGTGCCTTGGTGGTCAGGGATAAAGAGAGAGGGGTCATTCATTTGTACCACTGCCCTTTCTGTTCACCCTTCCATGGGACTTATGGGAGTCCTTTCAGCACTAGCTCCTGTTCAAAATGGGCAAAAAAAAAAAAAAACATGAAACACAAGAACATACTTCATTACTGCAGTGATTCAGCAGTTTTGTCATGTGCTGTACAGTGGGGTTGGCCGGGGTTAGCCTGCGCCACACACTCAGTGTAACTCGCCCATCACACATGAAATCATGAGTCTGGACTGAGTTGGAATGCCCTGCCATTGTTTTTCTCTCGCGGTGGGGTGAGCTGGTTTTAAGGATTGCCTTCATTTATATTAATATATTGATAGGTTTTCCCCAATATGTTCTTATTTATATAATTTTGTTTACAGTTCGCATTTCTCGGGATCTTCATACATCGTTAATGTCCTGCCAAGGTGCCTAAAATCAGATTTTTGTTACCGTGACATGTCGTTGCAGGACCACAGTACTGGGAATTGTGCTGTGTACAGCATGACTCCAACCCATTGTTATCTACCGTCACTGTGACACTGTCAAAGTAACTGTATTATGGGATGACTTAATGAATAGAATAGATAATATTGTTGCTTGCTAATTGATTTTAACACATCATACTGTATTGCGGGGTCCAAGACCTGCCGCTTGGTTTGTAACATGAATTTTTATGAATTTGGTTATTTGGGGTGGGACAATTCTGCAGTATTAATGGAAGAAGGTCCTTTTTTTTTTTTTTTTTTTTTTTACTTACTTCAGCCTTAAAACATGCCATGTGTACATGCTCTGTCTTATGTTTCGTGCATTCAAAGTATTTGTTGTATGCTCTTGTATGTAAACGTTCAGTTGCAGTTTCTCTCTGAACAAAAGTCATGCATTTCAAGACAGCAGAATGCATTGTATTTTGCATATATACGTTTCCCTAGAAATATAAACTTTCATTTACACTTTGGAAGATATATAATTCGACACCGTTAAGCTCTTCAGTCACGTGACCTCTCAGTTATCAGCGTATTATGACCACCCGCTCTGTTTGTGTGTATTTATTTCTGTTTGTCTTCTGTGAACTTATTGAAATTAAAATATTCAATGGGTTAAAGGATTACTGTTTGTTTATTTATATATAACAAAAAAAAAAAAACATTGTGACAAGCTCCAAGCACTGATTATGAAGGAATGGGATGTCATCAGTCAGTTGATTGACAGCATGCCAGGGCAAATTGCAGAGGTCTTGGGGGGAAAAAAGAGCCAACATCGCAAATATTGACTCTTTGCATAAACTTGATGTAATTGCCAATAAAAGCCTTTGAAACTTATAAAATGCTCGTAATTATACTTCAATACACCACAGAAACAACTGACAAAAAGATCTAAAAACACCAAAGCAGCAATCTTTGTGAAGGATAGTATTTGTGTCAAGACTCTACAAGAGTGCACCTCTCTTAAAGCTTGGCGGGTCGCCACAGAAGCTCGCTTCCGTGATTTACGCCGATTACGCCGTAATTTGTATTAGCACCTAAAACCTTAAAGATCTCATTTATTTCCAGCAATTCCTATATACTCTTATATCAAAGTCAAAATCTACTTTGTCATCTCACTATATACAAGTACACAGAGAGACGAGATTGCAAGGCTTTGGAGATTCAGTGTGCAAAAGACATAGTGCAAATGGAATAAAACACAACACAAAATATCAGTGTATGGATATATGAAATGCTATGATAATAATGGCAGTAGTAGTGATATGACATGATGACCATAACACAGCAGCACATTGTTAAGTAATGGCTACTGAGACTACTACCACCTTTAAGAAGCAGTTGAAAATCCACTTATTCAAAAAGTATTTTAGACAAATCTAACACTTAAATACACACATGCACACACACACTGCACAAAATAAATGTAAAAAAAAATTTCTTCATCTAGCATTTAACAATTTCCGAGCATGTTCTTTTTTTGACAAGTTAGGCCTTATCAGGGCTCTTAGTTTTGTAAACTCAAAATCTATAGAAATCAAACAAGAATTGCTGATGTCTTCCTCCTGTAAGTCGCTTTGGATAAAAGCATCTGCAAAATAAAGCAAAGTCTGCAAAATAAAGTAAAGTAATGAGAAATTAAAGTGCAGGGTGTAATACTTCAGTTAAAAGTGCAGAGTGCAGTACTAATATGTAGTACATCTTTCTTAAAATGTACTTTTGAGAAAACTTATTAGGCTGCACTATTGGGAAATAACATTTACAGTGATGTAAAGATTTCATAATTAGTAATTTTATGTGGAACATGTTAAAAATGTTATCATGCTAATGTCAACAATGCCAATGGGCGGGGCCATGATGTGAAATTTGCTTATGTTTGGGGCATGTCATTTTTCTTGGAAAACTGAAAGTGCAGCCATTGTTGCCCTGTAAAATTAATTGGCCTCAATGGGAGGATGGAGGGATGAAAGTTGAATAGGATAGTGGGATGAGTGTAGAGAGGTTAAATGTGGTTGATTGGATGAAATGTGTAATGGTTGGAAGGCTGAACGTGTGACCACTGTTGCTCCGTAAAATGCACAGGGGTGAATTAGGACGATGGAGGAGTGGAGGATAGGGGGATGAGTGGAGAGAGGTTAAATGTGGTTGAATTGATTACATTGGTTGAATAGGTGAAATATGTGTTGGAAGCCTGAACAATGGTGTGACCATTGTTGCTCGGTAAAAGGCATCGGAGTGAATTGGAGGAAGGAGTGATAAAAAAAGAGCGATAAAGGAGGAGTAGGGGTAAAAGGGTGAAAGAGAAAATTAAGTTGACCTCATATGAGGATCTGTATCAAGTTTCATGGCAATATGTTGAGTTGTGAGGGCTAAGGGATGAATTGTGAGGGCTAAGGGATGTTCAGGTGGGGTCATTCGTGAAAATAAATGGACGTGAAGAGGGGGTCATGGAGATGCGATATTATAGGCATCTACGTTAAAAATTGTGGTTGTAAGAGCTCGTCAAAAAGTGTTCCAGGTTAAATCAATGGGCAAAATTGCTCCGAAAAATGTGTGCACGGGGGCGAAGTCACTTGTCGTGTCGCTTATAAAAGCACAAGCCCACTCCTTGGCTATAGGCCGGATAATCACGTTTTAAGGATGTGCAATGTACTCATCTACAGTTAGTGACTCATCAAGGGGTAGTGCACGAGACCCTAAAGTACCATGAACCGCACACAAGTTATTTAATTTACTCTAAATTCATTTATATCTTTAAAAACTTAAGACACACTATTCACGATGGAGAGATAGCTAATCAAGTTTTATTTTCATTTTGGAATGTCATACAATGAAATTATTGCTGCTCTTGCACATAGACACTGGATTGTAATCAGCCAGGCTCATTTTCTGTGCATACTAAAAGATAACTAAAAGAGTCTCAGCTGACGTAAGGCCTACACAGACTTCGGTGGTGTTTTTGACTTCATCTTGGAACAATTACAAGGTCTGGGGAAAATGCATGATTATAGATTGATGTTCACAAAGTGCAGTGAAAATGGCCAAAAAAAGAAGTTAGAATCATATTAGCCAAGTTGGATTCTGAGGGTTGAGCATAATGGCGTAAATGGAAACTTAAAAGGAGACTGTACTTCTCAAAGGAACCTAATTATATCACATTGATTTATATGACAAGTTAAAACATTTTGCCATGTGTATTAATTTGTGTATTGATGACTTCTCATGAAAAGGAATTTGTCTGAATTCCTACAAAATAAGCAGTGATCCAACAGTTCGAGGACTATTAGAAATATTACATAACTGTCCTAAACTTAAGCTCACAGACCATGGTACACCATAACTTGTAAAACAGGATAATAACTTTTGTTGCAGAGGATATTTTTTTCCATTTCATGTTACTTAAGGGGCTCTGTAGTAGTGATCTAGCTGCTTGCAAAAAAACGAAAAATCTCCTGAACAAACGACTGTAATATGCATGCATACATGACATTTTTGTACATGACATTTTTCCTCATAGTATGACAAGAAAAACAGAGCTTGTCAACAACCTTGTAGTTACTTATTTTACTTTTCATGGGGCTTTCTCTCCAGATGCCTGGGGAATGCATACGTTGTGCCAGCCGTGTCCGTCAAGATGGCTTGACAATGGGCAATAGAAAAATGCGTGGGCACGCAAAAAATACATCACTCATAAAAAATTTAAAATACACTTAAATAAAATGTAACTCCAAGTCAAATCACACATCTGTGAAATCAAACTGTCTACTTAGGAAGCAACACTGATTGACAAACTATTTCACATGCTGTTGTGCAAATGGCATAGACAACAGGTGGAAATTAGAGGCAATTAGCAAGACGTCCCCAATAAAGGCGTGGTTCTGGAGGTGGGGACCCCAGACCACTTCTCAAGTTCTTATGCTTTCTGGCTGATGGTTTGGTCACTTTTGAATGCTGGCGGTGCTTTTACACTCGTGGCAGCATGAAACTGAGTCTACAACCCACACAAATGGCTCAGGTAGTGCAGCTCATCCAGGACGGCACATCCTGTGGCAAGAAGGTTTGATGTGTCTGTCAGCGTAGCGTCCAGAGCATGGACGTGCTACCAGGAGACAGGCCAGCACGGCAGGTTCACACTGAGCACATGTGACCACTGCGACAGAGTCTGGAGATGCGGTGGTGGATGCGGTGGAACATTCTGCTGCCTGCAACATCCTTCAGAATGACCTGGTCAGTAATGGTGTGGGGTGGCATTTCTTTTTTGGGCATCCATGTGCTCACCAGAGGTAGCCTGAATGCCATTAGGTACTGAGCAGAGATCCTCAGACCCTTTGAGATCATATGCTGGTGCGGTTGGCCCTGGGTTCCTCCTAATGCAAGACAATGCTAGACCTCATGTGGCTGGAATGTCAGCAGTTCCTGCAGGATGAAGGCACTGATGCTATGGACTGGCCTGAGCACATCTGGGACATCCAGCGTCACATTGCACCACAGACTGTCCAAGAGTTGGTGGATGCATTAGTCCAGGTCTGGGTGGAGATTCCTCAGGAGACAATCTGCCACCTCATCAGGAGCATGTCCAGGTGTTGTAGGGAGGTCATACAGGCACGTGGAGGCCACACTACTGAGCCCAATTTTCACTTGTTTTAAGGACATTCCGTCAAAGCTGGATCAGCCTGTAGTGTTTTTCCACTTTAATTTTGAGTGTGACTCCAAATCCAGACCTTCATTTGTTGATAAAATGGATTTCCATCGATAATTTGTGTGATTTTGTTGTCAGTACATTCAACTATGTGAAAAACAAAGTATTCAAAGTATAGGAATATTTCTTTCATTCAGATCTAGAATGTCTTATTTTGTGTTCCCGTTATCTTTAGTATATAGTTTTATATATTATTTTTAGTATATAGTTTTTTTCACACCTTATGAAATATTGAAATACAGTTAGTATAACGTGCACATTATATGTTCTGTGTGAACTTTTTTGACATAAATCATGAGTAGCTCTGCAACGCTTTCATTGGGTAAAAGTAGTTCATGGCAGATAAAAGGTGAAAAGTGACTAGTTGTCACATGTGAGATGCCACAGCACAGCATCCAGTGTACACAGTGAAATGTGGTCTGTGCATTTAACCCATCCCCTGAGTGAGCAGTGGGCAGCCATGAAAGGTGCCCAGGGAGCAGTGTCTGGGGACGGTACTTTGCTCAGTGGCACCTTGGCGGGTCAGGATTTGAACCGGCAACCTTCCGGTCTGTTTCTGGACTAGAGTCTGGACTAGAGACTCTTTAGGGAGTGTCAAACTGAGCTCCAAAGGCAAACAGTGAGCATAAAATGTAAACATTGATTGTTTATCAAAAAATTGATAAACCACTCTGAGCTATTAATATCTGCACTGCACCATTAATGCTATGTGATGTGACAATTTTGAGTTGGCAACTGTAACAAAGAGGACCAATGAATTGTGGCCTACTGCCTGGTATAGAACGGAAGCTGGATATTGTAGGCCACTGTGGATAAGGGTGTCTGATAAATGTCGTAAATGTAAAGAAGAGGCATGGCTTGGGGACTTTTTTTGTAATATAAACAGCACAGGCGTGAGGCGGAGTGGCGACACCAGGTTCGCATCTCGTGGTGTCAGGACAGATGGCTCATTACTGGCACGAGCTCTTTGTTCCCGCTGCTCCGCTGAGGGTCTTTACTGATTCTGGTGGGATAGATTAGCAGACAAACAGTGAGCAAACGGAGCTCATGACTGGAAATTTTGAGGGTAGTTTTAAATATGGAAGGGCATTGAAGCAAAAAACTTCCCATAACATGCCATTATCCATTTTTGTGATGTCACGGCTGCATAAAATTAAAGTGAAAGTGATTATCATGTAATACACATACGCCGGGTTTACACAATGAAATGTGTTTTAACCATCACCAAATGTGAGTGCCATGAAACGCACCTGGGGAGCAGTGTGTGGGGACTGTACCCTGCTCATGAGGACCTCAGTGGCACCTTGGTGGTTGGTGGATTCAAACCTGCAATCTTCCCTTGCTAAAGTGCAGAATCCCCCAAAAAATATCTTCAATTTTGTAATTTTACCACTTTCCAATACATATTAATAGAAGGCCTTTGTGGTAAAATAACAATGTCTCCACATAGCATAAAAATCACTGCCAGTAGGTTTAAGAATGTGATGTGTCTTGACATAAGTTATTATTCCTTGCTGAATATGTAAGCATGACAAATTGTATTCTTAGACCCAGTAATCATCTCACTCACATATTTTTTCATAACCACTTATTCCTAATGCCAGTCCCAGCTGCTGGGGCCCATTCTGGGACATTGGTTGCAGGGAAGGGTAGGCCGGCAGCCCACCACAGGACACACACACAAACCATTCACTCACATCTATGGACAGTTTAGAGTTGCCAATTCACCTAGCATGCAAGCCTGTGGACAGAAGGTGGAAACCAGCAGACGCCAACAGTCGCCACGTTGCTAACTGCAGCGTCACCGTCTGCCCTTATCATCTAAAAGCCATTATTATTATGAAATGTATGTTAACTGTTCTAGCAAAACCTTCTTAGGGGCCAATGACTTTTATGGACGTGACAATATGATAAAAAAATGTTTTATACATATTATCTGCTGTACAAGAGTTTTTAATACATTTAATACATTATCGTGTCTTTCTGAAGACTGTATGTGTGCTGAAACCAATGGAAGACACTAAATAAAATTCTAATGTCTGTAATTATGTACTTTAATACATTCATTCACACTTTGCACAGAAAAGACTAATAAAACAAACACCATAATTGTGTTTAATCAGATTAATCTAGTTTCAGTAAATTTTTGCATGCAAGTTTTTTACGCCCTATGTATTCCCACATCATCCCAGTATCTCATTAGTGGGTTATTTGTGTTATTATTGTGATGATACACTACAGGTTCTGTTATAGTGTAATGTTGGCCCTGGTATGGTACAGTGCAACAACGAGTATTATACAATGAGCAATTGTATATACAGTGAATATACAGTGGGTACGGACCCCCTTCAATTTTTCACTCTTTGTTATATTGCAGCCATTTTCTAAAATCATTTAAGTTTTTCCTCATTAATGTACACACAGCATCCAATATTGACAGAAAAACACATTTTGACATTGACATTTTGCCAGAGCAAATGAGAATCATGAGGTCAAAGGATCTGCCTGAAGATTTCAGAGACAGAATTGTGGCAAGCCACAGATCTGGCCAAGATTCATCTTATTAAGCACACAGCAGCCTCCATAATCCTTAAATGGAAGACGTTTGTGACGACCAGGTCCCTTTCTACAGCTGAGCAATTGGGGGAGAAGAGCCTTGTTGAGGGAGGTAAAGGAGAACCCAATGATCACTGTGGCTGAGATGGGAGAAAGTTGTAGAAAGTCAACCATCACTGCAGCCCTCCGCCAGTCAAGACTTTATGGCGGTGATAAGACCAAGATAGAACTTTTTGACCTTAATTCTAAGTGGTAAGTGTGGTGAAAACCAGGCACTGCTCATCACCTGTCCAGTACAGTCCCAACAGTGAAGCATGGTGGTGGCAGCATCATGCTGTGGGATGTTTTGCAGCTGCAAGGACAGGACAACTGGTTGCAATTGAGGGAACGATGAATTCGACAAAGTCCAGGGATATCCTGGATGAAAACCTTCTCCAGAGTGCTCAGGACCTCAGACTGGGCTGAAGGTTTACCTTCCAACAAGACAATGACCATAAGCACACTGCTAAAATAACGAAGGAGTGGCTTCACAAGAACTCTCTGACTGTTCTTGAATGGCCCAGCCAGAGCCCTGACTTAAACCCAATTGAGCATCTCTGGAGAGACCTAAAAATGACTGTTCACCAATGGCTGGATCCCCAAATCCAGGTATGAAAAACTTTATCTTTCCCAAAAAGACTCATGGCTGTATTAGATCAGGGTGCTTCTACTAAATACTGAGCAATGGGTCTGAATACTTAGGACCATGTGATATTTCAGTTTTTCTTTGTTAATAAATCTGCAAACATGTCAACAATTCTGTGTTTTTCTGTCAATATGGGGTGATGTGTGCACATTAATGAGGAAAAACGAATGAACTTAATTATTATAGCAAGTGGCTGCAATATAACAAGGAGTGAAAAGTTTAACGGGGTTTGAATACTTTCTGTGCCCACTGTGTTAGAGGGAGTGTGGCACCCCATTGAAGTCACAACTGACCACCCAAACCTAGAATACTTCTGGCAGGCGAAGCACTTAAATACACACCAAACACCAAACGTTAAAATCACATATCGGCCCGGGAAGCTGAACAGGAGAGTGGAGTCCTCACTCTGTCTGCAGTTTCCTGCAAGCGAGGTTGCTGGTGAGCCCACGCTCATTCTGCCACCCTCCATGATCGTTGTTCTGGTCACATGGGATCTCAACGAGGATATTGCACCCTGGAATTTGACGGGTGAAGTTGTTGCGGGAAAGTACTGTTGGTCCTCTTTGCAGAGGGATGTACAGACAAGCATCTCCTTCTGTTCTGTCCGCGCCACCCCGAAAAGTCCACGAGATCAGCCTATTAACCCCTCTCCCGATTCCGGAAAGACCGTGGTCACACATCGCAGGTAGCGAGGTTCTGCTTCATCACATGTTCAGAGTCTACGGGCTGCCAAAGAACATCCTCTCCAACCATGGCCCCCAGTTCACCTTGAGGGTCTGGCAGGTCTTTTTTCAGAACCTGATGGTAGCCATCATCTTAACATCAGGGCACCACCCACAGACAAATGGCAAGGTGGAGAGGACGATCCAAGAGCTCAGCAGGTTCCTGCAAGCCTGCAGATCATATGGCCAATATAGATTATACGGCCACTCCTCCACGGGGTTGACCCCATTCCAATGCGTGCTGGGCCACCAGCCCCCTCTGTGTCTGTGGGACGGGGACGCCTCTGGCGTAGTGCGGGTGGATGACTGGTTCTGGCGGCCAGAGGGGGAGTGGGAGGGTGCACATGCTTCCTTGTGGACAGCAACTCTCCACCTAAATGGAGAGGTTGCAGGTGGAGGTGGACAGGTAACCGGCCCCGAATCACGTTTTCTTCCCTGGGATCCTCACCATGTCTAATCGTCTCCCCCATTTAAGCTTACGTGATCCAGAGATCATCAGATCTCTTCTCCCTCGCGTTACCTGAGTCTGGTTTGTCCTTAATGTGCCTATGTACCGTATGTTTAAACTCTGTGCCATACAGGACCGTATGTGACTTGTGGTGTGTCCAAAACTGCACTGCTGCCGGTGAGCCGGGAGGGTTCACGATCTAACCCGAGGCGTTGGACTCAGAGCCTTGAACCAGCGGGCTGCAGCCGTGCGCTGCTCATCTCACACATGCATCGGATTATTTGTGCATTCTTGTAACCCCAAAATAAACTTTCATTTTTCGTTCTAACCCTCGGTGTCCATTGTCTCCCTCCGCACCTCGGGTGTGACACTGGTATTTTTGTTTCTTCTCTCCTGAGTGACCCCTGCCGCTTGGTGTCTCATTGGGAATCAATTTTCTGCCTGGAGAGTCTTGACATTAAAACGCAAAGGGTAAGAGCAGCCTCAGGCGAGACACCTAACGGGGACCACGGCCCTCATCACCGCGGGGGGGAAGGGGGGGAGCGCGTCTAAAGACCTGGAGAGTTTAGGGACCTAAATGTGTTTTCCTTCCCCCACATTATTTCTGTCTGTGAATGTGGCAGACAGCCGACGGTGGTAAATAGAACAGCTTAGGCTGCTCTGTCAAATATTCAGTCATTTAGTGGCCCTGAGTGTGCATTAAACTCGCATCCCCGTCCTCGCATGGGTGTGAAGTGTTTCATTTAACAGTTCATTTGTGCTGTAATTCTAATGCTGCTATAATGTATTTCTGCACCTATTAACTGTTAACCAACTATTTGCAAAAAAGGCCAGTTATTTCATTATTCCATTACTTTATAAAGCTTAATTGTATGGTGTTTGGACTGATTCTTTTTTTACATGGTTAGCAGTGTTTTGTCACGTTTAGAATATGTGAAAATGTATGTAAGTGGTGCTCTAGGCTGCAGTGTTTCACTTTTTTCATTGTTAGAATAATTATTCCTTGTTCCCAATGTAACAATTTATTTATGTAATGTGGTCATTTTACAAATGAAGTTATTATTTGCCATTGAGAAACACTGGAGCACAACAGAATGTGTCCTCTGCATTTAACCCATCACCCTTAGCGTGCAGTGGGCAGCCATGCTCAGTGGCACCTTGGGAGTTTGGGATTCAAACCGGCAACATATTCAGTCAAATATTCACCCATCTCTGTATCTCATAATGTCCATACGTAAATAAATACAGGCTACAGAAGCAGTCTTTTTCTCCAGCAGCCAGTGAATGAACCACGATGTGTCTGCAGTATAAGAATTCGGTCCCTCACCTCCACTGCTGATTCGTGTGCGGCTGGCGCCACCTGCTGGACATTTGCACCAGTAACAGTCTAATGTTATTAAGATATTAAGCGTTTATTTTTTAAGAGTTTAAAAATTGTATTAGTTTTATGGCGTATACGGTATTAAATTAACGTTATTATTAATTATAGTTTTAATAATTCTTAATAAAATCTTATTTATTTTTGCTGTTTTGGACTGCACCGTTTTAAACAGACATTTTTACACACACACACGCACGCTGTTGTGAATGGTGCCGTGTGGGGTGGGTGCAGCAGGGTGGCACTGATGCCCCTCTCCCGTGGGGTCCGGCAGTCACGCGACAGGCGCGGGAGGATGGACACTGGCGCCGGGAACGTGACAGCACGACACGAAACGAAAGTAAGCGCAAATCTTTTCTTTTTTTTGTGTGACAATTTTCACCAAATAGGCTTTACATTTAATTGTGCAGTATTCGTAATAATAACATTAATAATAATTGTAATAATAATAACAATAGTTGCTGTTGTTGATGGTTGCAGTGTTATAGACATGGTTTATGCCACGTCTTGGTTTAATAACATGTTGTGAAAGTACGGTGAACACGTTTGCGTGGCTGCTGATCGGCTGATTGACACCCTGGCCAGGCGACGATGAGCTCCGCGGGCGACAGGCTCGAGCCCGTGCGCGTGCCCGTCGGTGGCGGGCGCGCGCTGCGGCTGCGCGTGCTCCTCCTGGACGACAGCGAGCACACCTTCGAGGTGCAGGTGAGGCGGACGGAGACACAAAACAAATCCCAAAGAGCGTGTGACGCAGTCAGAGACGAGGAGAGGCTCTGCGTGCCGATCTAGCAGCTTCAGTAAAAAAAAAAAAAAAAAAAAAAAATTCTATTATTGTTTTTTTTTTTTAGGTTTTTTTTTTATTCCCTCTATTTTCCCTGGAGCCAGGGGACATTTGTGCATCTCTTGCATGAGTGGTGGGACAGAAAAACAGCGAGTCGGATGAAGAAAGGACAGGCCTCTCTGTCGAGTGACACAGAATGGGGCTGAGAGACTGGCCGCAGGCTAGGAAGGACAGATTCCCGCTGTCCCGGTTTCTGCTGTGGCCCCCGGCCGCCTGACGTTCAGCCCAAATTCAACCTCCGCTCCCCGGCACATCCTTCCGAGGCCCGCAAAGGGCTGAGCTGAATTTAGCCTCACAGCTGCACCGAGGTCCTGAGGTCCAACACTACATGAAAGTAGTGTTCATTGTGTTACACAACACAGCCCACGGTGCACACAATGAAACGTGTCCTCTGCGTTTAACACCATCACACTAAGTGAGCAGCCATGGGTGCCGGGGGAGCTGTGTGGGGACGGTATCTTGCTCAAGGACACCTCGGTGGCACCTTGGCGATCCAGGACTTGAACCCGCAACCCTTTGGAGTCCGGTTCCTTACCCGCTGTTCCACTGTCTGCTGGACCATGTGTCCATATGTTCAATTCTATTCAAGCAGCGTGACTGATTTCTCCTTGTGAGGCTGGACAATTGTTCTACCTTTTCAGTAATGCAATATTTTTTTTTTTAAGCAAAGGGTTCTTGGAAATGACTTCTTCAACAAAGTTTGTGGTCACCTGAAGCTTCTAGAGAAGGAGTACTTCGGGCTTGAGTTTCGTCACCATTGTGGCAATTTTGTGAGTGACCATTTGAATTCAAATGATATGTGTGTGTGTGTGTGTGTGTGTGTGTGTATGATATTGCATCAGACTCTACACATCCTTCACATACACTCTATAGCCTCCTACCATCCGGAAAAAAACAGTGCCACAGCATTCGGGCCCTCACTACCAGACTCTGCAACAGCATCATCCCACATGCCATTAGACACCTGAACACTCACCTGACACCTGAATGGACTAACCCCTCTGGACTGACACACACACACACACACACACACACACACACTTAATGTGCTGCTTAATAACTTTGCTGGGTTGCAGGTGTGGTTGGACCTGCTGAAGCCTTTGGCAAAGCAAGTCAAAAGTAAGTTTCAGGTAATCACTCTTCGTACGATGTATACATCATTTTTACATTATTTTATCAATGTTTGAGTTTGGATGAGAAGAAGTACCTTTAAAAAAAGAACAGACTTCTGTTTTTTAAATCGCTAGGTCGAGCAACTTTTTACTCTGCTTTTTTATTTCCGTTTTCTATTTAAACTTAGAACTGGAGTGTTTGGTTGGTCTGTTGCAGACACCAGTGATGTCACTTTCCGTTTCATAGTCAAATTCTTCCCACCTGACCCTGGGCAGCTTCAGAAAGAGCTGACGAGGTGCCTCTCTACACACTTTCTTTTTAAAAAAAAAAAACGGGACCATTAATTCTATACATACGCTGCACCCGCTGCCCCTACATGTAGACGTTGTTTCTAATCTTCATTCCAGGTACCTGTTTGCACTGCAGGTCAAACAGGATCTTTCCAACGGCAGCCTGACCTGCAACGACAACAGCGCCGTGCTGCTCGTCTCCTACTTGTTGCAAGGCGAGTTAAACGAGTGGGTTTGTGTTTGTAGTAAAATATGGAGGTGTAGGGGAAGTGTTTGTGGTCAAATCTGCCCCTCAAGTCACGAAGGTGACAAAATAGTCTGAAGCTTTCTTTCATTTCATTTGAAAGACATTGTAACCTGGGGCCCTTTTTTTTTTTAAGCACAAGAGCAGCGCTTGCTAATGTCACATCAACTATGGCTTCAGAATTTACTGAAATGGACAGATAAAAAGAAGAAAGCAGTGCTTATTAGTGATCTGTTTCTACCGAGCCATCAACCAGAAGATCCTACAAAGCGCTTCATAAATCCCGCATGGTGCAGTTGGGATCAGGGTGATAGAACTAACTGACATTTGTTCGTGTTGGGCAGCTGAGATCGGCGATTTCGTGGCGGAGCTGGACGAGCAGCATTTGGAGTCGAAGAAGTACGTTCCCAACCAGGAGTGCCTGCAGAAGAAGATCATGCGCTTCCACAAGAGACTCAGGTGCTGCCACAACTTGGGGGTCTGGGAGAGGAGCTGGGCCGCGTGGACTGAGCTCCATGTGGTGTGGTGTTTCAGGGGTCAGGCTCCCGCCCAGGCAGACGCTCAGCTGCTGGAGGTGGCGCGCAAGCTGGACATGTACGGCATCCGGCCGCACGCCGCCAGTGATGGCGAGGGCACCAAGATCAACCTGGCGGTGACCCACTCCGGACTCCTGGTGTTCCAGGTGCCCTTCAGCACGCGTGAACACAGCCACCTCCTCCCTGGCGTGACTGTCAGGCCATCAGAAAACAGTCAAATTCATTTGTCTCCTCATTTTAGGGGAACAGGAAAATAAACTCGTTCAGCTGGGCCAAGATCCGAAAGCTGAGCTTCAAGAGGAAGCACTTCCTCGTTAAGCTCCACAGTGAAATTGTGGTGAGCGTCCTTTGACCTGAAATTCCGACTGGAGCCACTTCTCCAGTCGCTGTGTTTTCTGAATTAGCTGAGGTCCAAACTTTATCTAAACTCTTTATGTTAAAAGTCAAGTGATCAGTGAGAATCTCTCAATTTAATGATAAATCTTGGTCTGTATATATATGTGCTGGATGTCTGGAAAACGTGCCGCTCTTGTTTTAAATAAAAACGTGAAGAACCGTAGATGTGCGACATTTGAACTCATATCATGAATGTTTGTGTGTGTGTGTGCGCACAGCCTTCCCGTAAAGACACTCTTGAGTTTACCATGGCGAGCCGTGACGTGTGTAAGGCCTTCTGGAAGATGTGTGTGGAGTGCCACGCCTTCTTCCGTCTGCCTGAAGAACCCAAGAGCCGCCATAAGTCTCTTCTCTACAGCCGAGGATCCTGCTTCAGATACAGGTCCCGCACCCCCACCCCTGATCCTGTCGTTGTACACTGTGGAGTAAAAGCTTACAGAGATCGGAGCACGAGACTTGGATTTTGTCTAAAACCAGTAGGTTTTGACACAATGCAGCTCAGTGCATTCAACACGGAATATAAATCTGTGTGCATGTAACCCAGGAGGAAGCTGGTCTGTCTGCATGTGGACCGTGGAGGAGATTAATGTTCTTGATTAGTGTGATTTAGTGTGAGTCCAGCTAGAATGTGAACGATCTTGCAGAAACAACAAAGCGGATCTGGATTTCGTTTGTTGTGTTGATTGATGTTGGACTTTACCGTTCGTCCCGCAGTGGCAGAACTCAGAAGCAGCTGCTGGACTGTGTGAAGAGTGGAGCCAGGAGAAATATTCCCTTTGAGAGGTGTGGGTGAAGGCTTTGGAGAGGGTTTTGGAGAGGGTTTTAACAGAACTACAGAGCATCTGTGATCTGTGTGTGTTTCTGTTGTAAGGAGGTACTGTAAAGTGCACCATGACACCCGGCAGTGCAGGTCGTCTCCAGATCTCCTCACAGATGTCTCCAAACAGGTACGATCTTCTCATATTTTACACTTAGGTACAATAACCTAAAAAATAAGATAAATTGTGGCCTACTGCTGTAGAGTGAAAATTTAAACAAGGCCCTGAGACATGGACCATCGTGGGCTACCTCCATGGGTGAGGTCAGGGCGAGGAAAATGTGAAGAAAGACCTTGTCCACGGAGGTCTTTCTAACACTGGCCGATGATGCTCCGCAGAGGTATCATGAGGGTTAGTCCAATTGGAGTTAAGTACATAAAAAATAAGGGTGGCTATTTTGAAGAAACTAGAATATAAAACATGTTTTCAGTTATTTCACCTTTTTTTGTTAAGTACATAACTCCACATGTGTTCATTCATAGTTTTGATGCCTTCTGTAAGAATCTACCAATGTAAATGGTGTCATGTTTCTAGGTCTAGGGGTCTAAGAAATGCGACAAGGAGGGGGTCTACTGTTACACACACAACCAAACCAAGCATACAAACAGTGCTTTTATTAACAGTGAGCTAACAGGTACAATAAAACAGCGGATGTAGCATAGCTAACCAACATCAGTACAGCCTAAAGGAAGGGATGGTCCAGCGGGGATAACTCAAACACGCACATATGTTAACAAAAAGGGCACATAAAGGTCTATCACACAAAGCAACAACACACACAAATGAAATTCCCAATAGAGCTCCCTGGGGCCTAGCAGACCCTGGGGACCTCCAGAACACCAGCCAAAGTCTCTTTATATAGGTGGAGTTGACCAATAGGCAGATGGTAGGTGGAGCTGGTGCTTCAACTCCTCCCACGAAGTCAACCTAAAAGAGACAGGACACAAAAACACAGCAAGACACAGAACACGTGGGGGCATACGTCCAGGGACGTAACAAATGGTCATGAAAATAAAGAAAACACATTGAATGAGAAGATGTGTCCAAACTTTTGGCCTGTACTGTATACATATATAATATTTAGGTCCTAGGGGAAAAAAAGTTCACCATTTATTCTTCAAAAGGTGATTTATCTTGAGGAGCAGACACATTAAAGTACATATAAATCACAGACACACATACTCCCTTCACACATTTTGACATATGAATAAAGGTGAAATGTAAAGAGCAGCAGATTTAGGTTTTGAAATGCAGCCAAACGAGCTTCCGGATGTTTTTGTGAACTTCATCCTCCCCTGGGCTGGAGTCCAGGGGGAGCTGCTGAACGCGGCACTCTGAATTCAATCAGCAAAAAAAAAAAAAAGTTTCGTCCATCGTCCATCATCCATCTTCCTGACTGGGCCGGCGAGCACAGACATAAAAAACATTTACCGTGACCCGGCCCAATGCGCCGCGCATGCCCTTCCTGCTGGCTGCTCTCATAAACTGCTTTAGTGCGCCATTACACAAGCGCCTGGCCTTCACTAGCAGACTAAACTTGGCTCCTGTTTCCTTCTGCTCACCCCGTAATCCTGTACCTGGCATTTAAATGGCAGACACTTCCAAACAGTTACAGGCAGAAGTCATGACGACCGTGACAACTTCTTCCGACCTCGTTCCACAGTTAAAACAACATTTACCATATTTACATTCAGACATCACTACAGACGGAGGGATTGGCGCTGCGTGTTGTGTGACGTTGTTCATTGTTTGCTCTGGTTCTCCATGGCGTAAGGCTGGATAGAGTGCTGCCTTTCTTTGATGTACTGTCTGTAGTGTAAAGCATGTGACGAGACATTATGCAGTCTATTATTTATGAGTTAAATATTCCAGAAAACAGTAGTCATGGTAAAATATCCCCTCAGCTCCCCTCAGCTACCCTGTAACTGGAACTGTGGTTCTATCTGATGTACAATAGTCTTGCAGCTTTCCTCATGTCACGCTCTCAGCCCTGTTGGTTAACATCAGCATTACTGTTGTGTGACGTGTGGTCTCTGTCTCAGGACGCCCTGTCCTGCACAGCTCACCTGACCCAGCTAGATAAGGCCTAGTTGTATATGGTTGGTGTGAGCTGTTTGTGTGTTTGTGTTGTAGGTGTACGGCCAGGCCTGTGGTCTCCCCCATGCTGCTTGTGCTCCGTGTGGAAAGCGCTGTCAGTCTGCAGTTCTGTTCACATCAGACTCTGGCCACCCTGGGGTCACTGCCACACCTCCTGGTTTTGGACAGTCGTCACGCTCTTCCTCCTACTCTGGAGCAGAAGCGGCGTCCACCAGCGCTCTGTGGGGCAGAGGTCATCAGTGGGGTTTCTGGAGAAGCAGTTCTGGAGAGTGTCCCTCGTGGGGCCGTCAACGTGGAAACACAGGACAGCTGTTCCTTCTGTACCCCCATCCAGGCCTGCACTTCCTGTCTCACCAGGCTCCGCCCTTTTCTATAGACCACCTCCCTCATTGTTGTTGCTCCACCAACCAGTTTCTTCCACACTTTGTCAGCAGTGATGAGGCCATTCGTTCCTCCAGTTTCTCAGGGGCTGTGCGTCTGTCCCCTCCACGCCGGCATCACTGCCAAGTCCCAACCCTTGGCCTTGTCCCAGGGCTGTACGTGGTGACCGGTTGCGGGGGCGGGCACACTGGGAGGGAGGAGCCAGGCCACTTCAGCGATGACTCCAGCTACCAGACGGGCCTTCCACGACGTCCCTGGAGTCAGTCTGATGTCAGTATACTGAGGCCCACAATCCCGGCTGCAGAATTTCGTCCACTGGGCCACTACCCACTCTCTCGCCGACCTGGCTCCACCCGTCCAACCCACCTATCCCTGCAGTCCAGTACCACACCAAATCGTTCCACTCCTGCTATGGTGATGGGAGGAGCCAGAAGCAACACTGAGCTGTGTCACAGGGATTCTGACCAAGACTTAGTGCGCCCTTACCTGTGCCCAGCACCTCTGTCCTGCATGCGCATCTCATCTGGAAGCCTTCAGCTTGATGAGGAAGAGGAGGAACCCGAGTTAACAGAGAGGCAGCAGCCCTGAATTTAAGTGCACTGCAGTTTAGTGACTTGCACTCTGAAACTGATCCCTTTTGTCATAACCACAGGACCTTTTATTTATCAGAGATGTAGCACATAACTGGCATGTCTACCAATCATCAGCATGACTTTTCTTTCTTATTTAAGCCCTTCACACATTTTAGCGTGTAGTCATTATGGGCCACACCTGACACTGGTGATAGACTTATCTTGCTCACCCACTACACTGATACCATTTCTCTAGTTGCACCCAGGAGCTGAACAGTGTCATGAACAGCAGGCTACTTGAATGGGATGGGCTAGTGTACAGAAATACTGCAGGCCTCCAGAGAACCTAGTAAAAAATAATGGGTTTGTGGTTACTGATGGCGCTTCATTTGGGAGTAACGTTAGAAAATGATCTCGGACTGAGAATCAAACCTGTGTTAGGAAGTTTCAGGCTGTTTGCTTGTCAATTGCACTAAAGCCCCAGCATTTAGTGATATGAAGTTCATTACGAAGCACAATAAACTGCAATTAACTAAAATAATTCAAATCAAGGACAATTACACAAAGTTCATAATTTATATTTTTATTTCTCAAAACCAAACTAGTTCTTTGTAACAGCTACAGCAAAAACAGGGGAAAACAGCATCGCTGGAATTTGTTGCAGAAGAGTTGTAATATTTACCATATAAAACCTCTGATGGGGAATTTTTTTTTTTTTTACAAAACTTCAGCATCTACAAATTTATATTAAAAGTATAAAAAAATATTTAACAAACAAATCAGATTACTAAGAATCTCCAGCAAATCTGGCAACATTTTGTTGTCTGTTAAAGCTCTGAGAAAACATGTGACACTTCTAATATCAGTAACAGAAGTACAAATATTTATGCACAGCAAGGTGTTGATGCTGGCGAACTTTATATCGCCCAAAGGAATACAGATCACAACCACTGATGGCACGTATTTGTTTGGAGTTTGGCATAATGATCCCTTCTCAAAGTGTTATTCTACCACAAAAATACCCATTTTAATAAACTACCCTTGCTTAAAATGCTAAAAAAAAAAAAAAACTACTCCTACACAAGCTCAAGTAAGACCCCAATGTTTTTTTATGTTATATTAATGCAGTAACAGCACTTTCACAGTGATGTTTCCCTAAAGAGCCAGATGACAGCCTTACCCTCCAAGGTCCACTCAGAGACGAAGGCTTTTGAAAAACAAGATAATTAGCAACTAAAATGAATTAAGCTTTAAAAAAATAGTCCCATCCATCAGCAAAGTGTGCATAGTGCATATCCTTCAGAAGAGCACAATCTCCCAACCAGACCCAGAGCAGAAAACAAGGCCACTTGTGATGAGAGTCATCATGGTTACAAGCCAGGTGTCCCGAGCAACCTGGACTTTATTTGCACTTTAAGATGCCGCCAGTATACATCACTGTATCTGGACTTGCTAGAATGCAGATTTAACGCGTCGCAATCTTGCACTGTCAGACCTGCATACAGTGTACTCATCATTCAATAACTCGGGCATAAACTGCTCTGTTCCAGCTGACTACATACAAGCTTCAGAAACAAGCAAATGAGACCATCTCAGGACAGATCTACATCTCAACCAAAATTGCATATACACTTGAGAATATACCTCCAAATAAATGTAGAAAGTCGGCATACCTAATGCAGGACATCTATTATCCTTGTATGTTCATTTTCAGATTAAGACTGCATGTTAACGGGGTCCTTAATGTGGACAGACCACATTGTGAAAATCTGCTCATGCTAATGATTGAAGAGATAAAGCCCCCTTCAAAACAGCTACTGAATATGCACTACGCCTCAAATCCTTGACTATATGTGGCATCTTCATTCATTCACTCAATCCACTCAAAAATAATATATTTATATATAAAGTCTTTTGCCAGATGTAGGAGAAATCAAACAAGAGTTTAAAAACTGACCCAGCCAGTCACTGTGGTGGTGGCACTTTGGTGCAGGGACCTCCACAGCCAAAATCCAATCTAATGAACTACATAGAGATGTGAAAAACCTCCCATCTTTTCAGTCTCACACTACTGAGATACTCTGACCGGACAGGGAGACCTCGAGCCAAATGCTAGAATACACCAGTAAGGAAGCTTTTAAACTATTATTCGGGTTAATCATAAATTTGTCTGTATTTATATAAAGCAACCCTGACATGCTATTGGATTACTCTGTATGTGAGATGAGGTATTTAATCTATATTGATCTACATAGTGAAAAACACTCCACTCCTACAGCAGTTTTTGTACCATGCTACAGTGTGTAAATATGATTCAGACTAAAGCTAGAAATAGAATCATACAAAAATGACACCCAGACACACACAGTGCTAACATATCAATGCTAGTTTATCCTGGTGCCCAAACTGGACCATCCAGAATTTATGGTAAAACAAAATCTTACTACTACTGTTACACCATGTTAATAACTTTATGTGCTGCCTGGATATTGTGTGTCTCCACATATTATGAAACTAAAGTTATACACAGAAGAAAACAATAAATAAAGTTCTTTGGAAACCCCCCCCCCAAAAAAAAAAAAAAAAAAAAAAGGAGGAATTCCTTTTGGTTTTGGTATCTGAGAAGAATCCCGAATCAGGTCACTTTCCATGATTGAGGAGGGACCAGGAGACAGGATGTGATGTGGGGGATGAGGGGTGTGGATGTGTGTGAGACTGGCAGGCAGGGACACCCTGCTCAGACTTCATCAGCTGTGTGTTTGGGGTACAGCTGTCCTCGATCCCTTAACTCACAGAAAACCTGCGTGAGGAAACACGAAACATGACTGCTCCAACAGCTAAAGTGTTGTTTTAAATGGCTATGGACATCAATTCCCTATGAAACAGCTTAATGGTCACTTGTGTGTTCTTCCATCTACAGACACTGACCTTTGCACCCTCTCCAGTATGTGGTTGACCATGCTGTCAATGATGCCTGGACAGAGGTCCTCTGCCAGGTTGACACTTTTCTCCAGGTCGTCCAACACACTCGCCCTGTGCTGCTGCTTCAGCTGCAACAAAAACATGCCGTGACAAACAAAGCTCTGTAGTAATACTGCGCAGACAATCCCAATCAAAGGAAGATAATGGATTCAGCTCTGACCTCTGTGAATATTGGTGCCATCAGAGTCGACAAGCTAGAAGATCTCTTATGAATGTCCTGGTCCTGAGAATGAAGCACACACCAGAGAGACTTGCACCATTTTCTATATCTATATGACAAATATCATCTCTATCAGAAAAGCGTGGCCCCACTCACTGTGCCATTGGCTGCACTCTTGTCTGGTTTCTTCTTGCGGACTGTGGTGAAGGACCACTCGGGGTGGGACGGGTCGTTCTCCTTGTTGCTGGACTCTCTGTGGAAATCAGATGCTAAAGTTATGGAGGAACTGCTACTGCTTGTGTGTCCCCTCAACATCGTAATCCTTTGTTGGGACTGAACATTTTCCCCTAATGCACTCACGAGTCTGAGTCAGAGCTGGAGTCTCCATCACTGTGACCTTCCGCCTTCCACCTCTTCAGCCTGTCGATCAGCTCGGTAAGGTAGGATGTCTTCTTGGCATTCTTTGTGATGAATTTGTGCTTCAACAGCTCCCGGGCTACAGGCCTCTGTGGAGAGAAGGTCGGGGGGTGATGAACTTGAGGTGAAGTGTGTCACAGCAGTACTGATTAGTTTGATGGTAGGGAACAGCCCCAAAACACAGCAGACACTCACAAATGTCGGGTCTTTGTTCAGGCAAGAGTCCACAAATTCTTTGAAGGGCTTGGAAAAGTCACCATTGAGGGTGGGGGGAGTGTTCTTGGGGATGTGGAAAAGCACACGCATGGGGTGCATGTCCGAGTTGGGAGGCTCTCCCTTAGCCAGTTCAATTGCTGTGATCCCTAAAGACCAAATATCTGCCTGGGGGTTCAAGAGGAGGTCACATAAGTAATGAACTGTGTGTAAAAATCTATTACTTGACCTGTACATATATACTTGACCTATATACAAAAGTTGATTTATATGTAAAAAGAACATGCCCTCATTTTGTTGATCCCTCTCTCTTATATTAAAAAATTTAATATAAGCATGTAACAGCTATCTAGATAAATGTGTTTAAGGGCTGCACCTTTGAGTCGTAGGCAGACTGCTGTATGACCTCCGGTGCCATCCAAAATGGCGTGCCCACAAACGTCTCCCGTTTAATCTGAGTATCAGTCAGCTGACCCGCAACACCAAAGTCAGCCAGCTTCACCTCACCAGACTCAGACAGTAACACATTGGCCGCTGGGGAAGCAACAAGTGACAGGGATCAGAAATAATTGTTTGTTGAGATAATTATTGTTTCATAATCTCAAATCACCACTTACATAATTAAAAACATTAAAATCTATAATTCTGTAAAAAGAGTAACCTAAAATGTTAATGTTAAAAAAAAAAAAAAAAAACACACACCTTTAATATCTCTGTGGATTTTCTTTTCAGAATGTAGGTAGTCCAGACCTTTGAGAATCTCCTTCAGCATTGTTGCTATTTGGCATTCATCAAAAGGTCCTGCTCGCAGCTGCAAGCAAGCAAACACACACACACAACACACACACACACACACGTTCAACATGTACTTTACATTCATAACTAACAATATGCATCAGGCTTAGTTCCACACCCATTGACCCACACTATGTTGTTTTAAACAGACCACAGAATGACTGGCCTCAGAGAAAGTTCAGCAATGGTGGCATTCAGGGTGTGTTCATGTGTAATCACCCCTCAACACACACATTTATTTAGCTTCCACATACCCAGACAGAGCTTTATGTTTTTAGATTTTTGCATTTCAAAACAAATATATGCTTGCAGTGATTAGTATGTGTACACACACACACACACACACACACACACACACACCAGACATCCCACATTTCTTACCAGGTCTAGGGCTGAGCCACCGCCCAGGTATTCCATGATTATCCATAGCTTAGAACCCTAAAAAACACACACACAAACATAACGATTATATGATTATATTCCTATACAAGTACACAGTGTAACAGAGCCCTGAGATCAGCTGTGAAAAGGCTTTCCATTAACCCTACACTGCACAAAATGTTAATGACAATGCTAAATGCAACCCTTTCAGATGGCCACTTACCATGAGTCACTCTAACGTTTAACAAAAAACAGCCCTGAATGCTGAGCATTTCTCAAATATTTACTCTGTAAAGGCTCTGGACCTCCAAACCCAAGGGGAGACGACAGCCTTTAAAAGCCATCGGCAGCATATCCAGGCCATAAAACTCGAAAACAATAACCGGCCGGCAGATTTCTCTGCTGTGACACGCCCCCTCTGCAGCTTTCCAGACAGTGAGGTAACAAAGCGCAGCTAATACAGCTAGAAAACCCTACAGAATTTAACACGGTTCAGGCCTTTCAACTTATTTTAGGATCTTCAAAGTAAACGGATGCTCTGTATTCACCAGGTGTAGGGTACACGGGGTGTAAACTGTGTTATGAAACCCGGGCACTTTCAAAATGAACTTGTGGAGACCCCCCCCCCCAAAACGAGCCTCTGTGGGAACGCGCAGATTTGTGGGAAAGGAATTCACACAGGAAGTCAGGATATGACTGTTCATTTATAATCAGTCTTTCACTGTGTAATCAAGTAGCTCTCACTGAGAATCAACAACAGTGATGTCATAAGGAAAAAAAAACTGTGTTTTCATAAGGATTTCAAAGGCATTCAGTTCTCAACAGCAATGTTGTTTTCAGCCAGGCTGAATGAAACCCACTCACACTTAACATCAAGAAAATATACAAATAATTATTAAAATGTAAAATGCAAATGCATACATCTCCATTTCATAAGGGAGAACACATTTAATTAAAATGACTTTGCTCTTCATCATAACAAATATCCTGTAAAAAAAGTAAGAACCTTGAGGTAGGAGCCGTAGTACTTTGTGACATGGGGACTGTCGCATTGACTCAGCACAGTGATCTCCTGCTGGATGTCCTCAATCTCGTCCTCTGCCTCCTCCAAGTCAATGGTTTTGATGGCCACCACGTTCTGGGTACGGTTGTCAATGCCCTTGAACACCTCGCCGAATGAACCCTTCCCAATGCGCTCCAGCTTGGTGAATAGCTCTTCAGGGTCAGTCCTGGGATTCTGTGGGGGTTACAGGCCACAAAGGCATCAGAATCTGATCCCATCTGATTCACGGTACATTACCAGCACAAGACATCACATGATTTGCACAAATGAGTTCTCAGATCCTTTACAACTCGGTCACATCCTGTGAGATCATTTTCAAATTTTTATTTGTCACATACACAGATAGATATAGATCTATTATTATGGCCCACCAATTAGACGCACTGATAACACACAGACTACATATCCCATATTGCAGTGCTACAGTTGCCACGAGTTTGGCACCCCTGCTTTAGTGAATTCACTCGTTCCCTGCTGCACACACAAGACCCTCATTAAACTGCAGAGATTCCTCACCCCAGGATACCAGCTCATTCTCTCAGATTCATGCCTACTGGTCTTCTACATACAAACAAAAAAGGACAGTTCGACAGTTATCTGTATCCTGGAACGGAGAAACAAACCTGTGTAACTATTTCTGAAGGGTGACTGACATTTTCCAAACTCCTAATTCCCCTTGTACATTGACCCAATCTAAGGAGCACGGCCGCACGTGCAGCTAGGTTATCAGCACTGTAGCTGGCCAACCTGTGAATGAGCCATAACCTAAATACCATAGGAACCTGCTCCCACCTGCTCTGTGACTAATCTCGCATCAAACCTCTCGGTTCAGCCAGAGCTATACTTCCTACACAAAAATGAAGACAATAGTTTGACTTCCACAGTATGTGTAATGTTTTGTGCAAAGTTCTGCACACTACTGCTATAAAAAAAAAAAAAAAAAAAAAAAAAAAGTCAGGTATTCTGGTACAAAGAGACTGGTCTAAGCATGGAACTGTATAAAGTAAACATTACTATACAGATTCCCATCACACACACACACACACACACACACACACACACACACACACACACACACACACACACACACACACACACACACACACACACACTTCCCTCAATGGTGTCCATTAAGCACCACCGTAACAGAGCTGAAAAGAGGGGACATGCTGGTATTAACCCTGTTGCAGTCCCGCCCCTCCCCATCTGCCTACTGCTCTTCCGTCACTGTGCAGGTGGTGGTGGGGGGGGGGATCCGGCAAGTGATAATGAAAAATCTTCTGTAAATTATAACAAAACAATGACTTTAAATAGTCTTCCATGGATGCCACTGCACTGGACAGAAGACCAAATTTCATCTAACAAAGTCCACGCATGTTACAATTCCAGAAGGAGGGATTTAAGAGTGACAAGAACCAATGACACACTCAGGTTCCAGATGTCAAGCCAGCTGGGACCAAGATACTCGGCCCCAAATACTTGACCGAAACTGCCAGCATGACGTATAAAACAAAGAGTGGTTCCAGCAGTAATAAACACCCATGTGCCAGCGAACCTCAGGGCGGCTGCGGCGGCGGTGACGCGTGTGTGGTGAGGTGCTGCCGAGGCAGACAAGCTGCATCCTGCCTCTCTACTCGAGCGTGAACTTGTATGATCTTTTTTGGTCAGAGGAGCAGGCCTGAAGTCACCTGCCCAACACGTGGTCCACGCTTACGTACTTGCACTACATGCATGGCGTCTAACTTTGTGCAATATCCCTCTCGGAATTGTAGACAAAAGCACACACATTTTTGGTGAACAAAGTCAGCATTAGTGTGTTCTTTACGATCTTAACAGGTGCTCTGTGAAATTAAAGTGGGGACAAAGGGACAGAGGCCTTATTTTACAGGTTGCACTTATTCCACCTTATTCCACCATTCGTAGCTTACATTCTCCTGTAACACGTGTTGCTTGTCTTCATTAAATGCACCTATTTGATTTGTTCTACAGTAGGTTTGTCATACACGGAACAATCTACAGACCACATGAGTCCGCGACTGCGTTTTCATGCACAGTTTAATTAACCGAGCTATGGTTCTAGCTCACCTTGGCCTTTTAACCAGACTACTATCTTTCAGGCAGCGTACATGGACAGGAGGGAATCTGATTTATTGACTGAAATACAGTCCCAATATGTTTGACACAGTCCAGAACAGTCGGCAAGCTGGTACCACTTGGAGTGGTATGCTTTACGTACTTCACAAAAGAGATGCACAACTTCCATTATTGGTGCAAGTCTGACATTAAGAAGTCCGATTAAGTAGAATTTCAGCTGGACTAAAATATTTAAGTCAGTTTTATCATAATTTTATCTAAATGTACTGACTGACGACGACAAAGTTAAATAAAACCACGTTCTGTTCATCTTGTACCGGACTTAGATCACAATAAAGCTGCAGGCTGACATTTTACCGCAAGTTTTAAGAATGTTCATTGTGAACAAGATTAGTTTTTATCATTGGTGAGGTCATCTAGGCGTTTCATTAAACATATAGCAGCAAATCACACTCAAACAATGCAAAAGCTCGTGTGAGCAGGTGCAATCTGTGTAGGCTGGTTATGTTTCCGGGTTTGGCTCTGCCAGAAGGTAAACATCCAGAAAATAAGACCGCTCACAGGTATAGCTCAACATTTGGGGGATTGAAGTGAACTCGTGCATGCAAAAACACACACTTTCTAGAATAGTCTTCAGACTCAGGTGCGGATCGCTATTAGCATAGAGCCGCCACGCCCTGAGCACACGTCGAGTCGAATACACTCCTGGCTGCTTCCGTACCCGCAGCAATCGGCCAACACAATGAGCCCGTTCAGCTCAGACGCTGGACCTTGGTAAATATTATACCACATAACACAGGATGAGATGTACACGTGAAAATGTGACCTTCACAAAGTCTGGCTAAACAGCAAAAGAAAAAAAAAAAAAAAAAAAAGGAGGAAATGTTTAAATTTTCACAGTTTCCACATAATGGGGACTTAAGCAAGACACAAGGCAGGCACAGCATAACGCAACACATCCTCATCGAACAACGCGACTGAAACCAGGACACGCCTCTGTCATTATACCGTGCTATGCAGTCTGGCAGGCTTCGTGCACAGACACTTCTACTTCTGCCGATCTGTCACTGCGCAGGTCTGGAATATTTCAACAGTGGTAGCGAAAATATATTTACATATACATATAACCTGGCAGGAGGTGGAGCTTCACATATTTGTTCACATAAAATTTTAACTAAAAAATAAATTACTTTGAATAATTTCGCCTGAACTTTTTTTTTGCTACCTAATGGCGATAATGCACTATGCCGGCTCCCTGTTCATTACATAACGAACCAGGATTATTGTGACATCGAAGAAATGCCTCAAGTTCCTCAAAACAGCAGCAACGATGACAGGATTTTTGGCCGCACTTCCATGGACGACATGGAAGCACCTGGATTACTTTGTGTTTTAATTCTGCATTATGCAAAAGCAACAAAGGCAAGTGGCCAGGGACTGGCCACCATGTGATCCAGCAATTTGTTATTCAAAGCACACCTTTGAGCAAACTTTTGAGCCAATCAAACGATAACAGGCATTTTAACTAAATGATCCAGACACAAGGGCAAGGCTGTCAAACCGGTGTGTGCATTTCTCTTTACTATTAAAAAAAAACAAAAAAACAAAACAAAAAAAAAACTACAAGCTGTTATCATAAAGCATCGTCCTTTCTGCACTCTGAGGTCACGCTTTGGCCGTTTCCCATTCATCACGTTTCTAGCTCTACAGGTCACTAAAACTGGCAAAAAGTAAAAAACCGCTGCGTACAAACTCATATCAAGCTGAAAGTGATCATATCACAGAATACATGTTAATCTTATATATATATATATTTAAAAAAAGTTTTATGATACTAAAAATTCATACTAAATATTTTTTTTTTTTTTTTACTAGAAGCTCCGGTGTTCTAAGGACTACGGCGGCATCGATCGATATTCTATTACATTTCTACATAACTAAAAATAATTTCTCTAATATATATTTCTTCACTTACTTTTATCAGTCATGGTCTCATCTGACGGTTGTACTACATCTTGTTACTTATACAAATAAAAGAGCAAGAAATCACCTCGCAGTGGTTCAGCTTCATGTTTTGTGCGGTACCTAATAAATTAATAATCGGTTGGAAATATTGCGCTTCCGCCCCAATAGTTGCTGAGCCGCCAACAGCGTGTTTACATACGAGCAGAGCGCCGAGGAACCGGAGGAGCTGCCGAGTGAGAATGGCGCGTAGTTGCCCGGTTGTAAACGTCAAGCAGTAATGGAGCTGGGTGAGAGTCGCTCGCTCGGTCGGTAGGAGCCGGAGCTCCGGGCCTCCGCCAGCTCACCTGCATCCCGGGAACCTGCAGGGCTCCGGGTGAGTGCGCCATGCTGCCCCCCCTCCCACCGCTCTCCTCTCCACTCAGCCCGGAGGACTCAGCGCGAATTTCCGACGCTACAGGAAAAAAAAACAATAGTTTGGAGAAAAATACTAAAAACTCCTGAAGTTGGGGGGCGTCCAGACGCCTCCGGCAGCACTTTCCCAACTCCGCAGGTAACGCCGCCGATACTCGCCGGTGTTCCTCTACACCCCCATGGCCGCGGACGCCGTCGGCCCCGCCGCCGATCCCGAAACAGCCGGAGAGCCCGCCGACACCCGCTCGGAGCGGCGCCGCATGCCCCGCGGAGCCTACAGGAGAAGTTCGGCGAAGTTTTGCGAGCGCGGCGCGGCCGCCATGTTCGGGCCGCGGACTTGTTTTCTGCTCGGTGGCGCGGTTGGGTGGAGCTACTGCGCCTCCCGTGGAACTGTACTGCGCATGCGCGGGGCTACACCTACCGGCCCAGCACGGTCGCCGTGGAAAGGCGCATGTGCCGTTCAACTTCTTGCGTGTCACACTTGTGCCAGAAATCTCTTCAACTCGTTTAAAAAAATGTCACATCTTCCTGTAACTATTTTTTTTAATTAAAAAAAAATACCACACAGCACTCTTTAAACATTTTATTTAATTCACATTTTCATTGCTTTTCCATCCTCAGACGTTGTGCTTGTGATCATGTTTGTTTCATAATAAAATGCCGTCCTTTGATACGAATAGTGCAGTTGTTCCATCTTCTTTTGAATAAGGCGCAGCCAGGGATTCCTTCCATGGACAGAGCGGGACTCCATTCATAAAACAAAGGGAATGTTGTATGAACGTGTTTGGGAGAGCCTAGTGTCCACACTGGGCAGTGATGTCATGGCTGGCTAGTCTACCCCAATGACAAATGAGGTCATAGAGCAAAAAGAGGAAATTCTTGTTCCCCTAACTCTCTGTCACACACACACACACACACACACACACAGACAGCCTGTTTGGTATCATAAATAAAAAAAAAAACTCACATTCTATATAAATAATTACTAATACACAGTACAAACCGATAAACCTCTGATAACATTTTTTAAAAAATGTACATTTGTAAGAAGAATGCTAATCCCACAGGTACGGAACTACACACAAACACACATTCCGCTGCTGCATCGCAGTTTACGGTGCTGACCCGCGAGCCACCCCAGTTGACCAATACGGAAAGGTTTACAAGTTCCATTATATAGAGACAGAACGTTAGCTTCACATGCTAACTCTCACAGGCACTAATCACCGACAAAGTCTTGAGTCTCTCAGTTCCATAACTGCAAACCACCTTTAGGTTGGGAGGTGGTGGGTTGTGCACATTTTCCCGGGAGATAGGACATCAGAGAAGACACAGAAAATATGTCACTTCTTCTGACTTCTTAGTAGCTGCTCTCGTGTCCCGTCAGGATGTACAAGTTGCTGAAAGCCGACGGGTCATCTGTAGGTGTGCTCTGCAAAATAATGTCCCTGCAGCGAGAAAAACAACACTGATGTGGAATAACGAATCTGGTACATCTGGTCACACTTATGTTACAGCCTCAGTGAGAGTCATATACCTATTTTTTCCTAAAACGTGAAAAATGCGGCTCTCATCTGTAATCTCCTGAGTGACCTGTGAAAAACATAGATCTCATAATAACATCCGTTTTCATTTTTACAATAAGAAGACGGGTTTCTGTTCCTCGCCATTGGGTGTCACATTAGCCGCCCAGATGTTACCTCGCTGCTGCCGAGGCGCCGTCCCCGCAGGCCGTGTTTCCAGAACGCGAGAACGCTGTCCTCCAAAGACACTGAAGACACGGCACCACCAGCAAAACAACAGGATCTCATTTACATTTATCGTTTCTCTGTTTCAAGTTCCTAAAGTAAAGGATGTGAGACTCCCTTACCCAGGGTCTCTATGCAGAAGTCAAAGGTCATCCGTGAGGTCACGTTTTTACTGGTACAGCCCTGGAGTTTCACCACCTTTACCTCACCTAAGGGGCACAGTCACCATGTGAGTCTACAAATCGCCCGGGATGAGGAAGTACAGAACTTTTCCATGCAGCATTAGCCCACATGTTAGCAACATAACACCAAGAATATTTATCATAAGAGTCTCTGGGCACAGATACGAGGCGTTTGCTGTGGTGATCAAACTTCATGAAATTAACTTCACTATGTTAATCTCTGTTCAGAGTATGTGTGCTGCACATGTAAACAGGATGTGACATTTGGCTGCCGGCAATGCTGACCATTCATTCTTCAGCGACAGGGGAACTGATAAAGGGTGCTAAAAATGACCATATCAGCTCTCCAACACTCCATTCTGGTAACAAACTGATAGCAGCTGGTTGCTTAAAGCCTTGCGATAGCTCTCCGTTCCAGCTTCATCTCTGCTGGGCTTCTTTGGCACTTTGGTATTGTAATGTTCATGAGCCATCCAGTCCTACTGGAGATTCTGTTTCTGCCCAAACAAAGCAGCAATAAACTGCACTCACTTCCCAGTGCGATCAAGACGGTGTCTCTGTCCAGCTGAGTAACCTGCTTAACGCTCAGGGTTTCACCATCTGAAAAAAAACTACAGTCATTTAATGCTGATAGTTCGGTGCTGCTCTGATACTTTGATTGACATAAGAAAAAAATGCTATGCATGATGCATAATTAATGAGAGTACATTATTACTAGGCCGGGGCAGTGGTGGCCTAGCGGTTAAGGAAGCGGCCCCGTAATCAGAAGGTTGCCAGTTCGAATCCCAATCCACCAAGGTGCCACTGAGGTGCCACTGAGCAAAGCACCGTCCCCACACACTGCTCCCCGGGCGCCTGTCATGGCTGCCCACTGCTCACTCAGATAAATGCAGAGGACAAATTTCACTGTGCTGCTGTGTATCACATGTGACAATCACTTCACTTACACTTACATTTATGGCATTTATCAGACGCCCTTATCCAGAGCTACTTACAATCAGTAGTTACAGGGACAGTCCCCTGTTAAGTTAAGTGTCTTGCTCAGGGACACAATGGTAGTAAGTGGGATTTAAACCTGGGTCTTCTGGTTCATAGGCGAATGTGTTACCCACTAGGCCACCTCCACCCCCATACCACTTCACTTACTATGAGAGTCGAAATCGAATGTGCTTCAGGGTGCGTACCTGGCTGTTCCCAAGGTGTGTCGTCCAGGTGAATGATGTCAAACTGCAGCTGGTCATTGGTGTGCTCAGATGTAGTGTGACCTCTGACCCCTACACACACACCTGGTAACTCGGCCTGGTCCAACACCAGCAGCTCGAAGATGGGCAAAAACTCCGGCAAACTCACAGTCACATGCTGCAGACAAGGACAGATGACAGATGGAAGAATGGAACTGACCATTCAACTAATTAAATAAGGAATTATGTATTACATATGTAATTGTTTTAGTGAACCTCACCGACCTTTAACAACATAAACTTCTGCAGCGGCTCATACCAGAGCAGCAGAAACAGGCCAGAGGGGATGAATCCACATAAAAACGTGCTGTCTGTGTATGGGTTACGCACTGAGAGGCAGATGGAGAGATGCCTTTTTTTTTTGTGATTTTTACAGATGGAGGGACATTACATTTTGGGAGAGGGCAGCGTCCCCTACCAACACGACAGCCTCTGCATCCTTTGGTGTCTGGTATCTTCACTGACATGGCATATTTCCTGTAGGCCAGGACCAGAGTACAGGATTAAGTACATTTGGTGTCTGCATTCACATTCGCACACGACAACACACAGCCTCTGACCTGGAGTTGATCCTGGTGCTCAGTCGGTGTGCATTGATTGACAGGTGTCCCTGTCTCTTCTGCATGTTACTACGGTGATCAAAAAGCGCTGTGAGACTGTGCGAGGACAGCTGGGAGGATTTCCCTATGGATCAATGAAAAGACAGAATACTCGGAGAGTGATTTACAAGTCAACGTTGTGATTTACATAATTTACATAGAACCTCATAAATAATTAAGGAGAAATCACGCCATCTTTTTAAACTCTGATGTGTGTATGAGTGGTGGTGACCAATATAGGTGATGATGTAGTGACAGTAAATGAGAGTGATCGCTTGATACCAGCAGCCTTACCTGCAACAGACATGAGAATGTTGTTCATCACATAGAGCCACGTGCACCTCTGAGGAAGCAGCTTTAAGAAGAAGAAAGCTGTTTACACACTCATACACTCCACTAACCAGAACTTCATTACACAGGTTAACACCCTGCCCTACAGGGCGCGGCTCATGGTGTCATAATGTTGTTTATAGGAATGTTTTGTTGGCAATATTGCAGTTAATGGTTATTTACATGGATATAAATGCAATCATCAACACAATGCCTGCAGTCACTAGACATTTTTACAGATATTTATTTATTCAAGTAATGATTTAGGTAGGTGAAATCAGACTTTAAAAAATATTGGCTAGTTTCTGAAAAAAAAAAGCACTTCTGGTTGGTGCAGAAGGGTTAAATTAATTACACAAACACATTTCTGGTGATATTCAGTTTCTTTAGGTGCACTAGTGCAAATATAGGCATTCCTGTGCATCACATGCATGACATGTTATGTGAGCGCTACCTTCTCCATGGTGTCCTCGTGCAACTCATTGAGGTTGAGGGTGTAGATGCCCTCTTCAGCTCCCAGGATGAGGTAATGATCTGTGGGAGGAGTATCTAAGTTTAGCTGGCTGAAGCTTTTGGCTGCCAAATTACATAAAAAGCGAATGAGTGTGGAGCAGAAAAATAGCTTGACTAAATTATACCTTTTGTCTCTCAGTGACCTTCAGTGACTTTTTAAACAATTCAGTCTCATACAGTGTTGATACCTCCACATGTTCATTGTTTTATGCAAAGCATAAAAATATATATTGGGCTCTAGGTGTGTTTTTCTTTGTGCAAACCTAATTTGAATCACGTTCCTAAATAAATTCAACATTTTCATATCCCTAGTACAGATTATGACATACGCTGCACTTGTCGTCCTATTAGAAAAAAATAACTCGCTCTTGAGTATGCTCTAGAGTATGCTCTAGAGTATGTCCTTTACATGTTCTCACCTTAGTTGACGGAGTGCTTGAGTTTGCTTTTGTGCAGTAAAATTAGGGCACATAGAGGGATAATAATATACAGCAGCATTGTTGTGCCAGCTTACCTTTAGTCTTTGGCCACACCCATGTGACAGCGCAGTGGGTTTTCAAGGGACAACCATTAAAAACTTTAGAAAAACACGCCCCCATCTACAAAACATATATCCATAAAAAAATGTTGTTCGTTTTAAGCACATGTTGTGTATGATATTGTGACATTTGTAGTAATATGTTCAGCCAGGGACTCACATGCACTTGGGGTGTTGGTGGAAGTCCATGGCAATTAGACCTCTTAAGAACAAAAAAAAAATGAGTCATTTACTCATATGCTGTACTAACACTGCAGTCCAAATGACCTTCAACCTTTAATATTTATTTGATAATTATTACACTCTTTATTTGCATCTCACGCACAGAGTCCTCTGTTTTTCTTCGAAGCGTGCTCCATTCAGATGAAACTGCATCTTCCCTGCCACTTTCTCTGAGGTTGCCCTCCACAGCACCCTCACCCTCTAGGAGGACATGTGGGTTATTGCAGAAACCTACAATTTGTCTTCATTCTTAACACAGTTAAGTTATCCAGTTCTATAGAAAACAATCACAGTGGCCCACTGACTCTACTTAATACTGTAGTTTAATATGTATTTGTAGCTCCGTACCTTCAGTAGGTGATGAGAAGAGAGAGTCAGTGGAAAGTGGAGAGTCTGAGAACAGCAATGAACCGGTGAGGAAAGAGAGGTCACAGAGGGTGGAGCCACTGAGCTGGGATGAGTGCTTGTCTGAGGGTGGGGAGGGACCGTCTCCCTGGGTTTTGGAGATAACAGGGGTGGAGGCATGGCATGGCATGACAGGGGGGGCAGGAGTTGAGGGCTGGGAGAGAACAGCCCGCCTCTTTACTGTTCCAAACTTATCCTCATCGTCGGATGTGGGGGGGTCCTGCAGCATTTGACACAAAATGTAATTAATTTTTGTTTAGAGAAAAGTAACACACATTTTTTAAATAGTTTGCTCATCTGAACACTGCTATAGGTTTTATAATCCAGCTCATGTCCTCACTAGATGTATTTGTTCCAAGCCGTCATATTCACTCACCTCACTAGAGGGCGCCTTCTTAATGGTCAGACTTCTATAATGGGACATACAAAATGAATTATCATCAGCAGGTTTTCATATAACAAGAAACACGCATTGAGAAATTTCACTTATCAAACTTTAATACTAACCCTCTGTGACTAAGTACAAGGATATACACTGTAATTACATTAAATCCAAATAATGCAGCTATTAAATCACCTCTTAAGAAGTGCCTCCTCAACACTCTCCAATAAACTCCTGAAGGAAGATCAGAAACACACTTATTACTATTCTAGTTTACTGATAATACACAAATGTTAATATATCCTGAGCTAATACAGCTTGTTTATTCATGATTGACAAGTCATTATTTCTGTACAGGGATCTTACGGAGAATCTGTCTCATTTCCAATACTGTTCCACTCCTCATAGGAGCCCTGTGAAAATCATGTGCATAAAACATAGTTAATTTACATTCATATTACAGGTTCATTTTACATTTAGAGCATTTATCAGACGGCCTTATCCAGAGCGACTTCAGTAGCTACAGGGACAGTCCCCAATCCCCTTAGTAGTAAGTGGGATTTGAACCTGGGTCTTCTGGTTTATAGGCGAGTGTGTTACCCACTAGGCTACCACCAGTGATTGGCTGCACGTATCAGCATTGTATCAAACCTACTCACCAGGTCAGGACAGGGATCTGTCTCTTTCCTCTTGGGGGGTCCAAGTTTCACATTATCAACTAGGGGAGAGACACACACAGAATTCCAATAGTGACTGTACTTTTATACCATCTATTCAGAACAGAAACACAGCTTTCTTTCATTTAACTGGAGTGGGGTCTGAGACCAGACTGATAGAAACTGAGTGGCCCCCCGAGTGCTCTGTTGTTGTCGTGGCAACGACTAAGCCACAGCAATTGAATGCTTGAGTTGTAGAGCCCAGATTAGTCAGGGCTTTAACTCCTTAACTCTCCTTTTGAAAAATTACACCTAAAGTACACACCCAAGTACTTACCATTATATGAACAGAATGAGCGTAGCATTCTGTTGATAGTATCGGCATTTGGATTCAATTCAGAATGATCCTTATGACATTAAGAATCATTTTATAATCGATGCATCGCGATGCAGACATGGGCGACATTGCATTGATGAAGTGCAGAACATAATCGATTATATCTTAATGACGCTTCTTGGTGATTTTCTGGCAGCGGCATAAACATTCTCATTGGAAAGAAGTGCTGATAGTGACTGTGGCTGCCTGATCTGAGTACAGTGCCACTTCGGGTAGGGGTTTCAAGCTGTGTGGCGTGGCACTCGGCAGACTTGTTCTGACACCAAAGCTGAAATTAGTTGAAGTTGGACTGCTGCGCGCTGTGACTTATTTTTGCATGACCAATAGAACCTAAGCGATCTGGTGTTCTTTCTGCCACTTCGAGACACACACACACAAAGCGGGAATGGAGCAAAAGTTGATCTGAACAGTCAACATGACATTTTTACACGATTTTCCATGAGCTTAGAAAACGACACATGTTTTTTGTGCTGAGTGCAGCAAGTGCAGCGTTCGGTCTTAACGCCACTTTAGATTTTCTCCAGTGAGCAATGGTCTGTGTTCAATCCGTGTTCAACTGATGCCACAGACGTCTGAACCAGGCGTGTGACGGGTTTGGGTCGTGTAATGGAGGAAACTGTTGAAGCATGCAGAAAGGAGGCCCACCGGGAAGAAAGATAATCTCACTCCGCTGCTGGGGTTTCCATCATGCTCTCTATTTATTATGCCTACAGCACCTCAGTTCCACCACACCAGGGTAAATGTCGGTAATCGCTCGTACATGAGACGGGGACATTACATGTACCAAACGTTACTGCTTTCATGCAATAAAAAAAATTTGTAATCTGGAGTTTGTGCTCCTTACCACCAGGAGTCAATGTCGAGGTCTCGCAAATTACGCAGGTATTGCATCCGCATTTATTCACACCTCTAGTGCTCACAGTGTTGCTCCTTTTACATCTTACATTTTACATGTATTTAGAATAATTTCACCACTGCAGTTATGTTAACGCACAACTAATGGAAATAAATTACATTAACTGGATAAATTATTGACATGAATGTGTGTAGTAATGAGAGAGAGGCAGATGGAAAAATGTACAGCATGACAGAGTGTTCGTGTGTAGGTAGGTTTGTGTGCTGGACTCACATTGTTCCTCAGACTGGGTTCCATGAGCTGGAAGATGTCTCACTAGTGACTGGATCTTATCGGGGAAGGCACTACATGTCTGCACACATCACACCAAACAATGAGCATTCATAGACACCATGAATGTGTGTATGTGCATTCTGATGTACATTCACAAACATGTACTGTAAAAACAAAGAGGAGCTAACACAAGCACAAAAAGTTCAATCAATCAAACACCTCTAGGTCACTTTCATCCATGCCAAGAGGGGAATGCAGGTCAGGGCTGTTGGCCAGATCAATCAGCTCTTCGCCAAGTGTTTTTCTCAGTTGCTGAGTCACAAATGAGTGCTGAGAAGAAGAAGGCAGAGGTCAAAGTTCACCACATGCCACTGCAACATTGAAATACCTCAATAACAAACTTCCACTCACCTGTATAATTATTTTCCCCTAGGCTTTTCTAAGTAAGCTAATGTAAAAGTAAGCTAACAGTAAAATACATTTAGATTCACAGCATTTAAGCGATGCAAATCCACTTACAATCAGTAGTTACAGGGACAGTCCCCCCTGGAGCAACTCAGGGAAAAGTGTCTTGCTCAGGGACACAATGGTTGTAAGTGGGGTTTAGTGACTTTGTGGTCAGAAGTATCATTACACGAAGCGTTTTGATGTGATGCCAGTCTAGCTGCTGAAGCAGTAACAGTTTTACCTGCAACAGTTTCTCAGCTGTGGGCCTCCGGCGAGGGTTCTTGGTGAGTGACACTTTTACAAAGCTGTGAAAATCAGCTGACCTGGAACAGAATAATAAAGTCTCCTCAGTGTCCCTCTTCACCACAGACATCATTTGCTGTCATAATAGCCTCATATACAAATATACAGTGTAGTTTGTAACTAGACACACATATAGTGCACAGATGTACATGCGTATATATCGCTGCAGTTCAATAGTTGAGAAATGTCCTTGCTTTTGATAGTACACAACTGTATGGTACATTAAAAGACAACAGATGGGTCAAAACTCCAGTCCAGACATTGTTCATTGTAAATGACTATGGTGGTTGGAAATTACTATTAATGAGTGGAATACACGTAATACATGTACAAAGGAAACTGATCAGCAACAATTGGTCTTGAGTTCTAATGGAATACTGAGTTTGATAACCCAAGTGTGTCACTTTAAAAGCCTTATTAATTATGAGAAAGACCTTTTCAATAATCATAGTACAGCCAAAAACAGTTGCACTGATTAAAGAAGCGAATAAACTAGCCTTCTCAGTCTATCAGCAGATGTTTTTTGTTTATTTGTATTTTTTTTATTCCATAATCTAGGACATTTCTAAATGACTTAAAACCTTATGAACTATCTATATATCTATATAAAACAATATGTCATCTGTGTGGTGATGGTGAGGCTGGTTACCATTGGCTTTTCTCTTTGAGCTTTGGAGGCTGGAAACTGCTTTTGCTCATGAGCACAAGAGCCCTGGAGGGGTGTAGAGACATGTCAGCAGGGTGTAGAGACACATCAACACCCTTCACTCATTCACAGCAGCTATATCTAGTCAAAATCTGCTCATCTCTCCAAGGTCAGACTGTGACTCCTAAAACTTGGTGTCTCAATGGGACTATAAAGTAAACCAGCAGCACTAAACACCAATTTTACGAGTTTCTGACGTTGTACTCATGTCCTGAGGTTAGCAACAGATGTGTGTTCATACAGGCTGATCCCACAGGTCTTTTTTAAAAGCTCACCTCATTGGGTGCAGGTCAAACATTGGTGGCTGCAGCTCCGCCAGCTCGATTGCAGTGATGCCCACAGACCAGATGTCACACAGCTGGTTATAGCCACCTTTCTTCTCCACTGCAGCTACCTCTGGTGCCATCCTGCAGGAGAGTTTAAATCAATGCTTACGTGCCCAGAACATGCTCATGACTACCATATGTGCCAACCAGCTGCACAGCTCTTTTTATTTCACTTTCAGAATCAGAACCCAATGAAAAAACAGACAGAACAGCTGTGAAATCTGCATGAACACCCAGTCTATAAAATTGCACACATGCCTCTGCTGTCTGATAATCCTCTGAGTGTGTTAATCACCAGAGAGTGTGTTCAATGGGGCTTTTGTTTCCCACAGAGAGCAGGCATGCAGCCGGCTTTCGCTTCCTACTGTATACGCCTGCTGAGAACAAGGAACACTGGCATGCAAATGCAGTCACTCACTGTTATAATCTAGTATCAGAGTATTACGCCACTGGGCTCAAATTAGGAGACAGGTGCACTTTACTGACATAGATCTCTGGAAGAATATCTAGTAAATACTCCAAAAAGTATGCACAAGCCACTTTCGGTTCTTAAGCAATTTTCTTTCTGTCCATTATTCTTTTTATTATTTAATGGAATTATTTTTTATTGTGCTTTTATTTTATTGTAACATTAATGGTGTATTGTGTAAGGATGGACATCACGGGAGCATGCCTTGTGTTCTCTTCTCCCTCTTTACTCTTTCTTCTCATTTTTATTTTCTCTGTAACCTTGGTACCTTTTTACATTCAATATTCGCATGTAACTACAATAAATTAACACCGGTGTGTTTTATTGGGAGCTACATATTTTATATTCACATAAGATTTACAACATGAGTATTTTCATAATGGTTTTCGCAGCCCTCTTCACTCTACAGTGACCTGTATGCAGGATTTGAGTACTTGGTGTTGGTGAGTGAATAGGTGTGGTCAGTGTGGTTAATATCAGTTCTGTAAAGCTGTCAGCTCTCACCAGTAGGGTGTTCCAATGAAGGATTTCCTCTTGGAAACCGAGGTGCTGATCTCGGCAGCCACTCCAAAATCCGCTGAAGGGGAAGTTGATGACACAATGATGTGTGTTAGGGCAAATATAAATATGCGGGTTTAGAACAGTCATGACTGTGAGTGAAAGATTTTACATGTGTGTTGATATATTTAAATGTTTTAAATATTCTTATATATGCATGTGTGGAGTATTTGAATGTGTGTGTCCGAACTGACCTAGTTTGACATCTCCTCGTTCAGTGAGAAGGATGTTGGCACCCTGAAGGGAGACCAGAAGTGACATAATGAGCACATGAAGACAGGCAGACACGAACACACATGCACACGCACACACATGTACAGTAAGCCTGTATGCAAACACACACACACACTCACTCACGCACACACACATGTACAGTAAGCCTGTATGCACATGCACACACACACACACACACACACACACACATATATATATATAGACAGAATGAGTTCCATAATCTGGACAACTGCTGAAAAATAACCTTTCAGTGAGTTCACTAAGCAGGTGAGTAAGGGAATAAATGGCACTGTACTTTAATATCCCTGTGCATTTTCCCCATCTGGTGGAGGTGATGGAGCCCCTTCAACAAAAAGATAAGGACAATTAATTATTTTAAGCAAGCACACTTTGGGTAGGTGCTGTGTGTGAACCGGTATGGTCAGGAAAGCTATATATGTGAAGTTCACTAATACAAAGGTCAGAATGCTAGAATAACAGAGCTGATGATTCTGAATGTTTGGGTCCAGGGATGGACCTGGTCTGTATTAGAGAGATCATGTCTGTGATGCCTGCCGATGCCCCATGAAGGTGGGGAGGAGACATGCCCATAATTAAAACTGTCCAGAATGAAGAAATAGGATGTATGAGGGCTGTCAATCATCCTCCAACTTAGGAATTATTTCAGGGTGTCTTAAACAGTATTCATATGTATATACCTGATGTTACATTAGCAGACGCTGCCCGAGTGCTACGTCTACAATAATCTGGCTCAGTATGTTACTATGTGAGTGGAAGAATGTAAGCAGAAAACTGCTCACCTGTAGCGTCTCCCTGCACATGTATGCTATTTGTTTCTCTGTCAGGGGGCCGGTCACTGCAAGACACACATTTCGCTATAACACATCACGGTGTTTGCAGCAGAACATTTTATCCATGATTATCACTCCATACACAAGCAGCTCAGCCCTGGCACAGTCAGAAATGGTCAAGAATACCGTGGTATATGTCTTGCAGAGACCCTCCTCCACAGAACTCCATGCAAATCCAGAGCTTATTGTTCCTGTCAGATGAGAGATAGTTTCACTGGATTCTGTAAAACAAGCACGTTCATATAACAAAAAAAGAATAACCAATTCACACCGACCAGTGATAGCTGCCGAAATAGCCCACAATGTTCTGGTGTTTGCATTCCTTCATCATTGTGATCTCCTGCTCAATGGATGATAGATCTTCACCTGAGAGGAAAAAACCAAACCAAACTGTACACCAGTGTCCTGATACAAATAACCTCTATGAAACCCCACAATAGATGCTGTAATGCAATGATGTGGATTTCAGTTCAGATTTCAACTGTCTATGAATGGTTACACTCACTACAGCTCATTAAAAAAAAAAGACACTGCTTGACAAAGACCAACCAAAAAAGAGAAGGTGCAGAGCAAGCCTGAAATAACATTTTACAACACTGTCTAGAAGAAGACACAATATCTGAGCTTTCAAAAACAATATCATGCTCTCCCCTATCATTCAGAATATAATGAAACTTAAAAAGTGGTCGTTTGTCTTTCTGCGTATTCTATTCAACACTTCCCCATAAACACTGAACTTCTGTAAAGTTTTTTTTTTTTTACTTACTTACCAGCATCAAGTTTGATAACTTTGATAGCTGTGGTGACAGACGACTTGATGCTGCGAGCCTACGTACACAATGACAGAAAAGCATTTTTACTCGTATGTCATTGAATGTGTACACATACATACTCATATATACTGAATATACTCAAATACACTGTACAATGCTGCTTGAACTCTGCACTGAATGGCCTTTTTGTTGTTTCGACACTAATCTGCATGTGCTTTCATTTCCCTTGGTAAATACCAGAGAAATTAAAAGGATTACTGCCCAAAGGCTTTATGCTGGCTGATCAGAGGAAGCTGAGGATTCGGCTGCCATATGTGAGCTCCTGCGGCCTGGATGCTGACATCAATCTCGGGATAAGGACGGTACCGCGCAGCAGATATAAAATTGAAAATGGAAGATTTTCATCTAAAAATGAACGAGGCGGGACACATGACCCACGAGGTGGGTAACAGGGACGTCTTCCTTCCTAAACCGAGGCACTCGCTCAGCAACTCGTCTGCAGACAGGCGATCAGTGGCATCTTTGAAGCTTGTCTCCTGTCGCCATGGTAACAACACCAGCCAATAGTTACTGAAAAAATAAAACTGACCCCCCCCCTTTTTTTTTTTTTTTGCAAGCCCTGCATTTGTTTCCTGTTTTCTTTCCTGTAGTACCCGAATGACATCCGGTGATGGGTGTCATTTCAGCCCAGAGTAGTCACATGGGTGGTAACTCTCGCTTGAAAACATACCGTTTGTGCTCAAGTACACTAATTATTTCATTTGTGAGCAGAAATTCCCGACAGTTTATAGCACACTCACTCACACACGCACTTTTACATGTCAACCCACTAGTCATTCACACTCGTCGCATTTAATGCAGGTTGAATGCACGCCCTGCTCGTGGGTGCTGCAACCTGCTGCTGATCTTCCTCCTCACGCTCACTGGCAAGAAATGGGACCAATAATAGAAAGTTGACACGTTGCAGTGGCATTAAACGCGCGGTTTCGTATGAAGTGCATTTGGGATGCGCCCATCGTCTCGTTCCTGCTGTGGCAGAGTTGCACGTACCTTGAAGACGTCGCCGTACGTGCCGCTCCCGATCCGGTGGATCAGCTCGTATTCGTCCCGCGGGTCGGTGAACGAGACGCCGACCGCATCCATCGCTGCTGCTGCGGGAAAATGGCAGCTCGGGCCGAGGTCCTGGCGGCAGCGAGCCGCGGGCAGGAAAGCGCCGCTCCTCCGTCAGAAGGAGGAAGAGAGAAGCGGGGGGAGCGACGGGCCGAGTGCCGACACCCCACCCTCCCCAAAAAACATTTACCAGTAAAAACACACAAAAACAGCCACGATAATTCAGAGCGGATGGAAAAAAAATTGTATTGTTTTTTTTTTTTTATTATTATGAGCAGCATATCTATAACAATACTGTATTGTTGTACAGCAGAGCATTGTGACAGTGTTGTAACAGGTTTAATGGCATTTCATCAGCAGAGAAACAGTGAAACGCATTGTTGAAAATACAGTAGAGTCCAAAAGTTTGGACACACCTCATTCAATGAGTTTTTTTTTTTTTTTTTTTCATGACCATTTACGTTGGTAGATTCTCACTGAAGGCATCAAAACTATGAATGAACACATGTGGAGTTATGTACTTAACAAAAAGTGGAGACCTGGCCTCCACAGTCACCGGACCTGAACCCAGTTGAGATGGTTTGGGGTGAGCTGGACCACAGAGTGAAGGTAAAGGGACCAACAAGTGGGAACTCCTTCAAGACTGTTGGAAAACCATTTCAGGTGACGACCTCTTGAAGCTCATCGAGAGAATGCCAAGAGTGTGCAAAGCAGTAATCAGAGCAAAGAAACTAGAATATAAAACATGTTTTCAGATATTTCACCTTTTTGGGTTAAGTACATTTTGAATGAGAAGGTGTGTCAAAAATATGGCCTGTACTGTATATCTTCTTAATACTATAACTTGATGAACAATGCTGTGAGCTTTCTGGCATTGGAGATCTGATGTTTAGTCACACGCGCTGTATAACAGTTTGGCTAAAATATGAGTAATTGTTGACAAAAAAAGTATGAGAAAGAAAACGGAAAAGCGAGCAGACGTATCGTTACTTCATAGCCAGATTTGCAAGTAAGAAATGCATACTGGGGAATCCGTGTGGGCTTTCACATTTATCACGGGCACACCACCCTGTAAAATAAAGAAGAGGAAAGCAGAGGAATTTTTTTTTCTTTTTCTGACACACACGTGAGTGCATGGATGCAGGAACTTGATCCACATCAGTGTGTACAAGATATTGTAACTGCCAGGACACAGGTATGAGTCTGTTTACGTCATGATTTATTATATTACACGATAGTCAGATGCTTGGATGTGGACCAGAAAGGAGAAGGCAAGAAAATGACTGGACTTTCATTAAAGGCCCAGAGAGAGATGGGAATGGATCCTATTTCCCTTTAAGGATTCCCTAACCCTCCAGCCTCTGGGATTTCTGAGGGGTGTTTCCTCTGGGGTCAAGGTTAAGATTTGGTTTTGGCTTTAAATACGGAGTCCCAGGGGGTGTCTGTGCTAGAATTAGATATTTCTCATTGCTCCACACGCCTGCGGCTCTCCGTTCTTATTCTAGCCACGGGAGGGCGCTCACACAATTTACAAGAATCTTACTGAACAGAAAGCGTTCTAACATTATGCAAACATTTCCCCCATTTCACTGTCATATGAATGTCGCATATACTGCTCCGTTTATTCAACGCATAAGCGAAATTTAACAGTGATTACCATCCTGTGAGACTGGGTTTTAAGTGGTCATTACTGAAATATTAAACGAAAAAAAAAAAAGAAAATATTGCCGTGATTAGAGTTTTGCAAACGTTTGCTTCCGGCCCATGCACAGCGTTGGGCGGCGTACTTTGCGGCGGTAAGTGGAGAAGGACCTCCACGCTCCAACGACGCAGTGCTGGGGAAGCTCTGCCCGAGCAGAAGCCACGACTCATAGTTTCCGTCCGCATCAAGTCACGTGTCGCGATCGCAGCGATCCATTGGCTAAAACTCTTCAGCGAGCAAAGAACATCTGCAAGGGACCTTTCAGAGACGCGTCGATGGCAGCAGTACAGTCCACTGCCTTTAAATAAAACCATGTATAGTTCCTCAAAATATAATTTCTGAATGGCGCGCAAAACTGCCGTTTGTGTGACCACGTTGTTGTCAGTAAATCGTGCTTGTTGCAGTGGGCTGACTTAAAAATCAGCATAATCAGTACATAATTTTGAAACACATCTACCTATTCGATCTCTCAAATGTATTTATGTACAGAAGTGATACAATCGGTGATACAGAAGTGATACAAGCCCAGGCCCTTGAGTGTCTTGGTGTTTTGTGCTCCTACTAATCTCAACACTTCAATGGAACTGCATGCCTGCATGAACGAGATTTAGTTGAGAGTCGTCGTTCTCGTTGGGAAAAGAGACTCCGCGCATGCGCAACGCGCCCCCTTCTCATACTCTAATGGCCGCCGGGCTGAGCGGTGAGCGCAGCCGAGGCTACGCTGCGTTCCACGGTGGGTCCCCCATCACGGACGGCTAGACGAGTTACCATGGTCGAGGTTCGGCCGGACAAGCGACGAGCAACGGAATTAAACGCCGGCGTCGAGTGAATCGGTACCGCGTAGGTATTTCAGCGTCCCGCGGGGCGGCTCGGGTGAAATAGCGGATTTGAGTTCGCGGTGCTGAGGGCGGCCAGCGTCGCGTCAGGCGGTGTTGGGGGTGGCCTTTGGCCGCACCATGTTGTCGTTGCTGTGCGATCGTTTGTGTGTAGCGTGTGTGAGCGAGGCCGAGGGTTCGCCCCCCCCTCGGCTCGGTGAAGTTGGGAAACGATGCTGGGTTATTAACGTAAACAACGTCACTGTTGTTAACGCCGCCGCCGGTGCCGCTGGCGTTTCACTGCGAGATCAAGTGCGTAATCTCGCACAGATTTATCGGCCCCGTTAAACGCTGGTTACCCCGCGCGGTCAGACGGACCGGGGTTACTAGAGTTCATGCGCGCATCATCATCATCATCATCATCATCATCATCATCAGCATCAGCAGCAGCAGCAAGTCATGCTCTGCTCTCGTCTACTCTCATCTACTTTATTAAAAGGAGATGGGAGTTCGAAATCTGGTGTCGGTGTGCGATGGCATGTTGCTTTCAGTTGCATGCTCCGGGTCGGTACAGTAAAAGTAAGCGCTTCTGTCCATTTGTAGTGTAACTGTGGCCTTGTGCAGGTGTGGAGTCTTATTTGAATTGATTTGGCTGCTGATTACATTGACCCATTTATGCACATTATTGTTAAAGATTGAGTAAAGGGAAGGACATAAATGAAAAGCCGGATCACTGTTTTATTCATTCGGGATGTAACCATATGACCATATAGCAACGCTGAAGTTCCTCACTATTACAATATTATACTATCCTTTAATGCAGTGTAGTGTTTGTGGTGGGCAAATGGCTGTTATAAGGATTATTACCTATAACACAGGTGGCAGATTATATGGATTTCTGTATGATTTTAAGGGGCATAGAAACCCCCCCCATAGCAAAGTAGTTTCATTCATTACTGGGAGAGCAAACCTGCTCCCGCCAAGATCACCCTACACTCGCCCTACGTTTCGAATCATCTGTGCTAACCGTCATGCAAGCTTTATTCGTGTTACGCTTCTGTAACACAGTTAATGGACGCGGTGGCAACAGCAAGTAAAGTAAACACAATAAGGAGTTAAATTAAGAACCTACGCGTCCCCCCCCCCAAAACGACTGAACTTGCTTACTGCTGGGACCTTTTCTTGCGAACCCCATTTTAGTTTCTTTCGTGCACTGTGCAGTTTTGGGGCAGTGGTGGCCCTAGCACTGCTCCTGCCTGTCATGGCTGCCCACTGCTCACCAAGGGTGATGGTTAAAAGCAGAGGACACATTTCGTTGTGTCACCGTGTGCTGTGCTGCAGTGTATCACAATGACAATAACTTCACTTTCACTTTGTGTCCCCCTGCGGGCAGTGTGTTTTGGTTCATACTCTGTATTAACTATCTGTAAAGAGACCATGTTAGCTGTGCCTGAACTGTGTCACTTGCCATTTCGGGATGGGTTTTCCAGAACCGGTCCCGGCCGTGTAGATGGGCTCGGCTTGCTTTCTCCAGTGGCTCTGGGAATGTTTATTTGGAGTCAGCAGATCGAGCTCTCCTGACCCACGATTGTTGCGTTGCGCCACGAACACGCTCAGACTGGAATCCTTGGCGGCCTGGAATGTCCATGAAAGGTTCTCCTGAGGTTCTATTGTTCTCTGCACAACCGTAGACTTCTGGAGCGTGTCCAGGGTGCCGCAGCGTTGCCACGTTTTCTCCTGGACAAATAGGTCTGTTGCAGAGGATGTGGATTCTGATAACTCTCCTTTTTACACGGCCACAGTGTTTTCGTGTTAAAAAGTACATTTAGGAAGGAGGCAAATCAGATTAAGGTTAAATAGCTGCTTTTGTGCTTTTATGGGTACTTTGCAGATGGATCCGAGTCACATTTTTCATGTGGTGAAGCACTGAGGAACACGAGTGTTTCACATATCTGTGTGTAACAGGTGTGTGTGTGCCCAGTGTTTCCAATACACACACAGCAAGTGGGCAGCTTAGCCAAACAAACCCGTTCATTAAAAAAGGCATTCATTAAATCAATACATTTGGTGTTGTCTGATAACCTTGAGCGTTTTCATATTGTTGTGTGAACTAAGTGTTTGACTATATGCTTTGACTACTGTGGCCACCTTTTAATATAGCCCTGCATAATATACCCAAATGAAGAGTATTTAAAGGGGAAGGCAGTATTCCCGGGGCAGTGGTGGCCTAGCGGTTAAGGAAGCGGCCCCGTAATCAGAAGGTTGCCGGTTCGAATCCCGATCCGCCAAGGTGCCACTGAGCAAAGCACCGTCCCCACACACTGCTCCCCGGGCGCCTGTCACGGCTGCCCACTGCTCACTCAGGGTGATGGTTAAATGAAGAGGACAAATTTCACTGTGTGCACCGTGTGCTGTGCTGCTGTGTATCACAATGACAATCACTTCACTTCAGCACACGTCTCAATAAATGTCAATACATGGACTGTCCTGCAGCAGGAAACGTCTATATATATATACATTTAATAACTTGTGTATTACAGCACTGTCTGTGTGGCTTGTAACACGTACTCGTCTCACCTCGCTCTCTTCTTCCTGGCAGCCGTGAGTTGCGTGCAGTGAGCCCCGTTCGACGATGCCGCTGAAAGACCGCGTAGAAGCGGTGCTGAACGTGGGCCTGCGGGTGCCTAGCATCATGCTGCTGGAGGTGCTGTACCGCTGGGACGTCTCCTCCTTCTTCCAGAAGATCCAGCGCAGCAGCCTGAGCAACAACCCTCTCTTCCAGTACAAGTACCTGGCCCTCTACCTGCACTATGTTGGTGAGTCCGCACAACCAAAATGGGACGCTTTAGATGACCGTACGATGTCATAGCCTCTTCATTCTCTGTATATCTATGCGTGCAACGCTTGTTTGCATTGTGCACTGATGGGGTGGGACTAGCCTCGTTTGTTAACACATGCCTATGAACCAGAAGACCCCAAAGTCACAGGTTCAAACCCCACTTGTGTCCCTGAGCAACTCCGCGTTAAGTTTATTGCTCCAGGTAACTACTGATTGTAAGTCGCTCCAGATAAGGGCGTCTGATAAACGCCTCAATGTAAATGTGCTGTACAGATTTTATTGCTGTAGTAGCTTATCAGCCAATCCCCACCTCGACAACAGCATTTCCTGGAAAGATTCACATCCACAGCGAATTCAACATGATATTTGCCATGTTCGTGGAGATTGCTCATCTCCACACCCGTTTTCCAGTGTTCCCTTGGTAAGTTTGCACTAGTTGTTTTTGGCCTCGACAACTTTTGAGTTGAGTAAACGAGCCCTTGACTGGTTACGTCATCTGGTTACAGCGACTATCAACTGGAGACAAACGGGCATTTTGCTCAGAAGCCCTGTCGTCTCAATGTAACACAGATCCACACAGATTTTCTGTGTCTCCAGCCAGTCTTGGCAGCGGCTCCCTGTTACCCTAGGATGAATGGACAGCGATCTCGGCCAGGACACAGGTTATTGTGTTCGATCCTGTTCTTGGGTCTCCACAAATGAATTGTGAGGACCGCACCAGTTTGGATTTTGAGCTTCGAAGAGTGATTCTTGATTACTATGAATGTGGTACCCAGGAATGTCTTATACTTCCCTGTCGATATTTAAGACTCCGGGCGCTGTTTTTGACTCGATTCCTTGATGCATTGGGCTTGTTAGACTCCATCAACAGTGGCTTTATAGGCTGCTGTAATTCGAGAGTTGACCTTGTTTCCCTGCTCGTCCATAACTGGTAATTATTGAATGGAAGAGATACTCTTGAAAGAGAAACCTGACGAAATTATTGTTGAATTGTAAGCTTGCGCAGTGTATATTATATTCTAAAGTTCTGTGCGGTTTAAATGTAGGTTTTTATTCATATTTTTGTGGTTATTCAAAACAGGAACAATTCAAATAACGTATCTGGTGTTGTCCTTTTTCCTGTAGACTGCAAATGTAACATGATCAGACACATTTTGAGGGGAAAAACCTAGTGTACGTAGGCCGTTGTGTATACTAGCGGTTAAGGAAGCGACCCATACTCAGAAGGTTGCCGGTTCGAATCCCGATCCGCCAAGATGCCACTGAGCAAAGCACCGTCCCCACACACTGCTCCCCGGGCGCCTGTCATCTCTGCCCACAGCTCACCAAGGGTGATGGTTAAAAGCAGAGAAGCAATTTCCTTTGAGATTTAGAAAAAAAACCCACATTTCGTTGTGTCACCGTGTGCTGTGCTGCAGGGTTTCACAATGACAATCACTTCACTTTCACGTTCATTACAGTTCATTTGTAATGTGTTAATGTTTTCTTTAATCAGCAGCCGCCTTATGTAAATGCAATTTGTTTAAACTTGCACATTTTTGCGATGTTATATTAACAGCTTTTTTTTGTTACTCAAAATATGAGTCACAGATTCCCTATTTGCATATATGCCCACCAGAGCTGTTAATCAGTTTGTTCGATTAGACAAGCGTTTCAAAATCTGACTCCTCTCGGGGTGAGTAAACTGTTATTTATACTATTTAGTGGTTAATGGTTTGCATATGTTGAGTTTAAGTTGCTAAGCAGTTGTGTTACGATGACCAGCTCTTTTTGAACATGCCTGGTCGGGTTTTTACACTTGTAAATTAATACATTTAATTAATTAATACATAAATTAATTTTCACAAGCAACACACTAGCCGAGTTCTTTTATTCAGGTCATAAAAGTTCAAATAATATATGCAGCGCTATCTTCATTTTACATGTCAACTGATAAAGGGGCAGTGGTGGCCTAGCGGTTAAGGAAGCGGCCCCGTAATCAGAAGGTTGCTGGTTCGAATCCTGATCCGCCAAGGTGCCACTGAGGTGTCACTGAGTAAAGCACCGTCCCCACACACTGCTCCCCGGGTGCCTGTCATGGCTATCACATGTGACATTCACTTCACTTATAGGACGCCGACCCCTGATCTATGATGAATCTGTTCTGCGACTGGGTGGTTTGCTGCACAAACATTTTCCATTTGAGCGAAGTCGCCTTCCATGCCACTGTATGGCCATCGCTGCGTCCTGTGATGTGTTTTCAGTGAGTGGGAGTGCCAGCAAGTGAGCCTGGTACTGAGCCAGGATCTACTGCCAGTTTTCCGATGCGCTGTGTTTCTCTGCGTGTGATGTCGTCATTTTAGTTTTAACATAATAAATGTACTACTATGTAGGAATGTTATCACCACCGCCACACAACAGTGCTAAAACAAAAGTGTGCGTGTGTTGGACCGTCTTCCGCCTCTTGTGAGGTGAGTGGAAATGCAGAGTCAGGAGAAGCTGGTGGTTATAAACATAAGTGCGGTGAAGTGTGTGGTCGTTAAAGCCGTAATTAAACCCTTCATGCTGCGCTGCAATTAAACCATCGCCCCAATCTAGACATCTGCCTCAGACTCCTCCCCCAAAACCACCTTGAAATGAGCAGCAGCCACTGGGTTGGGACCCTGTGCTATCCTCTCTAAAGGCTGAGCTCCTATACAGTCACCGATGAGGCTGTGCTCATTAAGCATTCATCAACTTGTGATGGTTATGCACAAAATTCTGCATAAAACTAATTAGGTAGTTGTGTTTTTTTTTGTGGGTTTGTAGGGTTTTTTAGATCATTTAAGACCTCCCAAGACTTTTTATTTGCAGTTTAGATTTGATCCGCACATCCATTGATTCAAAAATTTGCGTGCGGAAAATACATTGATGAGGTCTCTTAACTTTCTCCAGACATGCAAGTCCCAAATTGAAAGGCTTCAGAATGTAAGCCCACAACGGGGTGCTTTTAAAGCCTCGTTTTTAATAATCAGGCTGCTTTTTCCATGGCCGTGGTCAGTACAGCTTCTTTAGATTTTGAGCAGTTTGTTTTTAACTGGGAAATACCTGAAAGGTGATTTCAGAGAAATCATCTCAGTCCAGTTCTCATGCTTTCAAAAGATGATGTGAAAGTTAGCCACTGTTCTCTAATATTTACTTCCATATGCTGTCCTGACCAGAGCTGACCTTCTGTGAGGGGGGGAAAAAGCTGTAAAATCTTTATTGCCTTGATCCTTGGAATGTCCTTAAGAGGTGCCAGAGAAAATGTTATGGTTGAAGCGTATACATTTTTTTTTTTTCCTCAACATTTGATAGTTTGAACACACAATGAGCGATGTGCTCGTTGTTCCTACAATTTGTTTTAGAGTTCTGAAAAAAGAAAAAAAAAGTGAAGTGATTGTCACATGTGATACACAGCAGCACAGCACACGGTGCACACAGTGAAATTTGTCCTCTGCATTTAACCCATCACCCTGAGTGAGCAGTGGGCAGCCATGACAAGCGCCCGGGGAGCAGTGTGTGGGGACGGTGCTTTGCTCAGTGGCACCTTGGCGGCTCGGGATTCGAACCGGCAACCTTCTGATTATGGGGCCGCTTCCTTAACCACTAGGCCACCACTACCCCTGAGGTGGACCTGAGATGTTCTGGATTCAACACTGCACTGACAAGATGAACGACTATGCAATATCAGTCTCTGTAGTAAATCTACATATTGTATCGCCGTTCCTTCCAGCACTTGGTGGACTTGCTGTCGTTTCACTGTCACACAGGGGTGGTACAACAAAAGTGCAATATCTTGCGATTCTTCCCTTTGGTGATTGATTGCCAGTAAGATGGTATTTCAAAGTTGAATACATGATTTGGCGTGTGAGGGAGGAACTAAAGGCATCCTTCCTCAGACTACACTAATTTAAAAATAAATGAGTGTATTAGTGTAGGAAATTAGTGTAATTTTCCTGCTGTTTCTAAGTTTTTTCACTTACAAACATATCATAATAATAGACAGTTGTCCTCATATAAGTTGAATATTGCATAATCTACAATATTTCGATGTCATTGTTGTAGGCAACTTGTTTGTACAGTATGTTATCATGGGATTGTTAGTGATTCTCACTCATGGGTTAACTGTGTAACCTTTGCTTGCCAGCTCTGAGGTCTGTTCTGTTCTGTACGCATAAAATGGGACCAACGCATATGTTGCAATCTATAGAAAAAAACACCCACATACGCAAACTCTGACCCACGCGTGCAAACGTTTATGGGGGTGAAGACGTCAGTGGCATTAGTACGTGTATAATAATTCCTTGTGCTAGTGAGTACACTGTATATTTAATTGCATTTTTTCAGTCACATATAATAGTATAATTGTCAATATACAAGTAAAACACATTATTTGAATCAAATCCTAACCTAATCTGTTGAAATGTAAATTATTTATGTAAATGGCAAATTCTTGGCCCAAGACGGGTTGGGTTAGGGCTCCAAATCTATGTGCGAACCAGGTAGAGTGCGATTTCTAAACTATACATTGCATGCAGGCGTGTGTGTGTTTTTCACAAATTCTTTGCACACGCATTTTTTTGCCCTTTGATCGTACGTACGCTTTCTGCGCAAAGTTTTATAAACTTCCTGTCAGTGGAATGGAGAGCATGTCTGGACGCAGCAAGAAGGAACGCGTTCGACTGCGCGCCTGGCGCACGGCTCCGAGCTGTCAGCATCCTGTGTTGAGGAACGTGGGAAAGTTCTGCCCCGGCCGCAGCCGCCGCGCGGCGCTTGTTCGATATTGATCGCTGCGTAAAAGCTGAGAAAAGTCTCCTTGTTAAATCGCAGTATTTAACTTGCCTGTCTAATCATCGTGACTGGCTCAGATAAGGAGGACACCTTTCTTGTGTTTTGACCATTTCTGGGATCAGAGGTGACTCCTGTCTGCTGTGTAAACTCGGGAACTGATAAGTGGCTCCAGCATAACAGTATTATGATTTTGCAACTGGTTCACGTTTGCGCACATTGTGCCGACGTGAGGTCCTCACCTCTGCGTTCCTCATGCTGACGTATCAGGCGTTGACCTTTTTACCTGAGCACGGTGTGATAAAAATGCCGCTGTCTTATCGCTTAGGAATAAAAGGGGGGGAAAAAATGCAGATATATGCAGCCTGTGTCTTGGGTGCCCAGGGTATGAAGGCCTGGCCGTGCTGTCAGACCGCCTGGAGCTGCTGTGGGAGGGAAAATTGCTGAATCTGTTTCTCTGTCTGTCAGAAAACTCGACTCAACCTGCGACCACTTCTTTAAAGGACAATGTAGTGTATTGTCTTGTGCCAACCAGCAGTGTCCGCTGTGCTAATAAAGCTGTGTGTGTGTGTGTGTGTGTGTACACACCCAGGCACATTTGTGTTCTTGAGCTGTGGCAGATTAAGATGCGTTAATGAGTTTCAGCTCAGCAGTGGGGCAGTGATGCAGAATATAGCGCTCCGCATTACATAAGGCCGCATCAGCCAAACTGTGTGTGTGTGTGTGTGTGTGTGTGTGAGCCACAGAGAGGACAGTGGACAGGAGCCATCCTCTGTAAAGATTAAAGCTCTTCCTGCCCGTCGCACAGTCAGGCTTTCCAGAGGATCTCATGCGTACACACACACACACACACACACACACACACACACCCTCCCACCCAACAACTGAGGGCTTTTACTGTTGGCCACATACCCTCAGCAGGAGATGCTGTGTGGTCTTCGTGTTGTGTTGGTTGTGTGTAATGGAAGGCCTGTAGGCCTTTTCAGCCGAGGTCCCACCCATCGCCCACTAGAATAAGAGACGGGTGATGGCTACTCCCTGTTCGTCGAATGAGAGGCTCTGCAGACTTTGGCATCTGGATGATACTGTGACATTTGACATTTGACCCAGGACTCGGCACTCCTGAGAAGAACACGTGTCTTAAGGCTGTGTGTTTGAAATCCATCTCTGGTGGCTGGAATTTGGTGGCCTCTTCCAGGATTATCACGTACCCAGCAGTGACTGCGATTTTTAACAACCGCACATAAAAACGGCATTAAAAAACATTTGCCATAGGAATCGCAGCAGCGGTTTCTTTATGGCTGGATTTCTGGTCGCAGTGGCATGTGTGATCGGAAGCTGGAGATTGTGCGTGTCATCGAGAGGCAGGGCAGTGCGCTGGCAGGCTGTCCTGCCGGTGGCACTTGCTGTTCAGCGTCTCATTAATGATGATGCCGTAGCTCTCCGTGTTGTACCCCTCTTTCCCCCAATGACGTTGCCCGGCTGTGTGACTAGATGACAGCGGAGACAGGTTGTGTTTTGTCGGGAAAGCGAAACCCTCGTGCCTTAAATAAAATGTCACCCCCTCTCTCTGCTTCTCGCCAGGTTATATCTTGAGTCTGGTTTTGTTGACTCTGCCTCGTCAGCACCTGGTGCAGCTCTATCTGTACGTCCTTACAGCCCTACTGCTGTATGCTGGACACCAGGTCTCCAGGTCAGTGTACACACACACACACACACACACACACACACACAGACAGACAGACAGACATGGAATTAAAATTTTTTTTTTTTAAGCTCACATTAATGGCTAATGCTTTGTCACTTGCAGGGACTATGTTCGTAGTGAGCTGGACTCAGGCTACGAAGGACCCCTCTACCTGGACCCGCTGTCCATGAACCGTTTCACCACAGCGCTGATCGGTGAGAAAGTGACCCATGTTCCTTACAACTGTTGCGGAATGGAAACGTTTGATTCATGCATTTCTATGGAAATGATAAGCTAAAAATAGTCTTGCGTGTACTTTCATGTTCCATTGCTGTAAATGTGTAATTTGTCTGCGCTATAGGTCCCCATTTTTAAGTCTAAGGGAGTTTTTACATTTTTTTTTTTATGTGGTTTCGGGCCTTGTGGGAGATCGGCACACCTACTTACATTCACGCAGATTGAAAGGCTTGTGGCATTTAGATGGGGATGAAGGCTCACGTTGCAGCCGTGTTGGGTTGCACTGCTCTCTTTGGCTGTGTGTGATGTAGCGGTGGAGAAGGACTCTGGGAGGGGCTTGATTTCCATCGAGGCTCGTCTCCTATCGCAACAAACGCGCCACCTGACCACACTGAACACGTAGCAGAAACATTACCCAAATGTCATACACAGGATGATTCGCCTTGTGCCCCACCAAGGCATGTCACGTTTTCCACGTCGACTTTGCGTAGGAGTCAGGTAGGCGTGACGTGTCATCCAATCAGCTGCGCTCATGTCTGCTATCTGCTGGAGATTAACACAGGTCTGGTTGTAAAACAGTAGCCACATAGCCGGTGAGGTAATATGGTGTGATATCATTCATTGATAAGTCAGTGGGGGAGTGTGTGACGTTGTATAGTAGTCTACTCTTAATACAGTACTAATTATCTACTATATACAGCGATGTAGACAGTAATTTTCATTTTCTACATCTGCTCTGTTCACTGGTTGCGGTGAATAATGGAATATTAATAGGACCGAATCGCTGCTATTGTTCTGCTAAACACTGAGTACAATTTTCTTGCGGCTCTGTTTGGTAGCCTGGGGGGCTTGTCTCAGGTAGCAAGGTACGTGAGCAAGAGCTGCATGCCGAGCTGTATGAAAAAGCAGCATCTTGACGTATATGCGTGCGCAGTGATTGAGAGCATCGACACCTTTTGCTTTGTGTACGAGACCACGACTATGTAAACAATCTCTGCATCCCTCCTGCTATTTATCCGGATGTTTTATTGTCTCTCCCTTCCTCTCCACGTGTGTGTGTGTGTGTGTGTGTGTGCAGGCCAGCTGGTTGTATGTACGCTGTGCTCCTGCGTGATGCAGACAAAACAGATCTGGCTTTTCTCTGCTCACCTGCTCCCCCTGGTGGCACGTCTCTGCCTGGTGCCCCTAGAAACCATCGTCTTCATCAATCGCTTCGCCATGATCTTCACTGGCTTGGAGGTTGTCTACTTCCTGGCCTCTAACCTCCTGGTACCCTACAACCTGGCCAAGACAGCCTATCGTGAGTTGGTGCAGGTGAGTCTGTTAAACATTGCACTGTGCAGACACCACAGGATGTTACTATATTATTACAACAATCTTGCTGACCAAAAAAAAATGCCTGTGATTTACTATATTTGATCTGTAAATAGTTTAACCGTAATGGAAATAAGTTATTGCAAGCAACATATTCCTTTCCTGTGAAATTGAGAATTATTGAAACACGTTAGATCCATAGATATACAATGTGTGTGTATTCCAACTGTAGTTCTATATTGTCCAATTGAAAGTCTCGATTAAGCCAATCTCAGCTTCGGTAGTTCTTATTTGAGGTCATCCCTTATTTACCCTGTCTCCTACTCTCTCTCTTAGGTCGTTGAAGTGTACGGTTTGCTGGCGTTGGGCATGTCCCTGTGGAATCAGCTGGTGCTGCCAGTGCTATTTATGTGTTTTTGGCTGGTGCTCTTTGCACTGCAGATCTACAGCTACTTTAGTACGCGCGACCAGCCCGCTTCTCGTGAACGTCTGCTCTTCCTGTTCCTCACCAGGTAACTCACTACTGGGAGTTATCATGCACCATTATCCAACCAGACCTCCTCTGCTCATTGTTCATAATGAAATTCAAGGCTGCACATCTCTGAAAATCACAGACAAGAAACACAGCTTTGTTCACAAATAAAAATGCAATAAGATTTAACAAAGCGATTGTCTTTATTTTAATCCAGATGGTTCATGTGGATTGGAATAAAGCCATTTAACAATTTCTGCTCCTTTTTAATGGATCTAACCTGTCAAACCAGGAAGGCTGTGATGTATGTTTGTGTACAAAATACAGACTGGTAGATAAAGTCGGTATCAGGGGCATCAGGGGCGCAGAGGAAGCTGGAGTCATTTTTCACTGTATAGCTCCTATAGCTCGTCCTGTACCAGTGCAGTGGTGCTGATTCAGCCCAGCGAAACCAAACGGTCCCGTTTGCCAACATTGTCACAGGAGCAAAGCAGAAAGGAACAAAGTTTTCCTCAGTTCAGGTTCAGGTGCATGCATGCATGCATGCATGCATGTGTGTTTGTTCCAAAGGGACATTGTTGTTCATATTCCCAGTTTAGTTGGTTGCAGTACAATTTTTCTGCCTTTATGTTCATTTTGTGTGTGTGTGTGTGTGTGTGTGTTCAGTATTGCAGAATGCTGTTGCTCTCCCTACTCCCTGCTGGGTCTGGTGTTCACCGTGTCCTTTGTGGCCCTGGGTGTTCTGACGCTCTGCAAGTTCTACCTACAGGGCTACCGCGCCTTTATGAACGACAACGCCATGAATCGGTGAGTGGGGACAGTGTCCTCATGTTGTCTGCCCAGTTAAATTGACTCGGACACTCGGTGGACAGTGTGGACAGGGTTGTAGCCACCCCCGACGGGCACATAGGCCAGCAGAGAATTGCAGTGGGTCGGAATGTGTTGGTAAAACTAACGCTGCGGACGTTGCTTTCGCAGCGGGATGACGGAAGGCATTACCCTGCTGGTTCTGTCAGTGCAGACGGGCCTGATCGAGCTGCAGGTGATACACAGGGCCTTCCTCCTCAGCATCATCCTCTTCATTGTGGTGGCATCCATCCTACAGTCCATGCTGGACATTGCTGACCCCATCGTGCTGGCGCTTGGAGCATCCAGAGACAAGTAAGTTGACCGACCAATTAACATAAAATGAGCGTTTTATTAATTTTTTTTAGTCTGATAATCCAGTGTCACTTGAATGCGCATAATGCAGATTCAGTTCAAACATGCCTTTTCTCTGTAGAAGCATATGGAAACACTTCCGAGCAGTCAGCCTCTGTCTGTTCCTGCTGATCTTCCCAGCATACATGGCTTATATGATCTGCCAATTCTTCCACATGGACTTCTGGCTTCTAATTATTATTTCGTCCAGCATACTGACGTCTTTGCAGGTATGCTCACAAAACAAACATGCATATATACAAACACACAGCACACTGACCTCAGCAGTTTGAGAAATTCTGACCTGAGCCCATTGAACTTTTGTCTATGCATACGTACACTAACAGAACTATACTTGCAATTTTTTTTTTTTTTTCAAAGAAGGATTAAAAACAATAGCTTCATTATTGTAAATTGTTTTAAATACTTAAAGCAATTGCCTAATAATGATTGACTGAAGGTTGACTGAAGTACAAGCAAAGAAAATTAAATGACAAAAACTCAAATTTTGTTCTTTCATGTCGTGGCTGTGTTTGTGATGTACATGAAAATTCACCTCTGTCATCTGTGTCACTCTCAGCTACGTGTGTGCACATGGTCCTTCTCCTATTGGTGAATTTGGGAAGGCAGATTTAAAAAAAAAAAAAAAAGCACAAATAAGCACTCGACTGCATACATTTCGCTGTGTTTGTTTCTGTGTTATATACAGGGGGGGGGGGGGGGGGGGGGGGGGGGGGGGGGGGGGGGGGCTTCTGATTAAACACACTCTGCTTCCATCATGACTTTTTGTATTTACACTTGACACCCTTATCCAGAGTGAAATAAGAACCATTAAGTTACAGGTGTCTGGCTCACGGACGGCAGGAAGTGGGATTTGAACTTATGACTTTGTGATCAGGTGGTTTGTAGACCAGCTACCCCCTTAGTAAGAGTTCTGGAATGGAGGACACGTGCGCACTTCAATGTTAATGTAAACCCAGTGCTCTTCTGCGCTTCTCAGCACCTTGTTTAGGGAGCCTCAGTCATAGATGATTGTCTGATATAATCAATCACTTAGTTTACCTTTTAATTATTATTATTATTATTTATTTTTTAGATAAAGGACTTCTCAATTACAGAATGTTCATAGTTTATTGAAAATGATTCCTTTTTCCAGGTTCTGGGCACTCTGCTTATCTATGTCCTCTTCATGGTGGAGGAAGTTCGGAAGGCTCCCGTGGAGAACATGGACGATGTCATTTACTGGGTGAACGGGACCTATCGGCTGCTGGAGTTTGTGTTGGCGCTGTGCGTGGTGGCGTACGGCGTTTCGGAGACCCTGTTTGGCGAGTGGACCGTCATGGGCTCCACTATAATCCTGGCGCATTCGTACTACAACGTCTGGCTGCGGGCACAGCTGGGCTGGCAGAGCTTCCTGTTGCGGCGAGACGCCGTCAACAAGCTCAAGAGCCTGCCCACGGCGTCGCCGCAGCAACTACAGCAGTACAATGACATCTGTGCCATCTGCTACCAGGTACCTTGTTTCACTCGATTTCTCTCCAATTCACTCTGTCTCTCGACACACACGTTTCCAAATATGCCTGCGCAATAACTACATGTATTTATTTACTGAAAACAGTTGTGTTAATTGTTAGTTTTTTTGGAAAATATAAGAATATATGAAACTGAGAAGCACAGTACCATATTTTTTAGAAAGTACAGGGTGGGCCGTTTATATGGATACACCTTAATAAAATGGGAATGGTTGGTGATATTAATGTCCTGTTTGTGGCACGTTAGTATATGTGGCCCTCCCTGTAGTCTAGATTGATTTGCTGCAGATCTAGGAGATGTGAGGTTTTGGTGCCCTCCACTGGTCAAAGAAATGCATCACGTCACAAGCGAGGTTGCATTTCTGAGCAGATCTGACAGCTTTGTGTATGCTGCCACTGAGCAAATGTGATAAATACACATGCATCTGATATACAACGTATACTGCTTTAGTCAGGGAAAGTAATGGAATTTGAAAAGAGACATTACCAGGACTTGAAAAGTTTTGGAACACGAAATAAACATGTACATAGGTCCCGTAAGACTGTTTAAAACTACATTCTACTGCGTGCGTTGCTTTTCATATTCCAGCACCAACGCCGCTGCGTCTCCTTTTAAAATGAATGTAAATTACTGCTGATTATCTATGCCCATACATGACGGGGTCCAGTTTACTCGTGCTGGCGTGACCATGGAGGAAGAAATAGGGTTGTCATGAGTTTAGTTTGACTATTTTCTGAAAAAAAAAAAAAAAATTTCCTCTCACATTTGCACAGAGGTTTCAGGGAACATATGGTCATGAAAATTTGCCTTAGAGTAACAGAAAAGTCATGGAAATTATTTAGTAAAAATGTGTAAGAACAAGTGTGTATTGTTTAAAGTAGTCTTATGGCGTACTTCTATAGAACGAATGCGATTCTCTTGGCTTCCTGTTAAATGAAATGTTCTTCTCGGTGTGTGTTTGCCAAACAGGACATGAAGTCTGCAGTCATTACCCCCTGCAGCCACTTCTTCCATGCTGGGTGCCTGAAGAAGTGGCTCTACGTGCAGGAGAGCTGCCCCCTCTGTCACAGCCAACTCAAGAGCCAATCACAGCCTGGCGGCGCCTCTCCAGACGTCCCAGCAGAAGCTGGACAAGGACAGCCAGTCCCTCCCCCTGTGGTCCAGGAAGGTCCTGACAATCCCCCGGTGGGAGAACTTCCTGACAATGCCCCACCCTCTCAATCCAGCGGGGTGGAGGATGCCACCCAATCTTCGGCCAGTGGAGGTGACGTCCCACTGTCCAATGAGCTTCAGGCAGCTGAGGCTGCGGCCTGCTGTCCGCACCACCCTGCTCAACTGTGACGTGGCCAATGACAGACACACGAGTCCTCGTCTCCTCCTAACTGTAGACGCCGGGTGAACGTCTCTACATCACTCCGCCCACGCGATCACGCAGACATTTACCAACATTACACATGACGACAGGCCATTCAAGCAAACAACCAAACTTCAGCTGTTTCCATGGGGCTGTGTGGCCATGTGGCCGTTTCAGCACGGCTTCTGAAGACCGGCATTGGGATAAAAGCGCCAAAACCCAGACTCCTCCTCCTCCTCCATCGGAAGCTGTACTAGATTCGTGGCCTGTCCCTGTCCGGGGACGGCTCCCATCATCCGCTCCTTCGGCCTCGTTGAGTAGAGCTTCACCGGCTGTTCTGAGTGCAGTCCTGTTGCTTGCCTTGCCTTGTAATGTCACACGTCATCTCGAACTAATTAGCTGGTTCTCCCGCGCTCGTGTCTCCACGCCCGCGTCTCTTGCGCTACGAGCCTGGCGCTCACCACGCTGGATGTGGGCCAGCGTCAGCGGGGCGGGGCTTCGGAGAGGTAGACCTGCGTAGAGCACCTCGCTGTAGAGGCCGCAAATGAACTTTAGGCTTGCACGCTCCCAGTCTTATATCACTATAGGAATGCTTTCCTCTTTCAGCAGTACGTAGTTGGTGTGTTGCCAGCACAGTTTTGCGTTTGCACTGATGTCTGTCTCCTCACAGAGGTGCTCCGAAAGTTGTCTCGTGTCAGGTACCAAATAATCCTATGTATGTCTGAGGGGAAAAAGAACCCATATATAGTGTGTGCGTGCGTGCTTGCGTGCGTGTGTATATATGTGCATATATAAAATGGCCTATATCTCCAGAATCTTGTTTTGATATGCCGTACAGTGTTGAACGCCACAGCTTGCATGTATGATGTGACCGACACGCTTGCGTGAACCACTTCAGTGCCCTTTTTTCCGAAGGTAGGAGTGTGATTGAGCGCAAGGTCACGGATTGCGCTATGCTGGCTTGGCAAAACTAGTTTTGAATTAGACCGCAGTATTATTACAGGCTTTGGGCAGCCTTCACCTTTTTACGTGAGCATGAATACACAAGAGCCTGTGTACGACTTCACACGGTGGATGTCCTGTTTTGCATTTCTTTTTTTTGATTGCTTTTGGACATTTCTCTTGAAGTTAAATAATAAAAGGGAAATTTAATAGTCCAGTGCATTCGCATTAATAATGATGCAAATTCAGTTACAAACGGACTTTTGAAAGCCATGGTGTCATGAGGGGTATTCCACAAACTATGTTTCCAAATCTATGTGAAACACCATGATTGTCCTATAGGAACGCTTCATGTGACCTATAAATTATGTCAAAAAAATCCCCCAATAAATTCTGTTTCATGGAGTATCCAATTGTTCATGTGGGGATGTTTTGCCTTTTTGTGTTTTTTCTTTTTGCAACTGCACCCAATGTTCATTGGAATAGATTCACTACATACACTTTTTCACTTTTGTTTAAAATTACAAAGTTGAATGTCAAATAAATGTATGCGATTTTAAGCTGCCTCTGCTTGTGTTTTGGATTCTCTGCTCCAGTCTGGCGTGTCACCGCAAGGTGGCGCTGCTGTATTTTACACGGATCACTTGTACATCGAAAGTCGCTTATCCTCGATTATTACGGTTAAATGGCAAGTTTCTTGGTTTTAATAAACACGCTAATTTAGGCGCCGGTTTAAAGCCGTTCCTTTAAATGTAAATTTCTCCCGCGTTTTGTGGGACGCGGTAAGTGCGAATTCTGCCACACGGGGGCGCACCTGGACAATCGAGAGACTCTTAATCAACTTTAAACGGAGGGGAAAAAAAAAAGAATTAAGTCAAACACGCGCGGCCTTTACGAAGTCCACTCTAGTCCTTGAACGTCACCGGGAGGCCGATCGAAGTGCGTGGAACCGATTTTAAATGGATAATTCTGCGCGACCCCGCATTCGGTCACCTATTTTTTTATTATTATACCTGCGCAATTAGAACGAACGCGGTTTAACCCCGCCGCCCTTCTTGCTCGTTGTTACCGAGTTGATGACAGAAAGGCACGTCGTCCGCGGGTTCGATCGACAGTTCGCTCAGGCCTTTGAATGGGCAGACTTTAAAAAAAAAAAAAAAAAATCGCGGCAAAATTGAACGGCGATAACAAATAATCCCTCAACTATTATTGTGCGAATCAATTAAGAATTTTTTTTTTCAAGTGCTCCTATAGATTTCTTTTCTCCTCTCGGCAGAAGGCGATTTCGTTTTTTTTTTTTTATTTTGAACAGATGCGCAGGCCCGATGCCGATGGGGCCCATGGGGCCAGTTCGGAGGCCCGGCAGGAGCGCAGGAGGAAGACGACGGTGGAGGAAGGCGAACGCAACGCACGCAAACGTGCAAATAATTCGATAGATTTATTATGTGTGAGCGGCACCAAACGACCCAGTTGTCGCCGAGTTGTCGATTTTGTTCGCGTCTGTAAAATCTCGTCACTGACGTCTGATTGCAGTGTGAACGCACGTTAAATAAAAGTACGAATATTTGTTATTATACGGAACATATTCTTATTAAAGGGAGGGGGGGGCATGCGGACCCTCCGGTTCTCTCCCGTAAATCTTTTTAGATCGCGACATGCAGGCGCGGACGTGTTCTGACGTTTAACGGCGCCCTTCATCGCAGGTCTTCCTCACCTGCGCCGGAAACCTTTAACTTTCCATCGTATTTCCCCAAACTTCTCGTGTTGTAATTCTTGTTATTATTAGCTTTAATGTCGCGGCGCGTTTTCTTGGGAAAGGGAGGGACCCTCCTGAATATGTGATGGGGACCCGGCGGCCGCGGCTGGGCGGGGCTTCGTCGGGGGGGCGGGGCGCCGGGCGGGGTACACCCTCCTTCTCGGGGGTCCGGCGTGCTCGTGTGGAGTTGGCGGAGGCAGTCAGACAGGATTCCTTTGGGAAGGGGGACGCGACTCTCTCCCATCCGACCACGGCACCGGCGCGCAGGAGGGGGACCCGAGCAACTTGTCGCGGGGGGGACGCGACGATGACATTCTGACGCGACCGCGCTTCCCGTGAATCTCCACGCGCTCCGCCGCCCTCCCGGTCCCGGTGACAGCCCGGATATTCGCCGAGGAGCGCCGAGGCTCGGACACTTTTATTCCATCAAAAAAAATATATAACAACGGCAACATTTTTTTAAAATAGTTGTATTTTTGATTTATTTGCTGGGAGCGACGAGGACCCCGCGCGCGCCCCCCGTTTTTTCCCATGTTCGGGATCCAGGAGAGCATCCAGCGGAGTGGGAGTAGCTTAAAAGAGGAGCCGCTCGGGTCCGGGATGAACGCCGTCCGGACGTGGATGCAGGGCGCCGGGGTTCTGGACGCGAACACGGCCGCGCAGAGGTAAGAGCCGGACCCCCCCCCACGCCCACGGCTCCGGGACGGCTTCGTTTTATTAGGAACTTTTCTGGATTTCTTTAGGGTCCCCGCTCTCGCGTTTGCGCCTCGGCTCTCCGAAGGGAAAAAAAAAAAAAGTTGGGAGTTCGGAGGGTTGCCGGGATTTTTCCACCCCACGGGGCTTCAATTAAGAGGAGCGACCCTTAATTGCGCGTTTTTTTTTTATTTTCGGGTGGCTCTAACTGCACCTGTTCTGTGTGTCCGCAGCGGGGTGGGTCTGGCCCGGGCTCACTTCGAGAAGCAGCCGCCCTCGAACCTGCGCAAATCCAACTTCTTCCACTTCGTACTGGCTTTATATGACAGACAAGGGCAGCCCGTGGAAATCGAGAGGACGTCTTTCGTCGGTTTTGTTGAAAAGGAGAAGGTGGGTTTTGTTTAGCGTAAAATGTATTCATATTTTGTTTTATTTTACAAATATATTTAATATAGCCTTAAATATATTTGATGTCTTTTGACATGAGATATGTGCGCTGTCAATCTTTATCATAGGTTTAATGATTCATGATCACACGTATAACGGTAAAACTAATATGTGCTGTTATTAGTTTTAATATAACAATAATAAAAACAACAATAATAAAGCTTTTTAAAAAAATATACTTGGCTTTGAATTTCGTTTTTATCATTTTAATAAAACAAAATGCCACATTTAGTATTTTATTAGTGTAAATGTTTTGTTTTGTAAAAGGAAACATTTTGTCTAGTTTTAAAAATAAATCCCACTTTTTTTATGAATTTATTCCCCCTTAAATAAAAGCTTCTGTAATTTGCATATTAGTTTAAGCAATTTCGGGACTGTCCCATCAGCAATAATGATAAAACAATCATTATTTTATCTTCGTAGACTGATGCACATCAAATGCACACAATAATAAATGATTCAGATACACGTCTTATCTACATGTTTTAATTGGAAGGCAAGCAAACCATGTATATGTATTTATTTAAATCCTAAGGAAATGATCATTGCTTTTTGGCGTTATAATTTACAAAATACAAATTCAGCCAAAAAAAGTTGATTCCCTGGACCCGAGCCGTCCTCCGGATGAAACTTTTTTTTTTATTCCCAAGCTGACCCCTTTCCCGCTTCTCGAGCAGGAGTCCACCGGAGAAAAGACCAACAACGGGATCCACTACCGGCTCCAGCTGCTCTACAGCAACGGTGAGAGTCCGGCGCCCCGCACCCACATTTCCGTTCGATCCCCCCCAAAAAATCCCGGCCGACACCTGCGAGGCCCTCGGGGCTTCTGGTCAACTCAGCTCTCCAGGACAGAAAAGAGGATTCGACCGCAGAAAATAAAATAAAAAACCGGGGCACCGGTTGCTCGTTAGCTTTGATTGGTTATTATTATTATTAATATTATTATTATTATTTTTAATGAATGAATGATTTAATTTTGTGTAAATGGCGGAGTGGCTTCTGCCCTCACCCCGCGCTATTTAAACGTGGACGCACGGCAGCATTTATTATTCATTTCTGGATTTTCTGACGCCATTTATCTTAACGGATAATAAATCTGTCCATTCTTTTTTTATTTTCAATTCCGAAATTATGTCATATTTTCTGATGAATCAATTTGTTATACAGCTAGATTAATTTTTAACTAAATTTAATACGTGTGTGTTTAGAAAAGTAAAACCCCCAAAAATTCTCATCGCGTTATTGTCCGCATCGCTGCTGCGATTAATTACACTCGTGCCTGGCGTTATTGTAATATTATTATTGTCATTTTTTATTTTAACCGAGAAATGACAGTGGAATGGCAGGCCTGGGGGTTTGAAGTGGTTGTTGTTTTGTCGAGAGTGCGTGTGGATTGTTGGATGACGATCTAAGCAGGCATTGTGTGTGTGTGTGTGTGTGTGTGTGTGTTTCACATTATGAGACCATGACTGTCCTCCCTGACACTCTCTCTCTCTCTCTTTCTCTCTCTCTCTCTCTCTCTCTCAGGTATTAGGACAGAACAGGACTTTTATGTTCGGCTCATTGACTCCATGACAAAGCAGGTGAGGCTCATGGAACATTTTTCCACTCATTGTCCAGGACAAATGGATCAAAGTTCCGAGGCAGTGTGTGTGTGTGTGTGTGTGTGTGTGTGTGTGTGTGAAAGAGATGGCCGGTTATTTAGGATGGAATCAAGGCTCTTTCCTCAGAATGAAAAAAAGACAAATAACAACAACAACAGCAACAAAAATGCATCTGAATAAATGAATCATGGGCTCCACACCCATGAGCAGGAAACGGGTTTGAATCGAAAAGAAAGAGAGAAAGAAGAAGAAGATAAAAAAAAAAAAACCCAGCGCACTAGTAGTTTAAAAGAAGCCTCCACCGGTGCAGGAAGTGGCGGATGTTGTCTGTTTCCGTGGCTCGGGCCCGTGTTTTTTTTCGGGGAGGGGGTGAAGAGAGCGCTCATTCACGCTCGGCTTCACCCCTCTGAAGTGCGTATCATTCCAGAGCGGTTTACAGCAGGTAAAAACAACACTATTAGCGGCGGCCGTTTCCTGTCAGTGCTAACGGGGGCTGATGGGGTGGGCGTTTTCTAACAGGCTCCACTGCACTGCTGTGTGTGTGTGTGTGTGTGTGTGGGGGGGGGGGCAGATGTGATCTGATCATTAGCCGCCGCTGCCGTGGGTTGCGGGGAGATTTGGATTTCACAACAAGCTTTCTGCTGCCGGTTGCTTGGTGCTCCACCTGTGGGGCCGCGGCGAGGCTCATTAGTTTCGACGATGCCATGTCAAAAGCCACGCCCCCCCCTGCAAAGAGTCGTCCCCCCTCCTCTAATCCCCGTGGCACCAAGCAGGCCTTTCCCATCGGCGGACACATTTTGGCACGTCCCCATTCGCCCCCAGTGGTCACGAAAATAGCTGTGAGAACCCTGGCGAGTGCGCTTTTCGGGGCCTCGGTGGTAACTTGAGGTGTAAGAGTAGCCCGCGCCGAGATACCGCACAAAGAGTCCCACAAATGGCCACTCGCAGCGCCGGGTGAAAGATTTATGACCCGGCTGGACGAGGTGCATTTGAGAGGCCGGAGAGCGGCTTCGATATTCTGGGAGGGAAGAAGGAAGAGATCCCTCGCGGCCCGGCCGTTTCCAGAACGGCGCGTGAGTGGAAGTGGGGCCTGGTCCGTCTCCTTGGAAACGCCGCTGCCGTGGGACGGAGGAGCATCTCCCCGCGGCGCGGCATTTCGCTCCCTCAGGCCCAGACCAGTGCTGAGCGGCGCCTTCTGAACCGACTTCACCGGCGGTGTTCGCATCAAGAGCGGCAACGCTTTTTAAAAAAAAAATCTTTCTTCCTGCCACAGGCGAGGTGCCGTGGAGTTCCGAGGTGAACCTGAAAATGTAAAGTTCAGTTTTGCAAATGATTCAGGTTTTTTAGTCTTTGGCAGGACGCTGGTTCTGGCGCTGCAGTGACCGATGCTGCCGCGCCCCCGAACGGTTCCAGCCCCTTTGACCTTTGGTGGGAATCAAATACTATTGGTGTCCTAGACTTGGAAAAAAGTTTCTGGTCCATTACTGGGAGCTATTTTCTTAAAGAACGTCCATGATGGAAGCGAGACAGCAGCTCGTAAAGCAGACTCTACGGCACTGGAACTGTTCTGGTAGAACTGTTGCACAACGGCACTGATTCGTGCGGATCCGTACTAATCTGTGGTATATGAATGGGTACTGTGCGCCCCTGGAAGGGTAAGATGGGCCGTAAATACCGGCAAATCTTTCGTCCCACCAACCGGGTGACGAGGCTGAGACCAACCTATACCCCGACACCCCGGGGGACACTCTGTGTGTGTTTCGCGCGAAACGTACACGGGTGTGTGTGTGTGTGTGTGTGTGCGGCGCGGGCGGGGTGGGGTGCAGTTGTTGTCAAGGAAGAAAATGCGGCGCGATTGTGGATCCTGCACCAGCACCCAGGAATAAAGGAAGTGGCGCTCCTGTCTCGCGCGCTAACAAATGATGCTAACAGAGGGAGAAGTCCGCCCCCCGTGTATTTATAGCGACTTGTTTACACGCCTTCCTCTCCACTCGTCACTTCAAAGACTCTGAGGCAAACGGCGAATGAGGCTCGAAAAGTGCGCCGTGCCAGATGAAATATGTATTAAAACGCGCTTATTAATGCGCCGCGCTCGCGAGGGTGCTGGGCCACGGTTCCTGGTGGGGCGGGGTGGCTCGCGGGGCCAAAGGAATTTTCTTAGCCCCAATCCCACAGGCCAAGAATTTATGGGGCTGTAACAAGCCAAGGGGAAAGAAAACATTTTTCCGCGCATTTACGATATTGTCGTTCCTTTCTTGGAGGCCTTCACGTGTGTTTATTTTCAAAATGTTCTTCTTTTGTGCCCCCCATTCCCTGATAATGTCTGAAATGTAAATCCGCACTTATCTGTGCTGTTAACATGGCGGCTATCAAGGGCCTACTGACAAAATATTTGGTCACCAAACACTTGAACGCGCATAAACCAAACAGACAAAGGGCGTATTAATCTCCCGTATTAGGCATTTCCTGCCGTCCTGTGCTGATAGCGCGCTCGGGATCAGGTCAAGCCCATTTGTCAACACTGCAACGCTGCGACGGGAGAGTTGAACCGGCCAGTCTCCTTCAGCGGTGTCCTGCAGAACCGCAGAGCGCCGGTGTCACTTTGCGGTTCCTTTAAAAAAAAAAAAAAAAGAAAGAAAGAAAAAGAAAGTGTAGGTGGGTGCGGGGGCCGTTTTTTTTTTTTTTGATTGAAAGTCTGGCCAAAAATATCACTGCTGCGTTATTTATTTTCCTTAGTAATGAGTTCTCATTCTGTGCCCTTGTGTCCTCTGCGTCGCCTCAACCCTGTTTCTCGCTGTAGCTTCGAAAGTGCAGAAAGGCTGAGTCCCATTCAGAGGTAAGGAACTCTGTACCGAATCCACGCGGAAAAGAAAACGTGTAGGCCACAAAAATGGGATGGATGATCTATTGCAGATTTGCATTTTAATGCATGTGGCATATTCGCTAATGTCTCATTCACTAGGATAAAAAAGTTAATAATCTAAATGAATTTTTTGTACCGAGGGGCCTACATCTTCATGAGTGTTATGGGTATGGTTTACTTCTGAAACTCATGAAGACATACTTGATCTGACATTAGTCAACACTCCCCATGTGTTAAGTCTGATATAGCCCTAGCAAGATATGACCCTTGGTGTTTTAAAGCTGGAGACGCACTTTGTGACTTCATTGCACGACTAAAAATGTAGCCATTTTTTTTTTTTATGTTCGTAAGGCCAGGGATGGCAGTGCTTTTTTTTTTTTGGTGGAGGATAGAGATGAGGCCTAGTTGTGCTTTGGCAAGATAGATAAGGGCTGCGAGCGCGTCGCGCCGTAGCCGCTCCGCTGCCGACAGTGATGCATGCTGAGCGCATTTAGAAGACCTTGGCCCTCATTCCCTCAAAGTGAGAGCGTAACCGACAGAACAAATGTCTGGGGCATGCCAGCTACAGCGTTGCCAATAACGGTATCACTTTCTGCGGACCTTTTGTGCGCTCAAAGTATGTTTGAAAGGCGTTGCACAATGGCGCGGTTTCATCCCTTTGTTCGGTGTACTGGGGGCCATTGTCCGGTTACACGGCTAAATGTTGACTATGAGGCGTGGCGTCTGTACGCGTTACTTACCTTTCATGTGTTCACTGGCCCTGGCTCGGACGCGAGCAGGATCCGGGAATGACAGTCACCGGAACAAAGAGCAGCTTCGCTGGCACTGTGGGGGCAGTTTAAGTGGCCCGGAGACTGCGGGATGAGGTTCGGCGCTGGGATGGAGGTGTAAATGGGTTCGGGTGGGGCACTGAGGAGCTAGTGGAAGGCACAGCTGGTAGCCTTTCGCTGGGCAAAAGCAGCGATTTGCCAGCCCTGGAGGAAGAGTTGAGAAAAAACATGGTGTTCGGTGGGGCTGGGGGTACGGAGGGGGGGCTTGTTGGGAGGGTGAGAGCAAAGCTGAGAAATTTTCGGATATATGGGCGGCGCAGCCAGATGGTGCGCACTGTTCCAGTCTGGCATTCCAACTGCTCGCCACACCAAGTCCAAATGCCCGCACCCCTCCCCCACCATGTTACCTCACTGCACACCCCTCTATTTACCTCCATGGTGCACACACACACACACACACACACACAGACTGGCATGGAATCCTTGTTTCGCAGCCTTCCATGCTGGAATAGGTACACGGCAAACAATCCCAGGTTCAGCCCCCACCCAACAACGAGAACACCGCCCTTCGCCAATGGTGAGGAGGAGAGACGCTATCGTCCCCGTCACTCCCAAAAGCAGGGGAAACCAAGGCAGCAAACACCAGCTTTCCAGTGTTCCTGAGTGTCTCTGCAGCATGACTCATGAATATTTAAGGGTTGAGACGAAGGGTGGAGACATAACACTGTGAACCTGGGAAAAATATGACAAAAAATTGGAGAACAAATATGTCTCACATGTCACTTGGTCCTGAATGTTTGTGTCACCAATCAAACATTCCTTGGGCGAGAGCTCGACCCTCAGCCCACGATTTATCTCGTGTCGCTCTGTGCTAATAATCTTCCAATAGACATGCAGTAATTGCTTTATAATCACTCTGTAATAGTTGTAATCAAATCCTGCACTTTACATGCTGCGCTTACAAACCGGAACCCCCTACGGGAACTCATTAATACGTCAAAGTTCGGTCCGGCGTGGAGCAAAAGGCTAATAACAGCGTGCGGATTTATGCCCCGGCGGTATGGGCTGTTTGGACTGTTTGGACTGGAGTAATGTTGGTTAAGGTGGTCGGTGCGGCCCGCTCTAGTGTGCAGCTGTGGCCATGACAGGGGATGACTGGCCGGCATTCGGGATGCAGCATTCTGGGACGGAACGGCCGACTCGGCCGCGCACAATTCCCATGACTCACACGACTATTCATCACACACCCCTCTGCTCATCGAAGTAAATGCTGCTCCTCTGGGCTCTCTGGCCAAATGTGTGTGTGTGTGTGTGTGTGTGTGTGTGTGTGTGTGTGTATGTGTAAGAAGAACAAGCACAGGTTTGAAGGAATAGGAATAGGAAGGAATAGATCAAGTGAAGGAGAAGTTTCAGAATTTTGTTGTTTTAGTAACCATGATCTGCCTTGATTGTTATAACCATCGCCAACGAGCCATTACATAGTTATATACATATTTCATGCACAGTTATACAATGAAAATTAAAATAAAGAGAAAAAGTGCAATACAGTAAAGCGTATGTGGTATGGTCAGTGCGCTCATGCTGAGCAGTGTTTACTGTTTCTGAATTAGTATTTCTTTAATCTAAGGTAATTTATTAATACTCAAATGTGAAAACCACAAAATGATAAATAAATTCTTTGCCCTTTTAGCGTTCAGAATGACCACTCTCATGCTACCATTAAATCGGCTTCGGGAAATAAAGTCCGCTTTTCAAAGACTCACTGACCCACATGAGTTTCCATCGTCTCATTTTGCTCGAGACTTTGGCTGTATGTCCTGAGCGGTGTGTACGTAGCCTCGCTGTCCTCACTCGTGACTAATGTTGCCTTCTCTTCTCGTAGGCCATTATCTACGAGGGTCAGGACAAAAACCCCGAGATGTGCCGTGTGTTGCTGACCCACGAAATCATGTGCAGGTACGAGGTCTCCTCTGCTCTCCTCTCTGGCAGCATTACCTCTGTTTTAACTCATGGTGCAGAGGCGTCAGCGCTGCACACCAGTGCTAAGCAGGTCAGATCCTATCCCCTCGCGACTGAGAAGGGGAAAAAATGGAAAGGAAGGGAAAAAAGCAACAGAGGAGGAAGATGGGTTTTGCCATCAAATGCTGTGTCTTAATTTAAAATCCAAAGATGAATTTGCTTAAAAACTAGGTTGTGATGATAGACTCTCACCTATTTTTAGTAGCATTTTAGCAGCACCCCCCCCCACCACCACCTCCCTCCACCACCGGCCCCCAGCCCCCCTTAAACATATCCCACTGATCCCCGGTTAATTAGGACAAGCAGAAAGTCATTACTCAATTTGAATTTTCCTTTTCGTCTGGTTACAAATGTGCAGAGCCCAGCACCGTGACTATGAATTATAAGGAGACGCTTCCTAAGAAACACACTTAATACTCTCTCACACACACACTTACACACCAGGTCTTGTATATACATGTCAAAAATGTCTGTCTGTCGGTCTTTTTTTTATCTAAAATTTGGTCATTATATTCATGCATACACACAGTCCAGCATTACCATGTTTGTAGGTGGCATGAAAAAACCTACGCATTGTAATCAGCTATAAATAATTAAAAAATCCATCTAGCCCTTCACTTTAGTGATCAAAAGTGTATTTTGGCATTTTTATTTTACAATAATATTTGTTATATTGAATCTGTTAATAATGGTTAATGGCTAAATAATCTATCGGCTGTGATTCCGGACCGGTCACGTCTGTCTTTATGCAACTCGGCAGTACTGTGGGCCGAATGGAAAGAAGTGAAAGGGTCCTCTTTAACATATGTAAATCAAGCACGATATGATAACATAACACACACACACACACACACACACACACACACACACACACACACACCTTCCTTGCAGAACCAGAGACATCAGGGGATTACGAGTCCTGTCTTCAGCAGACTTGGCTCCCCTCCCCAGTTCTGGAGGATAGATATGTGCTGATTTGGCAAAGGAGGCCTGTGTGTGTATGTGGTGGGTGGGGTGCGAGGGGGGCTTCAAACGCAGCCTCAATTATAAGCAGAAAATTAGTCTGTTCTCCATTAATCAGTGGCGCTAATTGCCACACAGCACCATCAGCCATATGGTGCCCATCCAGCTTGCAGGCGCGGGACAGAAGTGCTTAGTGCTTTAATTTCACAAACTGACAAAACCGAGCGGAGGACCCCTTCCCGACGCTAGCGCTTCCCAAACTGAGAGGTTCTTCGTGGCCAAGGAGCCAAGCGGGCCGAGAAAAGTCATTAAAAACACGCTGTTCCGCAGACACCGGGTTGCGGAGTTTAGCGGAGTCTCTGTTCGAACACGGAGGGGAGTGGCTGCATCCTGTTAACCACGCAGCTCGGCAATTTGGGTTTAATTCTCGACAAAAACGCTACAGCAGGAAGGAAGAGTCGAGATTAAAGATCTGATTTCCTCTCCTTGTCCTATGGGAAGAGGCCGAGTTTGCAGAGAAAAAGACCCCCCCCCCCCCCAGACTAGCAGATCTGTTATAGGCATGTAGTAATTAGCATAATTTGTGTGCTTGTGTAGATAGTGTTTGTGTGTGTATGTATGTGTGTGTGTGTGTGGGGGGGAGAAGAGAGAAATCTCTCCTATGGGTGTCCCATGATGATTAGATTGTCATGTTATTATGGTGCTACACACACACACACACACACACACACACACACACAGTGTATACCCCAGTCTATGATCCACTGGGAGCCACATTGACCCAGTTGAAGCATACGGATTTGAGTGTGTGTGTGAAAGAAAGAAAGAGAATGTGAAAGATGGAGACAGAGGGAAGTGTGATAATGTGTGTGTGTGTGAGAGAGAGAGTGAGAGAGAAAGAGGTAAGATAGTGTGTTAGTGTATACAGAGCAGAGAGAGCCATTGTGAGGAGAGGGATTCAGTTAAATAGACTGAGTCGACCTCCAGCTCTGCTCTGGTTACTTTCTGTTCTCAGACACTGACCTCAGATCAGCTTATCCCAGATGCTCTCCCCGCGCCGCCATTATGATCCACTGATCTCATGTCAGAATTTAAAGCACATTGTGTCCATCTCCTCAATCTCCACCCTGTCCTCACAATGCTCAGGGTAACTGGAGAGCAACGTGATACAGGGGACCTGACAACTCAGACACAGCACATTCTCTGGTGTGTGTGAGAGAGTGAGAGAACCCCGTGTATCCGCCTCCCCATCATCCATCATAACTCCTACATCACACGGGAGGCGGAATGAAGGATTTATAGGCCGGTCGATCAATCCCTGCTTCATGTGGGAGTGAGTGAAGAATTGGGTAGGTGGGATGGATTGGGGGTTGGTGGAGGGGGGACATGGGGGTAAAGAACGACCAAATGAAGAGTGTGTGTTATCTCACAATACCTCTGATTATCATCTGTGTTGCAAATCTGTCCCCATCGTAATGACTTAGCAGTGGACAAATGAACAGAATGTTGAGAAAGAAAACACAGAGAGAGGGAAGGGAAGAGAGAGGGGTAGACTGGGAGGGGTGGGGGGGGCTCCTTCGGGAGTAGACAATGCCCCGGGTGTCATGTGACAGGCCTGTCCCCATCCCCATTCAGCTCCCAATGCCATCTGTGCTGCAGAAACTTGAGCTACTGCTACCACCTATCCATTTATTCATCCATCCCTCCATCCTTCCACCCTCCTGTCCCCATCAACACGTACCCACACAAAAAACACACTCACACATGCGCCCAAAAACACACACACACTCACATCCTGTCCCATCCTGTCTGGGACATATTTTTTTGGGTCACCTTATGTGGATGTTTGTGTGTGATTTTGGTTTGTGACGGTCAACCTCACTGCCCGTCCCGGGGACAGGGTCACACATTTCCGTCATGTCATCGATGTCCCCTTACATTTTCTCCCATTATCTCCAGTTTTACCTCTGTCCTCCCCACCCGTCATTCACAGTCTGGTGGCCGAGTGTGTGAGAGCACTTTTGTGTGCGATACACTCCATACGTGATTCGGTTGGTGCCACAGGTGGTGCGTAATGGCCACACCCAGTCATGCTGTCTGATTGCTACCTCTGTCCATACTCACAAACAACCCCCCCAACACACACACACACACACATACACACACACACACACACACACAATCTCTTCAGTCATCCCCTCTTTCTTTGTGTCCTCAGCCGTTGCTGTGATAAGAAGAGTTGTGGGAACCGCAACGAGACGCCCTCTGACCCCGTCATCATCGACAGGTAGGACCACCCCCCACAAACCATAAACCGCCCTCTCGGCTGTCACTACATCTGTTCGTATGTGGATGTGTATGCATCAGCGTGTCATCCTCCTGTGCCATCTTCTTCAACATTACCATCACCTTGATGTGTGTGTGTGTGTGTGTGTGTGTGTGTGTGTGAGTGTAGGTTCATTTTGGCTCCTGACATCTTTATTATCACCTTCATCTCTGAACCTGTCGACCTGTGTACATGAACTAATCTGTGTGAGGTGTGAGGTGCGTGTTTACCACTGTCTAGCTGAGTGGCCGCCGCTGCCACGGTGGGTGTCAGTCTGTCGCAATCCGGAACGAATAATCCAGTTCAGTCTGCAAGGACTCTACAAGGTCAACCTGCAACTCCGGCTCCAACCAGACAGCCTGTGCTGCAAATCCTGCAACATACGAACCTAAAGAAATGTTTCAGTCCAGTTTATGGCCAAGTGATAAACTTTAAAATCGCATGGGACAAGCAGACAGTGCGCAGGAAGACAGTCGTGTCAATTTTCACCAGAATCGACTCCTTCTTCTTCTCCTTCTCCAATTGTTTTATTCCTCTGCTTGTTTTAATCAAAGTCGGATGTGTTTTACGTACAGCAAAGTTTGCCAGTTTCCACCCCCAGCAGTTAAAAAGGTTTTACGGGGAATCCTTATTACACCGATTCCCGCGGTCGCCGTGTAAAACGGTCCGTAGCTACATTATAGAATTAGAACAGCAAATAAAAACAGCGTCCAACGCCGTGCAATAAATTCCATGCAGTCACCTGTTTGGGCCTTCAAGCGCATTTTTAAAAGCGATACGCATGCACTCGGAGTTGAATGAGAACAGCATTCTGGCATTGGTCCTGCAGTAAAAGTTTGTGACCGGTGCGACGCATATTCGGCTCTGATGCAAAGAGGGGGAACGTGACGCAACGCGCAAATGCGGCTGCGTTGGGCTGTCGTGACCCGGTGTGCGGAACGAGGCGGGGAACCCAGCGGACGACCGGCGCGCGGATCCGATCCAGGAAGCGCTCCGCTTTTCAACTGCCCTTAATAAAACCCACATGCATAATGAACTATGAGACAATAGTAGCCAAAGTGCCCTGGGCCTTCCTCCTCTCCTCGCCCCTCCCTCCTCTTCCCCTCGCCCTCTTCCTCCCTCTCGTTCTCTCCGCCTCGTCCCCTCAGGGCACCCAAACACAGGCCTTCTCTCTTTCACCCCGCACTCCTCTCTCCCAGGGAGAAACCGAATCCCTGCGCGGCGGGCTCTGGCGGGGGTTTGTAATGAATCATCGCCGCGGCGATGGGGAGACGGCGTAAAAGCTGCCAGGCGTTTGTTGGGCGGGGGGTTCGGTGTTTTTCGCCGTTCTGGTGCGGCTGCTGTGCCCCGCTGTCGGTGATGGTCGGGCTGGACGCGCTCCAGGCGTGACGCTGGGTCATGTGGAAGCCATTACCCACGCAGAGGGCTCCGTATTCCAGCAGGTCACGGCTCTCGCTGCCGCGCTCCTGCCTCGGTTCCCACGTCCTGCTGCGGAACGCTCTGGCGAATTTATTATGTTGGAAGCGGAGCGCTGTGAGCCGGTGAGGACGCTGCGCGTCTTTTTGGCTGGGCTCCGTGGGGAAGGAGGTGGAGGAGGAGCTCTCGGAGGGCCACTTCATGAGCCCAGGATACAGGAACACGACGGCGTGTGTGGCATGCGTGTGTATGTGTGTGGATGGCAGCTGTGTATCAGCTGTACCTCCACCTCACCACGCTTCTACACAGGCAGCGCCAACTTCATCCATATACCTGACACACGCGCACACACACACACACACACACACACTGCACCCTGTGTTTTCTGCTTCGTTGGGCCAGAAAGGGTCAGAAGTCCTGGGGGGCAGCTGGAGTCTCTCTTCCATACTCTCGCACACACACACACACACACACACACCGCACACACACCTTTCGACTCCACTGAACAAACAGCCCTTATTGCAGCATGGGCTGATGAACAGGCTGACTTGTATTGAGTGAACTGTCTCTTGTGTCGTCTTTTGGAGGAACAAAAAAAAAAAAAGACATGTCTTCTGTTTTCTTGAGGGGTGCGTTTTCAGAACATTCCTGGAACGTTCAACAGAAGAATAGTTTGTGTGTCCAAAAAAAAGTGTGTGTCTCCTGGACTGTGGATCTTAAGATGTGCGTTACTTGTCCTGAATACCCGTCGCCCACTTTCTATACCCACTTTCTATACCTGCCGGATCTGAAGGCAGTGAGGAAGGTGGAAATTTTAATATGATGGTATAATGCATCTCCATCTTTCTTTCTCCTTCTCTCTCCCAGTCACATGGTACTGCAGCACCGGAAACTGGGTCATGTGAAAGAAAGAGAGAGAGAGAGAGAGAGAGAAAAGAAGAATGAAAAATAACCTCATTTTGGTGTGAATGTGTTCCCTTTTTTCCCCCCGCCCCGTGTCCCTAACAAACAAACAGCTTGGTCGATTATACCGTCTCAATTACGATTTATTATTTCCCCCGAATACATAATAAAAAATAACAACAGCGACTTCTATCTCTTTCCTTGAAGTTATTTAGTTCAATAAATAAGGGCTAATTAGCGTGCTCTTGTTTCAAAGACCTGATTCGATTTCACTGCAGTAATTAGCCCGGCTAGCGCTAATTCACTTGGCTGAGCTATGAGAGCGCAGCGCTAATTAGCTTTCTCTCCCCAAGACACAGGGATCGACCACAGCAAATCCCACACAATGCAAAAAATACTAATGATCCCTTATTATGCCGTTAAAAGAACAAATCTCAGATTTATTGTGGTTTATTTGTCCCACACGGTCCCACAATTGTAAACACACAGGGCCGCTGGACGCATTCATTAGGAAGCAGCGAGGACGAACACACCAAGCTTCAGGTGGCGTGTAGACGTCAGATGAGGACTTATCTCACCATGTGTCTGAGTGTGTGTGTTTTTTGTGTTTCTTTGTGTTTTTGTGTGTTGCCTTTGTGTGTGTGTGTGTATTTACTGTCTGCATGCACATCTGTGCATTTTATTTGTTTTAGTGTGTTGTGCCTGTGTTGGTGTAATGTCAGTAGTTTATGTTTGTATGTTGCATATGTGTGTAATATTGGGTTTGACTGTGTGTTAGTATTGTGTATGTACCCTGTGTGTATGTATGATTGTATAAATGCTGCAAGTGGCATGTGTATATATGTGTGAGTATGGATATATGTGTGTGTTTAGTTGCAGCATTAGAGAACGTTGTCCCCCCGCTCTGACATATGGTCCCTCTGTCCCTCAGTGCCCCAGTGAGATTATTTCAAACAGCTCATTGACACAAAGACTCTCTGACATCTTATAGACGCCTCTTCACTTTCAACCCCATCTCTCCCCTCGACTGGTGTTTTAATCGGCCTCTCAAATCAGTCCTTCTTATCCCGTCACACACATCTACTCAGTCTCTCTCACACACACACACACACACACACACACACATCCCACCACTTATGCTCTATTGAGGACCTTCATTGTCTACTTAAGACCCCCCTGCATTTTTGTTTTGATGTATAGAAGGCCCTGAGGAGAGTGTAAACATCTCAGCCCAGCAGCACTGGGTTGTGTGTGTGTGTATGTGTGTGTGTGTGTGAGTGTGTGTTCAGTGAATTGGTGTGGATTGAAATTTGAGCTGTTAGAGTATCAATATATTATCTGTTGATAAAGTTGAGCTTTATTGTCATTTCAGCTACATTCATGTTAGACAGTAATTAGTGAATCCTAATTAGTTTCTTCTGAAACAGGAGCTTTGTGTTCTTGACCATCTCCACACAAGATCCGTCAATGTTCAGTGGGGAGCGATCCCTCCGTTCTTTTGAAGTCAACAATCAGAGTTTTCCTCATGTCCGCCGTGGTTAGACACAGCACCTGATCCCTGGGAAGAGAGTTGGATTTCCTCGCAGTCACGGTGTTCTGTGTGTTGAATCGTGCATAGAAGTCATTCAGCGCATCAGGTAGGGAGAGGTCACAGTCACAGGCAGAGTAGTCCTGTAGTCTGTGGCGGCCTGGATGCCCTGTCACATGCGGCGTGTGTCTCCGCTGTCCTGGAGATGGCTGTGGATTTTCTGCCCGTGTGCAGGCTTTGCTGCTCTAATGGCCTGAGACAGTTTGGTCCTCGCAGTTCTTAGGGCCACCGTGACACCCTTTTTGAATGCAGCGTCTCGAGTTTTGAGCAGTTCACATACCTCTGCAGTCATCCACAGCTTCTGGTTTGATCTTGTGGAGATGGACTTGAAGTCTGAAACATCATCAGTGCATTTGCAGATGTAGATGTAGACTGATGTTGTGTACTCCTCGAAGTTGATGGTGTTGTTGGTTGCAGGCTCCCTGAACATTTGTAAGTCAGTGTATTCAAAACAGTCTTGAAGAGCATAGATGGCTCCTGCTGGCCAGGTTCTCATCTGCTTCAGAAACAGATCTCATCTGCTTCTGTGGAGCATTTGTGCAGTATTGACTTGGTCAGGTAGAGAGAGTGTGTATTTCAGGAATCATGAGAGAATCTGAGTCAAATGAATAAGTCAATACGTCAGAGAGCTTCATCTCAAGATGTCTAAAATGAACGGATTTTGTCTTTGTTATGACCAATGGTAATAATGCGGTATTGTATGTGTTATAAATATGTTACTACCGTTCTTTAAAAACCACCTAAAATTTATATTGGTAACCAATGGCACAAATTTACTCTCTTCCATTAAGCAAAAACTTATGTCAGCATCTGTAGGAAAGAGGCAGATTTGGGATGAACTGCACAGCTCCTCTCTGCGCAGAAGCACTGCACCATCCCGCTGCATGCTGGGAGATGTCAGGCTGTCAGGAGCCCTGCTGAAAATGGAATGTGAGAGGTTCCCGTGGATACCGTGGGACTTCCTGTACATGACCCCTCCCCGACATCCCTCGCCAACCAGTTCTCAGCTTCCTAAGAAAGTTCTCCTCTCAACATCTGGATTTCTGCAGCACTAATCAAAACAAAACTGGGATATGTGTGTGTGTTTGTGTGTGTGAGAGAACGAGAGAAAGAAAGTGTGTGAATGTTATGTCCTTTGGGGTGTGTAGGGCAGCAGTGAAGTCAATGGCAGCAACTCGAAATAGGCCATTTTGCCCCCTTGCTAAATGTTTAATGTGTGGATTTGGCTGTTGAGTAAAGAGCAGCACAGGACTGAACATGGAAATCAGTGTGTGTGTGAGACTGTGTGTGTGTAAACTCACAACTTCATAGAAAGTGCTGTAAGTGTGTATGCGATTAATGCCTTTTCAGCTCATGACTCGATACTGTTGTGGCCAGTGTAAGATCTTTCCTTATCAGGTTGGTGAGCCATTGTGCCTCAATTAAAATGACCAGTAGTACAGGCAGAAAAATCAAAGATGCTGAGAGAAAAAGGGGAGAATATTGATAATAGTAAGACAGTCAGCCTGTGGATCAGACAGGGAGACCTGGCTTGTCTGGACTCCTGTCTGTGTGTGGGGCACAAGGCTGTCATCACCGGTTGTCTCGGTGACAGGGGCTTTTGTGGCTTTTGCGTGTGGCCGCTTTAATCCGCTACAGCGAAAGGGCTGATCAGACGCCGTCGACCTCCAGCTCTCCAAGTTAATATAGGGTTAACAATATGCTGTTCTCCCCAGCAATCCTATCACGCGCCTGGCTGACCTCAAAAGAGGAGTGCCCATTCGCCCGTAAGTGTGTGTGTGTGTGCGTGTGTGTATCTGTGTCCTCCTTTTTCTCACCTCTCACTCTCCATCTCCCTTGCTTTCTCTGTTGCTTTTAATTCAATTCTGTTTTCACACTCTTTTTGTGCTCTTCTATCCTTCTCAGTACCCCCCCCCCCCCCCAAAAAAAAAAAAAAACAAAAAAAAACCCACATCTATCTATCCCTGCCTTACACACTCACCCAAAATTCATATTCAAATTATTTGTTGAGTCAATTTTGGCAAAATCCCTACAGCACTGCAGGTAAATGATATATGATAATACATATAATAAAGATTATGCTATATATTAGGAGGAGGTGCAGAATTCAGATATTCACACTGCCTGTCTTTCTATCTGTTTGTCTGTCTGCCTCTTTCGCTCTCTCTTTTTGCTGAGCCTGTCTCTCCCTTCTCCCTGTTGTCTTCTTGCCCCCCCCCAGAGCTACCTACCACACAGCTCTGTGGAGTGTGTGTGTGTGTGTGTTGTGTGTAAAGCAGTTTAGTGGGAGGGCGTGTGTGTGTGAGAGAGAAGTAGAAAAGCCCTGGCTGAGATAAAGCTGGGGGCAGGCGAGCGGGGAGTCCTGTCAATCAAAAGCCTCGCAGCCGACCTGTCAATCACCCGCTCAATCAGCACTCTGTTCTCCGGCATTGTTCAGAACGAGGCTGTGGGAGAGAGGGAGTGTGTGTGTGTCTGAGGATATATATGTGTGAGACAGTATGAAGGTCTATGACAGTGTGTGTTTTGCTTTATGAAAGTATTCTCCTCTTATTTTTGTACTGTAGGCAGCCTCAGTTGAAGTTATTAATATCCATAGTGATGTCTTCACTGAGACTCTCTTCATTTTCAATGTTTTAGTTTGTGCTTTTTCCTGGTTTAAGCCATTCAAGAGGTAAATAAAGCCACTGTATGGTAATTATACCTCTAGTTTACCATCATATACATCAGTTACAATAAGTCCAAAAGTGAGAATTACATTTTAATTTTTTTATTATTTATTCTACTAATTTATTTTATTAATCATATCTGTCAAATGTGAGGCACCAGATCAGATCAACAGATTACATTATAGTCTCACATTATACTGGGATAAAAGGGTTTTGCAGAAACATCATTCTGAATGCAGGAATATTAAAAGGAAAATGTCATTGCTCACAGTAACAATAAAGACTTTAATGACTAAACATTATAACATTTTCTGTAGTTGTCTCAGTCTTTTGAGCCCCACTTATGTGGATGCATTAGAGGCCATATGCTGCCCCCCACACTGCTCTGTCTTACTAGTACCCCCCAGGCGAGAAGGTGGTCATGGTAAGAGAAGATGAAAAAGATCATAAAATATGGATGGAGGGGCGTTGTGAGACCCCCTCCACGCACAGAATCCTAAATCCATGCTGTCACCTGCACACAGTGTATTATCTATGCATGGCACCTCTCCCCCTCAGAGGGAAGATATATGTCCGTATAGATCTATATACACGGCCCAGACAGGGAACAGGAACAATTAAGTCTGTTATCCGGATCAGGTGACTCACTGATGTTCACAGAATGAACCTCTGGATATCAGGTCACTTGCAGGTCTGAAAGCCTTTAACCTTTTTTTAATGTACAGGCTGTGTGGTGCTAAATGCTTTAGCTAATGTGTGTATGTTTGTCTGTGTGTGAGAGTAGGTGTCCCTCATTCCCACGCCATTCACGGCCGTACGTCCGCTGGGAATAAGAGGTGGTTTATTTTATCAGATGACGAGCAGGGAACTTGGTTTCAGATTGCTGTTGAGGTGAGGTGTGGAGAAAATATGTGTGTGTGTGTTGGTCTGATGAGCGGAATTTCCTGCTAAGTGAATATTTTTTGGAACTGAGAGTAGCAGACAGGAAAGGCCCCTCCCTGGGAATTGACGTCACTTCCTGTGTTAGGACTGCAATGGCATGCAGGTGTGAGTGAGAGGAGGGGGTGGTGAAGTGATACGCTCATTGATATGTTGCTTTGTGTGTGTGTGTGTGTGTGTTTCATGCAGACTGGTTGGCTTTTCACAGATGTCCAACATTTACAGAATGTATTAATTTAACAGCATATGAATGAAATGGTATAGGGGTCAGTATCAGTGATTCTGAGAAGCTTCTTCCCCCTGAAAAAGCACATGTACATAATCATGGGTGCGCGCGCACACACACACACACACACACACACACACCTGGGGCCTCACTAATCTCATTAACTGTCATCCGCAGTTTGAAATCACAGAACACTGTGTCCCTCTGCTGACTTCACAACTAGCACACACACCAAAAAACGGCACATCTGAATCTATATAGTACAAAATCCCATGCTGCTCTCCAGCACACGGGATCGGGATCGTTTTTCTTGCCACAGCATTAATAACAAAATACAAATGTCTTATATAAGATGAATGCATTTAAAAGAACACATAAGGTTGGGCGTGTGTGTCTCCTCTAGTAATTACTCTGCGCCCTGCAATTCTGTACCTGCGCTGTTAAAATATCTCCGGATTTGGTGGCGACCCGGCAGCCCCCGTTACCATGTGAGTCAGGAAGCTGTTGTTCTGCGCAGAATATAGTGATGCCTATAATTGAATTATTTATTTATGTATTATGTATTAAATCCTAAAGCACTCTTTATCCACCCTGTGTTCCAGCCGCGCTCTGGGGGCCATTGTTGTGTTTCGATTCCACTTCCTGCGGGGAAAGGTCACGCCGCGCTCCACGACGGGCTGAATAATTCATACCATTGACTTTGTGTCAGCGCTCACCACCAACCGTTCTCTGTGTGTGTGTATGTGTGTGTGTGTGTGTGCATGTTTGTGAGTGAGGAAGAAAAGAAAGAGAGAGGCAACGGGATGTTTTATTCATTTATCTCATTTGGGATCCCTACCAGCACCTGTTTCTACCATTATACACTCCAACATTTACATTCAATGCTAATTCACTTTAACTGTGAGATCCCCCCAACACACACACCCAACATGCTCCCTACCTAATTCCACCCCAAGCAGAGGTCCAGAGGGGTTGTCTGCACCCATACTCCAGAGGGCACGACCTCATTTCCCAGGTATCCACGCTGCTGCTAAGGTCCCTTTAGCTAAATTGGCTCCTGTCTATTTCTGGGGTAAATTAGCGCGGCGGCTATTTCCGAGGGTCCATCTATTTATCGAAATGTTTTGGCATGCCTGGCACCGTGGAGGTGACATGCGAGGCCATTGTGGAAAGCGTTCGGTGTTAATTTGTGTGTGTGTGTCTGGAGAGGGCCCTGGGGGTGTATTTGGATGTGGAGACGCCGGAGATCTCCAGGGCTTCGCCACCGACAGTTTACAAAGCGCCAGGCGTGGGGCTTCAGTGTGGAGGCAACGGCCTTGCCACAGGCTACGTTCCATACAGATGTGCCCTCCTTTCCACCCCCTGCACCCCTCATTTCTTCCCTCGTCTCTCCCAACTCCACTTCAGTCCGACATCTCTGAAATTAGCCTCTCTGCTTCCTGAAAAGGTGTGCGTGTGTGTGTGTGTGTATGAATGAGAGTGTGTGTGTACGTGTGTGTGTCTGTTAGATGGTTGGATCTGGGTCATGTTCTCTGTGCTGTTTCACTGGCGCTTTGTCCAACGGTGAGAGACACTTCTATCATACCGAATATGCAACGGCCGACACAACTGCGCATATAAGATTTCCCACAAACTGTAAAAATGACCCCAGGCAAGACTATTCAATCATGCACTGGTGCAGTAAAGTACTGTAATGGTACTATTTTTGAAATCTGCACTATGCTGTGTGAAATCTGATCTGAATAATTGCTCTAGGTGCACCAAGCAAACTTTAAACTGATGAGCCACATCATGAGCCTATTCCCAATGGGTCTTGTCTACAATGGCAAGGAGAATAAGGATGCTTATGTCCAACAAATGAAAGATTACATCTCTGTATCATGTTTGTGATGTCTGCTGTGTGTAATGGGTATTACGTTTAAAGCACGTGTAACCTATTAACAGGATGAGGAAGCAGGCTGCATGAGAGCTGTCAATCTTGCAATTTATAAACACTTTAATAAAACACTTTATGAAATTTTGTCTTTTGGCCGTTGGGAATAATTGCACACCGACAACATGGGCTGGTCAGGTTGCATCGGGTCTGTATAGTTTAATACCAGCATTTCCTCACATCTACTGAGCGATCGTCACCCCCGTGGACAGGCGCTGGCTCTCCGGGAGGTGGAGGTGGTTGAAGTAGCCTCTTGCTTGGTGTTGAAGCTGTGGTTTGGGAGGTCTCAGCCTCTGGGTGCGCCGTTCACAGAGACACTTTATATCCTCCGGGCTATTAGCACAACTACCCCGCCACCGCCCCCACCGGCTCTGACCTCAGAGCGCAGGCTGCCATGAATGGAGGCGCTGTGCGCCCCCCCTCCCACAGCGCAACCGCTGCCACCCTGAGCCACGGCCGTTCGGGCCGGCCTCGCCGCGTCCAGCCGCGTTTCATTAGCAGTGTCATTAAAGAGAAAACGGACACTGTTTCCCACAGTGGAAACTCCCGCGGGCTTCTCTCAAAGGAAAGATTCAGTCTGGACCCGGCCAGTCCTCCCAGTTTAATGGACGCCTGCAATTTTGCCTAATCGAAGGTGTGTGTGCGCGAGCATAATTTCTCTTGTGCAACACCTCTCACATATGCACCCGCCTGTGGCACGTTGACACCACCGAGCCAGCGCGCTTGGCACCGACGGATCATCTTCTTTCCCTTGATGCAGATGGGCTTTTGAAAGGTGCCGTCAGTGAGCGCAGTGAGGACGAGGCTGGTCGCGAGAGGAGACGCGTGGTTGCCAGGCCCCTGCAGCCTTCTGAGTGGCAGCGTAGGTGTCTGGGGCCGGTGACTGTCAGCGTGTGGCCACTGGACGATGAAGCACACCACTTTACAAACCCCTTCCTCACCATAAAATATAAAAAATAAAAAAAAACTGAGCCGATTACTTAACTGAAATCCTCTGGGAACGTTCGCGTGATTTATGAGCATCAACAATAGATTCCCCCTAATCCGTTTTTACACATAATCCTCCAAATGAAGGTGTCTTTTTTGTATTTCTTTTCCACCGTGGGTAATTACGGTACTCACTTCATGGCGTTTACTCTCTTCCCGGAGTGGTGGAACGTAAACAACACCTGTCTATTATCTTCGGAAGGCGGCGTTGTCTGTTGCGGAGCGTGACGTGTGTGAGGAGTAGCTGCGTTGAGGGGCTCCTTGCGTGGATTGGCGGAGGAAGAAGCGATTCGGCGGCGTCTGGATTATTGGCAGAGCCCCGGGTGTGTGTGTGTGTGTGTGTGTGTGTGTTGGGCTGCCTGGAGCTGGTGCCGTGTGTTTCAGCCCTGAAGCGTCTCTCTCTGACTCCTGCTTTCTGTATTTTTATTCTTTTTTTTTTTGGTATCGCTCTTCCTTCTTTTATTTTGTGTTTTGAAGTGGAGGGGGGGAGGCTGCTGGGCCCAGGGGGACAGTGGGGGAGCTGTGATTGACAGTTGGAGTGTTTGCCTGTTTTTCAAACTGTCACTCTGCGCCGGACCTCTGCCTCATGTGAATTCCTCCTTCTCCTCCTCAAAAAAAAAAAAAAAGGAAAAAAGAAAGCGGAAAGAAAGAGTAGTGCTTTTTAAATCCACCGCGACTGCCTGGCACTCGTTCACCCGCTTCCCAGTCGACCCGACGGCAGAATTCCCTTCAGCGAAGCTTTAAAACTTCCCGGTTACAATAACTGGGTACGAAGCGGCGGTTGCGGAGCACGAGGAGGCTGTTGATGTTTACTCTGGCGTTGTGGAGTGCGTCAGGTAACGCGTCAGCACTCTGGCGGGAGGGGTTGGGGTGATGGGGGGGTTGGGGGGTGCAGCCATGGACACCTTCATTATTAATGTTGGTGAGCAAATAAAAGCGCAAACCCTGTCACATTTAACGGATGGCTACGTCCAGAACCAACAACTCATCCTGGGGGGGGGGGGGACGCTGGACTGGAGCCTCCAGGATGAGGAATACGAGTATATATGTTTTTATGTGTGTGTGTGTGTGTGTGTGTGTGTGTGTGTAAAAGAAGCTTCTTGCAAAGAAAGACAGACTAAAGCACCCTCTCGCCTTGTAATTTTCAAACAGGGACATGCAGACAGACATCACCCCACAGACAACGGTGAGGTCAGCCGACTCCCCTGCGTGACATAATTAGACAGTTTAGCTGGTTGTCTGAGGCGACTCAAAATCAAGTTAAAGTATTTTGGGCTGCATTGTTCCGGGTGGCTTTTGTGGACGCCCGCATTTGCTTGTTGTGCCTCGGTGTTGCAAGGAGAAGCTTCGCCGCTGTTACCTCTTATGGGTGCTGATGCGATTCATTTCCCCGGCCATTCCTCTATGAGAGGTGGAGGGTGGGCGACTCGATCCGTAATGAGGCCGCAGGCTCCTGGGTGGAGGGAGGAGTAAGGGGGGGTGGAGCGCGAGGCTTCCCCGTCAGCCCGTCTGGGCCACAAAGCCACTGGGTAATTAGCTAGAGAGGGACAGCGTCCCCCCCAGTCAGAAGCAGCAGAATCTCTGTCTCTGTCAGCCCTTCATATACCTCACCTAGTCTCACACACACACACACATACACACACACACACACTGTTCTCCAACTTTTTATAAGCTGGGTGGGAAACGCACCCAAACACCCTGATATGTGTCATCATTGTCATCAATATTTCCAGCTTTTCTGGCACGGCGTAGCGGGGCCAGCGGCCCAAAAGGGCATGTTCATGCACCCATGTCAGGCGGCATTCTTAGTTCTTTTTGTTTTCAATAAAATATTTATGTTATTGATGTATTAACAGGAACGTCAACACCGATATCATATTTTCATTTTAAAAAGCGCCTCAAACATGGAACACTGTAAGTGTATATGACAATGTTGGACTGATGATATGGATTTAGATATCACAATGATTGCTTTGTTCCCCCTGAATTGACTTGCTAGTAAATATTGCTGGGTGCTAATAAAGCCTCTATTCTGAAAAGCATGGCACATTTTTAGCTGTTTTTAGCGCCTCCTTGGCGTAACGTATCTCACTTGTTTGGCTGCAAGTCACATTGTTATGAGACGGGAGAATAAATAAAGCGCCGCTCCTCAAATTACCCATCAGGCCTGTGGTGACCACTCTCTATATCGGGTGCGTTCCAGCAAAGTGTGGATCATTGGCTCGGGAAAAAGCGCCGCCACCGCACTCTTTCATTTGTCTCCCTGCATTTATTTTTTACTTTGAATCTTTTGTTCTGCTCTGGTCTTGTCGGATGAACCACAAATGAGTAGCGTCACCACTGCCCCGCCACTGCAGACTGGTTATTTGGGGTGACTGTTTCAGGGTTGAACATGGCAGGGCGCGCACGGAAGAGTGAAAGAGAAGTCGGAGAGGGAAGGTGCCCTGATATGAAAGCAGAGCAGAGCGTTTTTTTGGACGCTCAGTCAACGTGCCCGTATGTCTCCACTCCAAGGCCAAAATAATGATGCTCAGCTCATCGTTAATGGACTCACGGTGACTCACGGCGAGCTGGAGGTATCGTGGGTTGGAGTGAAAACATTCTGGTGGGGGGAACTCCAGTGCACAGAATAAAACAGTGAGGCAATAGAAAAGCTTGAGAAGCAACACGCAAATTTAATAAAATTCTACATTTAGTGAGACCTGGGTTCAAGCCCCAACAGACCAACAGATAAGCACTAAAAGAGAAACCATTTTTGCAATGTAGTTCATGAAGAGGTAACAAAGGACTAGCAAACCTCAGAAAACCTCAAGCAATCAGATTGCCAGAACGAGGCGACTTCACATGCTTTGTGAAATAAAAGCTTGAGGTAAACCTGTTTGGTGTTTCGGGAAGTGGAACGATTTCATGTATTTGGCGAACGGTTTAGTGCGGAGTACCAGGGCGTTTCCTGGCCAACAACCCCAGGAGATGGGACAAGGCACTGCAACATTCTGAGAGGTCATTTCCTGTCCGGAGTGTTCCAGGAAGAGCTCCTCCGCGTCCCGCCGAGCTCGCCATTGTTGTCCCACCCCCCATGCCGCTACGGCCCTAAAGATCGATGTCCTAAGCCACCATGGGGTGGTGTCCGGCAGTATACTGCAGTCGCCCTAAAGTCAACAAACAACGGCACGGACACGCTTATACACACACAATGCTGGCATTAGCGTTTGCATAAACAGGATCAAACCTGTAACCGCCAATGACCTACAAGCGCGCACTCCATAACAGGTGTACAATAGCAGCAGAGATTTGGGGAGTTCCAAACGCACACCTCAGTGTTAGCAGCACCAGCTTAATTGGCTGAAAAGTGATAAAACTGTCTGAACATGTGCATCTCACCAAACAAACCAAAAAAAATTAGCACCATCACTTTCACAGAAATGCTGTGCTCTCACCTGCAGCTGAAACTGAGAAAGAGGCTCAGCCATGAGATTTCAGAGGCTGCATGTTAAACAGGGGCAGGATTGGTGGAGTTTTTAATTGGTCCTCTCACCATCTGAATTAATGAAATCAAACGGAAACTACAGATGTCTTCTGATCATGCACTTCTACTTTCTGAATTTGATTAAGGAATTCATTGTATTGTTCCTCACACACACACACACACACACACACATACACACATACACTCAGTCTAATGGCGCAACATACAATAATAAAATAATAATTATGACAAGGTAACAAAAATTTGCATATTAATATAGTTGTCTTGAAAAATAACTGCAGTGCAAAATATGCATTAAGTGAGTAGCAGGAACTGAAATATGTTTGCTGTGTATATAATAACATATATTAAATATGTTCACTATGTATATATTATAATAATGAGATATTAACATATTAATGACTGGTTTATGTATACATAGTAAGTATAAAATGGGCTTAATACTAACTCATTTACAAATATTATATGCAAATTTAATTAACATTTTTTTAAATTGTTAATAGTCAATAGTCAAAAATAGTTCTGTTTCAATCTGTTTCTCTTCACTTATATAGAGGACACAGTTCACAGAAACCAAATGGAGTAAATTTCAATAACGTGATAACGTTATTACTGGTGCAGTAATCGCCTAATTCAACATGATGATGAAGGCTGGATGTGGCGTTTGATAATGACAGTGGAACCGGCTTTGATGAACATGGAAACGATGTGAGGCAGAGCTGCATATTTTTTCATCTGTGACAGTTTGGGAGTACATCACAGATGGCATATTGCACCTCGCTTTCTCTCTCCTCCGCTCGCGTCGCACCGCTCCCTCGTCTGCCAAGGCGGCAGTGGGCATCCCACACCTCAGCAGCAGGGTGCCCGGCACTCAGGAGATTGCGAGAGATTTGTGTGGTCCACTTCTACCGGCACGCCGTGCAATGCACACACTCACAAACACTCGGGCAAAGAGGCTTATGCAAATCTACACGAAAGATTAAGGATAAGACGGCTCTAAACCAATTTGTAATATGAAGGATTTGGCGGGTATATTCTCTGTGATGGAGTTATCGCTGCCTTTTCTTTAACATTTGGAAGCTAATGGCGGTGTTATGGTTGAAAAGTGCTTGCGGTTTTTGTCCTTATGGGATTGACTCCTTGTCAGGCAAGATAGTTTTGCCTTACATATTTTTTTTTACTATACAAATCCATTAAAATGAAAGGACACCACATTATTTTGGTATTTGCTATGGCAAGAAGCTAGCCTTTCCTTGTTTGTGGAATTATTACCGCATTAATGGCCCTGTTAATGGAGTATCGGAGGGTGTGTGGCAGGTAGTGTGTGTGCGTGTAAGTGTGTGGTTGACCCCGGTACAGCTTCTCGGGTTTGTAAATGATTGAGATGAAATGGCACATGTAGTCTCCCCCTCGGCCTCCTGATCATTAAAATGAAAGCACACGCTCCCTCTCTTCTTCTCGGCGGAGGGAAGGCGCGGGGGCTGCCGAAGGAGGAGCGAGGGGGGGGGCTCGAAAAGGGAAAAGCTGCAATTTTCTAATTCAGTCAAATAAAGCACTCTGCATGTCAGCTGTCAGACAGGAGGCTTACCCGCGGGGTCAGAGGTCGCGACGCTGCTTTCATGAGAGCGCTAATCGATTAGCCGTCAAGGCGCCGGCGCTGAGCTGGAGTGGGGAAGAGCGATGAAGGGCCACCTGGGCCCCATTTCATTAATTACTCGCCGCCTCGCCTCGCCTCGCCTCGCGCCGAGCACAGAGGGAGAGGAGCGAGGACGAAGGGGCCGGACGGTGGCGAGGAGCGTGATGGAAGTAAACCAACACGACATGCAAATAAATAAAAACGCAGCCGTCTTTTCTTTTTTCTCTCCACGCCGTGATGCGTGGATCGTATTGATCGGCTGCACCGATGGTTCTCTTTTGGCGAGGAAATAATTTGGGCCGAAGGTATTGGGTGACCCGTCAGCAGCGGGGTTAAGTAGCGAGCCTCTCCCCCGCTCATCCACCCGCTGCAGCCGGGTTATTAACTCCCCATAAGCCAGGTCAACGCCCGCGATTTGCTATTAAATGAAACCACTTGATCCTGCCTGTCGAACACTCGCCACTTTCGCCGCGGCGCTACCGCGGATCTCCGGGCAGCGCCGTGACCGTTTTAGCGCTGTGTGTTCGCGACGCCCTGCCGTTTCCTGTAAGTAAAGGTGGCCGCTGCCGTGGACATGAGAAGAAATGAGCCACAATGAGCATCCAACCCAAAACAAAGAGGCCAGTTCAAAGAGCCGCGTGACACATGTGCATCTTGGGCAGCCGCAGGAAATGGCTACATTTCCCTCGCTAACAAAAGTCGGAGACCTTACAGATAATAAGAGGAAGCTGATGTGAGCTTGCAGGGCCTATCAATCTTTCAGCAGCGTGTGTGTGGGGAGCAGTGTGTTTATCTTGTGCTGTTTATACGCTCGTCCTGGTCGTTTTTGCGTGCGGCTGGAGGCCCAGTGGTGTCACCTGCTAGTCTCTACCCAGAATCCACACTTAGCCTCAACTTTCCATACGTCTACGGTGTTGTGCCTGTTGCGAAATTTTCCTTTCCCCAAGGTCATAATGGCCCCACAAATGGGCCCATGTGACTTTTAATTGTATAAAAATGCCCAATGGATCCCGAAACCAGATCAAAAGGTGTTCATAACACAGCTACAGACCAAAACTACCACGTTACCATGTGAGGTGAAATGTGTGGATGGTTGTTGCTTTAGATCATCTTATTATTTGTAGTTAATGGCGTTTTAAGAAGAAAATGCCTTAGAGAGTACACTTAGGTGCTGTTTAAGCTCACCACACCGCTGTATCAGAATCTCTCAGGCCAGAGTGAAAACAGCGGTTAGCGCCTGTACCTGATGAGAAAATTACAATCGAATGGTAATGTATTTACAAGCGAAATTACACGGCGGCTTGTTGCGGCAGAAGGGCTTCGTTTTCATCTTTAATTGAAATCAATAAGCCCTGGTCTCTCTGCTGATGGGCCTGTGGTTGCTTTGGAGATTTGTGCCCTAAGTGGAGCAGCCTTTAGGAATTAAATCACATCTGGGAGGGAGGTGGAGGTGTCGGCGGTGGTGGCGGTAGTGGGGGGGGGGTGTCAGCGAGGGTGGCTGTTTATAGTTGGTGGTAAATAGTCGACCATGTGCGCACACACACACACACACACACACACACGCAATGGTCAGGATATACTGCGGCGTGCAGCGGTGGAGGGCGATTAAGCCCTAATAGATTGCTCAGTCAGGCTCTGTAGCGCAGGCTGCCATTAGCGCTACATTTCTGACACAGCTGTCACACGGCTGTTGTCGCACGGTCAATTGGCGACGAGGCAGCGGCCATCCATCAGGCGCTTTTACGGCGAGTATCATTCAGCGTTATCACCGCGCCGCTTTACCGTTGTTTCCGCTCACGGAGAACAGCGGTACACGGGCCCCAGGAATCCAGCTAACATTACTCACCGCGGCTTTTAGCGCTGGAAAAAGAAAGGCGCGAATTCACGGCGCGCTGCACAACGACGCCATCCACGCGGTTTCCCTTCTGTCTGAGTTTGTGTGTTTACATGCAGGTTCAGAGATATAAATTTTTCGTATTTAATAATTTACGTTCCTCTGCAGTTACCGTGGCTCCTCCTTTGTCGGAATGCTGGAAGATTTATTCCCCGCGAATTGCAAATGAAACCTCGTAAATTACGAGTCTTATTCTCCCCTTATATTTGTGTTGCTGTAATTTTGGTGGCACCCAACACTGAGATGCTAATTGGATAAATTACCATGCGTGCATGTGAGATTTGTGCCGTGCTAACGAGCAGTGGGGAAGGTTCGCCACCCCTCCTCCTCCTCCTCCAAAAAAAAAAAAAAAAAAAACACAATAAAAGACTTAAACTAAAAACGAAAACAGAGACGGGGAAAAGAAGGAGATAATTTAGACTAACCAAAACAAAAGAAGAGGGTTTATTGATTTATGGAAACGCTGAGAATGCAGCACACACATAGCTCAGAGATACAAATGCTGGATATCCCAGCATCCTCGTCTCCCAGACGCGGCATCAGAAATTCAGGTCATGTCCTGCGGCTGACATGCAGGTAGCTGAACGGGGGGGGGGACCTCTTCTCCCCTCTCTGTCTTTTCTGCCCTCCCCACCATTTGCTTTGCCCTCTGTGTCACCTAGGTGGAGGCGTACATCTTTTTGCCTGGAATGTCTGGAAAAGACTCGTGGTGTTTCAGATTACCAAGTGCACAGGATGGGGGGGGGGGGGGTGGTCTAGTCCAAGGACCATCAATATAGATCCTAAAAGACTAAAAGAGTCTTTTTTGTTGTTGCTCCTTCATGGAAAATTTGCACATACCACTCCTGACTGACCAATTGACAGTATCTTGATTTGGGTTCCATGTAAGACACAAATAACAATCAATGTTTGATAAACGGACAATATAAATGCCTAAAACTATTTGTGGGCAGTGGTGGCCTAGCGGTTAAGGAAGCGGCCCAGTAATCAGAAGGTTGCAGGTCTGAATTCCGATCCTCCATGGTGCCACTGACGTGCCATTGAGCAAAGCACCGTCCCCACACACTGCTCCCCGGGCGCCTGTCATGGCTGCTCACTCCTCACTAAGGGTGATGGTTAAAAGCAGAGGACACATTTCAATGTGTCACCTTGTGCTGTGCTGCAGTGTTTCACTTTCACTTTTCACTTTTTTTTGGCTTGTGGCTTGTACTTGTAGTCATAGTCCTAAGTGTGTAGGGTTCTGTGACCAAAGACAACCTGCAACCAAAAACTGCCGCTGTCACTGGAACGAAATACCGCTGTGAACCTAGTCTGCATCTACCTTTAGTTGAAATGGAAAAATGACACACACAATTATAAATTCAGAAAATGTATAGTTTATTATCCAATGATCACGTTTCATTATATTACCATCAGATCCATCATGTTGTACAGTCTGACAAAAGTTGTGCATAGATTGTATGATGAATTTATGAGTGTACTCATTTCTGCTCAGTTTGCATCTGCTCCGCAGCCGTACGCATACCTGACGTGCGTTTGACTCAGGTCGGCTTCTGGCATCGTCGACAGCTTATATTGCGAGCGAGGTAAGCGGGCTGCCTTGTGCCAGGCTCGCAGCTTTGTTTTCACGCACCTCCTGATTTGTTTGGACGGTCTCCCCGCGAAGAGTCGCACCTCTCACTGTAATAGCGCTGCGGGAAATGATGTAGTCAACTCACAGACGCTTACCCACCCTCCCTCTCCGCATCGTCGCGGCGCTGTGGCCTTGTAATTTAGAAGCCCGCGGATGTGACAGGAGCCGGCATTCGCAGCGGTGGAGAGAGGGTGAGCCGGGGGGGGGCGACGGGACCGGAATCTGGAGGCCGTGCCGCTGGGGGTGGGGTAGAGTTTTAAAAATAAACCGCCTCGCATCTGATGCGCCGTTTGTGTATTTTTCCTCGTGGCCGCTCTTTTGTTCGGCGCGGTTTGGTAACAAACAGTCCTATTAATAAAAGTGATTGTTGTAGGTGAAATGGGGGAACGAGAGCGGCAGAGCGGTGGCCCGAAAAACAAAAGGGGTCTAGAGCTGGTTCAGGTGACAATGGGCGTGGGACAGAAATAGCCTGGAACGCCACTGCCGGACAGGGTGTGGACATCTCCACATGTTACGTGAGGCGTTGTCCTTAGCAACGCGCCAGGCCCAATGTGACCTAGCAACGGTACATAAACAGAGATCGGGGAAATGATAAATAGTTCCATGCACTATGTCCGTGCGTGTGTGAGTTTGGGAATGGTTGAAATCTTGGTTTGTGCTGGGTTTGATCACGTGACCGGACCCGGGTCACCCACCCGCCAGGCTGAAATGAGACCCCGTAGCTACAGGAAGCTCATTTTCCTCCTACTCCCTGATGAAGAGAAAAACCCTGCTGGCCATTCTGAGCTTGGTGGGATTTCACTCACACACACACACACACACACACACACACACACGTAGGTATGTGTGAAGGCAGCCAAGCATCACTCCAGAATGTGAGGCAAAGGCAATGATAAATGCGATCAAGTCTGAATCCTGAAGCTATTCTCCTGCTGAAATCCCAAATTGTTTGGTATAAGAGCCTGCGATGTAACATTGTGGATGTTTGTGTTTAGGGTGGAGTGTGTGTGTGTGTGGATGTGGATGTATATCTGGGTGTGTCTGTTAGGCTTCAGAGCATTTGAGTGATGAGTCCCTCTCATCCCCCTCCCCTGGATTACTTCCTGTCCAGAGGACCCAGGCTCCAGAACTGCCATGGGTCACCCATGTCCCACAGGAAGTGGCTCCAATCTGATCCCCACCCCCCACCCCACACTCTCCGTCTGTTACAGGAGTGGAATGTGTCCCCCCCGGGGAGGGGGCTTCAGCAGGCCTAAACACTCGCTGTTTTTCCTCCGTGTTTTTGGAGTGTGGGGGTTGTAGTGGTGAGAGTGTTTTTGTAGCGGAGTTTGTGCTCCAGACTCGCCCTGGGAGAGAGCAATAAGGACATGAACGTATGAAGGAGATGAGGGGGAGGCAGGTTTAGGGAGGCCGGAACTTTGGCTTTGCCGTTGGTGTGAGTTGCAGTCAGACGAGGCCCCTCAGGACCCAAACTTGCAAGCAAGAGATACAGCAAGCTCAAGACGCCAAACACAATCACATCCGACTTCTAACCAGATGCTGACTCAACCCGCTCATCCGAACGACCAAATTTACCAGATTCAATGCACACTGACTCATCCCACTCACCAAACTCACTGGATTTGCTCCGAGCTTCTTCTCTCGGCCTGTGCTCTCTCTCTCTCTCTCTCTCTCTCTCTCTTTTGCGCTGTTGCTGTATAGGGTGGGATTCTGGAGGAGTGCCAGCATAATAATCTGGTGTAAATTAATTCAAGAAGCAATTAGACAGAGAGTTGACTGAGAATATGAAACAATTTTCGGCGGGGTGAATATCACTTAACTCACACACTCTCGGAATGTTGTTCCTGACAGGGAACGCTTCTTTTTTCCCCCTCCTTGTCTTCGATGTGTTTTCACACCACCCCAACATTCCGCTCTTCAGCAAAAAGAAATAGAAAAAAGGAAAAGAAAAAGAAAACTGTTGGAGGGGACGCCGTGCCGCTGCCTGCTGTTGACGGCAGGGTGTGTATGGATTTCTTTTGTTTCTTTTTATAATTTGTCCCGGAAAGTCCGACAATCGTTTGGCTGTAATGAGTGTCGTTATCAGTCTCTGAGATGACAATACTAGGAAAGCGTGTGCTGTGTGTTGTGCTGGGTTGTGCGTTGGGGGTGGATGGAGGGGGGCATTCCTCCCAGCACTGACCTTCGCTGAGCAGGCCTGTGCAGTTTATGTGTCTTCATATTTGTGAGCGTGTTTCTCTCAAATCTTGCTTGTGTGTGTGTGTGTGTGTGTGTGTGTGTGTGTTTATTCATGCCCCAGCAGCACCTGGCCTGTGTCAGCAGCCATCACACAGAACCCTCACTGTGCCCCCAGCACCACTGTGCTTCTAAAGATTCATTTATTTCGCTGCAGGGGATCCCAGCTCGAAAGACAAAAAGTACACAATCCCAACTTTTATACACTGTTACCCACAGAGGCCTTTAGAGTGTTCTGGAAATTGTATTTCCATAGTTTACAGTGTAAAAGGACACGGCCTGACTGAATGAAGTGACAACACAATAAAGGGGATAAGCGAACTTGTAGAAGTTGGAATCAAAATGGCTTATTACCATGCATGGAAAATAATGGAAGAATAGTAATAATCCCATAATAGTCGTTACCTGATTATGGAGACGTCGAGGTTAAAAATGAGGAAACTCAGTACAGCTACTAGAACACACGGAAATTTGTTTCCTCACTCAGAATTATTTACTCAGAACCCCGGTAATGCAAATATGCAAACTGTAAACACTTTGCAGAAATGCATCATGTATTTTTCACGAGTTGCCGCGGAAAAGAAGCGGGTCTGTGAATCGTATAGGGAGCCGGGCACACGTCGGCTCTCGCCCCCGTTTCGCGTTTATTTGCCGTGGTATTAAAGGTGTGTGTTTTGGTTGGTCTTGCAAGGGTTATCCGGCAGACCGCCTCTGCACTCTTAAGATGAAAAGAAAGCGTGATCTCTGTGGTTTTGCTCTCTCTCTCTCTCTCTCTCTCTCTCTCTCTCTCTCTCTCTCTCTCTCTCTCTCTCACACCAGCATCCGCCTTCCTCCTGGGCATGCGGCTCTCCTACCGTGTATTAGTTAATAGATTATTACTCTTTAATGCCGGTGTAATGTTACCACATGCAGCTTTTTCGTCGCCCGCCTCTTTGTAGAGGTCTCACCCGTGTAGTTTAAAGAATCTGGAATCAACCATCCTTGAACTCACCTGCCACCAAACGGGGAGTTCCGGGACATTTTATGAGCGTTGCGAGTGTCTCATGGTTTTGGCGGCTTGTTCACCACGACCTTCCACCGATCTCTGCCGTTTTTTTTTTTTCTCGGGGAGCTGCCAACAGCGCCATGTTTAATGCTGTGCTCTGTGCTTTCGCATAAGTGCAATTTGAAACACAACAGTCCGCGGTAGAGGAAAAATGCTCATTAAAATCTAGCCAATTTGTCATAATACTTTCCTTTCTTCTTTCCCGGAATGCTACGTTTGGAACTCAAACGTTGCCGGACCGTAAGGCTTGGTGCACAGAGGTACAGAGCAAAACGGTACTCTGTTACTCGCTACATTAGCGGGCTGGGGGTCTGGGGGTCTGGGGGTCTGGGTTAAATCTGTTGGCGGGACGGTAACGGCCGATTTGGGGCGGCGGCATTCAGTGCCGGGGAAGAGTGCGCTGCCACAACCCCATCAGGCCCTGGGTGCCCACATTTGTTTCTTGTAAGAAAAGTGTTGGGAGGTGACGCCGGGCCAGTGAACGGGCTTTTCCCGAACGCTGTTGGAGATCAAAGGGCGGGAGGCAAAAAGACGCGAGAGTGGAACAAAAAACAAACATGAGCGGAGAAGGCAAAGGAAGGGATGGAGAGCGGCGTGGCACTAACTGAAACCAAACACACAGCAGCGGAGTCTCTGAGAAAAATGGATCCTCCTGTCGGGTCAAATTTCAAAACTGCTCTCCCAGCACAATCACCCACAGACACATAATGAACCTCTGTATTTTATTTATTTATCGAGAGGCCTTATTAGAAATATGTCTGAGGTATTAAGTTTCGGTTTATGCTGTTCTGAATCTCTTCTTTTAGGACATGCTGTTGAACCTGAGTCACGAATTTCGTTCTCTTCATGTGTCACATGTAAAGAATGACAATGAATCATCCTGAATGTGATTTAGCAGTCGTGTCTCCGTTGCAAACACACATACATGCTTTTTCACACATGCACACACACTCTGCATGTTTTCTCTGCACACTCTCTCACACACACACACACACACACACGTACAGATATATATCTATCTATCTTTTGTACATACTTACACACACACACACATTACTCTTGGGCTCTTTCTCAGACACACTGTCGCTTTCCCACATGTACACTCATGCATGCATACACTCTTTTCCCACACACACTCTCTCTTGATCTTGCTCACACACTCACACATAGAATGTGCTGTTCGTTCATGCTTCTGTGTGTCGCATGTGTGCAGCATTTGGGAGATGTTTCACACACACATACACACACACACACACACACACACACACATACTCATTTGCAGCACAGCGCTCGGGAAGTGCTTTTGTTTTATTGACTACTCAGAATTATAAATGCTGTTGCAGTTTTTGTTGCTTATTAAGGTTTTTACGGGGGTTGAATGTGTGTGTGTGTGTGTGTGTGTGTGTATGTGAGCGTGTGGTGGAAGGGGGTGGTCTAAAGTTGTGTTTTATTGGGTCAGTGTGAATAGGAGACCTGCCCTGCTGCTTTAGCACTATTTTCTTCTCATCAACGCGTTGGGCTGGTGAGGTGGAGTTGTGCAAAGTCAAAGATTTCTGCCCTGTTCCGCAATGTGCTGAACTGGGAGATCTGTGTGTGTGTGTGTGTGTGTGTGTGTGCGCGTGTGTGTGTTCATTACGCAGGAGAGACAAGGATGAATAAGAAAGAGATCTTTCTCAACCTCAGTTATTCTTCCTGTGTAAAACAAAAGAGGGATCGTCTTCAAGAGATGTTTTCATTCTCTCTCTCTCTCTCTCTCTCTCTCTCTCTCTCTTTCTCTCTTTCCTTTTTTTTGTTTTCTGCACAAACAAAGATGTGTGCAATTCTCCTCCAGTGCTTCAACTTGCTGGAGTTAAAGACAAGACAACAATGGGCTTATTTATTGTTGTGTTTTGTGGCAAACTGGTTTAAATAACGGTCTCGGTCTCCGGGTCCTCTCATCTTCCTCTCCCTCTCTGCCTCGCTCTGTCTCCCCCTCTCTTGCTTCACTAATGGCACACACTTAAATTGCTGTTCTGAAATGTTTGTTTTCTTGGCACCGCAAAAAATAGTTTGCAGATGACAAACATGTCAAACTTCTGCCAACTATTATCTTCTGTTTGGCCCACAGCTTTTATTTAGCAGAGCTCTGTAACAAAGGTCTTTTCTGCAGGCGTGTGTGTGTGTGTGTGTGTGTGTGTGTGTCTTTCCTCCCCGGCTTGTTTTGTTTTTGATTTACTGTATAGTGTGTGTGTGTGTGTGTGAAGAACAGGGACGCACTTCTGCCCGTTGTACATTGGAATATTCTCTGTGCTACAGCGAGACGGACGCCTCTTTACACTGTTATATGATTCCAATGATGGGGTCACATTTACTGTCTTGGACAGGGTGCAGCTGATGTCAGGTCACCCCTGTCTGAGTGTGTGTGTGTGTGTGTGTGTGTGTGTGAGAGAGTGAGAGAGAGAGAGAATGAGAGAGAGGAAGAACAAACAGAAAGATGAAGATGAAAAAAAGGAGAAACATGAGGAAGACAAGATGGGAGGAATTCAGAAAGTGAATATCACCACACCCTCCCCCCTAGACACACACACACACACGCACACACACACACACACACACACACACACACACACACACACACACACACACACACCTCATTTCCTCCAGTTTATGGGCAACTCATTTTAAAGCCTTTAGAAAATGAAGGCCATGACACTGCATTCTAATCTGTCTATCTATCTATCTATCTATCTATCTATCTATCTATCTATCTATCTATCTATCTATCTATCTATCTATCTATCTATCTATCTATCTATCTATCTATCTATCTATCTATCTATCTATCTATCTATCTATCTATCTATCTATCTATCTATCTATCTATACTAATGATCTTGAGAATTAAGCAACACATGACACATGAAGCTTTCAGTCCAACTGCTTCCCATAAATTACATCCTCCCTCCCCATTGCAGCACATCAACAAGGCTGTCAATAGTCAAGCGAGGAGGAGTAGAGAGGAGGAATTATATAGTAATCTATAGCAAGCATATGTATTTGTGTGTGTGTGTGTGTGTGTGTGTGTGTGTGTGCAACTTGTGTAAAATGGTGAGTTTCTTCCACATCTTCTCTAGAGACACTGGGACTCGTTTTCCCATTAATGCTGCGTGACACGTCCAGCTAATGCAGTTATGTCAGCAGCTCCCCCACCCTGAAGTCCAATCCAGCTCCCATCGAACCTAATTCACTTTCTTTCCTGTAGGAGTTTCTGTAACGATCTGCGACTCTTGTCAACTGTGATCGTTTGAGTTTTTTATTTCACTGTTGTCTTGACCATTACATAACCAGTGGTTATCTTTCCTAGACATGTGGTTTGAGGAGTGTGTTGGGATAGTTAAATAGTGAGTGTGTGTGTGTGTGTGTGTGTGTGTTTTAGCCGACGAGTGTAAATGATTCAGACGTGTTCATGTTTGGGTGACTCCCGACCAGGCTTTTATGCAGCTTTGTTAGATTACTGGAGCTTTTTTTCTCCTCCTCCTCCTCTTCTTCCCTTCATTGCTCTCTAGCTGTGGATCAATAACACTCCAGCGTTGACTCCACCCATGCTGGAAACTGATAGGGATTTCGCTTCTCTCCACCACCACCACTACCGCTCTTTCAAACGTACAAACAGCTGCTGCTAAGGATGGAAAAAGGATTTTTCTTTCTGTTTTTTTTTTTTTTTTTACTTTTCCTTCACCAATCTTTCATGTCAGCAATTTTATCCCTTCTTTCTTGTCCCACCTCACTCACTGGTATCAGAAAAGCCATGACTCCTAGACAATGTAGCTAAGATTTGGGAGCCCAAGGGCCATTAGCATTTCTATAGCCACATGAAGGGCGTCCTGAGAGTGAGCGAAGGAGGGGTGACAGTAAGGGGAGGGCGAGAGAAACAAACTGATCTCTGAGCTCCAGGCTGCCTCCGTTTGCTCTGGTTTCTTGTTCTGGGCCTTTGAAAAGAGCACAAAAATCACTTTCTCTCCTCCCAACTGCAAAGGAAACCACTTAGAAAGTGTTTACTTGACTGAGGGGCGGTTTGAACGAGCTGATGTTTGATGTTGCGTGGAGTTCGGGGTCGGATCTTGACAATGAGTCAGTGGAGAAAGTCAGTGGCAAGAGAGAATAACAGTGAAGAAAAAGGAGCTCGAAACCCCGACAGCTCTGAAATAACTCGACACCTACTGGTGTGTGTGTGTGTGTGTGTGTGTGTGTGTGTGTGTGTGTTCACGTTTGGGAAGGTAATAATTGAGTCCTGAAATCCATCCCAAATGCCTGCTATCAGCAGCAGTTTTTACGTGTTACTGCTGGTAACAGGATACGTCTGTTTCATTACACGAGCGAGGGTGTTAAAATAACTGCTAGCGCTTAATGAATGTGTGTGTGTGCGCGTGTGTGTGTGTGTCTGTGTCTGTGAAAAGTGAAGTGGTACTCATCTGAGTTCAGGAGTTCAGTGTAAAGCATCCACAGCATTTAACAAGTTTGCTTATATACACAAACACACACACATGCATATATACATACAAACACATATATACATATATATATTGCTACACATGTTATAAATGTCTAACTAATAATAATGAAGCATTGTATTTGATCATCCATAAATTATAAAGAAATGTACATGGAAACACACACCGACTCACTGATGCGTGAGCATGCCAGAAGGGTTTGACTCAGTACTTATATTTTGGAATTTGCGGCACTCCCGATGCAGCATGTTCTGATGTCATCATCGTGAGACACCAGCAGAGCTCAGGGCCGCAAGCTCTTCTTGGACTGTTTGGTGGGAGTAATTGGGTCCACTTAAGTGAAGAAGGGGGAAAATGTATTTCTTCTGTGAAGTAGGGTTAAAAATAATAAACACAACTTGTAGCATTTTTCACTATTGCAAGGCTTGCTAATGAGAACACATTTAGCATCTGTACTCTTTCTTTCTTTTTTTTTTTTTGCCACCGTTTCTGGGTCCCTTCCGATTTATGCAGTGTCCGTCTATGTGGGTCATCTATTTTTTACACTGAAAAAAAAAAAAATCACTCCATCAACTGGGACATTATTTCAGACTGTAGCCCCAATATGAGTGATGGCTCAATCAAAATTCATAATGGGTCCGTGCAATCCGGTGGTCAAAACTTTTTAGGTGTGTTAATTCTGGGCGTGACACACTTACCGTACTATGAGCCATCCCCCCCCCACCCCCTGTCTAATGGTTTCAAAGTCAAAAAGTGTTTTCAAGGACCGGCGCAATTTTATTTAAGCTGCAGTTTAGCAATCGTTTGTGTGCACCTACAACCCAGACTTTCTGGGTGTGACTAATGGAATCTTACAGAAAAAGGAAAATTTTATTCTATGAAAACTGACAGACATAAAATGTGCTTTTCAACAAGTAAGTGAGTAATAGTATAAGAGTTTTATGATTTTGACATTTCTCCTGCCATGTCTTCTGTCCAGAGGTTGCGTGTACTTACTCCATTATTTACATGCAGTTCCTGTGTAATAAAGTTGGAGCTGTCTGTGGTGCTGAGACCTTTTCGCTACAAACTCTTTCAACTCCAAGCACCACTCACAGGCCGTGCAGTTTGGATCTGTCCCATCGTGTCCCATGTGGAGCCAAAACTGGAGCTTTATTTTTTTTTTCTTGTCTTGTTTCTTATTTCCTTATATCGTTCAAATAGTTAAAGGTCTTCCTTAGAAGCTCAAGTTGCTGTATGTGGTTGCTGAAATGAAGATTTTTTGACTTGCGTGAATATACATGGAGCGCAACGCAGATCCCAGGTCAGGCCTTGTTGAAGGGCGTGCAGAGGGTAGTTTGGGCAGCGCTTAATTACGCTCTCTGTTTACACAGACAGCGCTAATGGCTATCGGGCTCCCCTAACAGCGCTGCCCTCGAGGCACTGAACACACACACACACACACACACACACACTCAGTCCACTTCAATAAGCCCCTTCAGCAGCCAAGAGCATAACAAATAAAAACATGTTCAAATATCATCGTGGAGAGAAAAAAGCCGAAAACAACACTTGCCCGTAACCTTTGGCGGTGGGACTCTAATTGTTCTGCAGTGGTGATATAATAAATGAATTAGGTAGCGGCTTTAAGCTCGCTTTGAAAAAAATAATAATTGAATTAGGGGAGTTGGAAGCGACGGCGCGGGGCGTAATGAGGCGGCAGCAACATGAAAGTGGATCCCAGCCAAGGTCTTCCTCTGAAGGGCCGTCACGCACTTTGAAGATGGCTTAAGAAGTTGGGGGGTAAAGATGGAGGGGGCGGGAGGGAAAAAGGAAAGTGAGATAAAAACATGCAATTGGGATTTCCTTGGAGGGTGCGGATATGTATGAGTGTGTGTGACTGCATACATGTGAAATGTGTGTGTGTGTGTATGTGTGTGTAATGGTTTGTTTAAATGTTTCATCACAGAATAACTCATTGCCATAAAGCATCACAACCTGATTCGTCTTGAATTTAGTCTTGGGTAAAACCTTTACACATTTTGTGTTTGTGGGTTTTCTCATCCATTGCTAGGACACAAGTAATTCATTTAGTTTTGTGTGTGTGTGTGTGTGTGTGTGTGTGTGTATGCCTGGGCAAATACACAAATGAACTAATTATTCAGGGTAGTCTAATACGTGTATTGTGTGAATGTGTCTCTTTGCATTTGAGTTGTGTGTGTGCATGTGTATGTGTGTAAACACATAAATGTGCACATTATTCAGTACAGCAGTGTTTGCATAATGCATGCCTATAAATGTGTGTGTGTTTTGTGTGTGAATGTGAATGACTCTGTCTTTGTACATATGTCAGTGTGAATGTGGGTGTGTGTGTGTTCTCCGTTACCCTCCCACTCTGAGGGAAGGTGAGTCTTTGGCCTAATCTAATAAAGTGCTCTCTGCTGGTCCTGAGCCTGCAGTGGCCCCGGGGCGATGCTGGTGTGGGGGAACCTGCAGGAAATCAATAGTGATTTATAATTTAGACGGGCGCAGGCCTCGGCCCCTTTATGACTCCTATCCTGCATGTTTAATATTGCATGAAGGAGCACACGTCCGCGGCCTGGACCCCGGACTTCGACAGGGCTGGATTGGGGTGGGGGTGGGGGCTGTTTAAATAAATAAATAAATAAAACAAAAAGGTTTTTTTTTCTCTTTATAACAACCTTGTTCATGTCTGCCCTCAAAACAAAGGAGGTGATGAATGTGTGTGTGTGTATAAAGTAGAGTGGAGTCGTCGCGCTGGTGTTTTATGATGTTTATGATGATATGGTGATGGTGACCTGCGGTGGGATAGGGAGCTGCAGAGTTCATGCCCTCCTGCTTGATGTTTCTGATGTCTAAACAGCCACAGACGGCCTCCTCGCTCCATCATCTGAGCTGGAGTACTGTGGAGCTGCCGCGCGTTCGTGACTCTGTAGCCCTTGTCTGGAACTTCCTTGTTTCTTTTTCTCCTCCATGTTTCAGTGTTCACACTTGTGTTGATCAGAGCCTCCAGGATTTTGCAATGTTGCAATGTGATCGCCGGAGTTGATGCAAATTGAAGCCGTCCTCATGAAATTGCCACAAATTTTACCAGTACGATATAAACCATCATATTTTTATACATTCATGCTCTTCGCACAACAAAGTCATAAACTGAAGATTGTACAACACAATACGCTAATAATTTTACTGTGGTAGTAGCCTAGTAGTAGTAGCCTAGTGGGTAACACACTATGAACCAGAAGACCCAGGTTCAAACCCCACTTCACTTACTACCATTGTGTCCCTGAGCAAGACACTTAACCCTAAGTTGCTCCAGGGGTGGACTGTCCCTGTAACTACTGATTGTAAGTCGCTCTGGATAAGGGCATCTGATAAATGCTGTAAATGTAAATGTAAATGTACTTTCTCTTTAAAAACATCACAATGTCCACAATCTGCAAAAGTGCCTGGAGGACCTTGGTTTCCCAGCATCCTCCGGCTCCTGTCGCTGATGGGGACTGCTAGCTCAGCTCATGCTAACATCCTGCAGCGAAACACAATTCGGCAGGCGTTGGTATTTTTAGCCTTTAAATAAAAGGCTGTGATTGTGTTTATTTATTCAGGGCCGACAATAACAGCGCTGCTCCGCTGCCGGCAGGAAATAGACGCGAGCTGTAATATCTCTTACTGCCCCGAGCTACTGATTGTGAGCGGCGAGAGAAAGAGAGACCAGCGCCGGGCCGTCAGCAGGCCCCACTCTGACAGGCCTTTATTGATTGCGTGGGGGCCCCTTGGCCCTTGGTGCTGGGGCCGTGTTGGGGTGCAGCTGCCTGCCAGAGCACCGGCCAACATGAGAGCAGCTGAAGGAAAATCAATCAGGGCCTGACAGGAGACGCCACAGCACCCCCCCCTCCCCTCTCTGACACACTCACACACACACACACACACACACACACACACACACACACACACACACACACACACACACACACACACACCTACAAAGTCAGCCCAGTCATGTTTATGTGTATAGCACATTTTCATATGCAAAGGTCAAAGTTCTTTACAGAGACAAGAGGATAGCACACTCACACACACACACACACACACACACACACACAAACACACACAAGAACAGCATTCAAACACCTGATGTCATTCACATGGTTATGTTCTTTTATTTTTTTTTTATGAATTTCCCTCATTTCCTGTCCACAGCTTGGATGAAACTGTAAGTTCACACACTCACACACACACACACTCACACACACACACATTTCCATGCACACACAGTTTTAGAGTCTGTTATGCTCAGCTGTCTCTCTGAACATGTAATTGCTGTGCATGACTTAGGTGAGCACACACACTCAGACACACACACACACACACACACACACACACACACACACGCGTGGATCTCCTGGGAGAGTCATCCTCGCAGCTGCTCCCGTGCTTTTTGCGCAGACCAGAGTGTGTGTAAATTTGCGAGCATCAAAAACAACAGGAGATTCGATCCCTGAAGAGCCGCCGCGGCAGCAGCACACGTCCACAAAGATGTCGCTTTCATCGCACCGCGCTGTTTGGTTTTTTTTTTTCTGTTGTTGTGCAGCGTGCGAGCCAAACAAGCCGTCCTGCAGCCTGCGCTGATAACTCCCACAATTCCCCCTGTCTCAGGTGACACGTGTCGCCATGGCAACTGCTGGCCTTGATGAGGAGATGGGGGGGGGGGGAACCCAATTAGTGCAAAAGCTGTTGATTGGTTTGAGGCGGTTATTAACACAGGTAATGTTAATTAGATCCCAAGAAACCAGTTCTGGTGTGTTTTGGAGGAGATGAGAAGGTGTGTGTGCACACATGCATTTTGTGTGTGTGTGTGTGTGTGTCCTGTTATTACTCTGTGATACTTTATTGCTTGTGAAAGTTGTGGAAGATTTTAATATGCAGACAAGGTCCCTTGTGAGAACAGGAAGAGTTTGGGAACAAAAATAATTGAATCTCCCTGATTAGGAAAACGAGGCCTACCTGGGAGAAGTGTGAGGGGAGAGAGAGGGAGGGAGAGAGGGAGAGAGGAAAGGAGAGCGGGAGCGCTGGCAGATAGACAGAGTGTGGGATTAATGGCTATCTAAAGCATTGTCTCGGTGCAGAGTCTATAACAGCGCTGTGTGACTCCTGCGCAGACCTCTTGTTTACTGCTCACGCACAGAGCGAGTTTAGCATTATTTATCTCTCTCTCCTTCACAAACACACACACACACACACACACACACACAGCTCAGCAGACGGCAAGTGGAAATGTATAGCCTTTGTGTCTGTGAGTTTTGGTCGTGATCTGGCACACTTTCCCTTGTCACATCCATCAGCTAGAGTCAGCTGCACTCTTTGTCTCTGACAGGACACACACACACACACACACACACACACACCATTTTAGCCATGCAACAAATACGTTAGAAATGTGTTATAACTATGTCTACTATGTCCATTGGTTATCCATGATAACAATTATTATTATTATTCAGGCAATGCTAACCATTTAACAAATGCATTATAAATGTGTACATTATTAGATCTCTATTTAAGCTGAATGAAAATACGTGAATCAAAAATGGGTTTTTCTAAATTCTAAATTGTACACACAGACACAGATGTGTAGTGCTAAACAAATGCACATTCAAACACAGAGATGCACACATTCTCTAAAATATACATACACTCTATTTATGCAAATTCTGTTTGTAATGTAGAGCCCAGGTCAGGAGGTGCGCAGGACTTGAGTGATGATTTTGTGTGTGATTTTGAACCCTCTGGTTTCTTACACCCACTAGACAGGCCTGCTATTTTTGAATCCCCATCATGTGATCATGTGATTCTCAGCCTTCACCGACATACTTAACCTCATCAAACGGGCTGCGCTGCGTCACTCTGATTTAAATATCCCTCTTTATGCTAACATATGCTAATACAGTCATATACTGTAACAGGTCCAGGGGCGCGCTGTACGAGCCGCTTTGATTGCTGGGAGTTTGCGGCCTTTACACAATGCCGTTCTCCCACGCGTCTCCTGAAGAATTAGGCCAGCAGATGACAGTAGGTCCTTCACATAAACCCTGCGAGAAAGTCGACTCCCCTGTCTTTGTTCCAGCCGCCTGACGCCCTGTTGCCTGCAGGTATAAAACTAGAGGCCGCCTGTCATTAGCACGGACGCCCACCGCTCCTTGTCGCATTTTGCCTCCGTGTTTGTCAACTAGTTCCTCTCCACTGTGATCCCTTTTTTTTTCTCCCACCGCTGCCCGGGAACGTGCACGTTTATTCCCGAGCAGACAATTAAAAAGCCGCTGCTCGATAATCACATGACAGTTGTCACCGTTCTGTCTGTACACTTGCAAGGGCTAGCAAGACAGCTCTCGGCGCTCGCGAGCTGGCACTGATTTAATGGGCCAGCCATCTATTGTCGACGGCGCGATTGATGGTTGTGCGACAGAGCCGCGTGGAGCCTCTCCAGAGCGTATTGATATCTCTTTCCTCGGAGGTGGGTGTGCTTTGATCACACCTGCAGCACTAATTAAAAGCAATGATGCTCTCTTGAAGGAGGTATTTTTAAGACGGAAGCGTGACAGCCGGTCTCTCTCTTTGCCTCATCACTCAGTTCGGAAGGAGCGATATCGGAAAAGAAAAGATGCTTGTCAGTTACAAAGCTCCCCAAGAACAAACCTGGAAAGTTGCGAGGGAGAGAGGCAGAGAGCGAGAGAGGGATGAAAGCCAGCCCAGAGAGGACGGCGTCCCTCAACTCCCCCAACAGAATTTGGGCAGATTTCACAAAGACTTCCTGGTCATTTATTTTGTTTTGGCCTCCATGTCTTTTCCCCTTTTGGAGTTCAGAGTCTTCCCATGAGTGATTCTAGATTCGGAGAAAAGATGCTCATGACTTCTTAAAAAGTTGGCAAGCTGTATTTTCAGGTGAAAGTGATTTTTTTGGTGATACGGAGCTTATCGCACCTCTGCTTTTAACCATCACCCTTGGTGAGCAGCGGGCAGCCGTGAAAGGCGCCCGGGGAGCAGCGTGTGGGGACGGCGCCTCGCTCAATGCGACCTTACTGGCACCTTGGTGGTTTGGGATTTGAACCCACAACCATTTGGTTTACGAGTCCGCTTCCTTAACTGCTAGGCCAGCACTGCCCCTCTAGCTGGGTGGGGAGGAAAACAAAGCTACAACCAAAGTTGGAATTAGTTTGACCTATGTGTGTATATGTGTATGGAGCTTTGTATTTTCTTTCCTTTACATGAACGTTTTTTTTTTGTATTCGTGTTGTGCGTCATCACGTTCCACTTTCTGAACATCTGTCTTCATGAATGAACACAACTCTGCTGTGGCATCTATGCGTAGTGCACTTGTGATTATCATGTTATCAGTGGTTCTAGCTGCAGGCTCCTGTAGCAAAATGTACAATAGAATGTTTACCACGTGAAAATAAATGGAATTATGCCGAACTATGGCTAATTTCCATTAAAACGCAACTGGTTAGCATGTGAGCACGTGTCCTGTTCTGTATTCACCTGTTAACACTTGTTCTGTATTCAGTATTGTCAGTGTAGCTACTGGTTTGGCTCCTTGCTCTGGAACGATGGCTTGGATGCCACTGGAAGTCGGCGGGGAGGGGAGGGGCCCCGAAGTGAAGTGCGGTGACGGTGAAAAGGCAGTGCCTAGTTTGTCTCTGTCAGACGCTGCATGGTCCTTTCAAAGCGTTTTTTGTTAAGAGAGCAAACACGGTACAAACACTCCTGCCAGATCACTTCACCAGGAACAGAGCGAGCATCAGAGATGTCTGCTACACTCCCAGCTTCATCCTCCCCTAACGCACTTCATTTATTTATGATGGGGGGTGGAGGGGTGGAAACAAAAGAGAGACGATGGCAGGACTGGGGATGGGTGTGGATTTTGTATGCTGTGACGGGGGGAGAGAGAGAGAGAGAGAGAGAGAGGAGAGCATCTGCTTCTCTCTCTGTGTGTGTGTGTGTGTGTGTGTGTGTGAGGGAAGGTGTCACTCCCCCTTTCCCACTGCAGAATGAGTGTGTCAGTGAGCTGTCTGCACCTCTCAAAAATGGAACACGAGAGAAGTGTGTTACCCCCTCCGCATGCTCCTCCTCGCACACACACACACACACACACACACACACACAAACACACACGTCTCCTCACACAGTCACTGATACCTGTCAGAACACACACGCACAGCCTCCGTCTCTACTGCAGTCACAGCAACTTGAAACAAAGTGCTCCTCTGCTTCCTCTTAAACCCACTGTTGCTGAGCAGCCGGGTTATTAAGACGGGAGTTTGGGGTGCCTGTCACTTACCATTCCTCTCCCACAAAGGGGAGGAAAAGGGAGAGGATGAGGGAGGGTGGGTGGGAGAGGGGAGGTGGAAAACATCCCTGTTGACATGGGAGTGGGGGGGTGGCTGAGCACACATCACCCTCTCTCTCTCGTTCTCTCTCTCTTTCCCTATCACCCGTGTCAGCAGTACCCTGTTCAGCCTCGGCAGGTTGCTAATATGTAGACGGTTATATAATGCACTCTTCCACGTGTGTGTGTGTGTGTGTGTGTGTGTGTGTGTGCGTACAGAGAGATACAACACCCATCCAGGAACAGCTAGTTTTGAATCCAGACACCATCCGAACACAGTGATTATTTAATTGTGTATTAATTTAAGGGTGAGAAATAGAAAAACAATACATACCAAAAGGGTCAAATAGCTTTCTCATGACAGGATTGTTGTTGCACGAGGCGTAGTGCAAGATGTTCACTAATGTGGCATCAAGTGTGTGAAGGACGTCTTGGAAAGGGAACTGCCTTCCCAATACCTCTCTTCTCCTCTGTCCCTCCTTTGCTAACCTTCTTGCGCTACACTTCTAAAACCCCATTGACTCAGGGATGGCAGCGGACATCCAAACACTCAGCTCTCATCGAGCAAAATCACACCAGGACTCAAGCACCTCAAAAATATCTCCCTTCATTTCCATCCTGCAAACTGCTTCAAATATTTGACTCAAACGTCAGATAACGTGTACAATACATATAATATTGAATAAACATTATATCGGGTGGACGGTAAAAGGAAGCTGATGCATGACAGGCAGGGAGAGAGACAGACTCTGTTGTGTGGTCAAGAGGACTCGCTCTGCCCTTCCCGCACCCAGTTGCCTCGGGTTCCCAGAATCAGGTCTCAATTAACGGGTTTGGGACGAGCGCTCTCCAGACACGCCGTAATATCCAGCGAGGGAGAGCGCGGTTGGATCCGCTCAGGATATTTTTCTCGCAAACAACGTAGGCTCGCCTGGCAAGCTGTTGCATGCAACAGTAATAATTAGATTTCCCCTAATGAGCCAACCGAGCCTGTACGGCACACTCTAACACACACAGACACACAGCGACACACTTTCGCTGCGGTAATGAAGGCAATTGTTCTGTAATTGAGTTAGGCAGCAGACCGTACAGACCATGAACGATGCATATGTGGCTCGGCCCTGAGCTGGAGCTGGACGAGACGCAGTCCTGTACTGAGCCGGGACTGGGCCGAGCCGGGACCCGGTCAAACCAGTGACGGGAGTGGTGCTGCATTAGGACGTATGCTGGTGGATTAGCATAATGCTGTTGGTATTTGGTGTCCGTTAGCTGATCATTACGCACACTCGTACACACACGGTTGGGGCGGAAGGAAGCAGGGAGCTGTGTTTTCATATTTGCGCTTTCAATAATTAAAATGCATAGATTTTGTGGCTGCTTTAGTTCTGATTAATTATTCATTAACAACATGTTAATTGCATCCACACTTTGAATATTTAACAAAAAAAGAAAAAAAAAAGAAAACAATGGAGGGAGAGAATGAGGCCTGCGCTGGTTCATGAATATTCAGCTGCTCAGGAAAAAAAAATCAGAACGGAGAGGTTGAGCAGAAACTCAAGGAGGGCCTGCGGGATGGTCCCACAAGACTTTATGGCCATCCGCGGCAACCTTCAGCATCTCCATAACAACGGCGCTGGTAGGCGGAAGATACGGGAAACTGATAGTGGCAATTCGGAGCACAGAGAAAAAGAGCGGCAGAAAAGAGACGACAGGAAGTAGGAATGGGACTTGGCACTCCTGACATTTTATGCCATGGATAACCATCACTCTGACCAGCCACTATATCTGTGGCAGGGGAGAATGCCACCTGTCAATCACAGCGAACGCATCTCTTTGTCCCGCTCCTTTGTGCTTCACTTTGATGATGCCACAGCCATGCGCGATTCTTCAAGAAGAGTGAGGGGTGCACGTGAGTCCAAGGTGGAGTCGTCAGGTGGGTGGGTGTGTGAGGTACAGTCTGGGTCAGGGCAGCTTTACTGCACCCACAAAGCAACACTTTGTAAATGCCTCCTCCCCTCCAAAGGTTTTTATATATACTTTGTTATATATATATATATTAAACAACAAAAAAACAAGAAAGGAATGCTGTAAAGTGTACAGCCGTGGTTATGCCCTTCATCATATTTTATGCATTCTACCCTGAGGCAGGGTGAAGGAGGGAGGAACGAAGGGAACGAAGGAGGGAGGGAGGGATCTGTCAGTGATGACACCACAGTATAAACACATTTACCGCCACAGTGCAGCGCTGGAGTATCTCTTTCAACAACCTCATTAGTGTCACTTAATTAAAACTCCCAACTCTTGACTTTGATGCTGCTGGAAGCAAAAAAAAAAAAAAAAAGGATGCCCATTATAAAACTGGAGCACACACACACACACACACACACACACACACCCCAGACATAAGGATACGGGAAGGTAAAGAGATGGGGACGTATAGAGAAAAGGGAGTTAGACAGATGTGGAGGGGAAGAGAGGAGAGTCGGAGGCGGGAGAGAAAGGACCTCTAGCGATGATGGATTACAGGGTGCCGTAATGGGCCCAAATTATACCTGTTTCTTGCAACTCGGGTAAAATATTATTAAATGCGCCGCAGCTTTGCATAAGCCAAATTAATCAGCCGACGCGGTTTTGTGTTTGCAAGTAACGGCCCGGGGCTTATTGATCACGAGCACGCCGGAGAGGGGCTTTCTTAAAGAGGATGGACTCTCGCCTCTGTTAAATTTGCTGGCGGAGAGAGTCTCCGAGGCCAGGGGTGGGGGCGGGGTAGGCGGCTGCATTGAAATGCATGCTCTCATTCTTCCCTAATTAAAGCCACAACTCCCGAAATGCCATAATAACCATTAATTAGCGGCTCAGCTTTTTTCCGACGTAATTTGCTAATTAGTCGCTACATCGGTGCAGTGTATCTGGCTAATTATTGGCAGTGCTACTTGTGACTTGAGTGAAAATGACACCATTACCAGGTCCAGCCGCACTCGCCGACCTGCCAGAGACACGTAATTGCTTCTGGACTCTTCCTACGGAGAGACAAGGACCTTCATGCATTTGTTCTCGCCCTGAGCCACTTTCTCCGAGTTGCCACTGAAACGAGAGCTGGAGAGCTGTGTGGGTTTCGAGCTGTAGCATGCGTGCACCCCGCAGCTGTGTCCCCCCCGTGTGCCGTTGATTTGCAGGAAGCAGATCCGTTTATTGTCTGCGGCGGTGGCCGGCAGGGCTGCGTTGCGAGTGGGATTGAGGGCGCGTGACCCGCGGAGCCCCCGCTGATGTAATGAGATGCTTTTAGAAGCGTCTCTCATCCCTCCACCAGGACTCTGCTTCCCCCTCCTTTCCTATCGGCTGCCATCGGCCCTGTCAGCGCACGCAGAACCTATTCCTGTCTGCCACTGTGGCTGGAGGTCAATGGAAATGATGGTGAAATCTGAGCAACAGTTGATTGGGTCAGAGGTCAAAAGCCAGTCAAAGTGCTGTGACACACAGTACTGGTGTGTTCTAGTTTAGAGGAATTAGTAGCAAAGTTTCTATTGCTTAGTAAGTTGGAGATCTGGCTCTCAGCTCATCGGCCGAATAAATATGTCCTCGTGCATTACTACATCACTATTGTGTCTCACTACAGCAGAAATGCAATAGGTTATTCAGCTTGAAAAAGTAACACATTAAATTACTCAATTGTTCCAAAATGCTATTTAATTAATAAGTACATTACTGAAAATAAAGCCAACTATATAAAAACAAGTATTCAAACATTAACTAAACAGTCTTGTGAACAGGTACAAATATACAGAGGTAATTTCAAGTGCAGTTTTAATAAAAGGTTTTTATTGTAATAAAGCTCGTTTTTTTTTAAGCAGGAAGTGCTATTGAAAGTGATATTCAGCCACACTGAAGCTGACTGAAAGACATATCCTCTGCCCATCTGCTGCGGTGTGTTTTCTTGACCTCATCAGCGTCAGACAGGAACAAGTGGGAGAAGGATGTGTGTCTGACCTCTGACCCCTGAGCGGTTTGGGTCAGGAGAGAATGCAGCCCACACTTAGGAACTTAAACCATAAAGTATCTGGCCGATCCCTCTCACCTCTGACACGCCACATCGATAGTGTCCATTTAGTCGATTTTCCAGATATAATTGAGCGTTTGTATGGGTGTGTGTTTGTGTGTGTGTGTAATGGTGCCATTTCCAACAAGTTATGTGTTTGTTCACATTTATTCTGTCAAAAACCGAGGAAAAACTCTTCCCTCTTTCATCAGGCTGTATTTGTTTCATCTCTTTAGTGTTGTGACAGCCTCTTTGCTGTGACACGAGAGCGATCTGTCTCCATCTGTGTGTACGTTTGCATGTTTAGAGATCAACACACATCTGTGTGAAAAGGCGTTGTTTTGAAACGGCTGGAAATTAACTGTATAATTGGCTCATCAACATTTTTTCCCTCTTTTTTCCTCCCTCCCTCTCTTTCATGTCATTCCTGGCTGATCTCCGATGTCGCCGGATGCAGGTAAGAAAATGCTTCTTTTTTTTTTTTTTAATGACATTCCTGAACATGCACAGCATTTATTTTCACGTGTGCAGGTTTCTGCTTTTCTCTTTACCGGGGTCTACAACTAAAGAAACGACTTTGTCAGCATGCCGTGTAGTTTACAGTTAACAGCCGCCAGTGGTGCTGATTAGAGCTGTGATGTCTGGTCATTACATTAAGAACGTGCCTGGATAGACCCTGGCTGCATGGTGATGTTGGTGATGTCTACTGGTGCTTGTGGTGTAAGAAAAGGCCCGGACATAAAAGAAGCACTGAGTGGCCTTCAGAAACAGACACAGTTCTGAACTGATTCTGTTGTTTCATGCAGTTACTGTTACTTTCTTCCAGTGAATTTTCTTTAATGTGTTTTATTAGACTCCATTCCCAGTTGGTTTGGTTTGTTCTGTGGTGTGTTTTGTGGATTAATTTCTATATTGTTTAGAATAATATTGAATGATGTTTTGATGTTTCTTCAGTAGAGGCGGCGTTTTGCAATGGTCTTGTGATGTTTGGTGCCCTACAGTATGCTGATAGTCATACTGTGCTTTTAATGTAGTGGGCAGGACTCTGTCAATCATGCCATTGTCAGTGTTATTAAGGATAATCTATCAACAATTATGTCTCCATGAGGGGATGAGAGGCTCTGTGAGATGACTTTAACAGGGGTGGAGCACCTCACACACACACACACAGACACACACAGACAGTAGAATGAGGTCATTCGTTGGCAGCACGGATGTTATGGCACTGCTGCCACTGCTTGCTTTATAATTTTTTAATGAACGCCTGCAAATTCCTTGAGAGCAGGGAGTGAAGGGATTGTCTTTGGTGCATTAATAACTGTCACGGTTGCCATACACACAGGCACAAAAATGTAGGGCCTCCCAAACTCAGCACCAGACACTCGAGCAGCCCTCTGCCCATGTCCCATAATGCACTTCTCTCAGACGCTGTCAACTGCCTGGACTAGATGTCTCCCAAACAACCCTTCCCCCCCGCCTCCCCCGCCTCCCCAAAACTCACCCCAACCATCATCCAGTTAATCAAATTACTTATGAACAAAAATTGACAGTTTTCATTAATTATAAAGGATTATTCTAATTGCAATTCAAATTTATTCATTTAGAACAGACGGCGTTCAGTAATATTTCAGCACATTTGCATATTAAATGGAGAGGCTTGTCCATTAGCTATGGTAATGTATGCGCACTTCCTTATTCCCAAACTCGCAGGGCCATATGCAGCAGCCGCGCACGGGCAGGTGAGCGATGGAGACGCCGTTTAATTTGTTTGACAAACACGGCAGGGGCCAGTAACACGTCCTCTGGCACCCGCCGAGACGGAGGGAGAGAGCGGGGGACGTGCAGGAGGAGAGCGCCATCTCCATGGTGAGCGCACGCAGGCAGGCAGGGTGCGCGTCGGGCGCGTCGGGCGCCCCGGACAGCTGTGCGCGGCCCCTCGTCCCTCCCTTTCTTCAGAACACGATGCCGGTGTTGGGTTGCAAAGGGGAGCGCTTGATGTCCCATTTAGCCGGTTTGTTTCGCCCTTCTTTCCATCCACGCGGCCGCGCCCCCTCCGTCCGCCTCTTCGCGGCCGTGATCGGCGTCATTAACCGATAAAGCGGGGAAGGGAATGATCCGTTCTGAAGATGTGACGAGCGCCCCGCCGCGCTCGCACCGTCTTCAAGGTCGTTTTAGCACTGCTCAAGGAGCGAAGAGGAAAGAACAAGGCAAATTCTTACATTAACCATCAGCTCAACTCCCACGAGGCACTTTGGGCGTAGCTCCGTGGTGCCCTGGGATAGAGACTTCACTGAAGACTTCAACCCCACTCATTTTTATTAGCAGTGGTTTGTTTGGCTTTTTTAAATTCATCTTTTAATATCATTCATCAGGCCCCATATATAATCCCATACATCACCTCCCTGCACGGGCGCTAAAGTGTCCTTGTGATGCATCGTCTTTGTTCTTGACCTCAACCAAACTTGAGTTGATTTTTTTTTTCTTTCTTAACACGTCCTCTTACTTCTGAACTAGTTTGTGTTCTTCTTAAGATCAGAATTAAGAGTGCCTTTCTGGTGGTGCAAATAGAAGTGGCCTTAAAAAAAAAAAAAAAAAAAAAAAAGCTCATAATTTATTCCTGCGGAGCATAGGTACATTCCTGAGTGGGGAAGTATGGAAAAGAATTTAATTTGCTGTTGTTTCAAAATCGAACATTTGAAACTACTTCTTTGGCATTAAGCTCTAAATACCTTAATTCTACGCAATTTAATGATCTGTGTAGGCATTAGGTGGAAAAGGGTAAAAAACGGAAACATTAGAACTAGACAAAGGTCATTATATAAGAGCCCCTTAATTAACTTGTTTCAGGTGATAATTTGGTGCAGCAACTGAGAGACACAGTAGAAAGTGAGTAAGGATGATGGTAAAATACTCCGCCTCTAATTAACGCCCATCACCCTCCAGCCCCAGACCTTGTGCAGATATGTGGTTTAAATCGAAGCGGCGTTGCTCCTCATACACGGCCACCGCAGACAGGCCCATCCATCAGACCGGGCTTGCGCATTGACGACCCCCTCGCTTGATTTGCGTATCGGGGTCAGGTTTGGGGTGGAAGTTGCAGTCGGGGCTCCCTGTGCTTTATGTCAGATAATGAGTCCCTTTGCTGGGTACTGGTGGCTCCAGGGGCCCCGCAGTGGAACTGTGGAGCCACGTCCACTGTCAGCGAGGTCCCTTTCAGATTAATGAGGAGGGCTTCAGGAGGAAGGGACTGGGCATGTTCTCTCTCTCATGTACAGAATATGTTCTATAACATTCTAAAAAAAATCCATCATATATTAAGATACGATTTTCCAAAAAGATATGGAACTGGCAGAAACATATGTACTCATGCAAACATGTGCTCATCTACACATCTAGACCATCCGTCATGTTGTCTGAGGATTAGGCGGAACCATGATTTCATTTTTGGCATGAAGTTGTCGCCAACAGATTGGTTGCCAAAGCTGAGACCCTGATATAAAAAAAACAACAAATGAGAAAAGAAAAAAGAATAGCCGACCACACCATAGACACACACACACACACACACACACACATAGGGGCTGGACGCAATTAACCAAGAGCATCTGGGGCCCGAGAGAGGAACTGACAGTTGGAGAGACAGAGCAGATGAGTTCATAAAGAAAGATTCAAAACAGAAACAAAAGTTTTAGCGACATTTTAGACAGTAGTCCACGGCCATTTGTGCCTCATTGTTCTCGGACAATGAAATACAACATTTCAAGTTTTCGTGTTCTGTCCGATGTTAGAATACTGAGTGCTGTTTCACCACCACTTTTCGCAAAACTCATCAGCCACTTCCAACACTGTTGTAGCATGTTGTAGTATGTAGCAGCGTGAACTCTACAGGACAGGCTCTACAGGGAGTGCTGAGCCTGATGGGGGCAGGGGGGCTTGCTGTCCATTTGTTCTGAGTAATATTTAAAAGGGAGAGTGTGAATTTACAGGACATGTCCGGGATTAGGCAGAGAGCACGGCCAGATGAATTTTTCATGGCAACAGGGATGTTGTGACTAAATAAAAGATTGGGCCCCTGAAATAGACATGAGGAAATATCGAGGTGCTGCTAGTGCAGAGACACTGTGCTATCTATCTATCTATCTATCTATCTATCTATCTATCTATCTATCTATCTATCTATCTATCTATCTATCTATCTATCTATCTATCTATCTATCTATCTATCTATCTATCTATCTATCTATCTATCTAGCTATCTATCTATCTATCTATCTAGCTATCTATCTAGCTATCTAGCTATCTATCTGTCTATCTATCTATCTATCTATCTATCTATCTATCTATCTATCTATCTATCTATCTATCTATCTATCTATCTATCTATCTATCTATCTATCTATCTATCTATCTATCTATCTAGCTATCTATCTATCTATCTATCTAGCTATCTAGCTATCTATACTATTCTGTCACTAACATGCACACAACCTCAGCTCTTATATCCAGACAAACAGGCCGGCTCTCACACACATATTAGATTGACCGGGGAAATCAATGGTGAGTGATATCGGTTTCAGGCTTTTGCTCTCATGTGTGATTTACGGGAGTGTAACTGTACCAGGGCCTCTGAAACACAAGCGACTGACCTCGCTCTGACCCATGATACAGACTTATCACTGACAAGGCACCTCATACAGGCTCAACACAGGGCGGATGCAAAAACAAACACGAAAGTGGCGTTTACCTGTGGCGCAGAACCATTTTTAACAATTGTATTGAAAAGTCTTCATTATTATTATTTTTTTAAATCCAGGATACAGTCTTCATTGTGATGCTTTATTATTCAATAAAGTATTATTGTGAATATTTTTCTATACTGTACTTAAATGGTTACCGGCTGGAGACGACAAGAACAGAAAAATTAAAATATAAATTCTGTTCAAACCTGAACAAGATCTGCTTTTTAATCCTTAGTTTAATTCGGTTAAATGTTTTTTGTTTCTCTGTTTGAAAATATCCCATCCAATTAAAAATCCAATAAATAAATAAAAATATATATCATAATAACAAAAGTTATGAGTAACATTGTTGCAGTTAAATGCACTTGAAAAATAAGCACACCAAACGGAGCCCACAGAGCGGCCCTCTGCTGCGCTAGTTAAACTGCGCCGGCCGCAGGTTCGTAATGATGGTGCCATGACGGTGACTTAAACAGCCAGTCAGGAAGACAGAACTAGGGGCTTGGATTATTGATGGCCTCGGTGGCCCCCCCACCCACCCCCGGGAGTCAGCCCACATGGCCACTGGCACGAGACGTGCGAGCCATAAATCTCTTTAAGGAGCCCGGGGCCGAGGAAACTAGGGGTCACCACGGCAACAAGATGGCCATCTTTGCTTCGGCATTAGGGGTGATGCATGGCAAGAGATCTTTTGACACAAAGACGGTAAACAAGGGGAAGGATGGAGGGCGAGGGAGGGTCTGAGGAAAGCCAAGAAAAGTCGAGCGGCCTGTTTTTTTTTACCTTAAACAAAAAGGTTACTTTACTCTGTATTCTTTTAGCCCCCTGTTGGGGTTGTGACCCTTGACCCTAATTGTCAAAGCTCATGCTTACTGGCTACTCCCCCTCCTTCTCTCTCTCCAGGTTAGTTGAGTGTGTCATTGCAGTTGAGGGTATCACAGCAGAGTTTGTCTCACACACAGCCCCGTGGCTTGCTGCTCTGTGGGAGTGTATGGGAGTGAATCGGAGTGTGTTAATGAGCATTAGTGTCTTGTAACATCCTGCATGTGGAACAGCATGGTCCTGGAACAGGGAGAATGTGTGTGGTGCGTAGAGAGGGATGATGTCATCGAGAATGTCTTGCTGGTGTGTGTGTTCCATGTGTGTGTATGCGGGCTGCGTAACACGAACCCTAGCCGGCTCATTGGTACAACTCAGATTACAGCCACACAAAGCACAGCAGGCATCACTCACTCCACACACACTGTATGTCTGTATGTCTCATGGATAATAATGTAATTTATAGACTTATTTTTTATGTTTTTACTGTAGATGTAGATTTTAGTGTTCTGTGTGTGTTCTAATGTGTGCTGTGTGTATATGTGGGAGTCTGTGTTCTGGGGCAAACAATCAGGCCAAAATACTTTATTGCTGTTTAATCGTGCAGGAGACAAATGTGGCCCCGTTGTTGTGGAGGCCACAGAATTACACACTTCATAAAGTTAAATTAGCACCCTTTTGTTTGGGTGTGTGGGGGTTGGGGGTGGTGGAATGTGTTCTCATTCCTCAACTAGATAAATATGACATGAGCTGAGATTTATGCCCAACCTCAACCCTTACCACACACACACACACACACACACACACACACACAGTAAATACATCAAATAATAATAATTTATAGATAGATTATAGATAGATAGATAGATTTGTATCTATCTATCTATCTATCTATCTATCTATCTATCTATCTATCTATCTATCTATCTATCTATCTATCTATCTATCTATCTATCTATCTATCTATCTATCTATCTATCTATCTATCTATCTATCTATCTATCTATCTATCTAGACAGTTTGACTTATTTATTATTGCCATCTGTGTTTTTACAAGCAAGACCTGAAATCCCTCATTAGTTTTTGTAAGGCTGCAGGTCAGCTGAGGGATCAGTAGTGTGAAGGTTTAAGATTAAAGGGGGTTTGTTGTCAGTTCTTTCTGAGAGACATCATCTTGACATCGCTAGGGTCAAGAAAACGTGATTGAGCTTTAAACCCCGGGGGCGTGTGCTACTGTACCGTTTAAAGTCCTGGAAGTTATCTTCCTTTCAGCGAGCTGCTGGACCATTCGATTATCTGAAAGGCAGCGGGCGGGGCCCTGACATCACACAGTGTTTATTAGCTGAGATGGCCTGGCAGTGGACCACAAAGAAAGAGACACAGCTTTCCAGAGCACCTTTTCTCTATTATCACTATTTACAGAGATACAGAGAGAGAGAGAGGGAGAGAGAGCTTTAAACCCAGTCAAACAACTGTACTGAAGAAGATTACACACTCACACACAGTCGTCCTATCCAGGATTTCCCAGGTGGTCTAATCCCCACTCTATCTCACGCTGAGACCCCCAGCAGGACTTCCACTGACCTGCCTCGATTACATCGAGCCTCTCGATCTGCTTGTCTCCCCCAAACCCATTTTGCTTTATTATTTCTGTTGTGGTTATTAGTGGCTTCGTCAGTGAATACCGCACAGTTCCGCTCGCTAAATCAAAACGCTGTGTTATTGTGGCCTACAGTCCGCAGCTGCCTGAATGTTCATTAGCGCCGCACGGCATTTCCCAGGCTTCCTCATTCCCTTCTCACCTCCAGCTCACGGCCACCGGGGTGATTAGGTGTTTACGTGTGTTTACTCGCACAGAGGTGAACTGTAATTCCAGTCTGATCTAATGAAAGTAAGAGATTACTCCATTCGGCGGATCGGCTTTCATAATTAGAGCCACAAATTTGAACAGCCGAGCGTTTCTTCTGCAACCCCCCTAACCCCCCCCCAAACACACACACAACCCCCCCGCAGCGGTCCAATTAAACCTGCTCAGACGCCACGTCTGGGAAGCACTCTTTATTTAACCCCGTCGAAAAAAGGCGATACTCCACAATATCCTGAGTCGCTCTTAACGCCGGTTGTCCCTGAGTTAGCACGGAAGCTGGCCTGCGGTAATTAACCGCGCCACAAATGGAAACGGGAGAAAGGGTGCCGGCATCTCCGGAATAATGCAGAGTCTTTCCCCCGGATTGCAGGAGATAATCAGAGGTTTTTGCTCAGTCCATTATACCACTAATCTCTGAGCGTTAATTAAGCCCGCGCTCTGGGCGCACCAGAGCGCCTCGATGCCCCGGCCACATCCCCGCCGCTGCCAGGGGACCCAGAGATTAAGGGAGAGACTGGGAATCTTCAAACATGTCCTGTTTCAAAATCTGACAATTACTAGGGCTGGGACGATATTCAGTTCTTTAGCATAGTTTTTTTTACAATTAATATATTTTAATTGTCAATAATTGCTTATTAATTGAGAACTTTCTTCAAATGGTGGACTGTTCATATCTTTTTTCCATGTCCAAATATATATGCAATTTGACAGTTGTCCATGAGAACCTCATGGGTGCCATTTTATCCCATTTTATCCATATAAACAATCACAACAAGTGGTTATATCAATTATTTGCCCATCACTCATTGCCAATGGCTAGATATTTGGTACAGAGCAATCGCAAGGCTGTGGGCGGGTCTACCAATCTTGGCCATTCAGTCCATTTCAGTGATCTGTGTGATATTAGTATTGATACATGAATGTCTGCACTTATGAGTGTGAAACAGATTATTGTGTTGCCATGTCACTGGTGTTATATGAATTAGATTTGAGATTTTGGGAAGAGTGAGATTTGCTGTTGTTGTATATGTGTGTATGTCATTTGAATTTGCGAACTGCTGTTAGTAATACACTTTTTGACAATTTATGTTGACTCTGTAGATCGCAAATGCAGCTAAACATGTCTAAATGCCCCAGCCCTTATAGATGCAATGTTTTGGCAGCCATTTGGAGGCGTCCATCCCCTGAACGGAAATACACACTTACGACGAGCGTTACCACAGACTTCTACCAGGCAAACCCCATTATGACATCTGCACTTACCAGTGCCTCGAACTGCCAGAGTCAATCAGGCTCCTGTAGAAGGAGGTTGAGGTGGGTGGGCGGAGTGGAGTAGGAGAGTTAGAAAGAGTTAAGGAAAGAGGGAGGGAGGACACTTCCTCCCAGACCAAAGCTACCTGTGTGGAAGATAGGAGTAGACAGGCGGACGGGGGAGGAGTAGGAGGCTGTCGAAAGCAGCGGCCTACACATGGTCACACCCTCTCTGGCCATGAATAATTTGTGAAGCTCCATCATGACAGAAGAGAGACGGCGCCCGCTGCCCGGCTGTGGCCAATACACTCTCCAGCCTGTGGTATCCTCTTTGGCCTGTGTGTGTGTGTGTGTGAAGGCGAGGGGCATTAACCTTCCATTCCTGAAAACGAGGACACAATGGTGAGCTACTTTTTAGAGGGTGAGAGGTGACGTTTATGGCATGTCGCTCTGCCCACTCTCCTGTTTCAGTCATCTTCCCAGAGGAAGACGGACAGACAGGGGAAACACGGGCATGAGCTGCTCGACAGGGGAACTGAAGAACAGGAAAAAGAGAGCGAAAGCAAATGCAGTTAAACTGAACTGACGCCAGTCTTCACTCAGACAGAGAGAGGAACACAGAAAATGTTTCCAGAAGAACAAAACACACACACATTCACACACACTTGATATTTATGCATTTACATTTGGTTTCTGAGGTTAAGTTCAGGACTTATGCAGCAGTTATTAGACACTTTTAATACATTTGTTACATAGTTTTTAACCGTAAGTCATCTTAAACAAAAGTGTGTGTGCACTTGATTTGGTAATGTATGTGTATGGCATATGTAAGCACATGCTTTATATTGTGTGTGTGCATATGTGTGTGTGTGTGTGTGTGTGTGTAAGAGAGAGAGAAACAGAGATGTATAGGCGCGCATGTGTGTGTGTGTGTGTGTGTGTGTGTGTGTATATGCGCGTGTGGAGCTGCAGGCTAATGACTCTTCTGCCCACCAGCCACCGTAGCCCAGCTCAGCCCCGCCCCCTTAAAAATCAATCTCTCCCTTCATGCATTATTGAGGTGTTTGCCTTCTACATCTGAAATATACACAAGAGCAGCCAGGCCCTTCTTTCCTCCCTCTCTCTCTCTCTCTCTCTCTCTCTCAATCTCACTCCCTTTCTCTCTTTTGTCTGTTCTGTTTAAGAGGAGCCACCCCTCTGTGGTTTCAATTACCACTCAGTTAGGATGGGGGCTACAAGTGCACAAGAGAAAGTGTGTGTGTGTGTGTGTGTGTATGTGTGTGTGTGCATGTGTATTTGAGCCATATAATTATTCACATTGTGTAGAGAGCACATCATCACACTATTGCAATATTAATTGTATAACAGCATGTTTGATGTCCTTAAATGTTGGCTGCAGTATAGAGATGTTAACAGTCCCAGCACCATCTTCCCTTTCTGGAGCTACAGGTAGAACTAGTGAGCTGCTTCTTCATGATCAGTACAACAAAACAATTATATAATGATGGCTGGTGTGCTGTATTGGATGCACACCTCAACAGCAGTACATGATTCAATGTAATTGGGAAAATGATACCTGTACAATGTTTATACAATGATGCTACATCCAGATGGATTGATTGTAGCTCCAGTGCCGTAGTCAGATTTTCACTGTAACTGCAGTCACCTACACTGTTAGCAGCGGTAGTGTTGCTCTTACCACTGGAACCACCACCACCTCCACTAAAATAATAAAAATACAGACGCTAAGTCATTAGCCTCATTATCATATCTCCAGAGACTGCCGTTTGATTGACAGATGCTTTCTGTTGCTATGCTGGTGCCATCAATTACCAGCAGAACATGAAAAGTTGCTTATGTAAAATATGGCTCCCTGTGCAACACACACTCCTGCCCGGCTCTGAAATTCTCTTTATATTCCCTCATACACAGAGAGAGAGAGAGATTGAGAGAGAGAGAGAAAGCCTCTCTTCTCCCTTGTCTGTATCCCTCCACCCTCTTTTCTTTTGTTTCTCGGTTTTCTCTGTTTCTCCTCTACCCTCTCCTGGTGGCGGAGTTGAGAGACTTCAGCACATCTCCACTGCGAGGATGAGAAAGCTGCCCAGACCAGAAAGTGCGCTCGCCCGCCCGCCCGCCCTCCGCCCGTCGCTGCCTCTCCTCAGCCTAGAGAGAAGAAAACACTCAGTCAATAAACAGTGAAATAAATATCATAAACAGGAAACAGGAAGAGTGATGTCTTCCTGCTGTTGAAATGGGCTGATGAGAGTTTCTGCTGGAGACAGAAAACGATATTACACTTTTAGGCTTCCCACCCCTCCGGCCTGATGCGTATGAATCGCCTCAAAATAGAACAAGGCCGAACCTCGTCTGTACTCTCCCTTATATATTTATGGCAACAGTTAATAACAAGTTTTTAACTAATTACAGTGTAGGCATGATTCATGTTCTTGCTGCATTAACAACATGTACAAGATCAGCGTCTGGTGCTGATCTCTGGGGTTCTAGGGGTTACATGGAAAGACAAATGTCCCCCTTTCAGATCTGTGTCTGATGTTATTCTGATTTGTATCAGTGGGACCAGGATGTGATGAATCATACTGAGACCCAGAGAAAAAATGTGACGTTAGGAAGTCCTCCGCTCTCCTCTCCTGTCCTGCTGAATGGGTGGATTGTAGACATTTTTGACCATGTCAGCAAAACCTGTCTGTTTCTGCTGCAGACATGTAGAGGGGAAGAGAAAGAGAGAGAAAGAGAGAGCGAGGGTAGACGTTGTTGAGGGAGAGAGGAGAACATTTTAACAGATGTGCTTACAGGCTCATTTAGAATTTAGTGTATTCAGCAACACCAAAAGGACTAAATTAAAAGCAAGAGATGAAGTGAGAAGTATCCATGTCCATGAAGTAGCCAGTAGTTTCTGCAGGACAGAGGGACACAGTGAGATTTGTTGTTTTTAGCTCAGTTAGGAAGGGCTTAGGAGGAATAAGCATGGGCTATGTGGGGGATTTCTGGCCTAGCTAGGGCTGTACTATGGAACACACACACACACACACACACACACACACACACACACAGTCTGAGTATTGCCCCAGTCCCTCTTGCTCCAGTGTTGTCACATACTCTTGCTTGGTTGTTTGACATCCATGTCTCCACATTGTCCCCTCCAGTCACTCCTTCCTCCAGGAGTGGGACTGGGAAATTTTATCCTACTTTCTCCAGTTCCAGTTCCAAGTGTGCAGTGTTAAACTGGACACCTTTAAAAAACACAATTTTGCATAAACTGTAAGTCAAGTCAATTAATTCCCATGTTAGAAATATGCAGAATTAGTTAAATTAGCAGGTTCAATATCTGTTATGAAGGCTGCATTAGCATAAGATGGAAGTTAATGCAAATGTGGTTTGAAATGGGATGACTGACAGACATGGATTAGGGCTGGGGTGCATCTGGGAGGTATCTACCTATAGTAAATGTGCCAATAAAGAAAAAAAAAAAGAAATGAAGAGGATAGAGGGAATGGAAGATGAGAGCGATAGAGAGGTGGGGGCCATGGGAGGGTAGCAGGGAGTTGAGGGGGTTGAGAAAGTGAGATCAGTCTGAGAAAGCTCAAGGAAGAATACAAAGAGACGACTGGGACCATCTCGGAAGCCTCCCTCTCCTCCCTCTCTCTCTCTTTCTCTTTCTCCCTCCCTCTCTCTCTCTCTGATTCACTCTGAGGTCTGCGTTAGCCTTCATAAAATATTAATGGTGGTTGTGCGCAGAGCCATAATTGCCATCTCAGCCCCTGAATAATTTATGGCCCTGCGCCGCGCCCTGCGTCTCATTTACTGATGGTGTGGCCAGCGCCATGCAACTGGATGGCAAATGCAGTAATGGCCACTGTTTTGCATTAAGTACCAGAATTAGATTACCGGGGAAAGCCGGCAGCTTTCGCCCCACTCCGTAGCCGTAGCCGCCGACACCCGGCCTGCGCTCTTGTTAGGGGATGCTAATGAACTCCAGGGGTCTTTGTAGTTGCTGGAGTGAAAGCAGAGTGCAGCTCGGTGGGCTTTTAGCCGCGCCGGTGCCGAGGGTGTCGGCAGACGGCCGTGTGTTAAAGCGCTGAGCTGAGCCCCTTCTGAAATGTAAACACAGCCTTGGTGCCAGTAATTGGTTTTAATTTGGGGAAACACAATATTTGGGCTTTTGGTGACTAACTGTGTGTTTGATTATGTGTGTGTTGGATGTCTGTTTGTGTAGGGGTAGTATATGTGTATATATGTATTTCTGTGGTGTAGGGTGTATGCTTGGGTGTATAAGTGTTTTTGTGGTGAGGGTTTGGTTCCTGTGTGTGTGTGTGTGTGTGTGTGTGTGTGTGTGTTTTACTGGAGAGCACAAGCCGCCCTCACTTATGACTAGTGGCTTTTTGGTCTGTGTTGGGGGTTGTTTCAGTCTTGCTATCCAGATGTGACCCCCAGACACTGAGGTCAAAGATCAGCCTGTCTCAGGATTACGTTAACCCCACCCCCCTCCCACCAGCCATCATTATATACCTCAATAGAACAGGAGCAGTAAACACACACACACACACACACACGCACATACACGCACACACACATGCTCACTCACATGTCACAGAACACATTAACACATGAACAGACACACTCAACACACACCCCAAAATTCTGAAATGTATGAACGTTAGTGTATGGGTTAGTTGTTCTAAAAATTTGTTTGGCTGAATAATGACAAGATCCTTTTTAAAATAATAAATGGAATATCACCATCATGCATTAATATGCTTTTATGATTTGCTTCAGTTGTTACTAGGCAACCGTAGGCTGTTAATGACCTAAATTGCTTTAACAGAAGAATAGTTTGTACTGATTATTATTATGCATAAATGAAGTAAAATATGATATTACTGCATTTTGTTGTGATGCCCCTTATTTTATTATACACCATACCAGAATTTGTGCTTTATTCCAGTATTCATCTAGTATTAAAATAATGAACATAGAATAGTAATATAGTAATAAAGTAGTTATATGAAATTGTAAATAAGAAAAATTCTTACAGCAATTTAAGTAATATAACTGTTTTACTTTTACAACGCTGCCCAATTAGTTGAGATTTATGAAAAATATTTAGACATAACCTTTATGGTAAAAAGATTATGTCATTTCATGTTTTTTTTTTTAAATAAAAATAATAATAGTAATTCTTACGAGCATACTTGAGCTCAGGCACACGCACTTTAAAAACGAATTTTCTTATTGATCAATAAAACCAGTGTCTGTGTTTGTGTCATATGTTTTTCACTCCTTATTTGCACCTAATTTGACTTGTTTTCTTGCACAATATTCCATTGTGGTTTTTGGTTTCTGCATTTATTCTCTTCAGCGAATGCCATCTGCAGATATTTTCATCTCCACGTCTACATTCCCATGTTTGTATTCAGAATTCATCGATTTCAGTTTGATGAAGCAAGAGGTAAATATTTAACTGGGCACAATGCAGCCGTTCTTCCATCTGGAAATTTAGGCGAGAATTCCCAGTGTTCGGAAACAGAAATCCCTGCTCTTCTTTTTCTCTCGCTCTCTCCCAGGCACGGGAGGTCACTTATGACAGTGCAAGTGTGTGTGTGTTTTACCTCTCACACACTGCAGTAGTAATGGCTTTGTTTAATTGGAGTGCCCTCAGTCCTGGCCAATAGGCTCCAACCCATCAATTATGGAGCAGAAGGTGGCTGCCCCGCCCCCTCCCCCGGCCAGCCCCGCGCTCAAATCCGCGTTACCGCTGGTGACACATGCACTGGAGAGCTCTTCACGCTCGCATAAGAGCTTGTCAGGCCAGCGCAGGTCAATCGTGCGACATGCGGTGCCCGTTGCCGTTGCTCTGTGCCATGCTAATGTCGGAGGGCAGCGACGCCGCTAATGTGGACAAGAGCGCGGGTCGTGTAAACCACGGCTGGCTGCCGCCTTGGCGTAAAGGCCACTGTGTTGCTGCCAAGAGTCCCTGTCACCAGTCACGGCTATTCACACTGTCAACTGGTACAGTGTGACACCAGTAACATGAAGGTCAGGGGTTTTGACGTCTTGGGCTCACATGTACTCACTCACATGTACTGAGAATCTACTAATAGATTGTCTTATTTCTAAAGAACTTTGTATTAAACCTAGGCTTTAAAATGTATATTGTACATATGCGATCACCGTTATGTAACAAGTCCTCTAGGGCCATATGCTTTAGGGAGGTCACTAGTCCCTCAGTAGGCACACACATACACACACACCAACTCATTCACTACCGAACATGTGGCAGTGTTTTCTGTGGACACTGAGAAAGACTGTGTATGAGTGTGTTCATGTGTGTTTGTGTGGTATATTAGCCTGTAAATCAGGCTGGATGAGGCCGTTTGCACAGCGGATTTAGAGCGTCTCACAGTGAAGCCACAGAGCCACCGTGGGGTTAAACCTTGTCACTTGGAGAAGTGACCGACCTCTCGCTCCGTCTGTCCGTCTGTCTGTCTCTCTGTGTCTCTGTCTCCCTTTCAGCTGGAAATAGACAGACGATGAGATGGAAGCAGAAAGGCAGACAGGGGAAATGATAATCCCTCTTGCTCTGTTAACTGCTGACCCACGACCTGTTCAGCTTATTTTAGTACTGACAGATTTTTACAGCAATGACGGGGCGACTGTTCCTGGATCAGCAGCTGCAGGTGGCAATTAACGTGATCCTGGAGAACACACACACATGAGATCTGTTCTGGGGTGATGTCGTCTTTTGTGCTGTAGGTGTCTCTACACTTCACTTTTTTTTACCTGCAACATTCTCCTGCATGCCCTGTTAGACCATAACGGTGGCCTCTCCATCCTGTTTAAAAATGAGTTTATGAATGAAGATAAATAATAATTTCGCATCTCTTGCGTTAATGCACTCAGTGCTTAGATGCTCCTCTGTAGCAGCATTCTCTAATGGCTTTCTGAGGATGGTACATTGCAGGGAGAACTAATCAGATGATTTTCTCATGCTGTTTGTCTAATAACAACCCCCCTCACTCACTTATTCTCTATCTCACACACACACACACACACACACACACACACTCATGCTTATATTTCACTTCTGTTTAAGTCTCTTGCTAAAACATTTCTACTGTTAAAGCAACTTACATGAAATAATTATTAGATGTTATAGGATTTTTTTGTTCAATTTGATAATAACAAAATACTAATGTTGCTGGTATTTCTGCTTCCTGGGATTCTGGCTGGTATTATTATTAATAATAATATTAACTGCTATTAGGTGATTTGTTAAATATAATTTAAAACATTATAATATTGATTGATGGATGCTCTGTTCAGGGTCAAATGCCCATAAATAGCTGAGGTTCGAGCCCTTGATCCATAAGTGGTTTTTGAAGTAGTTTAATTAGTAGTATATATTTCATAACTGTGTTGTTTTATTAGAAGAATGCCGCGTGTGTATGTCCCTGTGTGTGTTGTGTTGCAGAAGCACTCTCTCCTTCCCTCTCACCCTCTCTCGCTCTCTCCTGATGGATAATAACAGCTGCTCCGCCATCTCAGCTGGCGGGACGACAGACCGAGCAACAGCTTAATTACTCTGCCCCTCTCTCTTCCTCCGTCTCTCTATAGCACAGTGTGTTTCATGTGCGCGGTGGGAGAGAGATGGGTATAAATATTGCAGGGACTTTGGCAGTTTTCTTGCTCTGTCCAGCTGCTGTTATTTTCAGAACAGAAAGAAGGACAGAGGAGACAAGAGCGAGGGATGGCCCGAGAAGCTGAGAGAAGCGCTTCCTCCTAACGTTTTTTTTTTCTTTCCGAGTGCTTTTTGTTAGCAAATAACATGTGCACATGTGTGTATGTGTGTGGGAAGCCATGTTAGCAAGTGAAGTGATTGTCATCATGAAACAGCACAGCACACGGTGACACAACAAAATGTGTCCTCTGCTTTTAACCATCACCCTTGGTGAGCAGTGGGCAGCCGTGACTGGAGCAGTGTGTGGGGACGCTGCTTTGCTCAGTGGCACCTTTGCGCTTTGGGATTACCTTATGATTACGGTGCCTTTCCCTTACCCGCTAGGCCACCACTGCCAACCCCTGGTACCCATAGCGACCTGCTTCAGCCAGCAACCCCAGCAGAGATGACCAAGTGTTTATTACACCTCCACTGTATTTAACACCTTTCCAGTAATCTGTCCATCACACACACATACACACATACACACATGCTGCACTGTGAATTTAAACCCGCTGTAGTGAGTGTGACCCCCCGTGTCCTCTGTCAATGCCAGCCTCACCAGCTGGCAACACCAAAACCAGCTGGAAGCGTGTGTTTTTGGGTTTAATGCCCATCTGTGTCTTAGGATGTTTGTGTGTGAGTACATATGTGTGTGTGTGTGTGTGCACATGGCTGTTATTGAGGTGATACCAGACTTTACTGCAGTCAGCTTGCTGCTGAAAACAACATGAACACACTGTTCCACAGTAGCAACACAGATGAAGTGTGTGTGTTTGTGTGGTGTTCCTTGTAGTGTGGATTGTATCTTTGTGTGCATGGGTGTGGTCATTTTGCATTCGTAATTTATCTAATTTTGTGGGTGTGCATACAGTGCACAAGGGTGAGTATGTTGGTCTGTATGGGTGTGTATGTGTGTTCTTTTTCTCTGTGTAAGTGTGTGTGTGTGTGTGTGTGTGTGTGTGTCCTGCGCCTCTATGTATGTCTGTGAGTGTGTGTGAGCTTTTTTTGCCCGTTGTGGTCGGTCCCCAGTGCCCTTCTCTCTGGGAGACGTGGCCTCATAAGGCTGTGGATCAGTGAGCTGTCAGAGTCGTCTCTGCCCAGCGACAGATGGGCCTGCTCTACATTTCAACACTGGGCCTGCCATGGTTGTGTGTGTGAGAGAGAAGTGTTTGTGTCCAGGAGACCCTGTGCCTCTGCACATCTGTGTGCCTGTGACTGTGTGTTTATGTCTTTTGAAGCGTTGTGTGTGAGTATGTGTGTCCAAAGTTCCAGGTTAGGGGTTAGTGACGTCTCTGGAAGCAGGAGAGGTCATGGTTGAGGGGAATCTTGTGTATTTGTCTCTCATGCAGCCTGGTAAAGTGACGAGCCACTGACAGTGCATGCACACACACACACACACATACACACACACATACACACAAACACACATGCTGTGCCAGCCTGGCCTGATCTGAATTTGATACACTGGGGCATCTAAAGGCAGTTTGGCCACTTTTGTCTGCATTTTTGGCTGACTGTGGGCTGAAAAAATTACATAACGCTGCTTGTCCTACTTTGCGCAGTTAATTTTAAGTGAGGAAGTAGGGTGCGTGAGAGCTGTCAGTTATGTTATTGGCTCCTCCTCTTTTAACACTCAATGTTGAAACATCCTGTGCTACATCTATTAAAGCTCTATTAA